>NW_024609881.1:16328171-16928171 GCF_016920785.2 Ixodes scapularis | reverse complement strand
CGTTGCAGTCTGTGTTCTTCATACACTTGTGGTTGATCACCCAGTCCCCATAGCTGTCGTCGTCTGGGTCAGGTGCACCCTGGCAGCCAAGGCAGTATCTTGACAGGACAATGTGGTCCAACACCAGGCCAGTGTAAAGCTCGAGGATGCACCCCACTGCGATGTTGGAGTTGTGTTCGTGTGTCTTCCATGTGCCGTAAAAAATTATATCCACGTTTCCGGGAGGATTAAGGAAGCTCTCAGACGTCCTTCAACACCTCAACACTCGCTGCTTCTGTGGCTGTTAGCTGCTGCCTGGCAAGCCTGCACCATGGTGTCCATGTGTCCCCTGAACGTCTCATGATGAAGCCCTCGGTGGGAGAGGTTCAAGGTTGCACAGAAGTCTGCAAGCGCAGTCGCCCCCTTTCCTATGCTCTGTACTCCCTTCATCGCCCTCAAGTTGATCTCGAAGGACGTAATCTTGGCTTCCCCGGCGACTCATGGAGAAGAAAATCGACTCTCGGCGAAATCGCAGCTCGAACACGTGAGGACCAACTTCACTGCCAGGCCGTACTGCCTCTCTTCGCACTTCGAAAGTCCTACGGTAGCCATTCCGCACTTGCCGCATGCCGTGGACGCAAAGAGTTCTTGTCGCACTTTCATGTCCACGATGACGTACTCCGTGCTGCGGTCGGTGTCGTCGCTCTCCATGCAGACATGGAGGAGCTCAAACTTCCGTGAAGTCGCCGACTGATCTGCCAACGAAGCCTTTTTGTCGTCCACACGTTGTTCGCGCTCCACGCACTCCTCCTCCGTGTAGAACACAGTGTCGATACAATCTCTAGACGAACTTGGTCCAGCCACGTCCACGAGCGGAAAAGCGGCTTGAGGCATCGGCGAAGTTGTCAAACACAAACTTGATCCAGTCACGTCCACCAACGGTAGAGCGGCTTGCGGCATCGGCGAAGTCGACGGTGTCGTTTTCCTCGGTGCAGAGGTCTTCTTGTTCCAGGCACGTCTCCTCTTTGTGTTAAGTCTCTGCGTGTTGGCCTTCAAATGGGCGTCCCCAGCCATCAGAACTCGAAGCGAACTCGAAGCGCGCAAAACGAAACAAAGAACAACGACGCAGGAGGGCAAATATATACGAAAAGGGAAAGCTAAACGAAGTGGAAGTATTAAAATATTTACATGAACGATGCGAAGAAGTCGGGGAACATACAAAAACACTAAGAAGCACAAGAAAAACACTGAAAATATTGATATAGAAAGTGGAGAAATGCGAATGCAGAATGAGTCTCGAACGGTGAAGCAAGCGAAAGCAGACGATGCAGGAGCCCGCGGAGCGACCGGGACGACTCGCCGGGGAAGCCAGGAGAGGAGGCGCGCGTTTCGGCCAATGAGAGAGCTGCGCCTCGGAGAAGCGCGCGCTTTGCCCAATCAGAGTCTTTCCTAGCGCTGGTGACGGCCTTTTGTACGGCATTGATGACGTCGCAGCCTCGAGGGGTACACCACTTAAGAGCGCGGGAAACCAGCTTTCGAACAAGACCAAGATGGCTTCGATCGGTTGAGCCGTTGCAGTGCTTTGACGGCTTGAAGTTTGTTCAAATTTTTAGAGTTTAGGCTTGAAGTCAGGTCTGTCAATGCCTACAAATTGTCATTAGTTCCATATTTAGAGATTGAATTGAGCATTTATATTTTGTGAGGACATACTGTGGACTATATAGACCTCAAAATCGTTAACTTTGAAAAAAGGCATTTTTCACAATTTTTTTATATTTTAAGACCCGCGTCCATCCTTAATGTGGCCAATAAGAAACTGGAACACTGATGACACTTCTTAAAGCAATGATCATCAGCTGCACTGATGAATGCATGTCTGTTCAAGGGCGTGCATATCTTCGTCCTTGAAGAGACCTGTTCTGCTTAAAGACGAAGCCGTCCTTGAAGCAGTAATCTGTCTCCGTGTCCCATGATACGGGGGAAAAAAAGACTTGTCTCCCCTCTTTGTTAATTTATTGTAACCGACAGAACCATGGACCTGCCGGATATTCGACAAACAGTATAACTACTGCATGTCGAAAATCCAGCAGGTCCATGTTGGTTCTGTCGGCTACAATAAATTAACAAAGAGGGGAGAGGCGTCTTTTTTAACTTCTCCTAGGACAAAATAAAAACACAGGTAAATTGACAAATACAAAATAAAAAAGGCGCTGCGGAGAATAGCTGTTTCCCTCTTAAAGGGTAACTGCAAAGAAAAAGTGTTTTTTAAAGTCTAATTGGGATAAGCATGTCACAAAACAAATCTTCCGCGAAAAAACAATTTTTTTAGCAATATTTACGCCACAGGACGTAACTTAGTCGGGAGTCACAACCTCTCCACATTTGAGACTCCCGCTCTTTCGACGCGCGCGGAGTGGCTGTTATACGTAGGGTGACCATATTCCTCAAGGTGGAAAACGGGACATCCCAGCGGGGAGAGGAGAGAGGGGGGTGCACTAAAGATTGAGATTGGTAGAACAAACTTATTTGAATTACTGGTCCTATTTCAAAACTTTGCCATATTGCACTAAGCCCTGGAACAGTCACACTCACAGTTCAGTTCCGTGCACCCATTTGGAAGTTGTTTGTGGGCAAGAACAGTTCTAAATTTTACTCTCTGGGTAAATATTTTAAAGTACCTACGGTAATTTTTGTAAACTATACTTGTAACAAGTAGGCATAGTTTCGGTTTGCTTCAACTCGCTCGGTGCCAATTTCAAAACTATGCACTCCTGCGTAAACGGGACATGGTTCTTTATTAGGACAAAAAGACGGGACGGCAGAAGCGGACATCAAAAACGGGACTGTCCCGACCAAAACGGGACGTCTGGTCACCCTAGTTATACGTCATCCCGTGACGTGTAGCAGCCACTCCGTGACGTATAATACCAACTTTGTGGCGCGCGATTTAAAACGGACGAAATAGCTGCAAACTAAAGTCAGTCCCGCGCCATAAATATTGCCGTACAAAATTGTTTTTGTTGGAAAAATTGTTTTGCGACATGCTTGTCCCAATTAGGCTGCTTAAAAATACCCTTTTTTTTTCGTTGCAGTAACCCTTTAAGTGCCTTTCACTTGTAAATAAATAGAAGGATGAGGTGGAAAAAAAGTGTGTGGCGGAGAACAGCCGCCTACCTAGCCAGAAAAGAATGTCTCGCATCCACTCAAGTTTTGGTATGATAGCTGCCTTCTATGATTCCGTAGCCAACGTTTAGGTGGACAAAAAATTGACCGGGTAGTAATTCTATTTCTGGTGGACGTAGAGCGGCGTCAAAACTACTTCAAAAGCGATAATAAGTTATGTAAAATGTATTGTATTACTCTAAACTTCAGTAAAGGAAAATTCTACGAACCGGCGTCAAGTGATTCAATGAAACTGCGTTTGAAAAAATGTCCACTTATTCAATAAAACGGCGTTCAATGAAATGTCCAGTACCCTTTTTTTTCTACATTTGTCTTGTTTCTAGCGTGTAGATCTCATCGGTTCTTTTTTTTTTACATACACAATTTGAGTTCAGAACATTGTTCGAGCAGATTAATTCACTGTGCACTGTAAATTGTTAATATTATAATAACGCTAGATGTGTGCATGTTTTTTTTTAGTGTACAGTTTTGATGTGTGTAAAAAAATTCATAATTTTAATAATCAAGACGGCTGCCGTGGCATAGTTCGTGACCCCCCGATATTTTCCTGGATTTACGTCACTGATGTGAAGCGAGGATCTCAAATCATGTGCTTGAGGATATCAGCCAGAAACGATGGGAACATCTTATATCGAAAAGATCCTCCACTGCAAACAAATTCATTCGCATGCTGTCAACACCTTATAATTTGCGACAACATTATGTCCTCAAATAAAAAAATTGTTTTTAGACAAGCTTGTGAAATACTAATAGCCCAGAATAAAGGGATGGGACTTCATGAAATGGCAATGATGATGTTTTTATTGGTCATAATCAAGAACCAGTCAATCAAATCTTAAATGAGACAACACAATTCAAACAGTGTGTGCTTTCAATCACACTCTTTTCCCACGCCTTCTCTTTACTGGCACCTGGAAAGAAAAAAAATGAATGAAATGGATCATTAATCTTTTTTGTGACACATCCAAGTGTACTCGACATGTTCCTGTGCGGTTTCAGTTTGCTCCCTAACCCTCCCAACAAAGGGATTTTTTTTTTTTTTATTATGCGTAGCGGCATGTTTGAGCAAGCGATGAAAACAATGTTTTACCTTTTGACGTCACCTTAATTATTTTAATGTAAATTTTTACGTTTAGGAGATTTCTGTTTCGGCGCGTTACAAAAATGGCAAATCTATGCCATTCCACCTTGCGCTTCATGGGGAACACAGAGATCTAGAAATCACTAAGGAACTCTGTATTCGACACCCGCAATAAGGAGGAAGTTGCAGTTTCAAATAAACAACAGTCAAGTAAGGCCGCTCATAAAGTGACCTCGGGGTGCGAGGTCAAGGCGACACTGCATAGTACCATGTCTCGAAGAGCGCAATATGAGAAATACGTCACACAGACGCCAATGAACTTTCTGCCCCTGAAATAGTCCGTCTTTTATGAACATATGTTCTTCACAAAGAACGCGGGAAAAAATTCAGGCACTGAAAAAGATAACGAGAAAGATTAAACGGTAAAACGTCATACCTCTTCAGTTTCCTTTGGCTCCTCGACAGTCGACCTCTTGACACGGAGGCTTAGAGTCCCTGCTCCCTCGTCTACAAAGAAAGGCGAGTTGACACACATAGAAGTTGATGCGGCAAAACACGGCATCAAAAAAATGAAAGGCGTTTACAATTCCCTGTAATGCAAAAATAGAGCGCAGCTCTTGAGGAGGAGGACAAGAGGGTATTCTCTCCTCCTCCTCCGTACCCTCTCCTTCTCCCCCTCCCTCGTGACATCACTCGTGATCCTTGTGACCTTCGTTGAAGCCTTCACGAGTGACCGTGACGTCATTATGGGAAATGTCCCATAACGCAACGCGCAGTTACGCCGACGGTGATGGCGACACCACTCAAGCCCGAAATGGACGCCTAAGAGCTGCGCTCTAAAGCAATGCGGTCCCTTACCCACAGCAGCCTGGCGCTTTCCGCGTCCCCTGGTCACCGGCGTCAGGACACCCATGGAAGCCGCAGCAGCCACAGCAGCCTTGCGCCTGCCTCGTGTGGGAACGGAGCTGGATGCCTCCTCAACCGCGCCGCTTTCTTCCGTGTCTCCTCCACCCGGGCTGTCCTTGCCGGATCGTGTGGCCCGGAGTTTCTTGCTGGTCGCGGGCGCTTTCTTGGTTTTTTTCGTAGCCTTGGCACCACGCGCGGGCGAGGTCTCTCCAGTCACGGCGCCTTCCTCCGCAACGGCCTCGCCTTTGGTCGGGCTTTGTTCGGGCAACTCGATAGTTTTCCCGGGGGCCTCGTCCTGGGGCACGTCCGCCCCGCTCTCCTCCGCGGCAGCCCGACCTCTACGCTTGGACGGCGGAGCCCGTTTCGACGGCTTGCTCGGGCTCTTCTTCACGGCCGTCTTTCTCGCTCGCATGGCCCTGGCACTTGGAGCTGGAGAGTCCTTGGTCACCTTTGCAGCCTTCGGGCTACTGGGGGAAGTGGGCTCTCTCTGTACGGCGGCACGCTTGAGCGGCAACCGTCCTCTCCTGGCTTTAGGGCTGGGTGCCGGAGAACCCGCCCCGTCGACAGACGGGCTGGGCTCCGCTTTTGGTGCGGCCGCTCGGGACTTTCCGCGCGCATTTTTTGTCGGCAAAACATTCTCCGAGATGTCCGCTCCGGGGCTCTGTGCGAGGAAACTACCACCGCGATGCGATGCTGGGCTCGCAGGAATTTCTTTAGTCCTCGTACTTCTCGTGCTGCGAGATGTGACGCTTACGTCTTTCTTGGCGGGTCTCCTACCTCTGCGAGCGGGCGTCGCCGGTGGCGTACTATGCGCGAACGAGGGTTGGGCGACGCCGGCGTCCTTTTGGTCTGGTGGCAGGGAACCTTTGTCTTTCTTAGCCGAAGCGCTTGCTTCCGACCCCCTCGCGCTACGCTTGGGGGAGCCTTGGTCGATGCCACCATCCTTTTGGCTGGTTGAAGACGAATTTCTGCCTTTTTGAGACGGACTCATACTCCGACGTAAGGATGCTTCCGCGTCTTCAGGCTGCTGGTTGGGTGACAATGAAACTTTTCGTGTTTTGCTGGCGCTTTCAATTTGACTGGAGTCTCCCTCTAGACTGCCAACTTGCAACCTTTTCATGCGATGCCCAAACGAATTTTTCGAGGAACGTGACGGAGACTCTTCGCTTCCCTTGGGTGTACTCTTGCTTCGACGAGTGACCACCTCCAGATCGCCACCTCGCGATCTTCTCGGTGGCGCGGGAGAGGCGCTATTTCGTCCCAGGGATGGAGAACTTTCGACCTTGGACGCACTCATCCTTAGTTTCAGCTGCACCTTGACATTGCCGGGTAAAGATATCCTCACAGTACGCCCAGGAGAACCCTGGTCAATAGTCGTGGTCATCACGTTGTGCGACGAAGGACTTGCACCCTTTTTGGTAGTGCTCCTACTTCGACGCGAGGTCGGCTCCGGACTGCCGCTTTGCGATGTCCTCGGGCTGCGCTTGGGGGAGCTCTGGACAATGCTGGTGTCCTTTCGGGTAGGTGACGGAGAACTTTCGTTCTTTTTGAGCGTGCTCCTACTACGACGAGAGCCTACTTCCGACGTGTCAGGCTGCAACGTCCTCGGGCTGTGGTCAGGAGAACCGTGGTCGAGGCTAACATTCTTTTGGCTGGGCGATGACGATGAAACTCTGGCCGTCTTGAGTGCACTCCCACTCCGTCTAGAAGCTACCTCCGGACTTCTGGCTTGCGAGCTCACGTCACGGTCCGAAGAGCCCCGACTAAAGCTGACATTCTTCTGCTTAAGTGACTGGGAAACTTCACCTGTTTTGGGAGTTCTCCCACTTCGACGCGAGGCTACCTCTGGACTGGCTGGTTGCGATCTTCTGACACTGCGTTCGGGAGAACTGTCGTCAATGCTGACATGCTTTCGGCTGCGTGATGGTGAGCCTTTGCCCAACTTGGGTGTGCTCATATTTTGTCGGTAGATTACCGTTGGACTTTCAGCTTGTGATTTCTCATTACGATCGAAGGAGCTATTACCAACACCAGTATCCCTCAAGCTGCGTGACAGAGAATCTTTGCCTTTCTTGGTGATGCTCCTACTTCGGCGAGAGGTCACCTCCATACTGCCACTTTGCGATGTACCTGGGCTGAGCTTGGGAGAGCTATGGACAATGCTGGTTTCCTTTCTGCTGGGTGAGAAAGAACTTTCGCCTTTCTTGGGTCTGCTCCTCCTTTGATGGGAGGCAATTTCTGGAGTGGCAGGTAGCAAACTCCTCGAACTGCGTCCCGGAGAATCATCGTCAAAGCTTACACTCCTTCGGTTGGGTGAGGGAGAACTTCCACCTTTCTTGGGCATGCTCTTCCTTTGGTGAGAGGTTACTTCCGGAGTGGCAGGCTGCCATTTCCCCGGGCTGTAGCCCGGAGAACTGCGGCGAACACCGACGTTCTTTCGGTTGTGCGATGCTGAATCTCCGCCGATATTGGGTGTGCTCACACTTTGTCGAGAGGCTACCTCTGGACTTGCGGCTTGTGATCTCTTGCCGTAAACGGGAGAGCCATTGTCGACGCTGACCTTCCTCGGGCTACGTGAAAGGTAACCTCTGCCCTTCTTGGTGGTGCTCCTACTTTGACGAGGTGCCGCCACTGGACTGGCAGGTTGCGATCTCCTCAGGCTGCGCTCAGGAGAATCGAGGTCGACGCTGACACTCTTCTGGCGGGGAGATAGATTGCCCTCACTTCGACGCGATTGCTCCAGCCTGTTGCCAGCTGGAGATCTCCCCAGGCTACGATCGAAAGACCCGTGGTCGATGCCAATATTCGTTTGGCTGGTTGAAGCGACATCCGCGCCTCCCTTGGCTGTGCTTCCGCTTTGTCGAGAGGCTACCTCTGGATTTGCGGCTTGCGATCTCTTGCCGTGAACGGGAGAGACATTGTCGACGCTGACCTTCCTCGGGCTACGTGAAAGGTAACCTCTGCCTTTCTTGGTGGTGCTCCTACTCTGACGAGGGGCCACCACTGGACTGGCAGGTTGCGATCTCCTCAGGCTGCGCTCGGGAGAATGGTCGACGCTGACACTCTTTTGGCTGGGAGATAGATTGCCCTCACTTCGACGCGATTGCTCCAGCTTGTCGCCAGCTGGAGATCTCCCCAGGCTACGATCGAAAGACCTGTGGTCGATGCCAATATTCGTTTGGCTGGTTGGAGCTACATCCGCGCCTCCCTTGGCTGTGCTTCCGCTTTGTCGAGAGGCTACCTCTGGATTTGCGGCTTGCGATCTCTTGCCGTGAACGGGAGAGACATTGTCGACGCTGACCTTCCTCGGGCTACGTGAAAGGTAACCTCTGCCCTTCTTGGTGGTGCTCCTACTTTGACGAGGTGCCGCCACTGGACTGGCAGGTTGCGATCTCCTCAGGCTGCGCTCGGGAGAATGGTCGACGCTGACACTCTTTTGGCTGGGAGATAGATTGCCCTCACTTCGACGCGATTGCTCCAGCTTGTCGCCAGCTGGAGATCTCCCCAGGCTACGATCGAAAGACCTGTGGTCGATGCCAATATTCGTTTGGCTGGTTGAAGCTACATCCGCGCCTCCCTTGGCTGTGCTTCCGCTTTGTCGAGAGGCTACCTCTGGACTTGCAGCTTGCGATCTCTTGCCGTGAACGGGAGAGCCCTTGTCGACGCTGACCTTCCTTGGGCTACGTGAAAGGTAACCTCTGCCCTTCTTGGTGGTGCTCCTACTCCGACGAGGGGCCAGCACTGGACTGGCATGTTGCGATCTCCTCAGGCTGCGCCCAGGAGAATGGTCGACGCTAACACTCTTCTGGCTGGGTGACATATCGCCTTTGGTGATCATACTCTCACTTCGCCGCAATATCTCCAGGTTGCCAGCTGGCGATCTCCCCAGGCTCCGATCGGAAGACCCACGGTCGGTGCCGACATTCGTTCGGCTGGGTGACGCTGTACCGGCACCTCTCTTGGCTGTTCCCACACTTTGTCGAGAGGCCACCTCTGAACTTTCAGCCCGCGAGTAACGTACGGGAGAGTCGTGGTTGACGCCGGCCCTCTTTTGGTCGGGCGACCGAGAACCTTTGTCTTTCTTGGCCGTGCTTGTACTTTGTCGGGGGGCAACCACCGGACTGTCAGCAGCGTCCTTTAGATAGCTGGAAGATGCTTTGTCAATTTGGCTCGTGCTCTGACGAGAGGCCGCCCTTGGGCTGGCAGCTTGAAGACTCCTCGCGCTGCGCTCAGGAGATTCCTGGCCGACGTTCTTTGGGCTTACGGTTCGTGGCGCTTTTGCTCCGTGTCCGGAGGATCCTCGTTTGGTGTCAAGTTCCCTCTGGCGGCGTGCCGGACTTCCCTCCTCCTCGATGACGCTGGCGCTCCGTCGGGACGCCTTCTTCAGACTGCCGGACTGAGATGACCCCGGAGAACTAGTCCGACGATGCGCAGAACTTGTGTCGAGTGCCCAATAGCTCCCTTCTCCGCCGAACTTCAGGGAGCTAAGACTGCGCGAGGCGGCCGGCTTCGAGTTCCGTTTCCTGGACAGAGACCGCGCACTTTCGTCCCCCGGCAATTCCCCGTCGCTCTCGGCCGCGTCGTGGCTCCAGGACACCGAACTGACGGACCTCTTGTGCAGAGGAGTCGATGCCGACAGCCCCTGTTGCTTCGAAACGTGCGCCTCTTCAGAAAGGCCCTGTCCAGGCTTCCGGTCTATGGTTGACCGCCTGCTAAGAGGGCCTCCGGGTGTAGAACTGGGCGACGCGCAACCAGACGCAGTTTCCTTGTGCAACTTTTTCGAGCCGGTCCCGTTGCCAAGCCAGGAAAGGTGCTTGGCGGGAGTGCCGTCGCCGATGCCACCGACTCGAAGACGCTTGAGGGCACTCTTTTGAATGCTCTTTGCTGCGCCGCTCAGCGACGAAGTCGTCAGGGGCGAGACGAACATCTCTGGTGGAATCCGAGGCGTTTCGTACGATGATCCGCTGAGGGAGCGTGGGGTGACGCCGACGCCTCTTGAGAGACCTTGCACACGGTCGGGTGTGGCCTGCACGGAGGCCCCCCCGGATCTCCTGGGCGCTGCAATGTTTTCGGAAATTTTCGAACAACTGCTACAGTGCCACACAAGCACTCTATAACCCTGGTGTCAGCCAGGCCCACAGATCTCTATTGTAGTGGGCTGGATCGCGGATCAAGAGCCCAATGTTGGCACCGCCGACGGCCACTGCTTGACACTGGGCAATAGACGTGAGTCTATGGGAGAAACGCGCAAAAGCAGGAATATTCATGCTTCTATGCGGTGTTCGAAGACGAGTATTTTACGATGCGCTGCTATCATTACATCGGGTCTTTAGAGATTGAATCGGTATTTGTTAAGCGTTCGAACGCCCATTAAAGAATCAAATGTGTCAGAGCACTCGCGCCAAGCTAGCAAGCTTGCTCTCGTAGTGGAGTTAACGAAGGAACTTGCCATCAATAAGTCCGATCTCAGGGAAGCCCAGAATTTGTTGAATGTCGAAAAAGTCCTATCTTGACAGCAGCTATCCAGGGGCGAGCTAATTCCACGTAGTAAAGCCTTCAGGCTTGTTGTCTTCTAAACCTAACTCATCAAAACCGCCACCGAGTCTGCGGTAACTCTAGGCAACTCTTGTCTCGTTGAGCTGCACTACATTTTTCGCCCAGCGGAGTCACTCTGGACCACACATTTATTTATAAGAACTGCGAGGGTTGTTAGTTTTAATGTTTGCGCACAAGCTATTTGAGAGGCTTCCCGAAAAGCAGCCAAAACGTTTCAGTGCCGACACAACTTAGACACGGGGGAAACGACACATTTTCTCGTTTTTCTCATAGAGTCCCACGCATTAGGTTGCGTCAATCGATGGTGCCACTCAACCCAGCAAGACCTTGATCTGCGACCCAGCCTACTACAATGCAAAGCGCAAATTCATCTGCTTTTTTTGCGGGGGATTGTGTGATGGCGTCAGAACGCCGAGCTGTGACTGGCTCTGATCGAAGGATAGCAGGTAGACCTCAAGGCAGCTATCATCGAGTTCTACTCGCTATCCATCGATCAGAGCCAAACAGAGCTCGGAGTCTTTCTGACATCCCCACAGCCAATGCAAAAGAAGCAGACGAACTTGCGTTCCGCATAGAGATCAGTGGCCAGGCCTAGTGTAGGATGCCCTCCAAAAAAATGTACAGCATTTTTTCGCCGCAAAAATTAATTATGCGTCGCTGAAAACGTTCACTCTCCGCCCGAATGTAGCACTACCGGCCCAAACCAGATGCTAAAGTTACAGAACTACTAACCACTATCTCATTCAAAAAGTGTAAGTAGGATACCGTGTTTACTGATAAATCCGATAAAATCCAAAAAACACCCGTCGGTAAAATTTTCGTTCATGCGGATTTATTCTAAAAACTCCAAAATTCGATGTCACAATAGCGAAAAATATATATATAAAAAAACACTATATTATGTAAATGACCTTGGCCAGGGCACAAAAGGTTCACCGTTTAGCTTGTCTAATTCTGTGCAGGACACCGGGTCATTGTAGCTTCAGATCACAACAAAAGCCACTGTCCTAGTTTGCAGTTTACTATTCTTACGAGAAGGCGGGGCTGTTTCAGTGGGAGAGACTGTCCTAGCTTTTCTTGAAGAAAAAAAAAATACCAAAAACACAGAACCCTAGTCATAAAGTATGGCAAACAAAATTTCCCTTGCGCCTCAAGGGACACTGACAGGGTATTTATGATCATTGAGGCTTTTAGTTGTACGTGACATGTGAGATCCCAACTACCCAGAACACAATTTGTGGTTCGAAATTCAGTTTCTTTCCGCCCGAAAACTACCGATCGAGAACTGGCCAGTTTGAGTTGCGCTTACTTTCTTCTCTGTAGTCAAGGGCCGTCTTTTAAGGTTTAGACACAACCACCAACTTTAATCAAAGTCGTGGGTCATCGAAGGCACACACTCAATACTAGAAATGGCCAAAAAATACCACACCCATTTTTTGTGGCTTCTAAAAAGCTGCAAATATGTTGATTAAAAAAAAAAAAGTTGCACAGCCACTTGATTTTTGGTACATTTCTCCTCTATACTTCTTCCTCCCCAGTCCAGTTTCGGCTTTAAACAGTGGTATTTTTTTTCTTTATCAAAAATATATGCTACAAATATTGATTGCATAGTCTTCTGACACCATTAAGGATCGCCTTTGGCAGGGGAGGGGGGGGGGGGGTCAGTGTCCTTTAAAGACTAACAATCAACTTGCGCTTTCCACATTTCCCCGCTTCCTCCTCTCCGACCTTCCACCCTGTCCACCGTTGCCCGTTTCCCCCTTTCCCAGGGGGAGGAGGATCTTCTGCCTTGCAGAATCTCGTGTCTGGTCGTCGGCCTTTGAGTTACGATTGTCCATGACTAGGCATCAAATTAACCCGATCAACCACATTAAATTTCCAGAATGTGCCCTAAATATTCTTAATATTAGCAGCAACTGCCCTTCTGGAAATTCTTAGTTTTGGTAGCTGAAAAACACTGCCTGTAAATGATGCATACATAATTAGTTCATCAGCATGAGCCTGCTGAGAATCCAAGTTGTGAATGCTGTCCATGGGACAGGGGTCCACAAACGTTTCTATCTCGAGGAACCTGTATTACCCCCAAGACTGACGGGCAAGAGACTCAACCCTCCCCGGTCTAGACCTTCTACAGTAAAGTGGTACAGAAGCCTGCAGACCTTACAAGCAGTGTTCTGGCTCATAGCTGCCTGCCGATGGCTGGCACTAATCTGTTAATAGCACTTAAAAGGTCACTAAAACACTTTTTTCTTGTCCGATGGCACCCTCTGTTGTCCGCAATAGTTCCGAGGTGATCAATCTGACGCCAAATTTAATTTAAAAATCAGTCGCGCACCATAATGTATGTGATTTTTAGGATGCTTAGAGCCCATACATCGAGTTAAGACCATTAATGAACTATCGCCGGAAGTGGATAAGTGCCCCTTTAAATGGAAAAAAAAAAACACTTGGGGGGGGGGGGGGGGAGAGACTCCGAGGCATCCCTTTGATCCTAGGAACCCAGGGCCCATAGAATGTTGATTATTCGACTGATCCGCACTCGCTGCTGTCACAAGGAACGACTCGAGCCCAGAGAAAAGAGGGAAACTCACACTTGGACTCGGCCACCGCGAGGGCACCGTCGACGCTCGTCGCGGGCTTCTTGGCAAGCTTGAGACACCACTCGAAGCGAAAAAGACGGTTGTGAATGGCAAAGAAGTCTCCGTGGGCCAAGGAAGCCGCATTCAGCACCGGCCGCTTGTTGAGGGCCAAGCCCGGCGCGCCATCCACGTTCACCAGGTGCGCCTGCGCAAGGGACGGCCTCCGTGTGAACCCCCGCTCGACCGTGCCCGCAACACATCTCCGACCAGTGCGTTTACCGCGTTCGAACGAGCGGCCCCGTCGCCGGCCACTGATTTTGGCGGTGTCGGTTGTAGGAGACTCCCATTCGGCTGCGGGCCACTCTCAGACTTGACGGTACACGAACAATTCGACGACCGGGAGTCAATACGCCGCGACGGCAACGACACTCGCGCTTTTTACCGGGACTTCTAGTGCCCAATGCCGGGATCGCGACACCCGACACCATAAAACCCTGGCTTCCGCGACGTCGTTTGTCGCCGCTTCGGGACCACTTTCGACGCGTGGACGGGATAGGACGCCAAACAAGTCGGTCTAATGCATGTTTAAGACATTGCAACGACACCGCAAAGAGCGGGAAACCACCGGTGAAGCTGCCTGTATCTCTCCAGTTTGGGCAGCACCTCTGGCGAGCAAAATCGAATAATTCTCGGTTGCGTTCTGGTTGCGCTCGTTCGCGTTGTTCGCAGATGCCAAGCATCAGAATTTCATTGGCGAGTATAAATTTATGAAAGTAAACAACGAAAACAAAAGATTGCTACGAGGAAAAATTCTTGTTGTACGATGGGACACCGAAAGTGCGAGCTACATCTTTTTCTTTTTTGTTCATTAAATTTTTCTTAGACCTTTCAGAGACTTATCGCGTGTAGACAGATGGTGACACACGCCCGTGGCTTGTGCATGACCAAACGCTGCAGCGGCGCTTAACTATCGCCAACGTTACAAGGTCTATAGCGTCAAGGACACGCTGGCGCCCTCTGGCCGAGATAAACGGACCTAGCGCCCCAGCTTGACAACTCCGAGTGTCGTCAATCTGTCGTAACGTATAAAGTTGCTCCTCCGGAAGCGCATGTTCTGTGCCGTAAGACTTAGATAAAGTCTACCAAACCCAAAATAAGCAAGCAAGGTTGTATTTTTCCTCTTCTCAACGTTCAAACAAAAACATTTTACTTCGTCGTTCCGATAAACTTTGTAAGCACTTGTTATGTGTGAGTTACAACTGGTCATGCTCACTTATGGAATGCTTTAGGTGGTCTTGGACGCGCTACACACTCATGAACACCCCGGGATTATCGGAACGATCCGGACAAGTCTAAGTTGATTCGGGACCCACATGGTCATGAGATCAGATGCGCAGCTACGCTTCCCTCATTTGAAAGCCAGCTACGCGCGTCGACAGGGTCCTACAATTGCGGGCTCCCTTAAGTCACACTTCGTGCAGCTGGCTTGCACTCTTGTCTGCCACCTACTACTGGCGCAGAGCAAAGGCGTCAAGTTGCAAATCCCAGGGTCAATCAAGTTTGATTAAAGGCCAACATACATGTTGCGCTTTCCATTCTTGCCCACCTCCTCCTTTCCTATATCCTTTCCACTTATTACCTTGCCCCAGCTTGGCTCTCCTCGGAGCTTAGGGGAGGGGAATACAAAGAGAATTATCTTCCCTGCAGAAAACCCAGGTTGTACGTCGGCCTTTGACTACAACTAAGTGTGTTCGTACATGCTTTGTAAGCTGATGCATAGGCTGCTATGGGCCACATATGCTTTATGTTGCTTTGGCCACCGTGTAACGACTTTTCATTGCATGTAACGCTTTTCACGTGGAATCAAGCTTATTTACACATTCTGCATTTACTTGCTCACCCAGATGTACCCAAGCATGAATCACGAAATATCCCGCGAAAACCGCCGCAAATCGGGAAATATCTCTTGCCTTCCGGTAATGCAGCATAAATTGTGGTATTCGGGTGAAGCAACACGTAATGTCTTGCTAGCGCCAAGATCAAAGAGGATAAAACAAAAGTTCCAGTTAACTTTAAGTCAAAATCATTTCTACTTCGTCTCATCCAAAGACGGACAAACCGCGAAGTTGCGAACTCCTTACAGTGGACTGTTCTAGCGAGTGGCAACATTGACGGGGAGTTCACGGTTGCACCCCGGCCACACGAACGCTTTGACGGTAAGATGGCAGTCGAAGCTACCAACAGACGCTTATAGCCTTTATTAAAGCGAAACAAAGCAAAGTAGACCCTCCGAGGAACGCAACTCCCCAAGTTCCAGACGTACGCCACACTGCTTTGTGGCACAACAGTTTCGTAACGCACGAGGGAATCAAACACAATGAAAAGGACTGGGGCAGGGCTCAAAAAGGCACCAGCAAGTTTGAAAAGTCCCGCTCGCCCAGAAAATTTCATTCTGAGAATTCCCCAGCGACTGCCGATACCATGGCTTGACTTCTGGCCCGTCCATTACAGAGTTTGCATCTTGAGGAATTTCTGGCTCGTGGTACGCAACGTGGACACAATCTTTTAGATGTGTAAATACAAGCCCCGGTAAAAAGCTGTTCAAATGAGTCACAACAGATGCCTAGAACTAAAGAAAAACCTCTACTTCCGCTACCGAAAATGCCGTGCACAACACCTGCCGCGTCCCGTTTGGACGGCCCTTAAGCAGCCCGAGGAAATGTCGCCGACCTGTTCGTGTCCGTCCACAACCACCAGGCAGTGCACCGGGTCTTTGTCTGGCATCTTCTGGATGCAAATGTCACAGTCAGGGTTCCTGCAAAATTGGGAATTTCTAAAATGAATCACATTGTGCCGACCATACACTTCACGGGCAGGTGAAGTGGCTCAGCCAGCTAAACGTAACAACAACTAGCCGGTCCAAAAGCAACACTGGCTCCTTACCGCATTTTATTGAAATCTCAGACACAGAACCCCTCCAGTTCCCACAGAAAGATTAAAAACATTGAAATAGACGAGGGACAGACACTTACAGTTCTTTGATTGGGTCCTAAACACCCCAATGAAAGAACTGTGTCTGTCCCTCGTCTATTTCAGTGTTTTTATTCTTTCTGTGTAAAATGCAGTCTATCCAACCCGCACTGCTACGTGTACCTAGTTCTTCATTCAGAGCCTTGCTTGTGCTGTCCAAGTCCCATCTTATCATGTTGCATTTCAATGAAAGAACTATGGCTCTCCCTCGTCTGTTTCAGTGTTTTTATTCTTTCTGTGTGAACTGTAGCCTATCCAACGCGCTCTGCTACGTGTAATAAAACTCCTAAGCTGATGTTGTATATGCAGGGGTGATCCAGACAGTTTTGAGTTCTGAGCAATAGACCTTTCTAGAAATATGTGGTGCCGCCAGCACCTGCTTTACTCGTTGTGACGTTAAGATGTACGGCACATGAAATTATTTAAGAAGCAAAGACAACGTTGATGTTGGTTTAGCAGTTCCTGATTTCAGATTGCAGAAAGGGGGGAAGGAAAGCAAAGCAGAGTATGTGATTATCTTTTTTAGTTTGCTTTACTTTTTTTGCGTGTTCTCAGCTTCTAATGATAAGAAAGAATGAATCCTGCCACTACCAATATATAACAAAGCGTTCAAGCCGGCACAAGAGTACACCCGAACAGTCCCACGATTCCCCTCGTTGAAAGGCCCCCTGGACTTTTCTGGAAAGGTCTATTGTTGGAGCAGAAAAATTTGGTTTTGGAGCACCCTTGTATCAGAAAAATCATAAGTTAGGGGATCACACGCATAAATGTGGAGCAGTTCAGTGCACTTTCCCATTAGTGATGCCAGCATGCATTCATGTAATCGCTACTGCATGATGCCCATTAAAAACCAAAAGTTAGCATTACAGTTTCCAGCTAAATTGCCTTGGACTGCTGTGAAGCTGTGCCACACACTTAGTCAAATTCGTGTTTTGTTTTCATTAGTGCTAGTGGAGAAAGGTTACCAGGATTGATGCAAGCATGCCAACTACCACCATTGAGAAGTCGGTGTGGAGTACCAATTTAACCTTCTAGAGTCTAAATCACGGGTGGCCAAGCTGCGGCTCTTCGCGTGTTGAAGTGCGACTCGCGGCTCCCTACCCTAACCCCCCCTCCCCCTTTCCACGGCTCCCTCCCAGTCACACGAGCACTTCCCCAAAAAAAGAAATGGAACACGTTTTAAATCGAAAGACAGGTTGCGGTTTGGTCTTGTGCTACTGCTACCTTACGTACAGTTGGACTGCTTTTGACTTGGATGGATTGAAAGTGGCTCGAGATTCGTTTATTGCTCTGGACAAAAGTTTGCACACGCCCCCCCCCCCCCCCCCCCCCCCCCCGCGGCTCTTGGAAGTTTCGTGCTTTTGTTTGCGGCTTTTAGTCCGGGTCAGCTTGGCCACCCCTGGTCTAGACAATAAAGACAAAAAAGCTTAATAAATAAAAACTTTCAGCCTTTCCACTCTAATGAAGAAGGAAGAGCAGCGAAGCTGTAGCTTCTGTTCTTGACAATGGCTTTCCAGGCGAGCGATCTGCCCTTCTTTTGTAAGGGACTCTGAAGCGATCGACGCAGTGGAAAGCCGATAGCGGCCTCGCGGCGGTTGCGGAACCATTCGCGCTGCTGCGCATATCGCTGCTCGTTCCGCTCCCGTTTTTCTTCCTCCGAAGAAAGGTTGCCACCACCATATCAGCAACAGTGGCAACCAATTGTATGGTTGCCGCCGTCGCTCATAGATGGTGGTAGCTGTCCAAAATTCGGTGTCATCATTTTTTTTGCTAGTGGACATGATCCTGGGAACCTAGCCCTTAACAGCTCTGCTGTAAAAACTATTCTGGGAATTCCCTAATGTAAAGACGTTTTAAAGAGTAGAACGATCAAGGATTCACATCGTTTGACATGAAACAATTCGTAACCAAGCAGTCTCGACCCATCATGCTAACGAAACAAGAACCATGTGCAAGCACATTTCTATAAAACAGTGTCATACTCCTGAACATGGGCCCCAGGAAAAAAATTATTATTTGCGCTTGTTAACCTCTTAACCGTTTTGGACTAGTGTAGCTCGTCCACGCACCCTACATCGCCCCTTGGCTGTTTTGGACGACCCAGGCTCGTTCAGAGCTTAGTTCGCGGTGCTGCTCGGAGATGGCACCACATATTTTCATTGTACACATTTTTAAAAATGGTGAACGTTCAATAAAAATTAAACAAATAAAAAAAAAAAAACTGCAAAAAAAAAAAAAAAAAGGTTAAGGGGCAATTTTTAGTAGTACACTTTAAAATGCTACTAAAACTGCACTGCATTAGGAATGTCTGTAAAATGGGTGTGAAGCAATGCCGCAGAGCCGGAAACCTAGATTGGATTGTGATGGCCAAAGCCCAAAAACCAACTTGTTCGAAGATTAATGGTTTGGCACAGTTAGAAGTATCTTTCCTTTTGGGCACAGCAAGGTGCAGGCGAGAGGAAATTTATCAAAATGGTGCACTCCTGTTTGCCATCCTTTGGACTAATAGTTTCTGATGGCAGCCTTTTAGGAGAATAAGAAAAATAAAAAAAGTATTGGTGTTCTGTTTAGGCCACTTGTCACACACAGTGCATATTGAAGGTGCCTCGAACAGGAGCATAGGACATTTGTGTTGAATACCAGATAAGACTCCTACTGAGAAGTTTGCACGTTGCACTGAAGCGGCCACTTTTGGCGGAAAATGCTATTTAGCATTAATTTATGCCAATTCATTCATCTTGGTGCAGTGGCATAACAAAAAAAACTTTGTATGCCGCCTTGAGTTTGTCTGCAATTGTTTCAAGTTTAAAAGAATTTTACATACACCCTTAAAAGGGCTTAAATTATAATGCAGCCATTGTGCTGCACTCTGCACCTTAGAACATTTGTCCAAAAGAAAATTTTAAGCAAGTATGGGATGTGACCGGAACAATATTTGGCATTTCTTTTCACCATAAAAATAAACTGTGCATCGCCGAACGCCCAGTTTCCGCCCAAGTAGCGCTAGGGGTCCGGATGAAATGCCAAAGTTTCAGTGCTAACCGAAAAAAAAAAAACACCAAGTTATTTTCGGGAACACGTTGTATATGATTTAGGCACACGACTCCCAACTGCAAAGCCCAAGAATCATCCGTTCGCGGAAGGCCTTTCGCGGAAGGCCCCCGAAACCACATTCATGTCGTTCCATACTTGATGTGCAACTCTGTCAAAGCTGCTGGATTGATGCGGATATGTTTGTTTCGTGGACACATGTACCTGCGACATTTCGCTAACGACATACTTTTTTTAAGTGCGTAATAAAATTTGGAAGTCACGAAAGGCTAGCACATAGTTCACCAAGGCGTATTTACTTGAGCCTCCTCTCCCACTCCATAAACTAGACAAGACGCCAAAATGTTGTGGAAACAGCAGGGTGGCATTCGACGAAACGTCAGAAGGCATGCGGATGAAACGAACGCAGGAATCCAATCAATGAAATGTTGCCCATCGACAAAACGATCGGCCGACAAAACGTTGCTCAACAGCCGATCACCACTTGCTTGATATTGCGGTTCGCTCGCACATGCCCTCGCGCAATTGAGACACTAGATGAAGCCATGCTAGTCACACCCCCACATTAGTAGGTTCGACAACGTTGTACTGCGTCGTGCCAAGTACGTTCCAACGATAAATTGGAATGACCGTTCATTTGAACGCGCATGGAGAACAACTCGGTGAGACTCAATGGGCGCATTCAGTAGCGCCTCCCTTGCCTCCAAACGGAGTGACTTGAGTCAGAGCTCGTTGGATTTTTTTCACCGGAAATCGTTACCAGTCAGGAAATGACGTCATCTTTAGCTCCTCTGACTCTATATGCACTGTCTCAGGACTCTGTGCTTCAGAGCTTGGCTCCAAAGCCCCGGAGTTACGTGCACCGGAAGTGACTTTTGGCCGTCCAGTGGAAGGAATCGGTGACTCCTTGACTCCGGAGCCGCTACTGAACGCGCCAAATGGCAGCAAGGATGGAGTCATGCATCGGCACGTACCGTCCAATAGAACATCGTCCCGACGTCAGCGGGAATTCCGAACCGTCCTGACCGTTCTTCTTCACCACCACGACTTTCGGGTAGCGTTTCATCGACATCGTTGACACTGGAAAGCAAATGAGACACAACGCTGCTTCAAACAATAACGAAGAACAGCGCGATGACAGATACCGCATTTTCTGGACCATGGCTCCCACCCGGTGCATAGTCTGCATGTAAAAGGTCCTCATACCCAGCACAGCTTGACAAAAGCCTGCTTCATTAGCTCACAAAGAAGCTTGTATCATATAGAAATCATTAGCCGACTTCGCCATTAACAAAAATTGTCACATCCCGTCATAATGAATGATCTTAGAAAAAGAAACTAATCCTTTTACAGTCTGCACCGCACAAATTTTTTACTTTTTAACATGTATAGACCTTTTCTGTGTACTCTCGTCCCCAGCCACCTAACAGGCGTATCCGGTACGGGCGACAAAAAAATAATCCAACGTTTCAACCGGCAAATAGTAAAAAAATAAAGGGGAGGCAAAACGAGAAAGTGTGACGATTGCGATTATATCCTAAATGCTTTCTATTGGTGTGGCAAACGCAAAACAACGTTTTCGCCCATACTGGAAGTGACGTCAATTCAAGATGGCGGCGCACTTGCAGAAAACGTCTATAGTCGCAGGTAATACAGGGTGTCTAGGAAATTACTATTTTGAAATTCCCCAACTTTTACAGGTTTTCCGTGACAATTTCGGGTGAAATTATCGGATCACCATAGAGGCGGTTAAATATATAAGAACATTACAACACAAGGCATTAAGCACTGCGAGGATAATTTTGCAACTTGCATATTTCGAAATATTCGGGTTCGTCCAGTCCGGATAAGACAAGCACTTTCTTGCTGCCGACATCGTCAGTGAAGCGGCCACTTCCGGAAACACAATGAAAACATGACGCTCAGCCACACACGTCAGTAAGTGCATCTGGCAGCATAGCTGCCGAATGCACACTTTCGAATACTTTAGGTTTAAGGCATGGATTGGGGTCCGCGGCTTTCCCGTTTGTTACTAAATCTAGTAGCTCTAAATGGACCTAGCCTAGTGTTGCGCCCAGAATCCAATCCAAGGCTTGGACTGAAGTTGTCGGTTGTTCCCTCCGCATCGGGTAGCACTCTCTACATTGGGTGCGCAGAGTCCGCGCTCCGCTCTAAGCGGAATTTATTGTCTATTTTTCTGCCCCCCTGCGCTCCGCTCTAAGCGGAATTTATTGTCTATTTCTCTGCCCCCAAATAATCAGGTCTTTGCTCAGGGCACTCGGTGGCGTTTTCAGCTCATTTTCTCTGACTGGGCTCGCTTTTTGGCAATATCCGCGACAATTCCCCGATTTTTCCTGGTAATTAATATTTCCCTGACAATGCCCGGTTTTCCCTGTCGCTAGACACCCAGTAAGAGTGTGAAAAATATGGTAGCTATGGCCCTAATCTCATCTGCAAACACCCGTGGAACTTACCTGCTGGGCATCATTTTGAACGCAGCTGCTCTACATGCAAACACTGTTGGAGTGCAACGGAGCTGCCACGAAGTGGGCATTGCTCAACACTGCGTCACATATACTTTAAATACACAAAACACAAATAAAGTTTGCTCAATGAATTCATTTGTCCAAACCCAAGGCTTGCAGAGACATAAAAATATTGTAATAGTTTTGAGTGCGGAATGGAAACGCTATTTTAGACGACACGACGTGTAGACCAAGATTAGGTTAAACTGCCTACAAAACACACTTCCTCAAAGGTTCTGTTGAACTCCAGAACACAGCGTGGACATGCGAAACAAGCGTTCAATCTGCGACCCACGAACTTACCCGAAATCAAACACAGGCTCCAGTGCAATCGCTATCCTACCCTAGCGGCGACCACTTGGGGAAGCTTGGAAGCCGTCAAGCGAGCCGACGAGCAGACTGCAAAAGTAATCAACAGTAAAAAATTTTAACTTGTGAAAAACGAAGGACAACACAACGCAGACTCAGACACAGCTGAATTTATTTGACAAAATGTTGAGGTTTATATGGGGTTCAAGTACCTCCAACAAACCAAGACAAAAGAGAAGAAAAAACCGAGCAGAAAGGTAGTGCCAAAAAGAAAGACCTCCTACGCAGAAGTGTCAAAACATGCTGGCGAATGTAATAATTGTGTACCGCTTTCGCAACTCGCCTGGTTGTCTCAACCGAGAGCGATGATCGTGAAAGGCCGTTTAAGGAGTCGCTCACAATTATAAATTGCGGGAAGGCAGTAAATACACCTTCCCTTAGTTTAGACACGGAACTAAAAAGATTTCTACAAATCCAATTCCCACTTCCTTTTATTAAATTATCACTATGTGCGCCCAAACATGTCCCACTGCTCGACTCAGTTGTCTGCATCACCGCCCACCACCCTGGCAAATTTTTTGGCCCCATTTTTTACAGAAAGGGAGCTTTGGTTCGTAATTTTTACGTGAAAAAATCGACCTCTGAAATGCACCTTTGTCGAAATGTTTAGATTGCTACGTGCAGACACCGATTTTTACGGCCCATTCTGGATCGAGCCTAGCGACTTCAGCCTCCCTTCCCTCTCTATATATATATATAGAGAGAGAGAGAGAGAAAGAGAGAGAGAGTACTCATAAAAACTCACTGCGTGACGCAAAAAGAAGTAATATCTTTGTGTGATTCACCTGCGCCTCCTGCGCAGGGGCAGGAAAGGGCGGGGTGGTGTACTGCCGGGTGGTATCTCAATACACGCTGGAGGTGCACGGCCCTACACTTTTCTGCACCGGTGCAAGTAAATTAAACGAAATTCATACTTATTTGAGCGAGCACAAGTTGGATAGCTGGATAGATACGGCTGGTGAACCCTTTAAATCGGGCGGCGGCCTGCGCCACCTAGTCAAAACTCCTGCCTTGGCTGTTCGAGGGTCAGCTAGCGCCATCTATCGAGCATACCGAGCAGAAAATAATATTTACGGGGAATACGCCAATATGTCACGCGTCTGATACGCTTCGCTTGGGAAGCCTACGGCAGCGCACTCCTGACTCTTGAGTACGCGGCCAAAGCAAGACCAAATGGTATGGACCTTCGGCCTTTCTCTCTAGTCAAATAAACGAAATGAAATGCAACCAGTGCTGGAGGTCGGGCGTTCGAAAGACACGCCCCACCGCTTTTGCTCTGTCAGAGAGACGAATTCTACAGCAGAAACTTCGGCGCTCCCAGTTAACTCTGCGGCGATCTGGAAGTCGTTCACATTTGGCGCGTCGCCGTACAACGGTAGGAGCCACCCGCCTTTCCTCAAACGTAATAAACTCTATTATTAGCGTTATTCACTCACAAATTCAGACGCCTATTTTTAATATATTTTTGTCCACCGATATCTGTATCGCCAATATAAAGCAATCGTAATTGATATCCGCCCGTTAGAAATGGCACAGCCATTAGCATCCAGTTGAAAAAGTTCAAAACACCGTTCAAAATGCCGTTTGAAATGGCGGCTGAAACGTGAAGGATATTTACGAATCTCGAAAGGCCTTCGGTTTAAAGGTACTTTTATAGTCCCGTAAAACGACGGGTACAAGAATTCCTCCTCCTTGGATGGTTATTAAATGCCTGCTTTGAGCTGCATGCTTTATAATTGCCTTGGTCCGCGTGCAACGCTTTACGCGTGATATCCATTGTGTTAGAACTGAGAAAGACGCTGAAACCTGACAAGTGTCTTCGTAACCATACAAACATTCTACGAACTGCTGGTACGGCACGTACTTACCTTGTTCTTTCTTCGCACAAGCGCTTCGAACTTCAAATGCCGCCAATCCGACCACCCAAACACACCAAGCACCGTTGTAACATTACAGTTTAAGCGCATGCGCGAAAACGCGAAAATTTGAAAACGACCTAACGCCACCTGGCGCAGCAGAAGTGCAGTTACTGTTGAGAAAGTACACACGTAAAAAAAATATATAAAAAATGCTCAACGCAATATACAAACAAAATTCAAGTTCTTTTGTACGCGTTGTGCAACAGTCTTTGTACGGCAAACGTCAAACAGTCGAAGGTCGCATAAAGTTCGACGATTTCTTTGCCGAGCCCGAGGCCTCGAGCACTGTGGGCTGTGGACGGCCTCGAGTCGATACGAGTGCTCAAAGTTCGGCAAGTTCCCCTCGGCCCCCGAGATAACAAAGCGGTCCTCCACCGATTTTTTTTTTTTTTTTTTTTTTTTGGCTACCAAAACTATCTATTTACCCATCCCGTCATGCCAGTTCATCTTTTTGTCTCAAATGGAGACTGGAGAGGTTATGACCATAGAGTTATTATAATGTACGCGTGCATTATAATAACTCTATGGTTATGACCACGATAAGAAAGCCAACGTCCAAATTTTCCCGCGCTTTGTAATTTGACTCTTGTGATTTTTAGGAGGCCCATTTTCGGCCGTTTTCGGTTTCTGGCGTTACTTATAACTTTCGAATAAGATATCGGTTCGGGCTGAAACTTATGCATCTGTTTCGGACCTCTATCGCTACCTTTGGGCAGAAAATGAGTGTTCGGCAATGCGTAAATTATTTTTGCGGTAAAAATAAAAAAATACAAGTAATTACTAGCGCCATCAACGCAGCCGACGTGCACATACTGTACGTTAGCATGACGGCCCTGGTAAGAAGAGCCGATTTTTTGCTTTTATTGTGTATGGCTGCAATTGTTTGTGTTAGCAGGTTGTGTTGATAGCTCGGAGTTCGTCCATAGGTTCGTCCGTCCAAACTCGAAGTTGCAACGCTTGCAAAGTGTTTGCGTGCCTGCGTAAATGTGTCGAGAGGCTCGTGCAGCAGAGAACAGACGCTTGTCGCTTGCGGTCCCGAGAGGCAGGTGAAACCGATGACGTCAACAACCGCTGCGAACTGAAACTTTCCCGCTGTGTCATGGAGGACGGCAAGTCTGCCCTGCTCGGCTTCCTTAAAGGCATGTACGATTCTGTCGCGGGAATTCGAGTCCTTTATGAGCTCGGCAGAAGGAGCAGCCAAGACTCGTCGGCCACCGATTTGGTGACCAAGCAGCGCGCGCCGAGCACGACTCCGACGCGTCGCAGGGTCGCCCCAGCGACCCCGCGTTCAGCCGACGAACCGCGGGTCCTCCAGCGCATCTTTCAGTGCTGTCTGCTGAACGGCGGTGTGTTTGGCCTCAGCATCTTGGTCTTCTACTGCGCGCTCCTCCCGGCCGTCTTCCTGCTCATCCGTCTCCTCTTCGGCGGCGACGGGTCCCCAGCGGGTCGCATCTGGAGCTGGCTGCATCCCCTGCTGTCCTACACCTTCGAGGCCCTCTGGGTCCTACCCCTGTTCCTCCTCAGCAAGGTGGTGAACAGCCTCTGGTTCCAGGACATCGCCGACCAGGCGTACCTGGAGATCCGCGGGAGGGCGCCACAGCTCCTGCCCAGCCTGAGCCGCGTCCTGGCCGACACCCTGTTCAGCGTGCTGGTGCAGACGCTGTTCCTGCTCCAGTCGCTGCTGGTGGCCATGCTGCCGCTGGGCCCGCTCGGGGCGCTGGTGAGCCTGGCGCACCTGAGCCTGCTCTACTCGCTGTACGCCTTCGAGTACACCTGGTTCAACATGGGCTGGGAGCTGCACAAGCGGCTCTCGTTCATCGAGCAGAACTGGCCCTACTTCGTTGGTTTCGGGCTGCCGCTGGCGGCTCTCACGCAGGGGGCGCCCACCTTCTTCGCCAGCGGCTGCTACTTCTCGGTCCTCTTCCCGCTCTTCATCATCAGCGCCCATGAGGCAGTGCCCAAGACAGATTCTTCCAGGTGGGTGGCTTTGTAACGCACTGCCGCGACCCTGCTGCGTAACGCCACCTTTACGCCGACTCTTTGACGCGCTAATTTTGGCGCTACGCGTGTGCAGACAAGTTGTCTCCCATGGATCCGGTTTCTGCACACACATCAATGTGGACTTGTTTGTAAACAGCGTGTAATCGACAGCAGGTTAAGGACCCAGTAGGAGCTCCGCCTCCAGGATGCGCCTCTTGCCCCCTGTCGTGTTTTGGCTGCGCATGCGATTGAGTGCTATAAAAAGCACTCAAGGCAAAGCGTCTGTGGGCTTCTTAAACTGTTGATCAAAATAGACAAATGACCATTGGATGTTGCGCATGACCAAGCGGTGGCCAGCATGGACGCGAGTACTGGGTCAACGTTCGTCTGCAAGGCCATCGCTGGCTGAACGTGAATCCCAGTCCATCACTGAATCGGCCCTTTGGCAGTGACAAATGCGGTGTTAAACTGTTTTCCCTGCAATGCATTGTTTTGGCAGGGAAAGTTTGGCTGACGTTGGTAAAATGCCCGGCATGTACTGGCTCTTTGGGGGAATGGAGAACCGTGTTTTACAGCTCGGCTCTTAGGGCCCAGTTTCCGGATTTCACGGCGTCGGCGTAACCCCGCTAAATTTAGTGGGGAATTGAATTGGTGTTGAGGTCACGTTGATTTTCCCGCTACATCTAGTGGAGAGACTGAATTTGTTCATGGGTGACGTGACCTCAAGTCATGTGACATCATTTTCTCTGCTAAATTTAGCGGGGAAACTGAATTGGGGGAGGAAGAGAGGGTACGTAGAAGGAGGGGCATACCCTCGCCTCCATACCCTCTCCTTCTCTCAAGAGTTGCACTCTAATTTTGCCTTACAGAGATTTGTAAACGTCTAATTCTTTCTTGCCAAAAACAGAAACCATGTGTTCCCAAACACAGTTTCTGCCCATACGTAATGTGGGGCTGGGCTGAGATGCTCTAAAAAGTATTTGAGAGCACAGATACCGAGATATTTGTATACTAAGGCCAAAATACAGATGCTGAGATGAATTTTTCTTTTACATGATGGGATGTCCCTTAGATACCTCTACAAAGCTGGTAAAAAAAGTCTCCCGGAATACAGGCAGAGTTACGTACAGAGGTAAATATTTTTCTGAACGGTGGTTTTGTAGCGAACAAGCAGGCCACACCACCTACACAGTAAAGCAACGTGCACCAATGCACGGACAGCGAACGACGCAGGAGCAACGGACCACGAGAAAGGGCTCCGATGGAACACGCCTAGCTGCAACCCAGTCTTGGCTTGCCTACCTTAGACACCATCTCGGACTGGCCAGTTTGTAAATATCTCTGTAAAATATGTAAATGACAGGTGTGTCAGCAGAGACGCCCTCTCGGTATGTTGACTGCAGTACCACCTACCACCGCTCGTCACGAACGGCATCCTTCGCACCGGAGGATGCAAATGCTTGCATTCCTTACTTTGTGTCAGTTTATGCACCCCACCTCACCTTCGTCCCGAATGCTTCTAAATAAACATTGCCTCCAACGAACAATGCAGGTACAGAGGCTGACAGCTGCTTGTCAGGCTTTACAAAAGGCATCTGCCCAAAATGAGCCCCATTTTGCCATAAGGGTGCGCCTCAAACTGTCATTTTAAGTGCTTCCGAGTCGCCTAAGCACAACCGAGCGAGACTTGACTGCACTAAGGCATCCTGGTCTCCACAGAACCTGTTGCAACTTATGAGGAAGAGGAGCCTCTCCCACAAAGCTTTCTGCTTGCCATGAATAATTGTTTCCTCCTTTCCACTCACTTCCTTTCCAGCGTTTGCTATGTTACAATGAAAAGGCAAGTGACCTTTAAGAGCACAGCTCTTTGGCGCCTTTTTTTGTATGTAGCGGCGTCACCGTTTGTTTAACTGCGGCTCCCAAACAGGACCTCTCACTCACTAGATTTAGCGGGAAAATTGAGGTTGCATGACCTTAAGGGGGGACATGGGTCTAAATTTCAAATTTGTATGGGTCTAAATTTAAAATTTGTTTGAAAAAATTCATTTTTCAATTTTAAGGTTTTTGGTTTTAGAACTTGAATATACACCCTTGCACCAAATTTGATAACCATACGCCAAATAGTTACATTGATATCAAATATTTTCAACACATTGTGAGGCAGTAACAAAGTAAAGGAGTTCAATGTTTGAATGCATTTTTCTCAGTTCCACTTTTTGCTGCAAATTTCATGCAAAGGAATCTTTTGTTCGAAGGTAAAACCATTTTGATACCACAATCCAGATGTTTTCGAAATGAAATTTACTGGAGAATTGGGCTGTCTACTTTATTTTATTTTAAGTTGAAGTCCTCGGTGATAAAAAATTAAGTTTTCAAAAATCTCATATTTTGAGGTAATAACTCTCCTTGAAATATTTACATATAAGTCATTAAAACTAGATAGCCCGTGGTCCTATATGCCCCACTTTATATTCAAGCAGTCAAAATGGTGCTTAATAGCTTCATTTGCATATCATAGATTTCTTAACGAAGAGTGGCACATCATCTTATGCAGGTATGTAAATTTGTTCTAGAGAGCTGAAAGTTTGCACAGTACCCCTACGTCTGAAGTTAAATCTCCCCTGCAAATTTCATTCCGATCACTTCGATAGTTCGGAAGTTCGACCTCTAGCCAGTATCCCCCCTTAAAGGGGCCCTGCAATCATATTTAAGCGTCTACCTTTTTTTGCGGTTTCCACGTCTCTTGGGGTTCGGGCAAGCCAGCGGGCATGGAGAGGGTAACTAAATGTGAGTGCGTCATATTTTAACTGGATGACGCGAAAACCTCCACCACCTACGAGGGCGACCCGCGTTACCGAAAGCGCGCAATATGTGACGTCTTTGGTCCTGGGCTTACTACTGGTCAGAGCCGCTAAAAGCTTTTTTTTTAGTCGAGATACAAAATGTAAGTGTTGCGAACCGTTTCCATTATGTATGAAAGTAGTTTTTGTTCAGTATTTTAGATCAGAAAAGAAACAAATGCAGTTAATAATGTACGGAAACAAGAAAAGACCCGTCGACAAACCCGCCACCAAGCGGCGGAAAAAACGGCGCATACTAGAAAGGGCCAGTGGGATGAGGCTCTGACGGACGGCGAGCGTAGAAAGGTCCCGGATGTATGTGGCGGTGCTGCGGTCGTATACCGGCTCGAGGATCCGACCGGTTCAAAGTGTTCCGAAGGCTTTCGGCGCGGGCTTGGCTGGCGATTTGGCCATTTGGCGGTATGGCAGCGCGAAGTGGCTCCCACTCTGAACTGATCTTTACCCCGTGTTTGCTGTCGTTTGTGGCCAATGAAGTGTTATGCCGAACGAGTCTTTAATTGTGCAGCAAATGCAATGCGAGCTGCCCTGGCCGCCTGCTTCATATAGCATATCCAACACATGCTTTAGTGGCGCCCTCTCGAGCCGTCGACACGGGAGTGCGGCAGCCGTGAAAGCTCTATGAGCTCATTACCCCTCCTCTAGTTGACGGCCACTCAGGCCAGGACCTACGACGTCATGAAGGAGGTTATTTTTTGCTTGTTTTTGTAATTCTAATTTGCCCATAACTTTTACAGAAAAATTTCTTTAAGTTACTACATTCAGTGCGCTCAGGTTCGGTGAAATTAAAACCAGTCACAAAGTTGTTGCAGGGCCCTTTTAACACCATTCGGTTCTCCCGCTAAATTTAGTGCGGATATTAGGGAGTTTTAGAATAACGTACGCAATTTTAGCACACGCAAGCGCTAAATTTAGCGCTTGTATTAGCGCACGCGACGCGAGAGAGTTTTAGAATAGCGTTTCTCCGCCGCGACGCAACAGCCCAAACATCTGGCGCTTGCGACGCCACCAAGATACAGTAAAAAATTTTATTTCACACACGAAATGATGTAACTTTAGAAAAAAAAACTATTTTTTGGTCCAGAGTAGCATTTTAATTTGTGTAAACATGAGAACGCGACGCAAGCGGTTGACCGGTCGTGTCCGCTTGCGTCGCCTCGGCAAGAGAGGTCTCGTGTACTGACCTTCGCACATCGTTCCTTCGCCGTGAAATGTTCGCGCGTCGCAAGCATCAAGTTGCCGGTGATCGCTGCCAAACCGAGTACAATGTTGTCCCGTATTGAAAATTGCAGTCGCGAGGATGCCGCCGACGTCGCACTCACGACGCCGCCAAAGCAGCTGCCAACATAATCCTGGAAGCCGCCATTTTTTTTAACTGTGCTCGTCTTGGATTGAGCCAACTTCTCATCACGAATCCTCCTTGGAGAAGCGCAAAGACTCTTTGCATACGCACGCTATTCCCGAGAAATAGCGCGCGCTAAAATTGCGCACGCAAAACGCAAAACCTGGTTTGCGTTCGGAGCATGCGCAGTGGCGACGGCGCTATTCTTTGCGCACGCAAAGCTTTAGCGTGCGCTATTCTAAAACTCCCTATTGACGTTGCATGGGTTTGCGTCCCGTGACCTAGACATGAATTCAGTTTCCCTGCTTGATTTAGCGGTAAAACTGATGTCGCGTGACCTCATCACCAATTCAGTTTTCCCACTAAATTTAGCAGGGAAAATGATGCCATATGACATCATGTCATGTAACCTACATATAAATTCACCTTCCCCGTTAAATTTAGCGGGAAAATTGACACGTGACCAGCCGTAGCCTGTCATTTCCCATACTCTGTGGCCGTCCCGACGGCACCTGTTCCTGCATATACCGGCGTCGGTGTAATCGCAGTCCCCCAAACAAGGCCCCACCATACAGCCCTTCCTCCCTCGCTTACAGTCTCGGCGTAACCGCCACCCCCAAATGGCCTTCCACCGTTCCCTAATCCTCCTCTCTTGCCTACCCTTTCTTTAATATGATATATCGCAAAATGAAGATGCCTCCAGAGCTGCTCTCTAATTTTGCATTACAGGAAACTCTAAACGTCCATAATTTTTCTAACCACTTTTAATTCTTTTTTCTTCAATTTTGCTGACTATCCTACAAGTCCTTAGACGCATTCTACGACTAAAAACCTACAGGTCCTTAGACGCCAGAGTACCGTGTCACCTTGCATTTATGGGTGCCGTGGAGACTGTCGGTTGAGGTGCTGCCAGCGCAACATCCTCACATTTGTCATGTTGCGACATCTGTCGACAGCACATTGAAGTAGGCTTGCACTGTCTGCAAATGCCGTTGTCCTGCGATCACCCAGGCTCGGCGGCGGCGGTGGCGTCGCTTGTCTCAAGGTGATCGAAATTACTTCACTTGTGACATTTTGCTCGTGCTGGTGTGCATCGGCCACTCAAAAACATGACACGGGCATTTCTAGAGAATAGCTCTTGCGCAATTGCTCTCTAGTGGGCCAAGAGTTGCCGCACACTCACCCAAACGCAAGGTAAATATTGGAGAACCGAAAGTATTTTTCTCCCCCTGCATCATGCTTATCATCATGCAAGAGAACTTGCAAACCATGGACATTGAGTCCAAATATTTGTCAAGGTCAGAGTGCCCTTTAACATAATCATCCGGGGCTTTTCATTTTCTTTGTATCGTGCAACCCATCTGCTCCTTGTGATGACAAAAACGGAAGCAGAATATTCCCGCGGGTAGGGAGGCAAAGTTATTGCTTCTTTGCAAGATTCGACTGATAACAACTGCCAGTGTATTTTTGAATACTGTCATCCAGCTCCAACTTGAATATAACAAAATAACTGTGACAATTTACGATGACCTAACTCTCATGCCACTGCCCTCCAAGGTGAGTGATTTAATTATTTGGGACTAGCAGAGCAGCTGATTCTGGGTAAGGGTATGCGCCAGATGAACGTCTAAGGGAAGGCTTCGACAAACGCCGTCCTTGCCGAGAGCAAAAACTTCCAGAAATCTGTCTTTTGTCTTTTCCGTTTCAGCAGATTTTGTATTTTTGACACTGGTGGATGTTTATCAATGTATTTTTTTTATGTTAAAATTGTTTCAATTAAGGCCTAGATCTAACCAATTTTCAGTAGCTTTCGGTGAGAAAATGGCAGCCATCAAAGCCCCCAAATGCACAGAAATGAATAGCGCCTGCTACCAAGAATGGGGCCCCATGTTCTCGTCAAAACTTTTCGTAAATCGCTCTCAACTTTTTAATGAGATTAACGATAGCTTCAGAAACTTCGGCACCTGGTCCAGAACGCTATACCCCGTTTCACTTAGAGTGCGAGCGTAGCAGAAGCTACAAGAGCAAGCTTCGGGCTTTCAGGGCCCCTGCCAGGCACGCGCGCTCATGCAGTGCAAGCAGTGCTCAGGGCCACATGCTCGCTCTCGTAACATCGGCTGCGTCTGGACTTAAGCTCAAAGCAAAGTATAGTGCTACATTTGGACGGAGATCGAGAATTTGGCGGCGAATAGCTTATTTTTGCAGCGAGAAAACCGCCCTTTCCTTTTCACCTGAACACCCGTTATTTCATTTTCTCGTGTTTCTTCAGCTACCGAACGAGCTACGCTCTGAGAATCGACACTCCATTCCGCGACTGACTCGTGGGCGCTGCCATCTTGTCACCTATTGCAGAGCAGGCGTAATTGGCGATGGCTGAAATTAAAAACTGTGACATCTCTTCGTACAGTGTTCGGGAGCTCCGGCAATATTGTTTTGCTCCATCGCAGTCTACTTGAACGTCTCTGGGGGGGGGGGGGCGAAAGAATGTTTCCTGCGACTTCAAGGCTGGTCCTCACAACCGCTGATGCCCGTGTGCCTTAAACTCTGTTATGATGAAAGAATGCACTGGAATCATCTATTGGGAAGTTGCTAACACTTTCAGTTGCTTTATATTAAATGGGTTAGCATTTATTGTCCTGGAGCATGCAGCTGTCTTTTGGTTTGGACTGGACCGGTCTCGTGACGTGCTCTTTCACTCCCTCCGTTACGTCCATTTTCCCTCTTACAAAAGCGAAAGAGTGTTTTGGCACACTTACAATGACGTGCCGCGGGTGCGGGAAAGGAGGGGATCGAGCGGCTGTGGTGGGGACTCAAGAAACACAAGGACATTAAACTGAGGTGCAGCGACGATGGCGTTTGCGTGCAACCGCCGACACACGGGAGATCAGACTGGCTCTTTGAACGGAACGGTATGCAGACCGTCGCGAGGTTGGAATTCCAACTATTCGCCAAGTCTGAGCCTCTGCACCAATGGTGAATGCATATCTTCGAGAATCGGCGTGACAACAGCAGCAATTTTGGCATCATTATTTTTTTTTCGGAAATTGAAAAGCCTTTGACAATGTTATGACAATCTCGCAAATACCGCAGAACCTTCGCTTTAGTGAAATGCTGTTCTAGGGTCACCTCATAGATGGCACCAATGTGCTAGACTGTGCTTTCGTCATGTTTGCAAGAGCTTGATCCTAAGCAGATGCAAGTGTGTGAACGGGCCTTTAGATAGAGCTTCAGATGACTAGCAACAGTGATTTTGAGCCACATGATTGCTGAAGTGTCGTTAGTGCTCGGTCAGTTGCAAAAGCAGGTGCCCAAACTTCCCCTTGCCCTTTGCAGGTTCCCCCTGCAGCTCTTCTCCCCGTCCATCTGGGTCTCCAACGCCATCTTCCGGCAGCTGACCACCAACTCGGCCGTCTCAAATCCGGCCCTGGACGGCTTGGTCCGTCGGACGCACAGCAAGGATCGCAAAGCAAGCCGGAGGCACCATGCCCTGTCCAGGCCGCAGCTACCACAGGGACTCTCTGCAAGCTGATGGACTGGTCTGAACCGACCTCTTTGTCTGCTAAATTCTACCTTTGTCCAAACTGTGATGAACTGATCTGGATCAATCTGCTCCTCCGCTAAATTCTGCCTTTGTCCAAGCCAGTGGACTGGTCTGGTATGATCTCCTTGTCTGCTTAATCCAACCTTTGTCCAAGCTGATGGGCAGGTTTGAATCGACCTTGTGCACTAAATTTTACCTTTGTTTATGTTGGTGGACAGGTTTGAGTCCATAATGTCTGCCAAGTTCTACCCTTGCTTAAGCACAGGGACCGGTTTGGATCGATCTCCTCTCCGCTAAATCGGATTTTTGTCCACCGAGCCCTTATGCCAATCTTTGGCAAGTGTTACTGGCTCTTACGGGCTGTACCCTAGTTGATGTTTTATGTTTTCTCCGTGTGTGTCCGATACAAATAATGTTTGCAGGACCCATTGGATCGCAAGCCCTTGTGTCAACTGCCCAAAGGAATGCAACTTCCTATGCTTCATTTCACCGTAACTTGTGGCAAAGGACGAAGTCGGTGGCCCCAGCGAGCCAATAGGCATGTCGGAGCGAGGCACGTGACAACACATCGTTGGAGTGCACTTCTGCGGAGAGCTTTGCTCCGTCGCTCTGATTGGCTCTTGAGGGGGCCGTAAAGTTTGCTCTTTGCCAAGTTGTGGTGAAACGAAGCATGGAGACGCCCTGCTTAGAAAGCAGTTTTAAAATGAACAATGCTCCCAAGGAAGGATGTCACAGCTATCTATATCCCAAATTTCTGAGCTGTTTGAGTGGGAGAGACTGTCCTGCCTTTTTCCTTTCAGACTTCGGGGTTTTCACTCACCAGCCACACTTTCATGTCACATCCCTCAAACTTTTCTGTGCCTTTGAAACTTCCGTGCAGCATACGAGTCTCACAATGTTGCTAAGCACTATGCACGATCTAACTTAATTGGTCGAATGACCCGCATCAAGTCATGTCGCTCCGTAATTGCTGTACGTGACGTGCCACCTTTATGTCGCCAGTAGCTCGAACGAATTGAAGTGTCCCATGTAATTGAGCCGTCCCATCTGACGAGCGTAGCGCACCTCTTCTATGTCTAGTGTGCTCGATGGGTGCAGCTTTGTGTGCGGCTACCATTTTGTGTGTGCTAGTCGGGCGCGAGGTACACTGACAAATTGGCGCGCTTGGTTGGGTGCTTTGTGAAGTGTACATTTCACATGTGATATACTTTGGTACTATGAGTGAGGCAGAGCCCCGACCAGCGTTTGGTGTTTCTCGCGGTGTCCTGTGATCCTTGTAAAGCTGCTTGTACATAAGGACGTTTTGCAATATGCAGTACACAATGAGCGGTGCGGAAGGGAACAGTATTGTTTGCAAGTTTTTTTTCGTATTTGCGCGTGTTCGTTTTTGGGTGATGAGGAATACCTCGCTGTTTAAGGAGCACAGATTTTTGTACGATGTGTAGACGAAAGTAAGCATAGCTTTGAGAACTCTACGAAGTGCAAGTGTCGCCAATCAAATCATGCATGCATTTCGTCACGTGAGATGTTCATTCAACCCGTAATATAATTTTTATCGCATTTGTTTTTATTGGGTTGAATTGTTTTATTGTATATATATGTAGGTATTGTTTCATGGGCCAAGGAAGCGTTTTGACATGCTACATGCGCTCTGCATTTTCCAAAGCCCACTTGCGTGCAAGGAGGTCAAGTGTACTGGTATCTTGACTTAGTCTAGCAACAATAAATATACTCTCAATTGATTGTATGTAGTTGGTTTGTTTTCATACCTCGAGGTGGCTAGGAGAGAAGTGGTTAGTTGCTGTAATTCCAGAGTGCTGACACGACAGCAACACATCTTCTCGCTTCAAACACTTCTCTCCCTGCTGTGGCACATAACCTTTTCAAAAATTTTCCACGCACCAAGGAGTGTGCTGCAGCTAGCTGGCGTCTGCAGCAGCAAATGCTATAAAGCAAAAATCTGAAACAAAGCCAGTGTCCATTTTTTAAAGTTTGTTTTGGTTAGTATTTACTTCTAATCTTTTATAGATATAAGGTGAGCATGTGTACCAATGTGTCCAGCATTCTCTTTGGTGCTTGGGTGATTTAGCGAAGACCTTTTCCTTTAAGTCCTATGCTGTCGTTGTGATGAGGGCAACCGCAATTCTGCGGCTGTGTCATCCTAGAGGCAGCAGCTTAGATTCTGGTAGATAAGCTCTTGACCTCGATTTCTTTATCCCAGAACCTCCTGCAAACAGTGGACCTAGACGAGACAAGGCCTTTGAGCTACTCCTATGATGTCACTGGCAGTGGGCCAACGCAAACTGTGCATAGATGTACTGTTGTACTGACCTTTTACTGAAGCAAGCATGTTTTATCAGCTGCAATACCAGCAGTAAACAGCAGCTGGGCTATTATTGTGCTCTATAAGCGAGGTAAAACATCATCAAGCAACAAACTCCGAGTGGTACAATTATTCGTGGGAAGAGATCAGTGCTCGGTAAAGAATCTCGTGAACTGACAACATAGGGAGCGACAAGTACATAGAGCAGAATGCATTACGGTAACAATTGGATAGGCATAGTTAATGGGTGTGGCCATTGGATTTGTGCGCGCGACTAGCATTTAGGAAATGACAGCTATCTCCCTGTTGCTTATTTGAGGCTGGAGTGTTTTTAGTCTGAGAAAACGCATTTGATACAGAATCCAAGGCTTTTGGTTGGCGTATGCTTGAAACAACGCATCCGCTGGCTGACACAGAGAAATCTGTCCCGTTAAGATGGCGAGGTAAGGGCCTTAATGTCGCAACACTGCGACATCGGCCTTAATGCACTTAGGTCCAACGTTGTTCGTTTCTAATGTTGTGTTTCAAACAGTTTTTAATACGACACTATTCAATATTCGTTCAGAGATTAACTGCAATATTAATATTTTTCGAAGTGTTGCCCTGTTGAGCGCATTTCTTGCCGAGCACCGGTGCACAGTGGAGAAGCAACGCCCACAGACGCAAGCTTTGTGGGTGTTGCTTCTCTGCAGCGCACCTGCGCATGCCTGGTGTAGTTAAAAAGAAATTAAAACTATCTACATTGCAGTAAAATTATGGAAATTATATCGTGGCTGTTATGCAGTAGTATATGTTAAGCAGAGATGCTCCGACAACCTGCATTCATCCATTTGCATTTTTTTTTTCTTCAAATTTGAGATGGAATGTTGAAAATAAATTAAACATTGAATATTATATCCACTCAATTAAGTATAGCTGGGCATGTCTGTATGTTTAAATGAATGTTGAATCTGTCTTTTACTTGCCACCCCAAGGCGTCGGACTTTCTGAGGTCACAGCCCATAAATATACCGTCGAATATCGCGCATCCGCCCGTACCACAGTAAGCGCCCACTCCTAAATTTCTAAGATCTCGGAAAATATGCACAGTACATTGATGTGTCATATTCATGACCGGACAAGTGCCCATCCCCCATTTTTTCGTGATTATCTGTAAATCTAGAGTGGGCGCTTGCCCGGTATTTTACGGTAGGTAGAATAAAATTATCTTATAAATGGGCAAGTTTAAGCTTGAGAACAACCTTCACGAGTTTAGCTGGGTTTTCGTTTACAGATGGTGCAACAGTAGTGAAAGCCTTGGAGAAACTGTTTGGTATTCAACTAAAAAAATATTTGGCCAAAACCGCTATTTGCTTCGAACACAAGTCCACATTCACATTTGATGATTCCTTTCCCGACGTACCGTAACGTCCCATCGGACCTCCAGAAAAAATTCACAGGCTCTTTGCCAACTTCTGCAAGTGATGCTGTGGTGTTTACCGGCCTGTTGTACATCTGCATCGTGTAAACCCTGGTTCAGGCAGTTGCGTTTGACTGCGGCGCGGCTGCGAGAAACCAGGGCAGCCCCGCTGCTGCTATCGCGTACCAAGATGTTTCCTTGAATTGGATTCCTCGTTGCATAAGAAGCACAGATGCGCCGGTGACATGCTTTTGGTTCTCGACACAACGCAGTCAAACGCAAGTGTCTGAACCGGCTTTAAGAGTGACTCTTATCATGGGGTTCGAAACACACAGCACCCTTTTATTTAAATGATCTTTGGAGGTTTCCCACCTCCCACAACATCGGACGTCGTAGAAACTCCCTAAGCCCAGGCAGTCACTGCTCTCTGCTCGGGCATTCGGTTATCATGCCGCCGTCCTGTCTTCCAGCTTTTGGTAGGCCTAGCAAACCTTAGCTTCCTTTTGCTTGCAGTCCTCTTCCACCAGATATGAACATGCTACTAAATCTACCTCCTAGAACCTTGCAAAATTTGCCTCTGCAAGCCACCTGCTGCACAGTTGAAATCTTCCCCGGTCACGTGAAACGTACGTCGCCACTGGCACGCCGCGTTGTATTCCAGTCTGACGATGTCACACCAGCTGCGCTTCCTTCCCTGCAATGCAACGTGCTATGCTCCCCACAGGCACATAGCAAGGATTTTGATTCGGGGGAGGGGGGAGGCCCACCCATGACAAAATGCTGTATGAGGGAGAGGGGGGAGGGGAGGCCCCAGCAAATCGAAGAGAGGCTCCCCCCCCCCAGCTACGTGCCTGGCTCTCCACCACCGTTGCCCAAGCAAACCCCTCTGGTCGCAACGAGCACGCACCCCCAATCGGCTGGCAATCAGGAAAATTCCTTTTCGTGTCTTTTTTTAACAAGGTATTGGTGTGTCCGATTTGATACGTATAGACCAAAATATAAGCACCGAAATTTCGTTGCATTATCCCTTTAAAGGAGTATGCAAACAAAATCTTAGCTTTTTATTTTTTCCTTTTTCCCAGAAACTATGTTGTGTCTTTACCAAAGAAACATCAGTATTCTGCTCGTAAATGCATGTAACGAATTTTAAAACGAATGAAACAATTTCTCAACACCGCCTGGTAGTTGGGAGGCCAATGTAGTTACGACGTTGAATGCCTCTCGCCCCAGTGCCACTCGTGGAAGTACAGCGCAAATGTCTAGACAACTCGGGCTTGAACAAAATCGCAAAGCTTGGCGAAGGAGTCCACAGTGCTTCCACAACATGCACTGCACACGATCGAGATCCCCGTTCTTGGCAGATAGTAGGTAGGAGCTTGATCCGAGGACGCGGGGACCCCTGGCGAATCAACCACACCACTCCCCCTCCCCGATGCGCCGTGAATGACCTGCTCCAATAGGACACCCAGTAAATACCCCGTATACAAAGCTTGCAGGCGTTGCCATCACAAGGTACTGGCGGTTATTTCTGCTTACTGGTTCCCTCGAGCTCCTACTTCTGCAGTGTAAAACTAACACAGTGAACCGATTGCTCACGGCAGATAAAATACTGGCATGGCCGTGAATGACGTTACGGGCAAGCTATGTACAGGCCATGGGGCGTAGCCCTCGGATATTACTACTAAGCGAGATTGTCACGCGTTAACGTCACCAAGTGGCAATGCTTACTACTACAGAACCCTTAGCCGTGCAGAGGCCCCAGACGTTTACGAGCACGATACGCATTGCACTTATCGCCGGCCGATTTTGAAGCGAGAGGTAGGAAGCTCGTGCCCACGTCATTTTCATACCGCTTTAATGGGCACCATCCCTGTTCACACTTTTAGGCATGCACTGCTCGACGTTCTTACCGTAGAATACCGTGCATCCGCCCATTCCACATTAAGCGCCCATTCCCAAATTTGTAAGATCTGAGAAAATATGCACAGTAGATTTACATGCAAAATTGATAACCGGACAAGCGACCATCCCCCAATTTTTTGCGATTATCTCCAAAGTTTGAGTGGGCGCTTGCCCGCGGTATTTTACGGTAGATCTATCCACTGGCAAGTTCCAAGGAAGAGCGTCGATCCAAAACGACTACAGTCTAAGCTCACTACAACAGATCTGGTTACAACAGACATTTAGATATAACATACCGATCTGTGAAGTTCGGTTGGTTTTCCTCTACATACCATTCATTCGACTTCACATCTGCATACAATGTACTCCTTTTACAACAGACCGAAATCTTGGCCAAAATCAAGGTCTGTTATAACGAGCTTAGATTGTACTTGGTTGTCTGTAAAGTGAGCAGGTATGATCGAATAGCGATCCTAGCACCATTGCTCCCACAAGCAATGAAGAGGGACCATTTTTGAGCGAATCTTTCTGCACAAACATCTGCGCAAACTTCGTGTTCACCATAAAAACTGCAATAAAATCACTTTAAAAAAATATTGATGTTTGTGTTTACTTGGCACAAGGTCGGTCTGCCTTTGAGGCGCGGCAACACTGGTTTTTCGCTGTAGGCGAGAAATTTAGCCAGTGCAGTATCACCAAGATTGGACCCAGGATTACCAGGTCCAATTCCCATCCCTGCCTGTTTCAATCTTGATAAGCATCATACCGGCGTGCGACGCACATACGTTGCAGGCAACGTGCGTCTAACGTGCCACCAGTTCTGTCGCTTCCATCTATATGGGCTGGTCTAGTGCCACTAAATAAGTTACGCTTGAGAGTAACGACACTTGGCCACATTGTGGCTTAAAATCATGGCTGCCAGTCATCTGAAGCTTTATCTGAAATCACAGGAAATGCTTTTCCGCCCTCCACAAATGTTTAAACAGTTCGCGACAGAGCAAAGCAATATTTCATGAGCTTCCTAACAGAGAATCTAATGCTGAGAAAGTCACACTTTTGAATCATGACAATCAGCAGTTGAGTCTGCTCAGCACAAGCCCCAAAATGGCAGCACCCACAACAATGTCAGGGAACAGAGTGTCGATACTCTAAGCGCAACTCATTGAGTGGCTCTAGGCTGGGCCAACAGTGCGGCAAGAGACACCGAGCGGACGCGCCACGAAAAGGCGCCAGGCGTCCTAGGAAGCTTGTCTACCGACCTTGATCTAGTAACGTTGCTGTTCGTACCCTACCACCATTGTGTGTTTCGTTGGGCTTCCAAACCATTTAATTCTCGCTTCACAGGGCAGCTGGAACATCCACCACCGCACTATTACTTGTATGAGTTCCTACCACCAGACGTGACAATGGACTTTTCGAACTCCAAATGCCACTAGAGTCGTTGACAAGCCGAACTTGTGCAGCTTGCTCTGCAATATACTCCGTTTCACTTTAAGTTAGACCGCAGCCACAATACGATCCGACACAGTCAATCAAGCAGTGCCAAAAGTGCATCGTCATGGCGCTCGTTGCCTTCGCATATTTGCCATTGCCAACTAAACCAATTGCACACAGTGAATGTGCCGCAATCCTGCACTTTTTCATTGCCCAATCACTTTAAACATTTATAGCAAATCCACAGAAAAAAAAATGAGCGCCGCGATGACACACTTTTGGCGATGCTTGACTCGCCCCATCGAAATGTAGCATTGGCTGCGGTCGTATTTAAAAAGTGAAACGGAGTGTGCGGAGCGCAAGTTTGTCTGCTTCTTGCACAGGGTTTGCAATGGTGTTAGAACGCCAACCTCTTATTGGCTGATTGAAACAAAATAGTAGTGGGTAGACCTTGAGGCATACAGCATTGAAGTCTACCCACTATCCCGTCAATCAAAGCCAACGTCACCGCAACTCCTGCGCAAGAAGCAGACGACTTGTTCTCCGCATAGCGAAAAGGCAGAAAGATTGGGACGTCTGTTAAACAAACGCGACCGGTGCTTGCTTTCCCATGCTACAGTCTAAGCTCGTTATAACAGACCTTGATTTTAACCAAGATTTTGGTCTGTTGTAAAAAAAGTATGTTCTATGCAGATATGAAGTTAAGTCAATGGTGCATAGTGGAAGACCAACCGAACTTCACAAATCGGTACGTTATATCCAAATGTCTGTTGTAACGAGGTCTGTTATAATGAGCTTAGACTGTACGAGATTTCGGGCCGTTTGTCTTTTCCCGCATGTTTTAGGAAATACATTCTGCATATCTGTAGAACGTATTTCCTCCGAACTGGTCAGATACTTCGACCACCCCCCGCAATAATAGCCATCGAGTACCGTAAAGTAAATGAATATTTTTTGTTGCCTCATGCAGTGCTGGGTGCACGTCGATAGTTATGATTAAAAATTTCGACTTCCTAAGTTTTGGGTGTACTATGTCAGGAAGCGCGGCTGATATTTTTCTCCGTCCCAGATTGTTTTGACAACTTCTGGAGGACATAAAAACACTTTTTTCGGTATCAAAGTTTCAAATGACCGGCAACAAAGATCTCGAGCAACAAGACGGCCGGCGCGTCTATGCTCTGGAGCGTAACTCATTTCCTGACTTTAGGAAATCGCCGTGTTCGACAGGCAGTCGACGAATTCCAGAGTTCCCAAAACGGGCAGTTCCAAACCGCCGACCGAAAGAAAGAGGCGATGCAGGAGATAAGAAACCCGCGGAAATTTAATTGTAATAGCTATCTTAACTTAGTCGATGCAAACGCGACGAGTAGTCCTAGTCTTCTTCCTGCGCAGTCCTCGTAGCTGTCGCCGAGCGACTTTCACTTGTAAAGGAAAGTCTCGCGCCGGCGTAGTCCAGTTTCCCGGTCGAGCGTTTCTTTGGAGGTTGCTGCCGTGGTTGGCCGGAGAGGTGCGTACTGGCAAGTGCTGCTGCGATGGCCGCTGGAAGCACAACAAACGAGTGCTGCTGGCGTTGCTGCCGTTGCAAAGCGGAACATAGTAAAAAAAAAGAGAGAGAGTTGGACCAGACAAGTTCCGCGAGATCCTCTTTAACGGCCTCTTCTCGTCATCACCGTGAGGTTTCCACAATGCACAATTTCTGCGAGAGAGGAAAGAAATGCGGCGAAATGAGCAACACCTCAGACGGCCTTGACCGGGACCAGGCTACAAAAGTTGGCTCTCTTTGCTACTTTCCGAAGGCGTCTTAAACGTGTATTATGTATAGGTCCTCTGTGACATGATGATGTCCCCCGACATTGCATCACGTGACCGCACGCCACACCGCGACATTGCAGCGTCGTGTGACCATCGAGAAAGCGCGTGATCGGGCAACGTCACAGTGTCGCGTCATGGTACGCAACTTGACCGGGTGACGTGCCGTCAAGCCGCGCGACAGCGTGATGTCCTGGTGTCACATGATGTCTCAGTGTCGCATGATGTCACAGTGCGACATGGCCTCACTGTGTGACGCGATGTCACAGCCTCGAGTGACGTAAGGGTTCTGCAATACTGACATTACCGAGGCTACATGCCAGTGGTCTACACTCGGTGTCAGCCTTTCTGTACCCCGTCGAGGCTGGTGTAGTTTCCACGACGCTCCAACGCCGTCGAGACTATTTTTACGAGCGTGTCGCTCCGTTCGGTGCCTTCGCATAAGAGTGGGTGCAAACGAAAGGCAAGGCTTCCTAACGCAGCAGCGCGGGGCTGCAGTACCGTAAAAACTATGCTAGCCTCGACAGCATGGCACGTAAGATTTGACGCCAAATATACGACCGAGGGCACATAAGAGCTGGTCAAGGTCGAACATAGTGACCGTTTCTCCAAGGTTGGAGTAACTGCCACATTGGTTTACGTACAAAATGTACAAAAGGAAGCTTTCAAACCCAGTTAATCATCTCTTGCAGCATGAAGCGAAGGTGTCGAGATGCGCAGCGCGACATTTGCGAGACACCTTTTTTATCTGCTTTGTTCCCCATTCTCCCAGCTCAGTTCCTAGTTCTACCATTTCTACAACGAGCGTTGACGGCAGAAACATTTACTTTAAGGGTTTTGAAGCTTAGGTGCTACAGTGGCAGATGAGGCGAGAAAGGCAGGGAGCCTCCAGCTTCCTACGTTCGACGACACCTCAACGTCTCGTGCACCTGGAGCGCATGCTTGCAGCCAACGCAGGTTGCCGGAGGCCGGGCATTCCAAAAACATGCTCTCCTGTTCTTGCTCTGTCTCTGACCATAGGAAGTTTTAATTAAAGTAAGATGCTGGGTGAGTCGGCAGACCGTAGGCATAAGTAGAAAAGCAGCTCACAAGGACGAAAACACAGAAAAAGAATATGCGAGAAACTCGCGGGCGCCGACTCGCGACTAATGTTTTGTACGAAAAAGGAAGACGAGGAAAGCTCTCCCACAAAAGTGCATTACTGGCTCAGCTTACACCAGGGGGCAGAACACGAGCTAGTCAAGAACTGCCCCTTCGACGTGCGAGCTAAAAAGGTGTCTCTTTATCTGGACAAGGTCAGAGAAGGTCAGATGACACACCACTCCTCTAACTAAGTATGCTTCTAAAATTTCCCCGCTCAAAATGTTGTGACAACTTACGATAATAAGTATTTTCATCCCTGTGTGCTGTTCGTTTTTCACTATGTCTCGAATTTAACCGAGTCCGAGGTAATAAAATATTTGGCTGTCTCTTGAAACTTCCCAAAGGTGTTATAAATGTTTACACTCCGTAAACATTTATAACACCTCGCTCCTCCTCTTGCGGGCACAGTAAGGAGGCCACTCTAAAGCACAATGTGATTCAATTGTGAATTCTTAAAGCTGCGCATCGCCTCGCACGATACATGGCACAATGTCATATGATGTTACCCAATGTCGCGGTGTCACATGACACGACGTCGAATGTCACGTCACGGTTCCCAGATGCCACGTGACGTGCGTCATGCGACGAGTCGTCCCGTGACGCCACGGTGTCGCGTTGGTGCAACATTACGACGTCGCGTCACGATGGGACGCGACACAACAATGTCACGTCACAGTCTTGCTCGACGCCGCACGACCACGTGACGTGTCGTTGCACTACGTAATGTGACACCACAATGTCACGCTGGACTCCTTTATTTACCTGAACCAATCTACCCCGGTGCAGTTTGGGCCAGCACACTTCCAGTATGTTTAGGGATTGGCTACGCTCGTAAATTGACCCCATACAGCTGGAGGTGGAGGTACATCGACCGTAGCAAGTGTCTCGTGACGTCACAGACGACCTCCTGTGATGTCATCGAAGCTACATCCTTGGATACCAAATCCCTAAAGCTGTAGTCGTACAGCTCACACATCACACAGAAGGCGGTCTGCAGACATGGTGCGAGAAATTCCTCGTGGGACGGTCACATTGGCCACACCAAAAACGTCTGCAGACAAGTTCGAGGCATACATACGCTAGAGCAAACGTGCTTTGAGCGTGCTCAAGTTCCGACACCTTGTCTGCAGCGAATACCTTTCGTATAATGTACCAGTAGCGCGATTGTGGCGGCCCCACAACACCCCAATCCCCGTGGACGCCACGCATCCGACGTGCGAAGCGCCGCGGACGAAACGGAACAACGGGCAGAGTGCCGCCGGCGGGAGGGGTCCTCACACAGAGTGTACAGCGGGCCGGGCTTCGGCGTCCTAGGGGTCCGTGGGCACCCCGTGGGCCCTGAGCACCTCCCTGAAGGCGGCGAGGGTCTTGCGCAGTGTCAGGCAGAAGCCCCTCGAGGCCGGCAGCAGCGGGAAGTCCGGGAACGAGCCCCCGCCCCCGCCCGCCTCCCCTGCCACGAGGAGAAACGCAGAAGGCACACGTACCGTCAGATGGGCGTCCTCAAACTTTTCAATCTCGAACAATTTTTGTCTAGCTTCGCCGAAACCGAGGAACCCCCGCTGGTCTCGGCATTTATGGAATAAAGCAACGCAGAAGACTAACGACCTCCCCCCAAAAAATTGTTGCAGTCAAATTCGAAGGTTTCACGAGCTGAGCCAACAAGGGGCTCGACGCGCCTGGCACCCACCGGGTGGAAGCTTGAGGATTAATTTTGATTGCCCGAGGTTCTTTTGACGTGCAACCAAAACCTCGGCTACCTGGCACCTTCTCCGCAATAAGCCTCCGTCGGATCGCGGGCACCTCGGCCGGGATTCGAACCAGCACCTGGGGATCCGTAGGCCGGCGCTTGGCCTCGGAGCCACCGAGGCAGCTTGTAAAAAATAGTGCACGCAGTGAGTGTCTAACAGACAGTTACGTGTCAAAGGGTGGCTCCGGCCGGCTAAAATTAGTGCTTAAACTTAAAAAAACAGTTAGGTGCATGGACGGTCGAGGGAATTTGGGAGCTCAGAAAACCCGCGATGGTACTCAAAGAGATCTCTGGATTCCTCGAAACGCAGTTTGAGAGCCAATGCCTTAAAATACTTAAAAACCGCCCATGCAAAAGGATGATTGCGAAAAAACTAACATGGGCCCGAAAGCAAAAAAGCAGAAGGGGCTCGTGGTGGGGTAGGTCCTCGTTTGATCCGACGCAACTGGGCGTAAAGTTTTTAAAGCGGCCGCGTTGTTCTCATCGAGTTTGTTTTGTGCTAGAGCCGTCGCAATAGACTCTTTTACTGTTTACAAACACAAGCCGTTTCTTGGCCCCCAAGAGACTTCCAGTTGCTCCGTTTTGGCAAGCTTTCCGAGCCTGTTGATGTCGAAATTTCTGGGACAATGAAGTTAGACAGAAATGAGAAAGTTGGGGATCTAGCGAGGTCCTTCTACTACGCTATAAAACAGGTAACAGAGGGTCGGTCGTCTTACGGGAGTACTAAGAAATCTTCAACAAATCTCTCGCTAACCAGTCCTTTAGCTAACCACCTGGAGAACTGCTCATGCAATATTTTACAAACATTGCAGGAAGCAATGCTCTCGTGGGAGTTTTTTACCCTCTCATTTGACAGAAAGTTTGGGGGGGGTAATTTCCGACGCTTTCAATAAAAAGGTTCATACTTTGGTGTTTCGCACCCATGCACCCGCATAAAAGCTGTTTTGCACATTTGCGTTTGACTTTGACCGAGTGTGTTGCGAGCTCTTGCGACCGCTTACGATTTGAGAACACACCACAGATCAGTCAAAGACATTGGCATTCGCGAATAAAAGTTTACGCACATCTACGAGAAAAAAGGCGCTTGTAACATTGTCACAAAGTATTTAAAGCCTACAATGAAATGTTGATGCTCAAAAAAATAAAAGCACTAACATAGATGTGAAGTTCCAGGACTAACCAATAGACAGCTTTAGTGTGGTCTCTCATTGTAAGTGGTCACGAGGGATTACGACACGCCCGGATGGAGTTAAATGCAAATTTGTGAACCAGTCTCAAAGCCTCATCGCTCTGCACCGGCTTCTCGAGACCGGCCTCTTGATAGTTTTCCGGGGTTGGCGCTGGACATATTCGTTGCCCACGTCTGAAATGTTTCAAAGGCAAGTGGTGGCTGCCTACTGAGATAGAGGCCAATATTTTTACGGTAAATAAAAATATAAATTGCTCGACTTAGACATCCCGTCAAGTGGAATGAAGGTGTGGTAACTGCCGATGGGTGCTGTTGCACCTTCCTAAGCTCTACAAGGCACAGACCATCGAAGCTTGTGGGGACGCCCGTGTCAACGCGCTGTCTGTGTCGTCGGACAAAGAACTATGATATCTCTACAACCCTACATGAGCTGTTAAGAGTTTTCTACTTTTGGTGGATGATCTTCTGAAACTTCATCCTTCAAAGATACAATAAATAATTTTTAAAAGCTTTTTCTTTTTTTATTTAATGCCTTTAATAATGCAATTTTTTAGTCAATTATGGCTACATTTGCTTTGATTTTTATAGTCTCTTCAATTTATTGTTCGTTTTCATCCCCTTTGTTTTAACTTCTATAGTTTCTTTCTTCTCTTAATTAAATTTGTTATTAAAATGCCAGTTGCGAGTGCAGCACTGTCCTGTCTACTTTGTGTCCTTGTCTGTCCCTTTGCACTTTATATTATCGGCACGTCGAAAAAACTGGCCCACCTTAATATTTTAGCACACCTGACAGGGCTCTCTGAATGAGTAGCACTCGCTATAGAAATTACGTGCAATGTGACATGTGACGAAGGAAATGTGAATGTGTAAAGGACTTCCCTTCCGTACCCGTGCACCTCCTTTTTTTTTGGGGGGGTGGGGGGGGGGGGGGGGAGTTCATTCTTTTCTCTGAAATGCTGCTGCGCCAAATCACCGGCCGCAATCCATTGCCGACACGCTTCGCTGCAGCCAACAAGGTCTGAGGGGGGTTTTCCATAATATGTGTGGGCTCTTTTGAGGAATGGATAAACCAGGAGGGAAACGGATCGTAGGTTAAAACGTAACAAGCTCTTTGTCATTATAATGGCTGGTACCAGGTTCTCCAACCGACAGACTCTACACGGCACCGGATCCCCGGCATCGCAACATACTACATAAATGGTGCCAGCCTCCTCCGCATAAATAACGCACATAATGCCGCTGCCTTAATAGATCAATCGGTGCACCATAGCAACAAAAATGGTCCTTACCCCTGAGTGCAAAGGCCCTGAGGCTGTCTGCCGTCGGGGCCGAGGTTGGCGAGCTGACGCGCCAGGCGTCCGACAGCGTCAGCCAGCTCTCCAGGCGAGCAATGAACCTGGCAGTGGAAATGGAAACGTGCGGCGAATCAGAAATTCCCTAAAACACTGAGCCTCTTATGTCGCCCTTTAGTTTGGCCCTACTTACATCTTCAGATGCCTCAATTGCATCTGTACCGGCGTACCGCGCCAGATGCAACCGAGGACCGAGCGTGCACATTTTGACCAGTGTCACAGGGTGGTACAGGCACGAGCGCTCGCGGATGAAACGGAATTTTTTCAACTCAACTAGCAGTCGGTCGCAACATCCCATTTGTCCACCGCGACATAAACAACGAACCATATTTATTCTGGTTCATTTTAATATGTTCTTTTATTTTGGGGGGCTTGAATTTACCATTGTATGTCTTCTGTAAAATTTCAATTATGTCATTTTCATTTTAAGTATTTTCTATTTTGAGTGTTTTATTTTATATAAAATAAAACACTCATTTGTAAGTGACCATCACAATACCAAAAAGCCTGCACTCTCCAAGCCATTGTTATGTATGAGTTTTCTGCTACCAGTTCCAATTGTAGAGTCAAGCTTCAAAGTTAAATCCCATGTCCCTGTTCCCATTTATTAAATTCCACACTTTCTGCAGGAAGTAAGGCAAACTCTGCGACTTTAAGACAGCTAGTCTTGCACTCCCGACATATGTGCAAACAGTTTTAAAAAATGCTCTTGCACAAACCGAGAAAAAAAAATTGATCGCATCTCCACGTGGTGAATGATGTTGATTGGGGCGAAGCTCTGGTGGTGCTTCTCTGCGCAGAAGCTGAGCCGCAGCTTGCCGAGCCTTTCATTCATTTTCATCCATGTCAGAAAGAGAATGTGTGGTATGGAACGTGGTTATTTACGCATTTGAGCATTTGACCGCAGCACCCTCTCGTCTATAAACATTAAGCCAATGCATGCAAAGTTTAACGCGATTATATACGCATTCGGCCGCAGCGCCCTCTCCTGTATAGACGTTGAGCGGCTACATGCAACGTTTCATCTATGACATCCCCAGCTCTTGAGTTACTACCACATCTCAGAGCCCCCTACTCGGCTCGCAGTCGTGGCCGAGTGGTTAAAGCGATGGGCTAGAAATCCATTGGGGCCTCCCCGCACAGGTTCGAATCCTGTCAACTGCGCAAACTTTTTTTTTTCTTTTTTTTTTTGCTTTACACGAGCACGTGAGCTCACGAGCACGAGCACCATCAAGATCGATGTGAGCACGGACGGACAAGGCTAGACCCTAAGGAACTTTGCCTGTAAAAACAAGCGTCGCAGCAAGCACTGTTGTCTCATAAGATGCCACGAAGCGTCACCTGGAGGCATTTTCCCTGAAGTGCTGCTCGATCTCCTCCTTGAAAACTTCCGGTGGATTCTGGATCATCTTGCCCATGGCCTGCGAGAGACAGGGAACATGTCAACTCGCCTCGATGTGGCAACCTTGAGTGCAGAGGTTCTCAATTTTTTAAATATCTACGAGCCCTCACCTCCCTCGACTGATAGCCGAGAAACCACTCCCGACCTCGACAATAACACAGTAAAGCAGTTGAAGAGCCTACAGAGCTTGTAAGCAATAATGAACGTGCCAAGGAGTGCCTGGCTCATGGTTCTGTATCAATAAGTGGCTTAGATCCGCTAAACTAGTGCCTAAGCTGGGTAAATGTTTTACTTGGGGGCAGGGGCGGTCGAAAAAATTTGGGAGTTTGGGGGGATGCCCATGCCTGGGAAGCCAATTTGAGAATCTGGAGTTTTCCATCTGTCTGTGTGCCAAAGTGACCGCAGGTGCAATTGCAGCAGGCAGCCTACGGAGTGACCGATTTGAAACGATTAGACTGACGTGCCCAGCCCCACCTAAAATGTCGAGCACACCCAAGAATGCACGGGGGGTAAACAGAACTTCAGAAAGGTCTGAACTTTGACTGAACACCGTGTATGAAGCTCAGGAAGTTGCGCTTTGGAATCAAAACTATCGCCGACGTAGCCTGCTCTGCACTAGTCACCAAAATGGCGACGTCCACGAGACAACTCTGGGATCGGTTTGTCGACACCCTAAGCCGTAGGTTCTCAAACCAGGTTCCTAGGAATCCAGGGACTCCCCACAGTACCCTCATGCACTCCCCGGGCTGCAAGATTTCCTCGACGGTCTCCTTCCCTGTTTAAACCGTCTTTCCTGTTAAGCGCTATTGTAGAGACATTAGCCATCCATCGATGCATAACTACGAGCCAATCAGTTTCAGGTATAGTTTTCAGAAAGGACTTTTTATGAGCCCCACAGCCACGCCACCTACCATAAAATCCCGTAAGGACACCCACCCAAAATGGTGAAAAACATGAGGGCGAAATGGCAAAACTTTGGGGACGAAATGGCAAAACTTTTTAAAAAATTAATGATAAACATGGGGGCATGGGCTACAAACCACGTGATGCGGGAACTGATACCGCAGATCGCTGGCACGGAGAATTTGCATTTCACCGCAACGTGATAAACATGCGGGAATTCGCCACAAACTCCCAAACCACGGGAAAGGATACCGCAGACTGCGGATGCGGCAGGTTCGCGTTTCGCAGTGCAATAAACACGCGGAGACCGTCTACAAACTCGCGTGCCACAGGAGCTAACCTCGCGCATGCATGTTACAGACAAAAAAAAAAAAAAGCGGCAACTCGTCACAAACTTTTGCGTCACGGGAACCGATATTCCACGCACGGGTAGTGGACAAACATGCAAGGGCCCGCTGCAGACTCGCTTGTCACACGTACCGGCACCACAGATTGCGCGGTTCCTGTCGGACATTGCACAATGTCCGACAGGAAATGGGTCGTCAGCGATGTTGTGGAATTTATATGTTGCAGATATTTAACCAGAAAAACGGGGATAAGCGATCTCTTGAGAGAGGGCACCCTTGCGGGATTTTATGGTACGCTAGTATTCACCTCAAGGACCATAGTAAAAAAGTGTGATTCCTCGGGGAAAGTTACTATTTTCCTCCATCCTGCGTTGAATAAAGATACATCGCCGACCGATTTTTCGGACTGTGATAATTCAGACTTGTTCGATATTTTGGACCTAAAGAAGGAACCGTAACCTACCCGATAGAAATACCACATATTCACGACTGATGTTTAGGACAGCTTGAAGTCCGAAAGTTCAATTTTTCAGACAAAATCGTTACGAGCGATCAGCGAGAAACGCCACCGAGAAGCGGCCATTTTGGACTCTATGTTGGCTGCGCATGAATAGGCTTGGCTTGACAGCGCTACTTGAGTACTGCTAAGTCCAACCGCTAGGTGAAGCTGTATGACTTTTTTTTTTTCTCTAGCTGCGCGTCATTATCATTATCGTTGTTGTTACCATTTTGCTTCGTTCATTTGCCAATGCAGTCATGAACTTGCGTCTCTCATCTCGATCTCGCCTCGGTGAATCATGTTTTTAGACTACACTGGCTTGGATATCATTGCCTCATCTGTTCTTCCGCCGCCGCGATGTGTCACTAAGAAGCGCAGAAAGCACTCGACCATAATGCTAGAAAAGAAGGCAGCGATTCTCAAACTAACAGAAAGTTGCCGGATGCAAACGGAGGCATAACCTGAAACAAGGTGTGCACGGAAGCGAGGCACTTTTTCCGGCTTGTTTGAACCCGCTTAAGACGTAATAAAGGCAAGTTTTTAATCTGCCAATTTTTTTGACTGGTCTATTATTCAGACTTTTTTTCAGTCCGTGCAAAGTTCGAAAAACCCGTCGGCAACTGTATAATGCTTCAACCGGAGAATCTCCATCCAGGGGCAGAAACAGTTCAAGATATTTGCGAGCTCCGAAAACCCGCGAGGGTACACCGGAAAACCCCGCCCGAGAACCCACGCTCGAAGTGTAGCTCACTTTGAGCATGGGCGGAGTCGTGTCCTCGACCGCCACCGCGACGCCGCCGGGATAGTGAACGGCGACAACGCGATGCTTCCGAGACTTCGTCGGGCGGAAATCGAAGGACCCTTGTTCTGGAGGCGGTAAACGCGCTGACGGCATCCCAGGACGGACATTTGGCCGAGTTGGCGGGAGTTTGTACTGAAAAACGGCATGACTGGGACGAGAACAAGGGAGACACCGGTGATGTATCTCCCTTCCTTGTCCTCGTCCCAGTTGCGCCGTTTTTCGCAACGAAAGTCCTAGAAGCGGACGACGGAGGCACCTGGACCAGCTTGAGCACGACCATCTCGTTGTACATGCGGCTGTTCTCCTGGGCCTGCTGGGAGCCCCTCTGCTGCTCGTAGCCGGCCTCGTTGTAGTACGGCTCGGACACCAGGATCAGCCCTGCAAGGGACAAAGAAGGGCTCGGGCCACCCGCTCCAACCACTTCGTTAAAATCCATCGCCTTGACCCTACGTAAAAAGTCCGAGTGACGAACGAACCTCTCTTTCTAACCTTCGTGTCCATCTGGTCAGTGTGGTTCATTCGTTGACAAACATACCTTTCTAGCCTTTATTCCCATCCGGTCGGTATGGTACATTCGTCCGCATATTTCAACATTCTTCTCCTTAGAGACCACGAAAATGACCAGCGATGAAGTATGAATTATGAAGAATGCAGACTGAGAAACCGTTCTAGGGCGATGCAATATTTTTTTACTCATTTCGGCAGACGCCGGTAACGCGATGTCTCAGTGCGACGCGACGCAATATCTTTTTACTAAATGTGTTAGTGCGACGCGACACTGTAGTGTTACGTGACACGAGTGACGTCACGCGACCAAATAACGTGACACCAGGACGTAAGGGTAATGTTACGCGACGTGGTAACCTCGCTTTATGTGACCCGACATCGTGTCACGTGGTCACGTGACCCCGGAACCCATAGTGGCATCGACGCAATGGCCATGCAAATCGTGGTGGCACCAACGATGCGATTGTTGTGCTCCTGCGTTATCAAGTTTCCGTTATAACTTTTTTTTTTCTGTGCTCTAGACTCGCAAACTGGCCCCTAAAAGCGTTCGCTTTAAAAGATGAAAACCAGAAAGTGCATCTTTCACCGAACTGCTCGGATGCCAGTCGTGAGCTCGCTATAAAAGAAGGATGTCCACCAGAGCAGAGTAATTATGAGTTTAAAGCTTAATCGCCCTCCCTTTCAAGAGCATGTCAAAAGGTAGCGCCAAAATAAAGCTTGCCAGCATGGAGGTCAGTAGCTCAACACCCACCCCGAGATGTTCTTACATTTACTCTTCAAAGGTTCCACAGTGGGCTTACAACGCTCGAGAGTGGCCACCGGAAATTAATAAAATGAGCTTTCCATGCCTCGGTGCATCGCCGCACTAAAAGGCCATAGTCGAACAATTGAGCCGGCCATCGACTGTGGTCTAACCACCATCCCGACGATCAAGCGAGAGTTCTAGTGACGCACCCAGAGTGCACTGGGGACAACGTTGTGGGAGTTCATCCCGTTCCAGTGGTCAACTCCAGAAGGACAAAGGGAGAGTCACCTTGGATGGAGATAAGCACCTGGAGCAGGCTCGACGAGGTCGGCGACCACATCTCTGACCCCTGGAAAGAATGCGTGGGCTTTCACTCATAGTCGCCAACCCACATCCGTACGCCTCGTCCAATGTTTCCACCGTCAACCGGTAAGGCCACAACCTCACTTTCTCAGAACCACGTCGTGCTATAAGTTAGTCCAACCCTTCCACGCTCCAGCTTGCAAGTTCTTTGCAGCATCGTGGAGAAGCCCCTTTCGAAGAGATGCAAGAGATGAACGACCCGAGACGGGTCGTCCGTCTTGGGTCGTCCAACATCCACGTTTCCCAACAGCAAGAGCACTGCATCAACACCTCCTTGTCAGATGCGGGTCAAGAACATGGTGGATGCTCTGCCCACGGGTGCCTACTACGGGTATCTTATCAGGATGCCTAGCAAATTATTATTTTGAAATTTCCTGACTTTTTCAGGTTTACCCTGACAATTTCAAGTGAAATTAAATGACCACTGTAAAGGAGATTAAATATGTAAGACCCTTACAACACAAGGCATTGAGCATTGAGCACTGTGAAGATCATTTTGCACGGGCTTAATCTAAGTTGCATATTCCGAAATATTTGTGTTCGTGCAGCCCGGAATAAAAGAGCACTTCCTTGCTGCCGACATTGTCAGTGAAGAGGTCACTTCCAGAAACACGATGAAAACACGACGCTAAACTACACACGTCAGTAACCGAATGGCAGCATGGACACCAGATGTACACTTTCAGATACTTTCACCTTAAGACTTGGATTGGGGTCTGCGGCTTTCCCATTTGTTACTAAATCTAGTAGCTCTAAATGGATCTAGCCTAGTGTCTCACCCTCAATCCAATCTAATCCAAGGCTTGGACTGGATTTGTCAGCTGTTCCCTTTGCATCAGGTAGCACACTCTACATCGGGTGAGCAGAGCCCGTGCTCCGCTCTAAGCTGAATTTATTGGCTATTTTTTTGCCGCCAAGTCCTGAAGTCTTTGCTCAGGGCACTCCATGGCGTATCCGGCTCATTTTTCCTGACTTTTTCGCTTTTTGACAATATCCCTGACAATTCTCCGACTTTTCCCGCTAATTAAAATTTCCCTGACAATTCCCGGTTTTCCTGGTCGCTAGACACCGTGCTTATCCCTAGAGGAAATAGCGCATCATCCACTCCGTGACGTCGCGACATGGGCAATATCAGTTACAGGATTTTTGTACGTTGCGTCGTTGAGGGTGACGGCAAAACACGGATGTAACTTTGTCCTACAGTGCCTTCGTACATGAGAGCGGTATGACAAAGCAATCGTTGCTGGCCCGACTAGGGTGACCGTGATCCTTGGGGTAGAAAACGCGGGGAGATGGCCGCGTCAGTCGGCAAACCAGCCCTGCGAAGTGGTCACCGTACACCGGAGCCTGGCAGGGTGCGCATGGGGATTGAGAGGGCAGGGTAGCACCCACCTTTCCGCCCCAGGTGCCGAGCAGGCTGACGCACACCTTGCCGCCCTCGTACAGGTTGGGGTTGAGGCGGTCGCTGCAGTATGACACGTAGTGGCACAGCGGGGGCGCGTGGGGGTACTCGGCCGGGAACTGTAGGTCGAACAGGAAGAGCCCGTCCTCGTACGGCGTGCGACGCGGGCCACGGATCAGCACCGAGTACAAGTCCTGCAAAGGAGGTGTGGGCAGACCACGGGGCACTTCAAACAAAAAGGCCGCATCGGGGGGTAAAGACGCGAGCAGAATGCAGCAAATCGTAGGCTTTCACGTCGGTGGTCCCGAGGAAGAGGGCGACAGAAGAGCGGAGAAAGAAAGCAAGTAAAGTGCAAAGTAAATGAGAGGCTATGTACTTCAAGTAAAGTAGTACACTGGGTGCAATGTGTACAAAGTAAAGTACTATCAACATGATGTACTTTCAAAGTACGAGTAATTTGTAATGCAATCTTTCACAATGCCCTATCATTCCGTTACACAGTGTTTGGTTTTTTTAAAACTGGAACGGATTGCCCAGGGGTGATCGGGGGTGCATCGGTTATTTTCGGAAATGGCGGCGAGTGTTGGATAAAGCCGAGTGGCCATTAGTATAGTTGTTTTACTCTCGCCAACAAACTATGTAATGCAATCAACTTATAAGGCACTTTTTTGTATCGGTCTCACAGCCACCATTACCTTGCTCGGAGAAATGACCAGATGACGTCTGGAAAGACGATATAGCGCGTTTTTACACAACAATACACTTTTTTTTTTTTTTTTTAAAGCTTGGAGAATGTTTTTTTTTTTTTTAAATCGGAAGCCGTACTTTGCTAGGCAGGTTCGTTTTGCCACGAGTTGAGGAAGTCGTTCGAGTGCTCCTCAACTTCATTTCTGTGTAATGCGCGATGCCGGTGTTTTTGCGCAAACTAAAGCTAGAAAACAACTCCAATCCGTAACAGGACGAAACCAGCAGGGAAGAGTTCCTCCGGCACAAGCTACCAACCTACGACAACAGCGCATCGTTAAAGGGGTATTCCACAGGTTTTTTCATTGTCTCCGATTTGCTTGAAATTTTGCTAAACTCACCAACATCGCTAAAATAGTAACCCAAATATTAGGTCAAAATATTGTTTTTCGCAAAGTCATTGAATTTACAGTTTCGGTCCTCACCGTGTTTTTCAAACTGAAAGTCTCTACTGGCAACAATGAAAAAGTGACATCAGTGCAAGAAAGGGGTTCACTTTTTAGACTGTAGGATTTGTTCCCAACTGATTCCAAGCAGCTTCATGGTGTCAAACGAGTGCTTTGGAAGCTCGCTCCAGAACCCGCACTCCAGCACAGAACAAATAATTAGCATATTCTATTTTTTAGACTGCTTGCTCGACTGGCAAGCCTGCCTGCCACTGACGTCACGGCACTGAAAAGTGTGGGTATATTCGAATGTTGGTTTTTGCATCATTTTCGTTTGCCGATTTCACAATAACCATTATGAATTTTAGGATTCTAAATAGCATACCGCAAGGCGTAAAGACCGGAGAGTCAGAAAATATAGTTAGTTGAGGTAGCTCAAAAAAACCTGTGGAGTTTTTCACTACAAGCGTGCATGCGCAGCCAAAGGACGGCGAAAGGCAATGAGAGCATGCTGGAGTTATTCAACTGAGGTGCCCTGCTGTTCTTACCTTGTCAGCTAGGGAAAGACCTTGCAAGTCATGCTTTGTTGGTTCCTTGTATACACTAAAGCTTCGACAGCAATATGGGCCCACTGGGCCCACCGACGTGCGTGCCTATGCCCCGCCATTTCGAAGCGGCCAAAATGCGTGGGACCTTTCCCTCTGGATTATTACTACATTAAACCTACGGCCGTATCACCATGTTTGCCTGGATCTAGACGCGGTAAGTGGGCTATGTCTAGAAGTAACGACACTTTGGCCGTCTTGGTGCTCGGAATTGTGGTTGCGAGTTTTCTAAAGCTTTGCCCAAAGCCGCTGGAAATGCTTTTCCGCTTTCCAGAAATTGCAAAACGGTCCACGACAGACTGGAACAACGTCGGCCAACCCTCCCGACGCAGTGTGTAAAGGTTGGAAAGTCTCGTTTTCTAATTGTGACTTTGCCGGCTGCCCTTGCTTTGCACCGGGCAACGGAATGGCAGTACCCGCGAGGCGGTTCGAGAATAGTGTGTCGACACTATTCCAAAGCGTAACTTATTCAGTGGCTCCAATCGCATCTTTGATAGAAAAAAAAATTTCAAGCACATTCGCAATTGTTTTTTCCTTTAGGACGCTTACAACATGTCGATTTTACATGTCGTAATTTATTAAGTGGTTTACATCTACATTTACATGTAATTGTAAACCACTTAAGAACCCTTTTAACCCCTTAAAATTTTTTAGTGTGAAAGCATTAACTGTCCCATGGAGCGAGCCGGCGTTATCAGCTTCTGGAGCCGCGCCAAACGGCACCTGAGTTCCCCTGTACCAATGGAGCAAAGCCCGTCATCTGTAGCAGCGATCTGATGAATAGGCTCCCATTGGCTGGCACACGTCATTGTTTATAGGAACGAGGCTCCCATTGGCTCTCGCGCTGCATAGTCCCTTGGAACAACAGGGAGGCGTTCCAAGGAACGCCTCTATGGCGGCACAGCGGCCCGGCCACCGATAAGGGGGAGGGGCTGGCCGCCAAGCCAGACTGAAGAGCCCCGCATGGGCAGACTCCAGAGTGGCTGCATGACCGAGCTCAGTGCGGTGCGGCCACTCCAAGAGAGTGCGCCCTCGGCCAACATTCATGCTTTCGCACTCACAACTTATAAGAAGTGCTTAGATGTCCTCGTAATTTTTGTTTGCAGTTTTTGATCCTAAACCGTTTTTTTGTTTTTTTTTATTGTCTGTGCGATTCGGGTCGGAAGTGTCTCCAGAATCGGTTGCCATCCTTAAAAACATGTCTAATAAAAAAAGATTGAGGTGCACCGAAGCACTTATGAGTTGTGAATGCGAAAGCATGTACATCATTCTTGCTGCACGCGTGTTGGCGCGCTGACTGGCGCTGACCTAGCGCTGACTGGAGTTTCTGTATAAGCTCCCTACGAAAGCCAGAGTTGCGCGTTCATCCCCGTAGTGCCGCCTCTCCTGCACGGCATGTTGATCCCGCTCCTCACGTGACTGAATTCGGCAAATAGCTGCGCCGTGCGTTCTAAGCGCACGGCGCGCTCAAAAGCAAGGGAACGTAAGCTGGGGCATGCGCAACGCTTACTCTCCTGCACGGCACCTGATCCGGCTCCTCACGTGATCGGTTCTCAGCAAATAGCAGCGCAAGAAAAACAGACGCGCAACTCTGGCTACCGTAGGGAGCCTATACAGGAACTCTAGCGCTGACGGACACACAGCGCCATAAAATAGCCGGTCGTTAAAACTGATGCGCAGCGTCAGTTTCAACCACCAGCCACCCCATGGCGCTGCGTGTCCAGCAAATGGGACCCTGGTCGACGCGCGCTAGCCAATGGGATCGAAGCGATGTAAAAGGTGCCGCGGCTAACCGGCAAATGGGAACTGGCTTGACTTGGAAAAGGATTTAAGAGCCGTTTGGCGAAGTTTCAAAGCTGATGACGTCGGCTCACTCCATGAGACCCAGTTAATGCTTTCGCATTAAAAACAAATGCTGCCATCTCTGAGCAGCGCCGCAAACTAAGCTCCGAATGAGCCTGGGTCGTCGAAAACAGCCAAGGGGCGAGGTAGGATGCGCAGACAAACTACTTGTCCTACATGGTTTGGGGACGGCTCTAGGTGGACGAGTTATGCTCGTCCAAAAGCATAACGGGTTAAGAGCAAATGTGGCCTCGTTTCAGCTACTCTGCACTAGAAGTTTAACAAATAAAGACTGACTACTCAAATAGCTTACGCTATTGGCCGTGCGCGCGACCAAAAGTGTTGCCGTGATTAGCCTTCCACAACTGCCCAAATGCTCGCTACAATTGTCTTTAGTGGGACTAATTCTACTTTCATCGATGCATGCAGAAGCATTGTTAGGCTTTCAAATTGGACCTAACTGTCAAACTTTACAAATTCAAACCCGAGCGGAATTCGAAAGTTCCAAAATTTGTGCGCACAAACCTCGAGAGGTTCGAGTCACTAGATGCCTTTGAAGTAAGATAAATGAAATGAGATCTCTACAGTCGAGGACAAGTTAAAAATGTGCCAGAAACTCCGCCCCTAGCGCAAGCTTTCTACCTTCGGTAACCCTTTGGGGTCACGCGAGCATGGCCAGCCAAAGTGCGACAGAAGGCAACGAACGCACACCGGAGGCAGAGCTCCTGGCACATTCTCAACTTGTATCCGGCTATATTTTCCTCCACTCCCTCCTCTCCCATTATCTAAAGAAGAAATTCGAGATCAATCTCTCTAGAGTTAACATGCAAAAGAAAGAAATGTGGCAGTATAACTAGCAGCGGGAAACCAATGTGTGGCCCGGTTGAGCCTGAACTGCACCTAGACTACAAAAACCCTTTAGCTAGGGAGGTTGATAAGCGTTTTTAGGAGTATACATGAGGCACCCCTAAAGAAACCCTATTTTCTTAGGGAGACCAGAGTCCCATGACGTGAGGAGAACCACCGTGGAATGGGGTTGTGACTATAAGACGGCGAATATACCAAACCCCAGGCATATGGTATGGTCAAATCTCGATATAACGAATTTTGTCAAACTCGCAAAAATCACTTGTTATTCTCTAACATCATAACAGTGAAAAACTTGTAAGTTGTAATTAAATCTGAGCGTTATTCCGAAATATTCCATATTTTGAAATTTGAAGTTAGTGAAATACTTTTGCATTGTAACTAATATGCATTCGGAAGGGGATTTTTTAAATGTTAGTAAATCTGAAAAATTTGTTATAATGATGTTCGTAATAACGAGATTTGACTACATTTATAGACAGAAGGAATGGTGTCTGGACAGAGCAAGCCACAGTTGTCCTTGGAAGTATAGCCCACCGGTCAAGAGCACACTCTTGCAGTATTCATCAGCGAGTTCACTCCCATTATTTATTACTTTCCAATTGTTCCAAACCTGAAAAAGGCATTCCAGAGAGCCACCAAATTTGTGCTTTCAAGAAGGACACACTTGTGGCAGAAGCCTGGCCTCAACGGGTCCCAGAGAGGCGCGAGCGAGAAGATGCGAGGTTCGGAAACACACTGACCATTCTGTCTTCAAACGCCTTGACAAAGATTCCTTCCGGTAGCGAGGACGTCAGCAGCTTGATCTGTGGAACAGGCAAGGGGCAGCATGAATGCGCAATGTATATTGCAAACTACCTCAAACACCGCTTCTGTTTGTCTCTTAGGACTGTTGAAAAAACTACTTGCATAGTGAAAAGTGGGGGGCATATGAGGCACACACCTAAGCGTTCAAATCTGTCGTCTGCTAAAACTACTCTAAACAAAAATGCAAAAAAAGCACCAATGTCACGTTTGCACTAACAGTGTTGAGCACCCACTTATACTTGCATTTTCTAGAGGTGAAAAAGATGTACACGCATGGAATTAAATGCCACGCATGGTAAGCATACACACGCTGAGAACTGTCCTGTCTGAGCGAAATGCCACCAATCTCTCAGCAGTTTTTTTTTTTTTTTTTTTTCCTTGGCACGTATGCTTATCATGCATGCCCAGTACCATGACCAGAGTAACACTGAAAATGATGGAATGGCAGTGTCCAGACACCCACGAGTTATTTATCGATACCATTATTCTAAACATGAAATATAATAGGAGTGGCACAATAATGAAGCACATTAGAATCGGGGGAGCGTTAAAATTGAGCAAACAAGGCATATAAGTGCACTACGAGAAGGATTCCAAAGTACACGCCAGGCACATTACAGTACGAAGGAAAACCGGGCTAAGTAATTTTGCGGTATATAATGGTAACAACACCTAGAACTGAGAAACAAGAAATGAGGCACACAGATATAGCACCACGTACCAATTCAATGAATGGATGTATACAGCTATAATGCAAAGTTCCTTTGACATTCGAGGGCAGCCCTGAAAGGGAGACTCTACTCCATTTTTGTTTTTTAAGAATCGTTCAGCCTTTCCACTCTCGTGAAGAAAGAAGACCAGCGGAGATGTACTTGATACACTGTGCGCTCCTTCTTCGTCGCTGTCTGTTTTTCGCGCTGTCTCCTACGACGAATTCCCACCAACGCGCCCAACTTACCATTCTTCTATTATAGCTGGAAAGGTTGCCGGCATCTACGAGCGACGGCAGAAACCATACTGGTTGTGCGCTTGCCGCCATTGCTTATAGATGGCGATAGCTGTCCAGGTAGGTTGGTGTTGACATACACGGACACAATCCTGGGGAACCTAGCCCTTAACAGATCCGCTGTAAAAATGAGTCTCGCAATGTAAATATTGCATTTAAACAAAAAAAAATCTTTCTCTTCAACGAAGCTTTATTTTATGTTGTACGAGTAGTATTCAGGTAATTCAAAATCAAAATGTTTCTTAGGAGTTCGCGTCCCTTTAACGGATTGTCTCGAAAATCCTAACGTGGGCTTCATCTTTGATGCCACGTATTCAAAGTGCCTAAGAAGGCAATACACCGTGTTAGATGTCGGACATAACGGACACATTCATGGGGCCAGAGAACATTCGCCAGGAAGTGTGAACGTTGGACGCTGACCATGCCTACGGACGCTTTACAAAGACTCCTGTTGATACAAAAGCCCGCAGGAAGTGGGAGAAGTGTCCGCCGTGCTCTCACCTCTTTCCTGACCATCCTGAAGAAGGCCTTGGGGTCGTTGGGCTGCAGGATGGACAGCTTGTACTTGTGGCAGTCCGGCACGGCGTCCATCGTAGAGAACACTCCTGGCAAGGGAAAGACAAAGTGTCACCATGAAGCCGAGAGGAAAGACAATTTGCAGTTTTATTCCAGTCTGTCGATCGAAGAGTCATAAGCGGAATTTCGTTTTACGAGGAGTGCAGCAGACGCCAATTCCACACTCTGCCTTCTGGACACGCGACACCGCGTTCGCGTCACCGCATCCTCCTTGTGTAGATTTGTTTTTTTTCTCATTACTCTCAAAGCTTTTGCAGCTGGTGCGTCATCCTGGTCATAAAAGCAAAAGTTTGTGCTCCAGTAATACTCCTCCCCCCTGGGAACTGCGTGCTCCTGTCGGCCAGAGCGCGTGTGATAAGTCGACGCCGTTGCCACAGGAAAGTTCACAAAACACGAAGGCATTCGCCTGCCGTAAGAGTCGCTTTTCGGGTTCTGATTGAGACGACAAAGCAACGCACGACCACACACTACCTATGCGGCACATGGCGCAGTTAATGTAATGCACAGTTAACTAGATTAACTGTGGCATTACTCGACACATTCCATACTCTATTTCACCACAAGTGTGAGTTAATGCGGGTGAAGGAAATACAAACTCGTGCTCCGGGCTTTTAACGTCCCTGTCGAGCAAGCGCTCTTGCGCAGCGCGAGCCAACGTTCGTGCAAGTATTGTTTAGGGCAACGTGCTCGTGCTTGTAGCTTCTCTTTTGATGCATGAAGTGAAAAAATTTAACAGTCCCACGTTAATCCATGGTACAGTCGCATCCACGCACCGTGGGGGGCGTGAACAAAGGTGTTTGGAATAACATTGACATCCGACCATTTTGTCCCCAATGCTTTTGTTTCTTCTTTTTTTTGTTCTGGGGCATGTAAAAGCACGTCTCCCGGGATGAGCCCTTGGCGTTGACGGTGCTACAACACTTTTGTTATCGGCCTTTTTTTTTTTTTTTTTTAGAGAGACATTGGGTACTACGAAAACTCCAAGTTTAGAGCGGGAAGTTAACGGCGTGACGCAGCTCTGTGGTAACGCCTCTGCCTCGCAGGCGGCGAACCTGGGTACAGTTCCCGCGGGCGATGAGCTATCTCTTTCGAGAATTTGGCAACGTCGACGACGGACGCCCTACATCGCCAACTACATCGTCGTCGACGACAACTACTACAACGTTAACAACAAATGTCACTTCCAGTGATGGGAAGGGCCCATAACAGCTATCGCCACAAAAAGCACTAGACAAGATTCTGGAACGTAAAAGTGGCCTTCAATGCTTGTTGCACAACAATGTCTCGACCAACGCGCACAACAACAAATCTTCTGCGAGCACGCGGATACCTTTGAGATGCACGACCGCTTCTGACGGAACTACCACTTGTCAAAAACACGGTGCGATGGCTGTGTGACCAGCTGCGCAAAGAGAAACTGCGATCACTATGACCGTCGAGCGGCAAGTACTAATTGCGCTGAAAGTTTGCTCAACGAAGAGATACCAAGGCACAGTCAATACCGATGAGCAGGTCGCTAGTGCCTGGTCGACGGCCACTAGACGTGCTCAGCCGCAACAATATTACACAATCTATGCATCTTTCCGCAACAATATTACACAATCGAAACATCTTTATTCGCTAAGCTAAGCATTCTAAAAAAGGGCAGCGGTACAACTGTCTTCTCATCTCGACAACTTTTCTGTCGTTGTGCTATCGGCATGCTACTGATCGACAGACAGCACACTAATTCAGTTTCAGGCGAGATGCACAAACAAACCTCTTCTGGAATGCTAATTGCTTGCTTGAGTTTCAAATCAAATTGTTTTTACCCACTGGATGAAGCACTGTTCAACTGAAAAGGGGCGGCGGTTCGACTGCTCCCTTTGTTTGAATGTTTCTGTTGGCGCAGTCATTTTGTTTGGAGATGTGACGTCACAGAGCGCAAAGAAGTCACTAGCCCTCAGAGAAAAACTCAGTGCATAAAGAGCGCGAGTCTTACTCTCCAGCCACTGCTCCAGTCCATTTAGTGAACGGAGTAACCAACTTTCATACTCTGGAGCACAAACTCGACACGCCCACTATACAGTCCAATCGATTTAAGCGACACTACCGAGTCCAATCCAAGATGGCCGGCAGAGTGGCGAGGGTGATGCTTACCTTGACCCTTGGTTTCCTCGTCGTTTCCAACTGGCGTCTCTGCCATTTCTTCCACTGGCTCCACCACGGGTTCCTCCACCGCCTTGCTTTCGGGGGCGTCCGGCTCCGCAGCCGGATTGGTAGCCGGATCGCTGGCCGCTATCTCTAGCTCGGCGGGAGACATGCCAAAGCGAACCTGCGAAGTGGAACAGTCGTCATTCGCACATCCGTGAATTATCACAGTAATTATGATTCAGCTATAGCTTAGCTGTACTTCGAGGAGTCAAGTGAAGATTGAGAGTTGCTGGCGCACTTCAGTAGTGCACAGTAGGAGTGATGCCAAAGCTGAGCTCAAACTTTAAGCCTTCGCTGTGGTAAATTTTAATGTGAAACTAAGTACTGCAGACACCGGTTATAACAAAGCCAGTTATAATGCGATAGCAGCTACAGCGAAGCGATCGCAATTTCCCATTCTTGTTTGCCCTTTTTCAATATATTTGGATCTGTGTTTAGCGAAGAAAATTAAGTAACTCCCGCAAATATAGCGAAGAAAAAGTTTTGGGATAATTAAAAAAAAATAATCGAATTCATAAAAGTTTTTTTAGTTGCAGATTGCCAACGATTGGTGTAATCTGAGCTAGTTGGTTACTCATTATGAAAAAAACCAGCTGAACTAAGGAAAAGGTAGAGATAGAAATAGAGGGGGTCAACATCTTGTAAAATAAAATGTAAAACAAAGGGGAAAAGGGGGGAACGAAGTGAATTATGCAGAAGGAGAGGAAGAGGATGAAGAGGAGGTTTATATATAAAAACAGTTGGTAGTCCAGCGATCGGGTGTCTTTCTTTCTATCTCTACCTTTTCCTTAGTTCAGCTGGTTTTTTTCATAATGCAGATTGCCACACTTTGCTGCCGCGGCCAAGCAGCCACCCAGAACGGGCCGCAGACGTGCTGCGAGGCATCCGTAAACAGCCTCTCCATCGTCGTCAGTTCGTTGCTCTTTGTCTGGCAAGTGGCTTTTCCGCATCGCACAGGGACAAGCTGTTGTGGCACGCCAATAGGGGGGTTCAAGGAGAGAGCCTAGATGTAAGAAAAAGAGATACTCCCACCGTGGAGAGCATTTGCAATTTAATGGCGTACACCTCCTGGGCAGATTGGTGCAAGTGCGCCTGCATTTGGTTGTCGTGGCATGCCACGACGAAAAGAGGAAACCGGGCAGAGAGGCAGACGTGTTTGCAGACGGTGAACGCTTTCGGGTTTTGATTCCTTGCAGGTTGCATCTCGTCTTGCAAACGCAGCCCACAAACCACGTGGCCCCGATCAAGCAGTTAAACGGTCAAATTTGGGGGTTTTACGTGACAAACCAACGATGGGTGTCTGGCACAACCCAGCAGAAGACTGAGGATTAATTTTGACCACCTGGGGATCGTGCCATCCTCGATGAAGTGTGCATAAACGTAAAGAAAGTCGTCTACCGCAGGAGTCCTCCGCGGCGGTTGTCGCAGCTGTCGACACAGTCCATAGGTGGCTTGCAGTATCTCTGGTGGCATCACGTTGCCTCCAAAAGTTTCCTACATGCGTGCTCACAAAGGTCACCTTCGTTGTCTGCTACGACCGAATGTACTTCGAGGGCATCTTTTCGGCGCAGCAGACGGCGCTGCATGCTTTCCAAAAGGTCTAGCGGTGCTCCGCTAATAAAACGCAAGCTACGGCCAAACGCCGACGCAGCATTCGGCCAAGTCAGACGAGCCCGGCGTTCGAAACGCGGATAATTAATGTTGGGGTTGTCCCCGTGCATGTAGTTGTCAGCTTAGCCACTAGGGGCGCGACAGTTGTATCTTCTTTCCGACAACGACAAACCCCCGGAGAGGGCGGGCTCCCACCTGCACGTCCTCGTGTGCCTGGAGCAGCCTGGCCTTGATGATGGTGCACAGCTGCTGGCAGATGTTGCGGGGCTCTAGGGACAGCCCCCCCTCCAGGCGGCAGCTCATGCTCGTGGGACGCCGGGGCACGGGAGGGACCTCCACGCCCCGGGGCGCCGCTGCCGTGGCATCCGGGGGCGCCTCCTGCGCCCGGAGGAACGTCCCGGTAGTTGCGGACGCCGGACGCGGGGATGGCTCATTAAAGAGGATGCTCGGCCCTAACACGGCGCAATTACCGCCACAACAAGACTACCGTTCCACTGCACTTAGCCCCTCAGGTGGCGGGAATTTTTCCCGCATGCCGAACGCGAATTTCGGTTTCAGTAACACTGCAGCATTTCTTGTGAAGAATATTTACCGAGGACATGCGGATTAATGAACGGAAACTAATCGATGTCTGCTCTTTGACTACAACCGATGATATATTTTGCGCATTGTTCTTTTCGAGGCACACTACTATACGGTGGCATTTCGATTTTGCACCCCGAGGTCGCTCTTTTGAGCGGCCTCGCTCGACCTTTGTTTGTTCCGAACTGCAACTTCCATGTTTTCACAGGTGTGAAATACCGAGTTCATTAGTAATTTCTACATCTCCATGTTCGCCATAAAGCGCGAGGTTCAACGACATAGATTCGCCACTTTGTAACAATAAAGGACCACATTGAAACAGAAGTTACCTAAACCAAAAAATTTTATGTATCGTCAAAACGTGACACCACAAGATTGAACATTGCTTCTGCTGCTTCCTCGTACATGCTATTACACATTAAAAAAAAATGTCAGCCCAGTTGAATAGAGCAGGGAGCAAACTAAAACCGAAACCCCACGGGAACGTGCTCAAGTATACTCGGGCGTGGCACTCGAAGGATTAAGGTTTGTCCATAAACCTTTTCTGTGTACTCTCACCTCCAACCACCTAATAGGCGTATCCGGTATGGGCGACGAAAAAAATAATCAAACGTTTGAACCTGCAAACAGTAAAAAAATAATGGGGAGGCAAAACGAGAAACTGTGACGGTTGTATCCTAAATGCCTTCTATTGGCGTGGCTAAAGCAAAACAGTGTTTTCGCCCATACTGGAAGTGACGTCAATTCAAGATGGCGGCGCACTTGCAGAAAATGTCTATACAAGCAGTGCAGCTCTGAATCAATGCTGTAATTAGCACAGAATTGAGTGATGATTTATCACTGTATTTCCTCCACTCATCACTGTGGTTTCTTCCTCAAAACTTGCGATGCTCCGAGGTAGCTCACCGTGACAAGATAAATTTCACGCTGGTCACGAAGGCGCTATTAGTGCCGAGCCCTACCCCATCAGCTGTCGCAGTGAGGTAGTATCACACCAAGAATTTCTATTTTTACAGCAAAGCTGCTTATGGCTAAGGTTCTGTGGATTTTTTGTGTGCAGCGACTAAAAACTCTACGCTCGCACCACTGCACGTGCACGCCTTTCCCGTATAAAAGATGCAAACTAAATAACCAAAATAAAGCGTTGACGAACGCGTGTGCAAGATGCCATTTGTTTTAGGCTCTTGCCTAAAACAAAAGTTTTAGGCAAAACAAACAAACAGTTACTGCTGCAGATGCCGGCATGTGCGGCGTGTGTAACACCATTCCCTGCATTCTCCTTGATGCTTGGGTAATTTAGCAATAGGTCTATTCAGTAGATTAGTTATCGATAGGCACCATTTCCAGGATCAGTAGACTCTCAGGTAGATAATAAAGGTTTCTCAAAGATTTGCTGCCATGCGACCAGCGTCGGCCATGTTGACGGTCGCACCGCCCTCTCTTTGTCGTCATTCCAAGCGCTTGCGTGCTTGCGTGCTTTCCTTCTGCAAAAACATTCTTAAGTGTTCCAACTTAGTAACATAGAAGAGTGCCGCGTACATATGTCTGTGTGCACAAAACATTGTGGCAACTGAAGCCAAAGAAAAAGCTAAGAATCATACTCTACTAGACATAAAGTTTTTATACTATGTTTATTCTTATACACTGTCACAATTGAACATTATTTTGTTGTTTTTTCCCACTTGCACGGTTCTGATTTTGCAAGTTTTAGGGAAAACGGGACATTTTGTTTTGTTGAGCCAAAATGACGAGACGGCTGAAATGAACTTATAAAAGGGGACTGTTCCAGCCAGAACGAAACATCTGATCATCCCAACACTGAAAAATGTATGTGAACTTGAGTCCACCTCATACCAGTAGTGTAGCCGTGGAGTGGAAGCTGATGTTGCTGAAGAGTTCACCCCCTCCCGAAATAAAGCCAGCCCAATATTATATGTATGCACGGTGCCGTCCACCCACCCCCTCCCTAAAACCTCATTCACACCGGCAGTTGAACTGCATTTGCAAAGCAGTTGCAAACGTGGCAGCTTAAAGATTCGGTTCCATTTCATGATCCTTTCACAACGAAAATGTGTGCATCCGCTTTGTGGTGGCGATTCGAACGCTAGTGTGGATACAGCATTAGTCGTAGGGGCACCCAGCCATCCCAGTACCCCCCCCCCCCCAACCTCATCTTGCGACTGGTCCGTACCTATATGTGGGGTGTTTATTTTTAAGAAGCCTTAAAAGCTACACTAATGCAGTCTGTGCAGGTGAATAAAACGGACAGGGGTGCATAACACAGAGGACAAAACATCGCAATAGCCGGAATTTGTTTATTATCTTTTTAGTCAGAGAAAATAAACATAAGGTTCCAGTTAGAAACATGCCGAGCGTCATCAAAAACCACTAAGTCACTAAACTTTAGAAAGACTGAGTGCAAGGGAAGTGTGGTAGTGTGCTAAAGTTACCACCATTGGAACCATATGTTTATCTGCACTAATTAAAAAAATTAACTAACAAACTTTAGTTATCCAACTTATCACGACGATTAGCCCCAACATTGTCTCCCTAACCGTATAACTCGCCTGCGCAGGCTGCATTAGTGTAGCCTTCACGGCCTAATTAAAAACAGTCTGTAAAGCCCAAGAAAACCAATTCTTATACTAGCCAACAAGGCTCGTTGTTGGCCCAGATGGTGCACGGTGCAGGGGAAACTTGCATGCACAAAGCAAAGTCGAACATGAAGAAGGCTACACAGGCAAGTGCTACTTTCAACTAGACTTTCATCTATAATGGCTAAGAACTGTTGAAAACATGTGAAGTGATCCTCTGGCAATGCCCACCTGCAGTTCCTCGCTGGCTGCATTGTCCTCGCCGTTCACTTCCGAACCGGCGTCGCTCCGCAGCGACGCAGCGGCCGAATCCAAAGACGCCGAAAACAGCCGCATGATCTGGTCGGACACATGCTGGGAGCTGCATGCACCAGCCAAGCAGTGGGCACCGTATTTATTTACTCTCAAGGTCGTACGACAATACAGAGGGCAGTGGACAATAAAAAATAAAGAATATGAGAAAAAAAAAAAAGTCATGGATCCACAGAAAACAAAAAGTTGGAGAATTTTCGAAAGTACTGGAGCCACGAATGGTTGCAATTTAGCGGAGGAAATGGCCCCATCCTACAGAAGTGCGAGGGACGAATGTGTAAAAAACGACATTTGTTTGACACGAAAAAACGCTAACCTCGTTTCGGTGATCTAAACGAGCAGAAATATAGGTGGTAAATAGGTGACGGCGTAGGGAGTAACGACAGCAAATTATGCGAAAGAGGCATAAATGACAGTGCTGTCTTTGTAAGGCAAGATTTGCAGTGATAATGAAAGCTTCACAGAAGTGCTTAAAGTGTCAACACTTCATTCCCCAATTATCTTGCGGGAGCCACCATTGTGTTACTTAGTCTAGAGCGATTGGCGATGGTTTCGATAAGAAAATGTGACTTCTGGGGGGACAACAGTGCTTCTAGAGCTTTTTTTATATATAACTTGCGATCCAATTCAAATTCAAACCACAAATATGTATACCTGGCTTTGATGCGGTCAAATTAGTTCTTGTAATGTTGAAAGTCTCAGTGCACAGATTATGGGAAGAATTAAAAAAAAATTGAAATACTGAAATAAAAAAATATACATATATCAATAAAATTAAACGTCTGTGAAACCAAATAAGATACAAATGAAACCTCTACTATGATTTATAGTTTTTTTTTAACAACATATTTTAATTTCCCAGTTTTGACATTTTTCTTACTGGATAAAGTATCAAAGGCATCTAAAATAACCCTGATGCCATAATTAAGTTATTTATACCCCCTGCTCGCACAAACACCTAGCAGAAAAGAAAAAAAAAATTTATGAAGATAAAACGTGCACAAGTGGAGATATGGCTTCCATAAAATAGCAGAGTGTCTAAATAATTCATTCTGAAAACTATAGCAAACAAACATGCACAGAATCATTACACTATGTTTTCAAGGTAATATTTCAAGACAAGAGAGACTTGTTTCACGAAAATGCTTCAGCACGGGATAACAAGTGTCTGTCAATCTTCAAAAACACAAGATCAAAAACTTGTTTTTTTTTAGTATGTTTTGCCTCAAAGAGCAATGTCCAGCTAAGGTGTCAAGAAGCCTGGGCTATACAGTGTAATCCACTTATAACGATACCAGATATAACGATATATCGCTTATAGCGATCAAATTTTTTAGATTTGATCGCTATTTTTTTAGATTTGATTTGATCCAGATATAACGATAATCGGCTATAACGATTGGATTTTGCGGTTTTCTCAATATCGTTATAAGTGGACTGCACTGTATATACAAAGTGATTTTCTAAGAGTGACACTAATTAAAAAAAAAAAAGTTGTGAAAGCTAAACTTAAAGGGCAACTCCGCTCAATTCCGAAGATTTCGGCATAATGATTGATTTAGAATTAAAAAGCCCTAGTAAAACACACTACGTCGTTTGCTTCGCGAAAAATGGGATATATATTTTTAAATCTAATTTTAAACACGAGCGGAAATCGAAACCGAAACTTCGGCTCCGCCCGGCAACATTGGCCTCGGGTCGCCAAGTACATGGCCGTCACGGGGTACGAGATGTCACGTGATCCTCGGCCCAACGACGGGCGGGATTGGGGCGGGCGCGTGGCAGGCGCGAGTGTCGTCTGCAGAACACTCTTTGCCACGTTTTGGTGTCTACGGCATTTAACGATGTCTGCACAACTGCGGCATAAGTCTGCGCACGTGGTGTCCGTAGTGTGGACGAAACTCCGAGAGACAATAATCACAATCGGTGAGACGACGACGGCGGCTGTGACGCGGAAGACGGCGGTAACGGCGGGACCACGGCGGGCGGCCAGACGGCTCCCAAGAAACGCGCTGCGCAGGCGCGTTACTCCAATCACGTGGACACCGCTCAGCACCGAGAGGCAACGTTGCTGACGCCATGCGCTACGCTCGCCCGGAGAAGTGAAAACAAGTAAAAGGGGGCCATGATAATGACGTTTAGCTCAATGTTGGCTCCGCCCATGACGTAGCCTTGACTGCGCTGTTGGTTGCGCTTGAATTCGCCCGCTCAAGTCAGCCGATTTCGGCACCTTGGCGAGTTGCAAAGTTTGCCGGACCGTTTAAGAAACATTTAGACAGAACTGCGTCGTAACATTTCACGTGTGGTCTTCCTAGGCGATACTGAAGAGGACTGCATTGTTTTTTCAAAACCAAAAATGAAGCGGAGTTGCCCTTCAATGATGATAAGCGCTGCATGAAAGGAGCAGCCCGCGACCAACCTGTTGATGCGTCCCCTCTGGCGCAGCCTGTCCACTAGGGACTGGAGGCAGCGCTCCTGGAAGTAGGCCGTGCCCAACAGCTGGTCGAAGGTCCTGCATGCACGGGGTACGGCGGGGACATGTTTGAGGATCCCCGGCCCACCTGGCGCAGGCGGCGAGAGACGAACGTAGGAGGAAGGAGGGAGCGAGAGCCGCTCACTTGCAGTGCCGGTAGAGCTCCAGTAGCTTCCGTATGACGAAGCAGGATTGCTGCGTCGGGTTCTGGGTGAACATCTCCTCGAGGCGGGCCATGCTCAGCCGCAGCAGTTCGATCTGGCCCTGCATCTTGGTCCGCAGGGCCTGGGGGTCCAGGCGCTCTGCGGGCGGCGCCGCCGCCGCCGCCGCCCCGTTGGTCGTTTCCGAAGCCGGTGGCTCCGCCTCCTCTTTCGTGTCGGCCGGGGGCGGGACCTCGATGAGCTCCGCCTCTTCCGTGATCACGATCCTGTCCGGAGAGGTCCTAGAAGACGACGACAAAGCACTTCACTTTTGGCCTCTGGAAAAGGCGTCTACGACTCGGGGTGGCCGTGGGTTGCTAGAAATACCGTAATGACTTAATGCCATTCGCACACTTGCGATTCACTTACGACCAGGTGCCTCAAAGCTTCTTGGGATCTCTTGCGACGAGAAAACAAAGATGGAGCCATCTATGGTTGCTGTAGAACACTCCGTATTTTCCTACTATTTCCTTTTCTTTTGCGCATCATTCTTTTATATTTAGCTCAGAAATGTTTTGACAATGTTATAAACGACCATATCTCACGAATACGGCGTACATTTGACCTTGCAATTACTGCGAAACCTTCACTCTAGTCAAATGCAGTTTCAGGGCCACCTCATAAGTGGCACCAGCGTGATCTCTACTCTCAAGAGAGGAATTGGTCATAAGCAAACACAAGACTGTGAACCGGCCTTCTTATTTCGAGACGACTTCATTTTTGCAGAACCTAGGAAATAAAAACTAGACCTTTCCCAAAATGCAATACAATCTAGAGTCACCGACAATAAAACGCAGAGCGTGGCGAATCCTGGACGCTATCGCCTCGCAGCCAATCGCGTCGCGTTATCAGCAGATAAGAATGCCAAGGAACGAATTACAAATCAAGGAACACAATCACACGATCCCACCCTGCGTTGCTTAGAATGTCACCGACGATAGTGGCTCAATTGGTGGTCCAAAAGTTGGTCTGTACTTTTGCATTTGAGTCAGATCGACCGCATTGCAACTGCCTGACATCTCTGACGACAGAGACCACACTGGTGCCCTCTATTGGGTAGTCCTGGAATACATCGGATTTGTGCATAATTTAGACTGAAGGTTTGGCAGCATTTGCGACATCAAATCTGTGCACCAACTACGAGAAATGGTCTCTTATATTGTCGTCAGGATTATTTCAAGCACACGATACGGACTTCCCTTATATGTGTACTCTTCCCAGACTAAGACAAGATGGAAGACGACACAGCTGGCGAAAGAATAAAACCCCCATTATTTCATTTCATTTATTATCCCTTAAAGGCCCCGCCAGGGGCATTACCTAAGGGGGGGGCAATACAAAGAAGCACACAAGTAGAACTTTTATACAATAAAAACAAAAAACAAAACATAGAAACAAGATGTGGCTGAGCACTGGCCATAGGTAGGAGCATCGCACTGATTACATATTAAATATAGACGATACAGCATGTCTGAAGAGGTCGGGGTCACTGATGAGCACTACACGGTCCGGTAGATTATTCCACTCTGGCAAGGGGAAGAAATGAGTTGTTAAAGGTGACAGTGGAACCATGGATGCGACGTACACTAAGGGAGTTAAAAGGTCGTCGGGATGAACGATGCGGTTCTAACAGTAGAGACTGTCTGAGTAGAGGTTGGTAATAAAAAATCTTCTGGAAAAGACAGATGCGTGATATTCTTCAGTGAGAAATGAGAGTGGGGAGGCGTAAGGAAGCCCTCATGGCCGACACACTGGCAGTGCGTTCATAATTAGAAAGAATGAATCGGGCAGCACGATTCTGAATAGATTCTAAGGTGTTAGTGAGGTAAATCTGGTGTGGGGACCAAATGGCAGCAGCATACTCAATCTTCGGACGCACAAAAGTTTCGTAGGCCAGCTGGCGCAAAGCTGGAGGGGCCGAGTGTAGACAACGTCGAATGTAACCAAGCGTTCTGGAAGCTTCAACATGTATGGAGTCAATGTGGAGGGTCCAATACATAGGGGAAGAAAAATGAACGCCAAGGTATTTGTATGATTGAACACACTCAATTGTTGATGAGCCTAGAGAATATTTGAAAAGAGATGGGGAATGTTTTCGAGAAAAACAGACAAACTTACATTTAGAGTGGTTTAGTAACATTAGCCATTGATCACACCATTTGGTTATATTATCGAGGTCTTTCTGAAGAAGAAGGTGATCGGAGGTGCAATTTATTTGGCGATAAATGACACAATCATCAGCAAATAAACGTATGTTAGAGGTGATAGAATTTGGAAGGTCGTTAATAAAGATCAAGAAAAGAAGCGGACCTAGGACACTGCCTTGTGGGACCCCAGACAAAACATCGGTAAGGCTTGATTCTAAAGTGTTGACGACTGTATATTGGACTCTGGATGAGAGAAAGCTGCGAATCCAAGATACGATTAAGGGATCAATATTGAGTCGCGATAGTTTTGCGAGTAGGCGTAGGTGAGGTACCCGATCGAAAGCTTTCGAAAAGTCTATGAAGATGGCATCCGTTTGAGAGAGCGAGTAAAGGTTAGTGTGCAGGTCGTGAGAAAATTCAAAAAGTTGGGTGTCGCGGGAATAACCCTGGCGAAAACCATGCTGGTTTTGGAAAAAAAAGTTATTACAGGTTAGGTGATTCATAACGTTAGAGAGGATGATATGCTCTAAAAGCTTCGATGCAATGCATGTGAGCGATATGGGACGATAGTTATCAGGAAGGGATCGATCTCCGCTTTTGAAGACAGGAATGACCCGGCCAATCTTCCAGTCCGTTGGAACGCAGCCGTCTGACAATGACTGGTTAAAAATGAGCTGAAGAAATAAACAGGAGATGTCTCTCGTATTCTTCAGTATTTTCGAGCAAATTGTATCAGGTCCCGGGGCAGAAGATACCTTCAGTTTATCCATAAGATTAGAAATTCCAGATGCGGTGACAGTGATCGGAGGCATTTGGGAAAACGGAAGTAGAGGGAGGGAGGGAATATTATCTGGTGGCTCCGTTGTGAAGATGGAAGAAAAGTAATCATTCATTACTGACGGGGCAAGTTCGCCGACCACACCGACACAGTCCTTGTCAACTAGCTCAATGGACTGCATACTAGGATTGGGTGTAATCGTTTTCCAAAATTTAGTAGGGTTGGTTCGAAGAATGTTGGACAAGTCCTGATGAAAATACTTCTTCTTGAAAGTTTTAATTAATGCAGTGTACTCTTTTAGGCACTAAAAATACTTATTCCACACAGAAGGAGAACCACTAGCCTTCGCTTTTCGAAAAAGGCGCTTCTTTTTGTTATCGCTTGATTTCAGCTTTTTATTGTACCATGGTTGCCCAACATCTCCACGAATCCGCAGCAAGGGAACATGTAAGTTGATCAGATCAGTAACCTTTTGCTTAAATAACAACCAATTGTCTTCTACGGGCCACGACGAAAAAGAAGATAGAAAGACGTCAAAATAGATGGTGAGCTTAACATTAAAACCAGCGTAATCAGCTTTATTAAAATCTCGTATGACTTTAGACATGGGGGATTTAACTAGAACAGGCAGTGTGATCAATATATTCATTATTCTATGGTCACTAAGACCAGGCATGTAAATAGTAGATTGCACAAGATCGGGCGATGATACAAGGACTAAATCAACAATATTATCATCACGGGTAGGCTTGTCGATCATTTGACTAAGATTGAACAACATGCAAACGTCAAGAAAGTGCTTGGAATCACGTGACGTAGATGTGAGTTAGTGCCAGTTGATTTCAGGGAAGTTGAAATAACCGAACAGTAAGATTCGCTTTAGGAAATCGTATTGTGATTTCATTTAGGGCAGTATGTAGTTTATTAACAAAAGAACAGTCAAAACCTGGGGGCCTATAGCACACTGCAAGAAGAGTTTTGCTAAACTGCGATGAAAGACAAACAGAACATAGCTCGAGATCGCAAGATAGTTGAACGTAAAATGAAGGCATTTCTTTTTTTATGGCCACAAAAACGCCATTACCACGCTGCCGAGGCCGATCGCAACAATATATAAAAAAGTTCATGTTCGAATAAAAAAGCTCATCGTTGTTAACGTCCGGTTTTAACCAAGTTTCCGTAAATATAGCTATGTCGGAGTTGCAGTCGTCGAGAAGACTGCATATTTCATCTTTCTTATTCTTTCATCTTTCAAATTACTTGGGACTTTTATACTTGGTGCAGCAAACAGGATTGCTTGAATACCTAGTGTGGATACAGCTACGTTTGACTCAAGGCAAAGACAGACGACCAATTGTGGAGAGATACCGACTGGACAGCGAGGAACTAGTTCATCTAATTTAACAAGCTAATAACTCGGAGCTCGGAGCATTCATCTCCGGGACGTATCTCACCCTTCACTGCATGTGGAGAGATTCTGAGACTGCCTGCCGACCACCTTCTGAGTTTAGCCAAGATTACATTTCAAAAACAAAGATGGCTCCCACAACGACAAAAAAAATACCAATCAACAACAAAAAAAAATTACAACAGGCAACACTAAACTACAGTCCCAGATATCAAACCCGGCACTTACGAGGCTCCAAGGCTGTATTTTCTGGTCAGCTACATGGTCGCCAAGACATGCAGGCAACAAGTAATCCTGAAGACGCTGTACTACAGTCTAAGCTCGTTATAACAGACCTTGATTTTGACCAACATTTCGGTCTGTTATAAGAGGAGTGTGTTGTATGCAGATATGAAGTGCAGTCAATGGTATGTAGAGGAAAACGAACCAAACTTCACAATCCCTATGTTATATCCAAATGTCTGTTGTAACCAGGTCTGTTGTAATAAGCTTAGACTGTACTTGGAACGAAACGACACTATTGAAATGACTGTTCTTAGGAACTTAGTTCCATATGATCCCGGGATGGCTAAGGACAAAAGTCCAGGCATGTGTACTGTTCCCCGACTGAGAGGAGAAGGAAGATGACGATGAGGTAGATGGGCGACAACGAAGCTGGTAAAAGAAGAAAAGAGTCATTACTTTTGTGATCTACATGCGACCTTCATCATAAATATAGTTGCCGACTGATTTTTCGGACACGTCCGATTATTCAGACATTTTCGCAGAACCATCAATTACCCCATAGAGTTAGTGCATTACATTGACCGAAATTTTGTACGCCATAAAGCTTATTGCTTGATATTTCGGACACAATTTGTCCGATTTCTTCAGTTTACAGTCACAAAACAGCGCCACAATAGCGCCGCAAGTTTAGTCACTGCCATATTGGTTGTTTTGATTTTGTCCTCTAGCCTCAACTCCATGTCCTACGCAATAAACAATCTGGGTTGAGGCTATAGTCAAGTTTACCAATTCTGCTATAGCCAACATGGCCGCCGCCTGCTTATTCTTATGGCTTTTCCAGTTCTTCTCGTGGTCCGTGCTTTTCGAGTGCGACCGCGAGAAGAGCGGCCGTCTGCTGTTCGTGTGGTCTTTGAGCGCGAAGGCGTTTTGCCGATGGGCTTAGTATTGAAGCCAGCTTGGCAGACAAAACGTTGTCACCAAATACAGTATAGACCACTTACAACATAACCGCTTATAGTGCAAGACCGGGTATAACGCAGCTTTTTTAAACCACCGGTTCGCCTCCCATAGAACTCCATGTAATTACATACCGCTTAAAATGCAGGCGCACGAAGGGAAATACCGGTTATAGTGCGGTTTCTGAAACAGCCCGCCGACCGCGCCGACCGGCGCAGCGAGCATGCTTCCCTGTGCGACACTAGATAACCAAGATAACGGCGCTAGCCGCAAGCGGCACTCGCGGCGGGGCAAGGAGGTTGCTCGAAGAAGCGGGGAGAAGCGAAGAGAGAAGCTTATGTTGCCATAGCGACCGAGGGACGCACGCACGTGTCGTTCACGTGCGTGCGTCCCTCCGCTGCGTTGGAAACAAACAACCGCAACGACAGACCAATCCCAAGTCGAGGAGAAGTGTTCGCGCGCGTTGCATGCCGGTCGCGGGGCAGCTTCTATTCGCAAACATGGCTTCGGTTGTGATCGTCGACGTAGACGGCGTGGTGGAAGCTCATCGTTCCGCGTAAAAGTGCTATCCTTGACTGTGAATTTTCGTTGTGCATCGCTATGATAACCCAGCACGTACCAGAAAGGAAGATCCACATACTCGTGCAGCGATGTCGTGGCGGCACTCTCAAGACGACAGAAACGCCCGTGTCGTCGTGTTTGTTTACTTCGACTACAGTGGTGATTTCTAAGCATTTGTGTTTTCGAACATCGCCCGGATTTCTTATCTGGAGCATTTCATGCCTGTGCTCAAGTTGAAGGTATTACTGGCGCGTACTGTATAAAGGATGCAAATTTTCACGCGTTTTCATCACCGGAGAAAAGTCCTTAGGGTTAGCAATCCTGAACGCTCACAACGTCCGTCCGCAACCCGCGCCGCCGCTAGAAGGCTGCACCAGGCAAAAGTCGCTCATTTCTTTGAAAATGTGTGACACTTCAGAGAGAAGTGTACTAGTCTGGTGAAATAAAGACTTTCCTCAAACTAAGCTTTATTTTTCATCTAATATAAAATCAATTGTTTTACAAGGGTCAGTTGTCTCATGGCATGTATTTTGGCCTGAAAAGTTTATGTTTTGGTTATAGCGCGGTACCGCTTATAATTCGGATTTTCGTGACTCCCGCGACATACGTTATATGCGGTCTACACTGTAGTGCCAAATGGCGCCAACTTCAACTTCGTTGTTTGTGCCAACGAAGGTGGCAACAAAGTGTGCAGCACCGTGGTCAAACAGATCAACAAACAAGTGAAAAGTGAACAATATAAAGCGGAAGTTGCACGAGAACTTAAAATTGACATCAAGCAAGTGGAACGTGGCCAATACGCAGTGGAATATGCGCGGAAATTTGATATCTTGGGGGTTGAAATCGATTTTCCAGACCATTTGATTATTTGGACAATTTTGGGGTCCCCTCAGAGTCCGAAAGATCGGTCGGCGGCTGTATCATACGTAGATCGGAATTGTTGCACGTCTATGAGATAGATGGTGCCACTGTGTTCTCTCATCAGGAGGAGTTACGAGCAGCTGCGACGCAGTCAATCCCTCTCAAACGGAAATCTGCAAACCAGCTTGCACTTTTGCACGCTAATGGCAATACTAAAATATTGCGTTTCATAGGGTGCCGCAACTTTCGTGTAGCAACAGCAGATGGGAAATTGTCCTCCGCCATACAGCTCTTTCTCAGTTCGTTCAAGTTTCAATGCTGACAAAGAAACTATCCCTCTGTAGGAAGTGCTGACCCGAGTAAAGTCATTGATAAAATTTAGCGCATCGAGTGGTTCTTGGGTAGAGCGCGAGACAAGCAATCGATTAGATGCATGTCTGAAACGAATGCTGACGCAAAGCTTATACCAGATGTGTGCCTCATGTTAAGCTAACATCATGAATGCATGGGCACCATGTTACCTGCTTCGGCACACCATAATAGGACCCCTGGAATGAGACTCTGAGCGCATTACCAAGAAGGCAAGTCCCGCGCCTTTACTATAGATCCTTATCGAAGGGAAGGTCCATCTGAGACCGTGGGGAGCATTTGCAATTTAATGGCAGAAGCATCCCGCGGAGATTGGTCGCAAGTGCGCGTGCGCCGTGTTTTTGCGTGGCGGGGAAGAAAGCGGGTGGAATGGCGGACACGTTTGCAGACAGTCGACGCCTTTGGCACCTCCTCGCAGCTCGTATTGCAAACGTGGCCCATAAATCGCACTACCCCAATCAAGCGGTTGAAAACTCTCCGTAATACGGGCTCCCTAGACTTTACCAGGCCACGTAGCACCACCCAGTTTGCATCGGCGTCATGGACAGTGCACGTGGCAGCGTCTCCAAAACGCACGCGTCTGCCACTTTGCGTCGGCTCTCGCCAAGCTTCGGCACGTTTGCCACTCCGGGCAGGTCGGGGATCCACTACCGACGATGTCGTGCGCAGACCTCATCTTCTAAATGGCTACGAGAAACTTGCGATGCGCATTTCATTTGCCCGGAATGGTTCTAAAAGTACCGCGTTCGGGCAGACAGGGTAACATGCCGCTCGAGAGTCGATAGATTGGAAACCCTTTCCTAAACCGCTTCAAGCAACCTTTGAGTCGCCTCCGACGAACCGTTTGACTTCTGTAGGAGAAGGAGAACTGTAGGAGAACTAGAATTAGTGAAAGAACATAAAACATTAGGTATTATATTTTCAGATAACTTACAGTGGGATAAACACATAAACCAGGTCGTCAGCAAATTATGCAAAATTGTAGGTGTGCTTGCACGTTGTCGAGCCATTCTCCCCGAAAAAATAAAACTACAAATATATCATGCATTATTTAAATCCCAAATATCCTATTGCCATCTCGTTTGGGGCACGACCACAAGGACAAATCTGAACAGAATATTATTACTACAAAAAAAAGTTTTGCGCTTTGTTGGAAACGTTCATTTCTTAGCCCACACAGAGGCTCTATTTTCACAATACAAAATTATAAATATACATCGTTTTTATGAGTACCTTTTGACTCGATCATTTCTTTTTTCTTCCCCTGAATCTATTAATTTTCTGAAACAGACATCGGGATTAATCAAAAACATACCCACCATCTGCACCCGCTACTCCGAGGAATGGAAAGTGTTTCCGTTTCGCACGAACTACAGTTACCAGTCTTTAAAACATAATCTACCCTCATTGCTAAACAAATATTGCGTAGATGACGTGGACATCTACAATATAAACCCTAAGTCATTGTACTTACTTTTTGTATAGAGCTGTTTTCGTTAACCTGTGAAACCTAGGTCTCTTTTATATATGTATTTTACGTATTGCTGTAATCTCTGCAGTTATTTTTGTATCGCCATAGCTGTCTGCCAAGTGCACGGGGCCCGGACCCCGTCAAGTCAACATTTGTTGACTTTTTGTCCGTGGCTCCGGCGTCTGTAACCCATACGGATGCAAAAATAAAAATTATTATTATTATACCGTAACATCCAGAGAGATGCCCCACCCCCAAAAGATAGCCTGCCCCCTATTTTCGGCCCAATTTGCTATTTTTTCCTGAAACATTGAAAGATAGCCCACGTCTAGTAATTGCAGGGCCCTGGACGACGGTGACCTCGGCAGAAACAGAGTTACTTCACCACGGCAGGAGATGAGCGAACATTGCCGACTGTGAAGGACAGTCGTCTTTGGTTCATCACCTTTTCCTGTGATCTCAAGATTCAAGGGTCACAAACTCTAAAATCAACATTTAAAAAAACAAAAAAAATTTCTTATGGCACATTGAACGTTAGTTTTCCCCTTATTTTAATCCAATTTGCCATCAATTTTAGATGGGCTAATCTCTCGGGACATGACGGTAGTGTCTGGAACGAGTCTTCGATCAGAGCGTTCAAAGTTCTATCAAGCCCACCGGGCGGAAGTAAAGGGACCACTTTCGAGGAGGTGGAGTTCCCCGTGCACGACCCCAAAGTCCACTCACGCCTGGTCGGGGAGCGACCTCTCGGACTGGGTCTCCCAGGAGTCCTGAGAGTCGTCGTCGCCGTCGTCCTCGTCGTCCCAGAGGTCGTCCGAGTCGTACTCCCCGATGCGGTACAGCTCCTGGGGGTAGCAGAGCGAGGTCTTGCCGCTCACCCACTGCACCTGCACCTTGCCCATCGGGTGCACGTCCACCACCTGCCCCGCCGTGGACTCGGACTCCCGGTCCTGGTTCCAGAGGAAAGAGAGGAGAGGGCCTTGCATCGAGCAACCACCACCGTTGGGAGCGGACGATTAACGTAATAATCTAGAACAGGGGTCGGCAACCTTTTGTTGCAGCGGGCCAAATTGCCGAAAAGCGGAGACGAAATGGGCCGGACGGAGAAATGAAAATGGGGGGGTGGGGGGGAAGGGTGAAGGGTTCTTCAGCCCATAGAAATGAAAGATATGAAATCTGTCACATACTCAAAGTGATGCGCCAAGATGTTCTCTCGATTCAGGCACACGTAATAACGTAAGATTAGTCGAGCCCCCTCTCTGTATGATTTTGGGCGTTCAATATCGCTTGCCAATAAGATTAAGAGTCGCTAAACATTTTGGAGGCGCTCAACTGACATTCGCAGGACTCACGTTTGACTTCACAACCTTCATCCTGAAGAAGTATGTTTGCAGATACTGTATACACGTGCTGCAGCAAACACTTCGATAAAGGCAGCTGCGAGATTTATTTAGGAAGGCCCGCGGAAAACTTAACGGGGTTGTTTACTGCAAGAGCATTTGCATTTGTAAAAATGTAGAAACTTTTCAACGTTTTTAACAAAATGCTTTACAAGCTGAAGATGGCGGCAGAAGGCGAGTCGCGGGCCAAGCGTGCCAACACTGAAAAGGAAGAGATGTCTGGACGAGGTCAGCGAGTTCAACTCTAACCGATTTATCTCAAGAACACAGACAGGGCTCACGACCAGGAAATCAAGGGCATACTTCCAGTGACAGGGTGGTGGTGCCATCAATGTATAAATAGTACAACTAAAACGAAAACAAATAAATACTACTTTCCTTTTCTTTAAGAAAAAACAAACAACTACACTTTCCCTTTCTTAAAAATATTTTAAGCATTATAGTCCCGTGGGTGAAATGTTTTCGAGCAATCTTTCTACACCTATTAAAGGCTTCATGGCTTCTGCGACAAAGCATCTGCATTGCTGTGCACATACCGAAAACAATGTCAAGGACGGTGGCTAGGGGGATCTTGAGGACGACATCAAGAACGACGTCACGGACAACCTCTAGGACGAGCTTTAGGCCGACGTCGAGGTCGACGTCCTACAGATCGAAGCCCAAGTACGGCATCTAGGATGAACTCTAGGACGCCTTCAAGGACGGCGTCTAGGACAACGCCGAGGAAGACCTCAAGGACGACAACAAGAACGACGTCTAGGACGACCTCAAAAATAACGCCAAGGATGGCGTCGTCCTTGAGCATACGATTAAGCGGCGCATGCTAACGACAGGCCAGCGCATACCTGCGTCCCCCTGCCCCCTCCCCCCACTGCGCCGCCAGCAGTTCGGCTGGCCCCTTAGCAACAATGACGCCGTTGCTTTGGAGCCACATGACGAGTTGCAACCAATGAGAATCTAGGTGCCGTCTTCAGTGGAGAAAACACTGGCTTCGCTCCATGGGCGTTCCGCACTAGTGTAAACATATTATGTAAGAAAACAAACAAAAAATGACAATACACTGAGGTAGGAAGCAACGAGAATATAAGAGTGCAAGTCTTGTTTGCTGGTTGTGTATCTCTGTTTATGTTGTTTGTGACCCCAGAGCTCCAGCACCGTGGTAAGACACCAGCTACGCCATTACATTGACGAAAAAATGTCCCCATCGAGGCTACGTCAAAGGCACAGACATAAAATCTCTAAGGCTGCTGTCACACTGCTAAAAGGGTGTCCAAACAGGACACTACAAAACTCACGACACCGGCAAATCGTGAAAATTGAAGCGGACGCTTCTATTTTTACGGTCTGTCGGAGTCGTGAAAATGTTTGCAGGAGTCGTGAAAATTTTTACGATCACGACTGCTCTCCTCTCCAGATTGACGTCACACGCCACCTGCGTATGGCTCACCTCGCCAACGCCTTCGCGTACCGCCGTCGCCTCGGCTGGAAGGCCAAGAAGGTCCGGCTTCGAGTGGATTTGGGACATTCCTGCGTCGAAGGGTGCGTTTCGCCCGCCTCGAATCTGCTTTCTTTGTCGAGATTCACTTTCGTCGTGATGGCGTCCGATGCGGTTCCGTATTGTGAGCGGAGGCCTTGAGCGATTGACCGACAGCCAACAGAGCGTGTGAGTGGCTCTCCGGACCCACGTGATAGGCAGAGTAAGGCCGCCGTGGAGGAAGCGACGGGGAGGTTTGACGGAGGGAAGTTTCCCCCCGGGAAGAATTGACGGAGGGAAATTTCCCTTTGACGGCCGGAAGCGGATCGCGGCAGAGCGCGGCACGATTTGCCGGAGTTGTGAGTTTTGTAGTGTCCTGTTTGGACACCCCTTAACACACCATACAAAAGACCTGCTGCAGATACTGTCCAAGGCCCATCTCTTGCTTGTATGACGTCAGACTGGTCGTCTGTCTGCAGCCATGTTCGGAGCATACAAATGCGCGAAGCAGACACGCATCGACACATGCTCGACCCCAGATAGCTCTGCTGTCGTGTCCGCTGCCGCAGTTAAAGAGCTGGCCCCATAAATGCTATGCATTAAAAAACAAAACCAAAGCTGGCAGCCAAAGCACGAGGCCTACCTCAAAGTTGGCGACTCTGATGACGCAGGACGCCGGCCGATACTTGAAGTCCGGGTGATCCTTGATGTCGTACACGCTCACTTCTTGTTCTCCCAGCTCCAGTGGACTGCAGAACATCAAATAGCATTCTGAGCACAGAACGCCGAGCACCGAGCCGTGTGGTTAGTGCGGCAAGACGACAGCACTTGCTTGATTTGCGGCGCGCTAGATCTCAGAAGCGGAGAACTCGTGTCGCCACCAAAGACAGCGCTGAAAAGCATTATCTCTCCCGACTGCACCCACAGAACGTCGATCGAACGCGATCGTAGAGCGCGGAGGCCCGCTTCAACACATCCGCGGAGCTCCCGGGCTCGCTGCACCATCTCGTAAGTGTAATCTAGAGACTGTAGTTTTGGCTTCCACGTAGTTGCTTTTCTTTCCGCGTGACAGCGATTTCTCAGCCTAATGTAAAACTGACAGCGTGTCGTTGTTAGTGACAGCGTTGTCTGCTTGCTCGGGCTCGGTGCGTGCTCGCAATCCTCGCAAATCCTTGATCAATCTTTTGGAGTCTGATGGCAGCTGTGGGTCTGATAATGAAGGCAGATCATTGTATTTCAGTTCCGATAGCGAAGATCAACAAAACCAACCTGTGCTTCACCAAACTGAGGAACTGCCTTGCCCAGTGGCACGTCAGTCACGAGGTTCGACTTGATTTTTGATAGCTCAAAACATTTCCGAGCTAGAATTCTAATTTTTGCGGACCTTTTTGTTGTCAAATTAAGAAACATTTAGTCTACATTTCGAAGCTTTTTGCTTTTGACGTGTAGACATATCTTTACCCGGTTTGGTTCAACTTTTAGAAAAGGCTGCGTTTGACCAATAAAGTTTTGCATTAGAAATCAAGTTTCTGTTTTTCACAATTGCATCATTCAAAACAACATTCATCTGGCTTCATTCCTATATATGGCATCATATTGTAAACCTCATAGTTTCCACGGGAATAATGTAACAAAAAGCCACACAAAACAGGCATTTCTCAGCAAGGCATGTAGTTGGGCTAGTTGGTGGTACATAATGTTTGGAGGGAACAGCGCAAAAAGGACGTAGGACGAGGTCGAAGAAACACACAGATAGGGCGCTGACTTACAACTGAAAGTTGTAAGTCAGCGCCCTGTCTCATTTTTCATTTCATACATTTCTCCCATGGCTAAGAAAGAAACAAAGAACACTTACTAATTCCCGTGATGAAAAAAAGCGCAAAAACACGAGGAGACAGAGGAGAGAGCACACAGGACAAGGCACTGACTATCAACTTTCTTATTCCGACGGGTAAACAACAGCGCAGGGACATGGACAGAGTAGAAGACGGAAGACAAACACGGCGTTGACTTACAACTGATCTGACAACGTGTATAAATACGAAATTTGCCCGAACCAAAAGCAAAGAAGGGAAACAACACTTAAGAAGGACGACACGTGTTCCTAGGGTCATCTGCGCACACTGCTGCTCTCCGATCTACAAAGAAACAGGCACTCCTTTTCCAACAAGGCAAGTGACGGGGTACAAACACAATCTGACCCCGCTTGTCCGATAGCGCGCGCTTCTATAATCTCCCGCGTGAGCTTGTCCTTTTGTCTACTGATGACTGTGCATCTTTCAAAGGCTGATGTACACCACGGCATGCGTCAGAAATGAGAGCAAACTTCCGGTAGGCCCACCGCACATTCTACACTTAGCAGTCTTTGTCAGGACGATCACGCCTGTATAATTTTTTTTTCAGCGTTATTATAGAAAAAGTAATCAGAAATTGAAACTTTTTTGCTCATAATCAGAAATGAATCGTTCAAGTTTTAGCCAAGTAAAAAAATTTTCAGTTAAAATTTTTCAGAAATATCAGTCTGGATGTAAGGGCACAAACGAGCAGGTCAATATTTAGCGTGACAAAAAAAGTCCCAACACTGCGGGTAAAAACGACACACGAGCTCAAAGTGGACCCTCTAATTTGAAGTGTTAAACTCTCAAGGAATTATTCAGATACAGACTCTAGACCAAAAGATACTGTGGGCAAAACTGTGTTATGACAAAAAAATTAATTTTGAGAAAACAGAAAAAACTATTCAAAATATGCATGAAAATGGCCTGAATATAAAACTGAATTGATGCAACTTTATAAACATACATTTCCTAAGAGCAGTACTTTCAATTTATTCTAAACAACTTAATTTTCGCGAATTTCACGAATCGCTTACAATTCGTGAAAAATAGGTCCCGCAAACGATTCCGGAAAAATGTAAACACATTGGAATCTATATTCAAATCCCACCGCGTCACGAAAATTAGAACCCGCAAATTATTCCAGAACTGCAGCTTAGACCTAAATCGTGAAATATTGAGCCTACGAAAAATAAGTCATTTACAATATGTTGTTTGTGACATACAGATATAAAAAATATTGTTTTTAAAAATAACTTTTTTTTTTAGATTAGGGTTTTGTTTTAGCGGCAATTTATGTATGGTACAAGCTTCACTGTGAGGTTATAGAGCAGGCATCTGTCAAGCTGGGCTGCATAGAAGCAGGGGCGGATCCAGAACTCTATTTTGGGGAGGGGAGAATTAGTAAGGATACTATTCTCCCATACTCTCTTTCGTCTGCAACCATGTCAAATTGACCCATGTCAAATTGACCTTCACCCATGTCAAATTGACCTCCAAGAAGGGGGGAGGGGGGAGGTTGACTGTTTGGGGGGGGGGGGGGGGGGGGGGGGGCCCCCGTCGCCTCCCCCCTTGGATTTGCCCCTGCATAGAAGTTGTACATGCGGACTATGAGACGGGAGCAGACAACGCAGCGAGTGCCGACTATCTAGGGAAACACTTTATTTTCAACCAGTATTTGCCCCTGTGGACTATTTGCCAGGTGCAGATCATGTTCCAGAGAATATGGATTGTTTCCTACCAAGGCACTGAATGCCGCCAAAGGAGACATAAAGTGACGGCATTTTGGATCCTTCCCTCGCTCCACCTCAGACGTTCGTAGAGATGCCCCTTTCCTGGACCAGATGTGCTCTCCTATCCAGAGTTTCCACCAATCACGGCGCTCGTTTGTGCGACGTCAAAGCGTCGCGTGGCTCGGGTGTCAAGTGACGTCAGTGTTACGCGACACTGCATCCCACGAAGCAACACCGCGTGGCACTGGTGCTACCTCGCGTCACGTGATATGCAGTCACACTGCATCACGTAACATGGCGTGACAGTGTACATGATGTCACGTGATGATGCATTAAATTAATCGTGCGATGCCACAATGCGACAGACGGCGAAGGATTTTTTGCGCAACGTACGAAGACCACGAGCCCGCATTGAGTGCCGACACGAGTCCAACCTACGAGTCGCGTTCAAATGTAGTCGCTCGAGGGACCGTGCGCGACGACAAAGAAGCGTCTCGCTCGGCAGCATTGAGTGCGAGTACGCTTGTTACTACTTGGGTCCCCCTAGTGCCAGTGAGCTCGTGTAAAGTGGCAAATACATTCTGTTGACCCAATAAACATATTAAGCGCGAAACACATGTACGACGAAACCGTCCGATCCGACGTCCGACCGCGCAATACGACGGTCGGAGGCGAGGGTTTTTAACGCTCTCCGATGCTACGAAAACCCTCTCCCCCCAAGGTCATTCCGGCAGTCCGCACGTCGGATCGGAAGGTTTCGTCGTACATGTGTCTCGCGCTTTAATTATTAAGAAGAGCAGAACCTACTGGGGGTCTGCTCCAGCCATGTAGGTCCTGAAGAGGGTGATGACCGCCGTCCGGCCGGAGTGGTCCACGTGCTTAACTACCCCGTACTCGTGTGCAGGAGGGTCGTCTGTAAAAGGACGAGGGGCCTTACCCTGGGACCCTCGGACACAGAGAGTGGCCAAAGGCGGCCGTTACATTGCCACAATCGTCCGGCCATTTTGTGGCGCCACGGAGACACCTATCAACGTTTGAACGGCTGTGCAATAGCGAGTCTCAAGCTGGACTAAAGTCTCAAACAGGACTCGAGTCTCCGACGGGACCAGTCTCAAACTTTACTATAGTGTCAAACAGAACTCAAATTAAAAAGCGTGAGGAAAAAAAGTGAAGATTTTGCTCCAAATTATTTTTATATTTATTTAAACATTTTTTTAAATTATACCACTCAATATGCTTGTTGCATTCATTGGAAGGAATAGCAAAATATGAGCTCAATAATCTTAGAATCGAGTCTGGTCCAAAGCAAACTGATATACAAAACCCGCAATTTAAAGCGTGGTGAAAACTGAACTGCTTGCTAGAACGTAAGTTATGTGGCGCTCTTTTGCAGGGAGTTCTCTACCGTACGTAATCACATAACGAATGCGCTTTTTTTTTTTTCCTGAAAAACTGACACATGTTTTGGGGGTACGTTCATTACGCTGGGTAAAATTTCTGCATTTACACTTTGCGCAAATGTCATTTCAGGTGCCGTATGACACGGCAGGGCACGTCTCCACTGAAGGAGACGCACCCACGGCTGGTCATTTCAGGTGCCGTATGACACGGCAGGGCACGTCTCCACTGAGGGAGACGCACCCACGGCTGGTCGTGGGCGTGCCAGAGTAACCATGCTCTATAAATTGCAAACCTTTTCTAGGGCGCTTTCGGCGTGCCTTTTGCCGAAAAAAAAAGCGCCCTATGAAGCTCACTCAGCTCGGAGAGAAACGTGACCGGACCTGTGTTTTCCACGACAAAGTCCCCGGGGAAGAACTCGTGTCCGTCCAGGTGGTGGATCGGGTAGAGCTCCGACGAGAGGATCCCTTCCTCCACCGACCCGTCCTACGGAGGGCGGCGAAACGGCAGTCAGCGGATCTCCCCAAACGTCGAGAAAGAAAGAACCTCGGGCGGCGACGACTCCACTCCCGAGGGTCAAATTTTAATTCTCAACAAGCAGAGTATAAAAATAAATATGGACCAACAAAAAAGACAAGAAGCTGGTTTTCTCCAAACTGAAATTGAACCGTAACAATGTTGTTTTCTATTCTTTGGGCAGCCTCATTGAAAACATTTTAGTCTCTAGAGTGACGTGCATGTACTATCACGGACAATGTGAGCAGAGGCGGTCCTTGGAGCTTTTCTGGCGTACCTGCAGGTTTTTGAGAGAGCTGTGGTCCGAACTAGGAATGGAATGCGAAGTTGACATCCCATACTTGGGACTGTTAGACAAATTGAGAGATGACAGAGCTCTTAGAGACCACACACGCAGAAAAAGGTCAAATCGGGTGTTTCAGCTCATATTATTCGTGGGGGTACATGTGTGACAGAGTGATAAGTGGATACATTAAAAGAAAAAAAATTCTGAATGTCCCCCAAGGAGGATCAAACCAAGAACCATAAAATGTTGAAGCCTGACGCTCAGCCACTGTGCCAAGGGGAAAACTTGTGAAGTGACAGTTATCATGCACCGTGCTGCTTTTATTATTGCGCGCAAGGCAAAGCGTTCGATAAGGCAAGCCACCCACTTTCGATTCAAACAACTGAGGCACTTGAAACTTGACTGAGATGTTACCCTCTGGCTAGAGGCACTTTTTGTGGTAGAACGCAATCCGTAGTTTTGAACAGATGTAAATCTGACTCTGTATCTGTGACATTGGGTGTGCTACAAGTGTCAGTCTTGGAAACCATTTTCAGATATGTATTGATAGCATAGTCAAAAATATCTTCACATACTAAGCTGTCCGCCGATGATTTTATAGTTTACAGATCAATATGTGACAACAGAGAGTTTTAGTAGATCGTTCCGATGACTGTGAAATAATACCTGATGCTCCGCCGCCGCCTTTGCAGATGCATCATATCGTTATCAAAGGTATCAGAACGATCTACTAAAACTCTTTAATAATGATGCTTTACAGCTCGATTTGAGTAGGATTAAAAAATAGTGTAAAACTGGCAAATGAAATTAAATGCGGGTCAATATAAACAATCAAGGTTTTCTAGAAAGAGGTTACTGTGTCAACAAGTGTATCTATGAAATGATTGTTAATTAGAAAGTGTTTCTAGCATTCGCTACTTCGGTGCTATATTCTCCAAGGATTTAGCGTGGAACATGCATGCCAATTACCAAACTCAAAAGGCCAACAAAATGCTGGGCTTTCTTAGAAAGCATTTTAAACACCGTAACAAAGAACTAAAGACTACTCTCCATTTTATGTTTATTCGTTCAACACTAAAAGGCAGCTGTATTGTATGGGACCCTCTAACAATCAAACTAATTGACAAGACAAAAGTAATACAAAATCAAAGCGCTAGATATGTTTTTGAATAACTATCGTCCATGCCCAAGTTTTTAAAAAATGAAAGACAAACTAAATTGGCCATTATTAGCTACCCGACGACAAAACCTCCATCTTACATTCTGCTATAACCTTTTCCACATGACCAAACAAGAATCCAGAAAAAGCAATATGCCTGATGATGCCACATCATATGCCACAGAGACTAGATCACTTGTTCAAAGGTGATCATGTGTCACACTGCATCTCATCATTTTTTGTTTGTACTACAAGAGAGAAACCGGTTGCCATCCTCACTGTTTCCTAAATTACATTCACCGTGTTTATTTTTAAACTCTTCATGCACCCCTCTCCCTGTTATAATGCCCCAACGGGCACAGCAGGATCAAGTGCAAATAAATAAATGAAAAAAATAAATAAAGGGGAAGCGGGTAGCACTCTGTTGAGTGATACCGTGTACGGGTGACCTTGGGTTGTGCGAGGGTCCGGAAGGGTTCAGTCAGAGATGAAAAGATTACTCAGAGTGAAGGTTACAAATTTAACTTTAGCACACAATGTGGAGCGTGTGCAAATGTGTGAGAGGATGCTAGGACAGAGATAACTGAAAAAAGAGGCGTGGTAAATAAAATTTTGTAGCTGCAATTGAAACGTTGATTGTCCTTCCTGTTTTGCCTCCATCTTGGGTTTTTAGCTTGTCATTTATTTAACTTTTTCTTTCAGGAATGAGAGGTGTGTATTCGCATATTGAACAACATTATTAGCTCTTTTTTAAAGTTGCCAAACCTTCAGTGTGTAATTAACCCTTTAAGTGCCAGTCAGTTTTCGAAAAAATGTAACCAAAATGCAATTTTTTTTTATTGCACACTTTGATAGAAGAATTTTTCCTTATTTCAAGCGTATAAGACATGGGCATAAAAGGTTAACAACTGAAAACCAAAATTGATCTTATCTTAGACCATATGAGGCAAACAAAATTAAAAATGGGAACCGAGACGGCATCAGGAATTCCGTAGTTGAAAAACAAAGTTCTAAAAACTGGAAATGCAGACTTCTACACCCTTTGGAGAAGAACTTCATAAACCTTCAAAACTGTGCCTTGGTGTGGTACACCTCGAAGCATGGGATGGCGCACAGTCCCACGCCACAGTCCTTGCACCAGTAGCGCGTTTCTTTGCGCACCTTCTTGTCCCCACCACCTCGTGCCTTGCAGCACACGACGCACCTTCGTGTTGGCAGCTCCTTTCCAGGTGTCGGTGGGATGTAGGACACAAAGTGTCTGGCAGTCAGACGCAGCAAGCTGGTGTCGGACGGCCTGCCTCTCTTGAGGGTGCGGTTCGGATCGTGGTACTTCTGGACCATTCCTTCGACTAGCGCCAGCCGGAACTCCAGGTGGCTCAGTTTCCCGCCTTGTTTCTGGTAGAGCAAAAATGCGTTGAAGACTGCCATGTCTAGGAGGTGACGGAAAATCTTCTTGTAATACATTTTTTGTCGGCTTCTGGTTGTAGGGTAGTAGGAAAGCATCTGATCACTCTTGTCAACACCATCCATGGTGTGGTTGTAGTCGATGACTACAGCTGGTTTCGAGACTGTCTCTTTCTTTCTATTTACCATTTCTGTCATGGTGGCATCATGCACAGTGGACAGCAAAGTCACGAGCTTTTTATCCCTCCACTGGAGTGCCATGCACTTTCCTCGCTGGTATGCCACAATATCTCCCTTTTTGAGATTAGCATCTTTGAGAGGTGGCATATCTCTGCGGGATGGTCGCACAGTGCCGTAGACGTCAGTCTTGCGGCTCAGAAGTTTTTCAACCAACTCCGGCGACGTGTAGAAATTATCCACAGTAAGGCAATAGCCCTGGTCCAGCAGTGGCTCCATTAGTCTCATGACGACTTTCGTCCCCATGGCGCTTGCCTGATCGTCGACGTCAGTGCCCTTGCCTGTGTAGATGACGACGTCCCATATGTAGCCGGATGCTGCCTCACACAGCACATAGAACTTCACGCCGAAGCGGGACCGTTTTAGCGGAAGGAACTGTTTCCAGGAGAGTCGTCCCTTGTAGAGCATGAGGCTCTCGTCAATGGATATATTCTCTTCTGGCATGTAGCTTGCTTTGAAGCGCTCTTTTATGATCGACAGCACCGGCCAGGTCTTGCAAAGTTTCTGACGCGCTTGCCCCACTTCACCAGCATCATCTTCGTTGTTTGCAAAGTAGAGAAACTTCATGAGCAGAATAAATCTGCTCTTACTCATCACCTCTCCAAACACTGGGGTTTCAATCACTCTGCGCTTTGACCAATATCACTCGACAACTGGCTTGTCTACTATTCCCTGCAAAAGCAGCAGGGCGAAGAAGACTTTCATTTCTGCTTCCGTCACCGGTTTCCACGCCTTCACATGGGAGCCCCTTGAGATCGGTGCGGTCGCCAAGTGTTGATCGGCATACCTGTTTGTTTCCTTGACGATTTGAGTCATTACGTCCGGGCTCAGCAAGAGTTCCAAGTACCCAACAGCGTCGAGGGTGTCGTTTTCGTCGAGACCAGCGGAGACACCTGGCGTGGCAGTAAACGGAAAGCGGGGAGGAGCTCGTGGAGGATTTGTCGTGTCCACCTTTGTCTAGTCCCGCGCCGAAGCAACGACCTCATCGCCGGAAAGGTCCGAGTCACTGGAGCTTTCAAACTCTTCCGCGGACTCTCCGCTTCCGTCGCCATCGTCTAGCGCAAAGTCATCATCATCCGAACTAGAAAACTCATCAACTAAAGATACGCGCTTCCGAGACGAGCGACGCATGCCACCACTCAAAAGAGACGCCATTTTTAAAAACCCATGTTGCCGGAGGAGCACGATAGATTCTCAAACTGATGCCAAAATTAGCGAAATTTCGGTTCGCTGTTCCTCCTGGTGGCTAGCGGGAGAACTATTTTCAACGTAAAAATAGACTGGACGAGCGTGCCTCGTCGCTGGCACTACAGACGCGGGCTGAAACGAGCGGACGAGCGACGCTCGTCCTCGGCATTTTCGGGACGAACTCCCTGGACGAGTCAGACTCGTCCTCGGCGCTTAAAGGGTTACATAAATCTTTGTCGTTATCAAAAGTTTACTTTATAAAGTTCACATCACCGATTGAGATCGACATAGGAGGACGCTACTTGAATATATGACGGCTGTCGAGTCTGCCTGCGGAAACAAGTTTCTTCGCTCACTGATTGGCACTATGAAAAACCGGGCCACCGGATACGTAAAACCGACGACGTGCTCACATGACAGAGCAAATACACAAAATCTACAATACTTCGAAAGAATCCTTACCGCAAAAGAAGGACATGGAGATGCAATGATATTCCTAAAATAGATTGCATTTGGGTGTCAGTGTGAGCTAAAAACTTTGCGATATACTGCCTCCAGGTGCTCGTGTTATATTTTGCTGTACATGCACGTGTATTTGGGCCCGCACCTCACAGCTTACTGTATCATCCGTGATGCCCCTAAAATTTTATTACCGTAATATCCCGAGTCATCGCCCACCCCCCTGCCGCCTGAAATTCATGAAAAAAAGTGGGGTGGTCCATGTCTCAGTGGGCAAGCATAAAAAGCAAAAAAAATCTGAGAAAACGCCCATTTCTTTGTACGTATCTAGTGCGGCTGCAGAAGAGATACATTAAACTCAAAACTCGAATTAGTTTTATTGTTTTATACAAAAAATGCTCATGAAAGAATGTTTTACTATCGCTAAGTCCATTGCTCATGAAAGAATGTTTTACTATCACTAAGTCCGTTGCTTGCATATGTGCCATGAACACCACCGATCCGCATACAGCGCTAACGTTTGTTCCATGAAAGCATGTTACACCGTGAAAGCACAGTACACCGCTATGTCCTCCCCATTAGTTTAAAAAAAAAAAAAAGTTTACAAGAAAATAAAAAACTAACCAGGCACAACGAGCGAGCGAGTGAGCGGTCCAAAGAAGCGACGTAGAGTGATGCTGGGAAAACCAGCGATTGCGTTGGCAAATACTTCGGCGTCCGGCAAAGTCGGGCGCCTTGTCAATCGCAAGCTCTAGCGCAACTTTCATGTTTGGTGCATACATGCGTGCGTTCGTGCACGGCGTGCTATCAGTGCGGGTTAAGGCGGCGTTGCTACGTGGCGTGGACGGCACCAAGAACATGCAGCTCGAAAAGTGGCACTCTACAAACGTCTGTGTGTGGCGTTCCAGCAAAGCTTTATTTACCCATTGGCTTTGTCTTAAACACTGCCAAACCGCCGTCGCAACGTGCCGGGAGAAGAAGCGGGTTCGCGGCGACCATTACTTCGGCGGAGACAGACTCTGACCTTGCACTCCAGGATATGGGGCGTTCACTTACTTCGCGATCCCTGAATGGGTTACTGCTTGTGTTATCTTTCCAACTTTTTTTTTGTAAGCAAAACAAACTTCTATTTTGTTATCTCAATCATTCTTGTTTCCCCACGGATACACAATGACTTTGAGGTCACCCGTGGAGGAAATGCGAAAACAAAGAGAAGTGTCCTTCTCTCCTTCGTTTTGCTTTCTCACGAGCATCCACCAACTGTAAGGTCCGCGGCCACGTCATTCGGGTAGGATGAATGTTCGCGGATCACGAAGTCAGCATTGGTGTATTTGAAGGGATGAGCGATGACTCTGCGTTTTTTTGGAAATCGATATTAGCCTAAAAAGTGGGGTGGCCGATGCCTAGGGATATTACGGTAGTCTACAGTGCCATCGCAAGATCGCTCCCCATGCTGAACAACTTCACAATTTGGACGATTAATGCTCTCTGCTTGGCTAGTGTTGCAAATACTGCTTTATACCATAAAAATGAACCATTTCTATAAGTGGCTCACACGTGACATCGAGTCATGCTGGTGGTCGTTGCTGCTTCTTTTTGCCGAGAAAAACAAATTTTGTCGTGGGAAATGTATGCTGCAGAAGGTACGTTCTCGGCAGAAAGGCCAACCCGAATGGCAGACGATGCGACGTTAGTGCGAGCCACGCATTTCAGAAAAATTAATTATTTTTGTTGGCTGCAGCGTTGTGAGGAATGGCGAAAGCATGCGACATTGCAAAAACACGCTTTCCGGCACGAGTGCTTACACAAACAAAGTAGTCTCCCGGATCATGCTCTCCGGTCTGTGACGTGGACGTGGCACCAAAGAACCTTTACGACCCATTATGCGTTTAAAACGACTCTCTCCCCTTTTTCGCTAACCCCCGTTGTTTTTTGGATGATCAATTTACACTCTCATTTCACACCCGAAGGCCGGGAAGTTTAAACAGACTATGGAGGTGGTCGAAGCTGGTAGGAAGAACTCGAGAACAAACTTCCTCCGAGATCCAGAGTAATTGTCGATGACTGGCTAATGTGCTTGGCTTCTCGGAAGTACCTCTTCGCAGACATTCTTTGACCTTCCGAGGCCACCAGGATCTCTCGTTGTAGAAACTCAACGAAGTGCTCGTACAGTAAAGTTATTAACACGCAGGCGGAGATAGGCGAGGAAATCTGGGAGTTCAAGGAAAACCCCGTGGGTACTTTGGGGAACACCCGTGTTCCGGGGAATACCCGTGTTCCAGGGAACCCAGTTACAGAGAAAAGCAGTTTCATAGAGTGGCAGCAAGGGGAACAGTAAGGCCTCACCTGCCAGACCACCTGTGCGGTGGTCTCGGTGTTCAAAGTTTCCGTGACCAGGACGTCACCAGGCTTGGGCATCTGGGAGTTGCGAGCCGCCCGGCGGCGTCTCGTGCGCACCCTGCGCTTCTTGAGCAGCTTCGTTGCCAGGGAGGGGCCGTGCTTGCCACGGCGGCAAATGCCTGCAAGCGTCACCGCGCAACAGAAAAAGAGCTTCACCTACGAGGAAGGAAAGCTTTCATCGGTTACAGAATAACACCGGTCCGGGTGAAGGACATGTCCACCTCCAAGCAAAGACCTAAACAGATGCGTGGCTTCCAAACCGAGACACATACAAAGACTTTCCCAAACCAACACCAGCTACATCTGTTCTCTCCTCGTAGCTACCGAGGCACGTGCCCACACTGCAACTCCCCGACCCCCCACATTCCATCGCTGCACCTGGACCTGCCCGACTCTGCTCGAATAAGAGATCTGACCCATGCCAAATTCTCCCGCATCCCCCTGGGAAACTGCCCTACTCGAATCGGGCCCCGAGCAACAGCGAGAGCCGAACACTCTGGCCAGAAAGATAGCGGTAGCCTGCACGGCCCTGAACTTGGGTACCTAAACCTAGGCGGGGAAACCTCCCAAATCAGAACCAATCAAAAACTTTTTATTACCATCACAACCATTATCTCAAATTTACGAGGCAGAGTGCAATAAAAAATTATAGAGGCGGTGCGAAGATTTTATTACAGCGAAGCTGTTTACGGCTAGGGTTCTGTGGATTTTTCCCGTGTAGCGACCAAAAACTCTACGCTTGCGCCACTACATACATTGCACTCAATCCCCGTATCAAAGATTCAAAGTAAATAAGCGAAATAAAGCGTTGATGAACGCACGTGCAAAACTCCATTTGTTTTACGCTTTTGCTTTAGAACAGTTATTAATGCAGATGCCAGCACGTGTGGCGCGTGGAACACCATTTTCCATATTCTCCTTGATGCTTGGGTAGTTTAGCAATGGCCTATTCAGTAGATTAGTCATCGATAGGCACCATTTTCAAGATCGGTAGACTCTCAGGTAGATAATAAAGGTTTCTCAAAAATTTGCCGCTGTGCGACCCGAGTCGGCCATGTCTACGTTCACACTGCCCTCTCTTTGGGGTCGTTCTCCAAGCGCTTGCGTGTCTAGTTTCCTTTCCTTCTACTCTCCCAGGGTGGCAGTCCTGTTGCGCATGTCTAGTGTCCTCCGGCTCCTCGGGGAGGGTCTGTGTCGTGTGCTAAACACCTTCGCTGGTCAGCCACCTTCAATAAGTAAAATGGCTCACAATTTTTTTAATGCTGAATTTGCTGCTTGTACTTTTCGTATTGTTTATCTCGGCACAAGCAACAGAAAACCAGTCACTTTCCCCCAAAATACTGCTATTCCACAGCGTAATTGCAAAGAAAAAAATTTTTTTTCCTGATCTGCAGTTGTTTGCAGCGGTCGTTGGAACTATCGTGTTGCATCACTGGGAGCAGTATCCAAGTTTTCGTGGTGCCATCTATTGTAAGCAAAAAAAAAATGATTCCTTTCCGTTGCTACCCTCCCTACCCTCCCCGTCTTTCCCGTGGCAAACCACGTGTTGTTTCGACCGCTCTCCACGACCTTAATCGATGCCAAGCGACACTCGAGGACGTGCTCAAAGAAAGAGCCAACTCACCGGGCGTCCTGCGGTGCTCCAGGGAGGAGGCGGTGGACGCGCTCGTCATGGAGGCGCTGTCCGAGGTGGCGTCGTCCTCCTCTCCCACTTCCTCCGCGTAGTCCGAGTCGCTGGCCTCCTCCGCGCTGCCGCTGCAGCGGTCGTTGGCTGCCCCATCCGCCGTGTCTCCCTGGCCAGCCACCGCCGCCGCAGTGGGTTCCTGGGTGCCGTTCTCCGTAACCGGCTTCTGCAAACGCCGGTGTCGCACCCAGAGTGAGTTGGGTGGTGGCGCCAACCTGGTTAGCGCGGTTCTTTGGGCCAAAATGTGGTCTTTGTCGGGGAATTTAGGGCCTTAAAGAGCCCGAAGAAACCGAGGGGGATCCAAACTGGACCTTCTTTGGCCAGTCTGTTTAGTTCAATTCAGTTTATTGCACTTCAAAGGAATTTCAAATGAGAAGCATTACATGAGAGGGAATCGAATGACATATTATTCAAATAGCAGAAGGGTGACGACAAGGTGAAAAATAGGAAAACACAAAACTACCACAAGGACAAATATCAAAACATAACACATAGAAAAAGTATTAACAAATAAGCATGTAAAGATTAACACTTTTCAGGTGTGCCTTGCAGAATCCACGGAATGTCTTCGGGTTAGATTCACATACACTTTTCGACTACCATCCCCAACTGGGGACGGCAGTCGAAAAGCCGACTGCCGGCCGGACGCCGACACGGCGCTCGTCTCTTCGTCTACTGGACACCTGTGCCAGCCAGACGCCTTCGCTCTGCTCTGTGAAACGAGCACGCTCTGGACTTTCCCAGAAAGAGAATGCAATACAGAGTGACAGAAAAGCAAAAGAAATGCGCAGTGCACCGAGGGGACATTGCACAGTCGCTCGGCGATGGGGATGGTGATGCCGCTCGTCGAGCGCAGTGGCCACCATTGTTGGCGAGGTGCCTCCTGAAGCTCGTGAATGCTTGTAGTCGAGACACGCACGCATCTAGCAAACTTTCATACGCAAAACCGCGGTGATATAGTGATGGTACTTTTTTAAATATTCTTTATGATGCGATGAGAAGTCACCACCCCAAACACTACGAGACGGGGTAAATGGCGAATGGACAGCGCTTGGATGGTACACTTTGCCACCGCCCCTTCATTCTAATTGGATTAACTATGCATGCTACCATTTGTGCCGTCCAGTTTATTCCTTGGTACACAGTTTCTCCACACTAACACATCACATTCCGCGTTGCCCCCACCTCTTTTCCGAAACCCTTCGAATGCACCAAAAAAAGTGCACTGGAGAGATACATGAGAGTGTGCTAGTTTTTTCTGCGTTTCTTCTATAATCGAGCAGCCGTCGTCAGAAATAGCAGTTTGGTGGGAACTGCCCATTCAGAGCATTAGCTTCTTAAACGTTTTGAGTTCTGGGGAATCTCTGAACCTCAACTGATTAACTGTTGTCTTCAAAATTAAATTTGTAGCCTTCAAAATAAAACTCTAGCCACAAATTGAACTGGAGTAAAAATGTTAAATGAGTCGGTGCTGCCATCTGTTGGCAGAGCCGCAAACTAAGCCACGAACGGGCCGTCCGAGACGGTCGAGTGCGTGAGCCAGGGAAGGCAGACGAGCTATACTCGTCTGCTGTTGTTGTTGTTGGGAGACAGCTCCACATTGACAAGCTAGGCTTGTCCAAAAAGGTTAACCTAAATTAACCAAGCAAAAAGCAAAAAAAAAAGTACCATGTCTTGTTTGCACTTACAGCGTCACTCAGCACAAAAAGTGCAGAGAACACCAAAAGGTGCGGCAATTGCCCCAGACCCCCGCTCCCCTCCCTCCCTAAAAATTGTCAGATGTCCACATCTAAAACATTTCTGGAGAAAACCTAGGACTCACGCCTTCTGTCGGGTGTGAGAAGTACTTGGCCGTGCACCCCCGCTTCCAGGCCTCCAGCGTTGTGACCTTGTCCGTGGCCTTGAGCGTGTAGTAGTTCCGGTCCCCAATCTGCAGGGCGCACCTCTCGAAGATGTTGATCATCTTCACCCTGCCGCACAAAGGGAGGAGGAGCATCCGGAGCTGCTCTCGCTCACACCAGTGGAACTTGTCGGGGCACCGATGGAGCACCTCCTACTGTTTGCCTGACCCTACGTGCACGCGAAGTCGAAACTACCAGCACGAGCATGTTGCCCCAAACTATGTTTACGCTGCATGAGCTTGCATGCTTGGCAATCCAACTTAAATTTGGGGATTTTACGCGCCCAACCGACAACGGGCATCAGGCACACCACGGCGGAGGACTGGGGATTCATTTGGACCGCCCGGGAATACTTTGGCGCGCAAACGAAACCTCGGTCGCACGCCTATTCAGCGACCCACCCCACCCAGGATTCGAACGCTGGGGAGCCGTAGCTTAGCGCTTAGCCTCAAAACCACTGAGACACGCATGCTTGACAGGGACGCTGAAAGCACAAAGCTCACTCTTGTAGATTCTGCTAAGGTCGTACTTAAAGTGAAAGTTAATACAAGTAACAAGGTCGCAGTGCTACATCTTTTTTACGTTGGAGACTTCAGGCCGGTGCAGGGCACAGATTGGACACGGGAGCTGCGTCATGACTCGGTTGGACCTCTCCGATTTGACAAGAGCCTCGCTATCTAGGAGAAGTGCTTTTTTTTTTTTTTCGGCTTCTATGGCATGCGAAGCAGACCACGACGACCAATTTGCCGATACCACGAACGACGGTTCCAAAGTACTGGCCCCAAGTCCGTCACAACGTTGGTCCGTGGTGCGCCACCATCGCATCGTCCAGCCCACGGTACGTCGCCATATTGAGAATGACGTGTATGTGTACTTCCTGTAATCTATGCAACTTTTTTTTTTTTTTTTCCTATCAATGTATTTTAGCTTTTGAGGACCACAACAATGGGGCTCACATTCTTTTTTTATTTTTAATATTGAATGTGTGCCTTAAAAGGAAAAATGACCACATCTCCATGTGGTGAATGATGTTGTTTGGGTCGAAGCTCTGGTGGTGCTTGTCAGCGTAGACGCTGAGCCGCAGCATGCCGAGCCTTTCGTTCATTTTCATCCATGTCAGAAAGAGAATGTGTGGTATTGAATGTTGTTATATACGCATTTGAGCATTTGACCGCAGCGCCCTCTCGTCTATAAACAATGAGCCAATGCATGCAAAGTTTAACGCGATTATATAGCATTTGACTGCAGCACCCCCTCCTGTATAGACGTTGAGCGGCTACATGCAACGTTTCATCCATGACATCCCCAGCTCTTGAGTTACTACCACATCCCACAGCCCCCTACTCGTCCCGCAGTCGTGGCCGAGTGGTTAAGGCGACGGACTTGAAATCCATTGGGGTCTCCCCGCACAGGTTCGAATCCTGTGGACTGCGCAATCATTTTTCTTTTTTTTAAGATGACAGATGGGATGGCAATCACTGTGAGCACGGACGCCAGACGGACAAGGCTAAACCCTAAGTAGCTTCGCCCCTAAAAAAGATGTGTGCGATTGAACACGGCCGACGAAGCCGACAAGATACGTCACATCACGATTCTCATTCCCTCTCCCCCTTGCTTCGTCCCTTCCAGCAGGTGAACTGAAGCGAGAAGGTGAGAAGCAAGGACGCTTCCCCTCATTCTCAACTGTTACAGGAGGATCGTGACGTCATAGCCCTTGCTTGGTCGTGCCTTTTTTTTTCCAAAAATACAGCCATCCGTTTGAGATATCAATGTACGAGTGATGTTTTGGAGTTTGTAGCGTCCCTTCAACGCTTCGGCGGCCTTATTTCACAAAATCTAAATTTCCGTTCAGTGTCCCTTTAAGCACCTTACATCTTCTGGGGCTGAGTGTAAAAAAAGCCAGTGAATCATGGCATTCTTGTTGATGTTTTCGTGCTAAAACACCAAGTATGGTACAGCCAAATTCTTCGAGGTTGCAGACTGTGTGGAATCGCCGCCACAATGCGAATCATCGTCGTCATCATCATCGGATTCACTTCAAGAGCAGAGTTCAGCAACAAAGTCATCATCGTCTTCACTCGACAAACAAATCTGAATTTCTTCCGAGTCTCTTGAGCTTTCCACTGCAATCGCTTTTCTTTTTCGCGAAGAAGTTCCGCATGCTCTGTTGGGTAGCGACAACATTTTTTAATTACTGTTGCCGAGTATCTTCTCATTTATCCTTCCAACGGTGGCGAAAAAAATAAAAGACTCACTGCTGAAATGAGTGCTGCCATCCATCATCAGCGCCGCAAGCCACTCGGACGAGCCTAGCTCATCCATGGAATCGAGGGCTACCGAAGAAATTACTGGATGAGCCGAGCTCAGCCGTGGCATTTTTAACCAGAAAGCCGCCGACGAGCTCAGCTCGTCCAAGGCACTTAAGGGGTTAAGGCGAAATGAAGTACTGTAAACAACTTTGATTTCACGGGCTCAATATTTTGCAATTAAGGTCAAAGCTCAAATTTTGGAATAATTAACAGGTTCTAATTTTCGCTACACAGTGGGATCTCAATATAGATTCCAATGTGTTTATATTTTAGCAGAATTGTTCGCAGGACCTATTTTTCGCAAGTTATAGGCGATTCGCAAAAATTAGGTTTTCACAAAAATTAAGTCGTTTACAGTATATCGACTCCAAGTTGGTCGAGCTCTGTGTCACTACCCTGCCAGGCTACAGGAGGGTTTCCTGTATGCCTGCTTGTTACAGGGTGAAGTCATCTGTTGTTAACTTGTTAACTGCCCCCAAGGGTCCTAGTTCAGGGATTCTCAAACTTTTTCATCTCAAGGAACCCTTGTCACTCAATATCCGAGGCCTCGCACGATTGCTTATGCGAGCGAATGGGAGTGACGTGCCAGCCGTGAACACATAGGGATGCCTCAATGAGGGAAGTGTTTTATAGTACCGGTACAGGTCCAACACATCTATAGGGTCAGTCTCATCTTGCTGTCGGCACCAGCAGTTCGCTACGCCAATACTTGGTGTGAGTTCTTCTTATGGTAAACATTGATTTTATAGTTGCTTAGTCTACATTCCTCATAATATATTGGGGTACATGGTAAGGCAAAGGTATCTTTTGAGAGACGGACAAGAGAATGGTCTGCAAGGAATCTATCCACCAAGGTGCTAGAAAAAATATCCAAGTTTGCCATTTTTGACAGTGGTCGGGTTTATGTTTGAAATCGGTGTGCAAGAACCGGAGCAGTGAAAGATGTATTCGAGAAAAAAGAAATGGCAGCTGTATTTTGATCTATCAATTAAACCATAATATGCAAAAAGGCCATGTATGAGAAACAGTGGGTTTTCATGACATATCTTTATTTGCACACGGATTAGTATGTGGCATCACAAAACCCCAACACCACTCTACGTGATCACGCGATGCCGTGGTGTCAAGTGACGTAACTGACGCCATGTCATGCGACACCGCGATCTAACATGACCCGATCTCACATCACGGAATCAAGTGGTGGCGTGACGTCACGTCTTGTCACATGGTCCAGTGTCCCGTGACATCAGGCAACGTCACTTTAAATCTCGAATTGACACCCAATGTTACGAAACCCAACAACGTCACAGACACCATGACACGATGATTTCGCACCGCGAGTATGTGACTTCAGGTTTCGCAACGCGAGTCACATGAAGTTAGGTTTGGCACCATGAGTCCCGTGACGTAAGGTTTCGCACCGCGAGTCACGTGACGTAAGGTTCCGCATAACTCAAGTAACTTAAGGTTTCGCAAGAGTCACGTGACGTCAGGTCACACGATGCGCCACGCAACCGACAGACAAACACATATCTGAGTTACCTAGCTTCTGTCAGAACGCAATTCCAAGTAAATCGTTTTACTCTTGAGCGCTACCTCTTGCAGGTTGTGTCCCGTTCCTTGCCGTTCGGCCGCACTCACCTGTCGAGGGCCTCCCCCTCGATGACGTACTTGATGAGCTCCGAGTCCCCCTGCACGCCCCCCGTGTCCTCAAAGGCCTTGCACACACCTTGCACGAACAGGTACACCACCTTCACCTGCAATGCATCCATATCGCCGCGAGCAAGGCCGAGTTAGCAACGCACACGACTGCCATGTGGAGGAGTGAGGCTCGAAACCCCCTTGGGTCACATACTTCTTTTTGTAATTCTGTGTTATTCTGGAAAGTTCTAACCCATTCTTTGCTGTCGTTGTTTGTTCTGGTTTGGGACATTCCTGAACGTACCACAAGTATAAAAGCAGCGGTAACGCACTGGTTCAGGACAGCAGTCCTTCAGTCGCCGATACAAGATGCAGTACCTTTTCTTCTTTTCAAGTTTGTAAGTACAAGTTTGCTTTGTTAAAAATTTATTTTCAGTTTCACATTCATCTTTTACTTTTATTCGGGACAATATCACCAAGCTAAGTCAAATTTGACCTTTGCGCTTAGACAGTGTAATATACGGCGACGCTGGTTTGCACTGTAGTTGAAAAATTTATCCAGTGCGGTACAACCGCTAGCCTGCAGTCTTTAACGTGCACCACGCAAGAGTGATACACGACTGCACGTCGGTACAAAGCTCATCCAGACCAGGACGGGGTGGGACGGGGATTGAAGTATCACTCCTTACTGCAGGCGTGCTTGAGAGCACAAACTGACATGAGCATGCAACGAAACGGCCTTTATTTGAAACGCTCCCCCGACCACACCGCAACATTCTGCACAAATTCCAGAAATTTTTCACAGTTTCTTAGAATAAAACCAAACTCCACCCAAATCCTTTTTTTTTAATTGCTTGATTAGAATGCAATGCCTGATTAGAATGCAAACATTACAAAAGTACTGTTCGCTGAAAAATAAAAAAAAAGTGTACCACAAGATTTTGGTTGAGACTCATTTTGAGCACTGTAAAGTGCTTCTATTTTGGGACAATGCACCAAAAGTGGAGTGCATTTCAGAGTTGCACCTTCCTATAGGAAGAGTCTCACAATGTAAAAATTGTAACAAAAGATTTTTTCAAGGAAAAGGAGGGGCTTTATTATGTGGCATTTCTTGCAATCTGGGCATACCTCGGCAAACCTCACTCATGAGGGCCCTCACTCACCCTCACTCACCCTCATCTTCACAGGTGAGGTGAGGGTGAGTGAGTTTCTGAACCAGGAAAATTCATGAGTCTGAGGGTGAGTGAGGGCCGTGAGGGCTGTGAGGGCGGTGAGGGCCGTGAGGGCGGTGAGGGCTGTGAGGGCGGTGAGGGCGGTGAGGGCGGTGAGGGCGGTGAGGGCGGTGAGGGCGGTGACGGCGGTGAGGGCCGTGAGGGCCATGAGTGCGTAAGGGCGGTGAGTGGCGTGAGGGCCATGAGTGCGTGAGTGGTGTGAGGGCGGTGAGTGCGTGAGGGGTGTGAGGGCCATGAGTGCGTGAGGGCAGTGAGTGGCATGAGAGGCGTGAGGACCGTGAGGGCGGTGAGTGCATGAGGTGGTGTGAGGGCCATGAGTGCGTAAGGACGGTGAGTGCGTGAGGCCCCTTCAGATCGAGCATCTTTCTCAGCAATTTTGGTGTTAATGGCGGGTTGTTCTCTAGCTTTCCCTAGATCGACACGAATTGCTGAGTTCGGGTCCGGCTCGAAATAAGCAAGCAACTCGGAGCAAATTCGAATACGTTTGAAGCGGCTGCATCCAATCAGGGACGCAACATTTTCACGTGATACCTCTTGCCGGTGATGATGACACCGAAAGACTTGGTTCTGGTTTGAAATCGATCGTTTTTTGGAAATAAACTGTTTCAGAAAGGTGCATTAGTATTCTTAATGAGATTTAAATGCATAAAAACACGTTTATAATGCGTAATTGTGTCTAAATAGTGCAAGAAAAATAAAATTTTATGATGACAATGGCAAATTGCAGCAATTGGTTGCTGCGTGTGATCGCGGGCGACCCGTGCTGCTGGTGTTGCGACGTAAAGTTTCTGGGCGAAATTGCCCCATCTGAAGCTGGCCTGAGTGGCGTGAGGGCCATCAGTGTGTCAGGGACGTGAGGGGTGTGAGGGCCGCAAGGGCGGTGAGGGCGGTGAGGGCGGTGAGTGGTGTGAGGGCTATGAGTGCGTGAGGGCCGTGCGGGCGGTGAGGGCGGTGAGGGCGGTGAGGGCGGTGAGTGGCGTGAGGGCGGTGAGTGGCGTGAGGGCGGTGAGTGGCGTGAGGGCGGTGAGTGGCATGAGGGCCATGAGTGAGTGAGGGGCGTGAGGGCCATGAGGGCGGTGAGGGCCGTGAGGGTCGTGAGGGCGGTGAGGGTCGTGAGGGCGGTGAGGGTCGTGAGGGCGGTGAGGGTCGTGAGGGCGGTGAGTGCGTGAGGGCCCTGAGGTTCAGTGAGGGTGAGTGAAGGGCTGAAGGTGAGTGTGACTGTGAGGGTGAGGGTGAGTGAGGGGCTGAAGGTGAGTGTAGCTGTGAGGGTGAGGGTGAGTGAGGGGTTTAGGTGAGTGTGGCTGTGAGGGTGAGGGAGGGCGACCTAAAATGCCAACCTCTGAATCTGGGTGCGCGATTTTTTAAAAAAATGCAAAGCAAACTGTTGGACAATTGCGTTGCACGTGAAACGTGTGGCACCTACGCTTTAGGCACTCTTCGTCGGTTAGTTTAGCGACTGGCTGAACGCGTGGCATACACACTCTATAGCAATTCCTGAAATGGAGGTACCGGCAAGCCCGGGTTCTAAGAGCATGAGACAGGGTGTCAAGTTGCTACCTGCCCGATGCAGAGCAAATGCCCTGCAGGGCTTTCCCGCCAAATGGCACCTCAACTCACGGCAATGCGTCGCAACATGCAGGAAAGATACTCGCTTAATAATCTAAGAAATCTAGGTTCGATTCCCGCCTGGTGCAAACACTCTTTTTTTTACTGCGATGGCCTCTTTCTCCCTACTCGAAACCCATCAGTGTCAAGCCCCACAGCCACGTTTTTATCCAGCTCCAAGAAATGCCAAACATTTAGCCAAAGAATGTTTCACCTTAAAAATTATAGGGGGTTTTGACAAAATTCTTCTATTTCGAGTTGCTCCCAACACAAAATGTTTTTTCAACAAAAATAATTGCTCCCAACTCAAAACATGTCTCGTGATGTAAATATTGCGCAACGTTTTCAGGGAAACTTCACTTTGTGCCAAATGTGCCATATGTATGGTCTTCGAATCTTTTTGGGTGGTTCAGCAGGGTCCCAAATCGCACGACACCTCTTGGCTTTTTACCGCCCGTGGAATAACCCAACAATTCGACTGCACCGATTGTAGGTCAAGTAAGTAAGAAAACAAATCTATGCATCCTCGTGTTCCCTTTTCTGTAGCTACCCCCTGTCCTCTGCAACCCATCTTGATGGCGTGGCACAGATTGTGCCGTGGCCTCTGATGCAAGTACATTGTTTGGTACTCCGACTGGCGTATTTAGCCTCCTATCCTGCCCTTCTATCGAAAGACGTGCCCAAGTGGCCACAAATTAAGCCCACAGAGTTGGCGTGTCGTGCCGTTGGATGTCGCGATCCTGGTAGTTGGTCCTACCAAGTTTCTGGATGATACGCAGGCTCGATTGTGCCGACAAGGACCCGGGAGCACAAAATCTGTCCCGCACAAACCACACTCCAGTGTGGGGTTTCTGCTAAATGTTTTTAATATACTTCATTTTTTTATTATTATTTCATTTATATTTAATATTGTATTTTATTTCTTTGCTTTTATTTTTGTTTATTATTTCATTATTTTCACTCAAAATGTGCCACTCTCGCTTGCACATTTGTATTCGAGTAAACTTCTTCACCCTTCCACAGCAGATGTGCTGCGCAGCTCAGTCGGGGGCTATATTATCCGGCTGGCAGCGCATCGAATTAGCTTTATACATGATCACAACGTCGTGTCACGGTCCCAGTGCGTCGGTCTCTCAAGACGCTCATTCACGACATTAATTCCCAATGTTCGTTCCCTATGCTTCTTCGTGACAATTTTCTTGTGGAAAACAACTCGTAGAACATAATCTGCATTAAAGAGTACAAGCGAAGGTGAGATCCTCTGTCATCGCCGTGACCCAACTCTCAACTACCGAAGCCTCCGTGAACCACCTTACTGCTGAGCGACTTGCAGCAGAACAGGAATCTGTCACATACACCGCCGCTGCAAAAGACACTGTCGGGACCGCAGCCGGCGACAGCGTGACACTTCTATTGCGCCATCGAGCGGAGGTCGAGGGACCGCTGTTTAGGAAGCGGCAAACACGCCGGTTGGAAGTGTGTTCAAGGCACCATGCTGGAAACGACGCGAGAAAGATGGCAGGTTGCCAACCCACCTCGTCCACGGTGACAGTGACGTTCTTGTGCGGTCTAGAGAGCAGCGCAGTAGTCTCCTTGGTGCAGTTCAGCCACCGGGCGGTGCTGAAGCACTGCATGGGCCCGTGAAGGCGCTGGCCCTTGTAGAAGCCCACCTTCTTGAACTCGGAGGACTGCGCACAATGGGCGGTTTGATCAATCGGGTGATAAATAAACAAATCTCTTAATCATTTATTTCAGTTCCAGTACACAAACTGAGGGCGACGAGAACTGCTTGTCCACGTCGTTTTATCTCTCAGCCTTACTGAGACCTCTATAAGACAACTTTGGGATATGGATCTCTAAAAAAAAGAGCTCATCCGAGCCAGAAAGATCCAGTAGCAGCGGACAAATATAGAAAGCTTGTTTTTATGCTCGCGTTAAGTATTTAAATAAAAGCCTCGTGGGTGTTTGCACTTGTCCCAAACAATATTAGTGGCTCGAGCGTCTCTCTGGTCATAAAGAATGAGACTGCAGGACGACACAATTTTTTCAATAATGTGGCACAGTTTGCAAACACTTCGACACCCTCGAGAAATTTCCAATTCAAAATGAGACTTCCGAGATCACGCAAAGCTGTAGAACCAACGGCAGTGTTCTTATAAAGCATGCTCATTACCGTAAAATACCGGGCAAGCGCCCACTCAAAATCTGAAGATAATTGGCAAAAAAACAGGGGATGGCCACTTGTTCGGTTATGAGTTTTACGCATAAATTACACACACATTTTTTCAGATCTTAAAAATTGGGGAATGGGCGCTTAATGTGGAATGGGCAGATGCACGGTATTCTACGGTACATTAAAAATAGCCTTCATGCCGTATATTGACCAGTAACTGCATTTACACACTTCGTGCAAATGTCATTTTAGGTGCCAATATGACACGTCAGGGTACTGTGGTACATCTCCACTGACAGAAGCGCGCCCAATGCTGGTCGTGGGCGCGCCACAGTAACCATGCTCTATAAATTGTGAAGCTTTTTTAAGGCACTTTTCGCATGCCTTTTGCCAAAGAAAAAGCACGCTACGAAGCTCACTCAGCACGGAGAGCGACGCCAACGCAACCGTTCTTAGGCCTAACCCCTTTCACGATACCACTGTCCAAAAGCAGATCACAGACGACGGCGTGTTTGTTGACATGAATGCATCCAATGGACAAAGCACATCCGGGGCTGGGCAATTCCTCGACCCCAGCCTCGCTAGGCGTGCGCGCCGCTCGGTTTTACGGTTGATCACTTCCACAACCACAGAATTGCAACCATTATGAGAGCGGCTTGGCTTGGCTTGGCTTGAATTGGCCTGGCCGCTTGGCGGCAAAATAAAATAGGCTTCAAGACTCGTGAAGCTGAAAATAAAAAGTGCATTCATTAAGTGAGAAAAAGAAAAAAGTCCTAATAATGATGTCCTTTGTGGGGGGTGCGTTCATTATGCAAGTAAATACAGTAGTTTCACTAAGAGGTTTATCACTATCAAATACACCCATAAATCTGTACACAAATCAGAGATGAAGGTGATCATGAAACCTCCGTGCCGCACCAATTATTTGCCTGCCTTGCAAAGTACAACGATGCCCAAAACGCGTTGCCAACCGGCGTGGTCGACGTCCTGCGTCACCCACGAAAAGGACGTGTTACCCGAGTGGCAACGAAATAAGCCACGCAAACGTACGGGTTGTCAAATTCTCGGCAGTCAGTTGTAGAAATAACAAAGAAAGCGAGCAGACGAAAGCTTCAATGTTGTGCTTGGCCCCATACGAGTGCCGAGGGTCACCGAGATCATCTAAAGCAGTGGTCTCAAACTCATTTGAGTGTGGGGGCCAGATAGCCCACACCGCAAAGGCCGAGGGCCAACGTACGACCGATGGGGGGGGGGGGGGTTAATAAGGGTTTAATAGGAAGAGACCTCGTGCCCTATGCTTTTCGTAAACTCAGTTTTGCCAGTGACATCTTTAAATTTGATTTGTTTATATGACTACTTTGGGCCCTGACCTGATGTTATAGCAAAAATTAAAATGACACTGCCCCGCAACACGGTGGCATTTTTAGTAGAACAAGAGAGCAAGTAATCTGTCGTCCCCAGTTCAACATGTCTTTAAAAAAAACGATTTAATTTGACAGTTCTTGAATTCCTCACAATTGTTATTATAACATTCTGAACAAATACTCGTCTTTTAATTGTGATATTTTTTTTGAAGGGGAGAATCCCGAGCTCATAGCTTTATCTTTGGCACTTGCTCCTAAGCGAAAGTTTGCGCCGCAGCTGGCATGCATCCTTCAACGAATAGCTCGAGGTTACAGACTGGTAGCGGAATTGTTGTACATAACAAAAATGGGAAGCAAAATAATAAAGCGAAACAAAGGGCAAATGAACACAGAGAAGTATAAAATGTGTGCATGCGTTAAAAGAGCAGAGCTACTTTTCGGGCAAAAATGAATCGATGAGATGAGATCAGTATGACACATGCCGTTTCTAGCGCTCGAGACATGGAAACCGGAACTCTCAGCCGGCCTTCTGCGGGCCGCAACCCAGCCAGTCGCGGGCCGCATGCGGCCCGCGGGCCACGTGTTTGAGACCCCTGATCTAAAGCCTGCCCAAACTTTGAGCCAAACCCCAAGGAAACTCACGGGCTGTCTCCGGTCCAGCACATCGTCCAGATCCAGGGCGTCGTCTTCTTGCAGGATGCACCTGGTCAAGGTCACACATCCAGTTTTGAGTGGATCATCGCAACATCCTTCTCAAGCCACAAACAAAACTAAAAACAAAGCTTGAACTATGCAGAATACAGACTGCGGGAATGCTATAGGGTGAAATACCATATATTCCTAATAAATATAGCAGGCAGTGATCACATGACATCATCAGTGTGACACTACCCCACCCTACGATCATGCAACTCTTGAGTTGTTGTGTCACATGACATCAGAAAACATTAAGTGATGCTGCGTCACATGAAGTGACACTACAACATAACAATGACGTCACATGATGCTGTGATGCCAACAGCATCACGTCGCATAGACACGCGAGACGGTGGCACCAACTACGTGATTGTTGTGTGTCCGTGTTATGTTTTAATTCTGAATGCTCTAGACTTAGAAACCATCCCATATAAGCATTCTGCTTTAAAATTGCTCTCCAGAAGCTATCGTGAACCTGAAAACAAAATCAATCCTACCAAAGTAAGAAAAAAACCTTTGTGCACTTAATGTAACACTAGAGCCCATTGACTTGTTACGCCACTGCTGCGAGTGAAATAGATGCTGTTACTCTGTGCCAACACCAGCAAAGTATGGTATGTAGAAAACATTTGGAGACTCAAGCGGTATGCCAAAATTAGCATACCATTAATATGTAGTTGTTCTACCGCATTCATTTGGGTGTGACAGAGTAAGCGCAAACAGAAGAATGCCAGTTCTTTTCCTCTTTCTCTCTGTAGTAAAAAGTTGTCAACTCACAAAGACTATTAGTGAAACAAAATGTATCAACTTCGATTGTATTCAGCGTTTTTCACTACACTATAATTGTAAAATGCAACAAAGCACTAATGTTCTGCCCCTGAGTACACACTGATTTTTTCATTTACTACAAAAAATCAGAAACTCTGCTGAAAGGCACTAAAGATTACAGCATTCTTTTTTAATTTAGTTGCTTTAAGGGGCGGTTGTCTAGTGAATGCGGCTATCTCTCCTGGCGGCTAAAATCCAGCAAGAGAGATTTCCTGACCACATGACCGACTTCATGGGGACTAGGTGCCTATAAAAAAACTCCATGTCAACTGTTCTCTGCTACACTGTCAAGGCCAGCTAGCTTCCACAGTGCCAAAGCCTAGCACTATTACGAAAGCATGTGGCTTCGTCTTGCACCTCATTCGCACGCGCTCTCGTGGGAAGGAGACGCCAAACAAAACGACACGCTCGTCCAACTAGTTGTCACTGTGTTACAGCACTGTGGAAGCTGCGCCAGCCTCGACTATGCAGCACAAAATAGTTGACGTGGAGACAGGCAAATGGCTGCCTCAAGTCCATCCTCGCACAAATTATTCAAGACTGCTTTGGCGCACAGAAAGAAGGTGAACAGGCTTGAAAAGTCAAATGAATTTTATTTGTGTACTTTAGGAGAGGCATGTAAAGGAATTTCTGGGGAAGATCGTGTTTAGCAAGAATTAAAGAAAACGAGAGGCAAGGCTTATGTCTGCCGAGCGGAATCGGCTGGAACACAAGGTACTTCCTGCTCTCCAAGCTAATCACGTGGCGTAAAAATCTCTCATAACCGCCGGGAGGAATAGCGCATTCACTATCCTAATCCTGAAGCCTAATCACGTAGATAAGAAGACAGAATGTGCAGCATTTTTTGAGCTGCACTAGATGTTTATTCAAAAGTATTTCTGAACTCGCAGTATGCAAACATACTACAGTCACAAGACTGCCGCCATCATAGGTCACGTGATGTCCCATTATCGCATCATGGTGTCACATAACACTGTGTCATGTGGCATAGGGTCACGCGCTATGTCACGTGGTGTTACGCAACACCACGTTGCGACACCGTGACGTCACGGTGTCACGTCATGACTCAACAGTTGAGACTCCACGGCATTGTGACGTAATGCGACATTGACATCGGTCACATCACTTGATGTGTCATAGGATGGCACTGAGACATCATGTGACACTGACGTCAGTCACATGACACAAACTGTCACACGACGGCACTGTGATGTCGTGCGACACTGATGTCAGTCATATCACATGACGTGACACACGAGTTCACTGTGACGTCATGTGACACTGACAACAGTCACATCACACGACGTGTCACACAATGGCACTGTGACATAATGCAACACTGACATCAGTCACACTGCACGATGTGGCCACGTAGCTGGTGTCACACAACGGCGTCACGAGACCTGACCGCCGTCCACAAAATTTGGTGGGCACGTGACGTTTTTTCGTGTGTCACGTCCCATATTTCTCGGTGATCCTGGCGCTCGTAGCACATTCCGCATTAAAATAATTTTACTTTCTGGAACAGGCATAGCCAGAAGCAAACCAAACCGGCGACTCCGACAGCCGACAGCTATCGTTAACAAGCCCCCCCCCCATTTCCAATTTCAACGCCGCCTTTCTTTCTGCACGGTCTCGCAAGCGCGACCCTGGCAGCGGTCACGCCACTAATACATTGTACAAAAGACCGCCTGCAGACATTGTCTAAGGCCTGCTTCTTCCTCGTTTGACAGTTCTGCCACACTGGTCATTCGGAAACTGTCTTTAGGCGTGTTCGAAGCACACGCACGTATAAAGCAGACGTGCTTCAAACCTGCTCGAGGCATGTCCACAGAAAAATCTGCCGTCGTTTCTGCAGCAAACACCGTGTCCTTTGTACGACATACGAGCAGCGCGACCTGCAGCTTAAAGAGCGCCCATGAAGGCAGTTTCAAAACTTTTTTAAAGGCATTTTTGGACGCTCTGGGGTCCTAGCATGGCACTCAATTTTTTTTAGAGCCTCGTGACTCTTTTTTTTTTTTTTTTTTGCCTGCAAATAAATTTTTTGAATTGAAAAAAACATTCAGACGTGACACCGAGGAGCGCCGTCGTCGTCGGTAGAATTCAGTGGACGCTCAGCGCAGTTCCCGCTGTTGGCCATGGTGCACAGCAGTATGTGAACTGGAAAAACGTACGACGACGCACTCGCGGACAAGTTGCTCCCATTTGGCGACCTGGTGCCGATGAAACAGGGAGACGCTTCTCGGGAAGCAAAACTCTGGACTGGCGCTTTACGAGGGTGCCCCAAATGTGCCGACAAATCCCCAGTCGCCGCCTCGGAGCCAGCGATTCCCCCGACCCTCTGCCCGACGTCGAGAGTGCGTCATTCGTTCAAACCAATTGCCCGATGAGGAGCCTGTTGTCGTCGTGCTTCAACATCATGCAGCTCCTTAGTTTACATTTCTGCCATCGTCTTGGGGGGGTCTCCGGTATCATTCCCGGTGCGATTTTTACCGTACGTGTTTAATCTATTGGTGTGGCACCCAAACGTCCGTTCGGACTAGAACTTGGTCAAAGGTGTCCGAGACGTACCCGACGCCCATTTCAGTGGTCAAATAAAACTTCCAAATTGCCTTCGTGGTCGCGTCAAAGTAGGACAAGACAAAGGGTCTTCCGCCCACTCACGTGGAGCCGTCTGCAAAGTGGACCGTGAGCTCCGTCTTGACATTCTGCACCATGCCCACCCAGGAATCGAGGAAGATGGCCACGTCTGGGCTGAAACGCTGGCGCAAGCAAAACCAAAAACTACCACTGAGCTCGCCTCCCTTTTGTCGCAGACACTTTCTCTACAAATGTCCGTCTTAACCAATCTGTACACTTCCGGGGCCGATTTAGCCTGCGTGACTGGTTCCGAATGTATCCCTCTCTGTTGGTTTAACTAGTAACTTTGAATGACCTTAAATTTTAGAAAAGTTTATTTTAAAGGACCATGTCATAAAGCAAAAATTTACCAACCTCCCTTTCAACCAACCTCCCCCCCCCCCCCCCCCCCCCCCCCCCCAAAAAAAGAAAAGCTTTTTAGTGCAACATTTACGTTGCGAGAATTGTTTTGAGTTGGGATTTCGAATCACGCTTTCTATTGCGAGACGTTTATTTTTTATTAAGGCCCGTTCACACTCTTGCGACCGAGTACGACTGAGAGAGACGAGATCTTTTACAACTTCTTAAATGTTTCTAGAATGAGGGAACACACTGACATTGTGGCGCCATCTATGCGGTGACCCTGGAACTGCATTTCACAAAAGCGAAGGTTTTGCGGGATTTCCGAGGTCAAATGTGTGTAATACCCATAGAAAGGCTCGTTTATAACATTGACAAAAGTTTTTCGAGCCAAAAAAGAAAGGATATTGCGCGAGAAATAAAAAAAAAATATGCCGGACCGCCGAGTTTACACTGCTTCCCAATAGATGGCGCCAGTGTGTTCTCTGGTTTAAGAAGTTTTAAGGAACCCAGGTTTAAGAGGTCGCAAGCAGTCGCAAGAGTGTGAACGGGCCTTTATTGATATATTACCTAATCTCTCTCCCTAACGTTGCCAACAAATTTTTCTATCAGTTTCATAGTATTGTTTTTTCCATTTTTCATTTATTTGATCCTTAAGGGGTACTCCGGCGATTTTTTGAGCTACCTTAACTAACTATATTTTGTGACTCCCTGGCGTTTACCGTTCCCGGTATGCTATTTAGTATCGCGAAATTCATAATAGTTATTGTGAAATCGGCAAATGAAAATGATGCAAAAACCCACATTCAAATATACCCGCACTTTTCAGTGCCATGACGTCAGTGGCGGGCAGGCTTGCCAGTCGAGCGAGCAGTCTAAAAAATAGAATATGCCAATCATTAGTTCCGTGCCGGAGCGCGGGGAGTGGAGCGAGCTTCCAAGGCATTCATTTGACACCATGAAACTGCTTCGAATCAGTTGGGAACAAATTCTACAGCCCAAAGAGTGAACCCCTGCCTTCCACTGACGTCACTTTTTCGTTGTTGCCAGTAGAGACTTTCAGTTTGAAAAACACGGTGAGGACCAAAACTGTAAATTCAATAACTTCGTGAAAAAAATTTATTTTGACCTAATATTCGGGTTACTATTTTAGCAATGTTGTTTGGCGAGTTTAGCAAAATTTGAAGCAAATCGGGGTCCATGAAGAAATCGCCGGAGTACCCCTTTAAGGGCACTCTTATTGAGGGCATTACATAAGGAGGGGACAATGCAATATACACTTCAATTCAATGAAACAAATGACAAAAAATAGAACACATTCTCCCGATAAAAAGAAAATTTTGAATAAAGGCCCATTCACACATTTACGACTCCTTAATGGATGGTTCACACCAGCCTCTAAGGAGTCGTTCATTAAAATATTGCGTGATTCATTGTAATTGTTCCAGCAGTTTTGCCACCCATCTGAAAATCTGTTGACACATTTTATTGTTTTTCCTGTTCCACTGGTGTTGTTTTTCTTTCTTTCTTTTGCATTTTGTCAGAAAGTGTATATGCCCCTTCCTATCATAGCCCCATGAAGGACTTACAGCATTTAAAATAAATAAATAAATTTGTGTTGCGCTGCGTTGCGTCGTGCAGCGTATCGCCTCCCCATTGGCTCGTTGTAAGGGTCACCACCATAGCAACAGCTCGATGCAAGCAGTTTTAAAAAACTCAAACGCAGTCCAACAATACTGTGTGAATGAGCCTTAAGAATGTGTCTTAAAAGCTCTTACGATAAGGGGAGACACTGGCACCATCTATCTGCTAGAACACTTTCAGTGTCTGATTAGTTTATATTTTTTCTCACAAAGTTTTTTTTCTTCTTCTTGGCTCGAAAAACTTCTGCCAATGTTATAAACGACCATTTATCGCGATAGCATGCGTATTTCATCTCGCAAATACTGCAAAACCTTCGTTCTAGCGAAATGAAGTTCCGCGGTCAGCTCATAGATGGCACCAGTGTGTCCTCTCGTCCTAAGAGATGTTAAGATGTTTTTAGGCACTAGGTTCTCAGAAAAAATCACGAGTCATTCCACTCTGTGGAGGTGGATGACCAGCGAAGCTTTTTAGCAGACGACACAGACCCACCCCGAGAAGCCAGAGGAAACTAGACACGCGCAACAGGACTGCCACCCTGGGAGAGCGGAAGGAAAGCAAACTAGGCAAGCTAACGCTAGGAACAACGATAAGGAGAAGGCAGTGCGAGGGTAGAAATGGCTGACGCGGGTCGCACAGCGGCAAGTCTTTGAGAAACCTTTATTATCTACCCGAGAGTCTACTGATCTTGAAAATGGTGCCTAGTGATAACTAATCTACCGAATAGACCTTTTGCTAAATTACCCAAGCATCAAGGAGAATGCAGGGAATGGTGTTCCAAGTGCCTCACGTGCCGGCGTCTGCAACTGTTCTAAAATAAAAGCCTAAAACAAATGGCATCTTGCACGCACGTTCGTCAACGCTTTATTTTGGTTATTTACTTCGAATCTCTTATACAGGCAAGGCGTGCGTGTGCGGCGGTGCGAGCGTAGAGTTTTTGGTCACGCACACGAAAAATCCCCGAAAACCTACCCATAAACAGCTTCATTGTAAAAATGTGAGTGCGTGGATGGGCATTAACAGAAAACGGTAGGGAACGCTCCTTGCGTACAGATATCTGAAAATCATTCGTGCCCATGCTACCCCTCATCCACTTCCCTCAGTTGATCCTCAAATTCTATCATTCGCAGGAATGGTGCCGGCATGCCATTGTGTCCTCTCGTCGTAAAAGGTCGCAAGAATTTGGTTGTAAGCAAACTAAAGTGTGCAAACCAACCTTAAAGGGGTCATGAAACAAATTTTGGGCTGGGACAAATGAATTTAGATTGGGATTTTACTGATAGCATATCGTTTAGTGGGCCAATAGAAAGAAGACAGAAAGTCAAAAGCCTGATTTTTGGTACGAAAATTTTAAAACACAGCACTATTTGTATTTGCTTCCCTTGCAAAAATCTGCCTTTTCACTGTGATACATCCGCGGTACCCAAAGCGCGTCACCCGGCCCAAACGCACATCACACTGCACCGAACTTCGCTTGTTCCCTTCACTCCTAAGGTGACAGTGCAGTGCCAGTTATGTGTTTGCCGGACCAATTAGCCACCTCCCTTTCATCACCTGACCTCATTCTCTTCACGTGGGTATGCGCAAGGGAGCGTAATCACGTGGCAAAAGTGTAGCTGGTCTAACGAGCACGTAGCTTCCACAGCACTGTCAGCTTTGGGGAAAACGGGGTGGGGAAAGCAACTTTGGTCCGCGTTTTGAGCGATGGGCTAGTCCTCTAGAGGGAAAATGGCGGTGTCCGGGTACACAAACCAGGGTCCAAGCAAGAGGGGAGTCCTTCCTTTCCATTTTCTAGAACTGTTTGGTACAATGCGCGATTTGTGAGTTGAGGAGGAAAGTTAAGAAGTAAAAAGTTGAAAAATTGTTTCATGACACCTTTAAGATGTGTCAACCACAATAAGAGAGAAAAACAAATATAAGATTTACGCCAGAAAATATGGTAGCTTCTACTGCACTGTATGCTTAGTGGTCCATGCAAGAGTATGCGTCCATGCAAGAGTCTACACGGCAGACTTTCGTATCGACGCATAAATCGATGAAGGAACCCAGATGGAGACGAGAAGAGCCAGTCACCTCAAGGGGCACCAGGTCGGCGCTGCTGACGTCCGGGATGACCAGGTCGCTGCCAAAGACCTGCACCGTGGCCGACACCTCCGTGTTGCGGCAGTAGCCCAGCTGCGTGTCCCGGCCTTTCACCACCTTGCGCACTATGTCCCCAGGCATTAGGGAACGGTCCTGCAGCTTCACCTGCGAGCACCAGGTATGGGACGAGGGGTTACTCCAGATTGAGAGGGGGGTAAAGACGGGAACAGAGCCTGGCAAATCGTAAACGCTCACATCTATGGTTAAAAAAAAAAAAGAAAAAGACGATGGGTTAGATGTGTTTGTTTTGCCACAACGACTTGAAGTTGTTCAAACGCTTGTCAACTTTATTTCTAGAATGCGTGACACAGGTATTTTTCCCGTAGTATAAAATAAAGCTAGAAAAACAATAGCTACAGACCTTGCACACAGTGTTTTCCTGCTTCTTTATGTATATTCAAGCATCGCCAGTGATATGGGCATCAGGATCACCCATAGGACCGCCGATGTCCACGTCTATGCCCCGCCGCTTCGAAGCAGCCGCAATGCATGGGATGAGACGTTTCCCTCTAGAATTATACAGTAAAGGGGCCCTGCAATCATATTTAAGCGTCAGCCTTTTTTACGGTTTCCACGTCTCTTAGGGTTCGGGCAAGCCAGCGGGCATGGAAAGAGTAACTAAATATCAAAGCGTCAAATTTTAACCGGACGACGCAGAAACCTCCTCCACCTACGGGGGCAACCCGCAGTACCGAAAGCGTGCAAAATGTGACGTCTTTGGTCCTGGGCTTACTACTGGTCAGAGCCGCTAAAAGCTTCTTTTTAGTCGAAATACAAAATATAAGTGGCACGAACTGTTTCAATTATTTATAAAAGTAGTTTTTGTTTAGTATTTTAGATCAGAAAAGAAACAAATGCAGTTTAGAAGTACGGAAACAAGAAATGACCCGTTGACATACCCGCCACCAAGCGGTGGAAAAGGCAGCGCATACTAGAAAGTGGTAGTGGGATCAGGCACCAACGAGCGGCGAGCATAGAAAGGTCCCGGATGTACGCGGCGGCGCTGCGGTCGTATGGACAGGAGGATCCGATCGGTTCCAGGTTTTCCCAAGGCCTTCAGCGAGCAGCTTTGGCTTGCGGTTTGGCCTTTTGGCGGTCTGGCAGTGCGAAGTGGCTCCCATTCTGAACTGATCTTTACCCTGTGTTTGCTGTCGTTTCTGGCCAATGAAGTGTCATGCCAAATCAGTGTTTAATAGCGCAGCAAATGCAATGCGAACCGTCTTGGCTGCCCGCCTCCTCCTACAGCCTATCCAACACATGCTTTAGTGGCGCCCTCTCGAGCCGTCGACATGGAGTGCGGCAGCCGTGACTGCTCGCTGAACTCACTACCCCTCCTCTAATTGACGGCCACTCAAGCAACCAGGGACGTCATGAAAGAGGTTATTTTTTGCTTGTTTTTGTAATTTTTATTTGCCTATCATTTTTAAAATAAAGCAAAAATCGAGAAAAGAAAAGTTTCTTTAAGTTACTACATTCAGTGAGCTCAGGTTCGGTGCAAATTAAAAACCAGCAAAAAAGTCCTTGCAGGGCCCCTTTAAAAAAATTCTGACACCCCCCAAATTTTTTTTTTTTTTTTTTATTTTTTGTTAGGGGATTTATTGTGGTATCAGAAGACTACCCAATCAATATTTTCCTACAGCGTCGCATACATTTTTAAAAAAGTAAAAAACATGCAACTGCTCGAAACCGAAACCGAAACCGGACCGGGGAGGAAAAAAAAATATAGAGAAAGTTAGCAAAAATAATGTGGCTGTGGAACTTTTTTTTTTTTTTTTGGTGCATTTGTTGTTTTTTAGAAGCCACAAAAAACGGGTATCACATTTTTTTGTTCATTTTTAGTACTGAGTGTGTGCCTTCGATGACCATCTTTGGTGGTTGTGTCTAAACCATAGAAAATGGCACGTGACCACAGAGAAGAGAGCGAGCACGACTCAAACCAGCCGGTTCTCAATCGGCAGTTTTCAGACGAAAAGAAAATTAATTTCGAGCGCAAATTGTGTCTTGGGTAGTTGGACTCTCATATGTCATGTACAAATAAAAACCTTGATAAGCATAAATACCCTGTCAGTGTCCCTTTAATTTCCAATGTATATTTTAATTTCTTTGACGATCACATTATTGCAGTGTCTCATTCTTACTCAAACAAAAAGAAGCAAAGCACTTACAAACCTTCCTTCTCCCTCTCTCTCTCTCTCCCCCCTCCCTCCCCCCCCCCCCTCACATGCACACACAGACACACATTTTTCTTTTATGTGTTGTAATCATAATAGAGATCAGTGGTTGTAATATCCCGAGATGCCCCACCCGGAAAGACAACCCACCCCTATTTTTGCCATGATTTGCTATTTTTTTCAAAAACGTTGAAAGATAGCTTATTTTTTCCCTGAGTACAGGGCCCTGGCCAATGGTGATCTCGGCAGAAATGATGTTACTTAGCCAAGGCGGGACATAAGTGAACATTGCTGAGGAAGGACAATCTAATTTGGTTCACAAAATCTAAAACTGACTTTTTTTTATGCTTTTTTTTCTTGCACACTGAAAGTTAGCTTACTTGTTATTTTCACCAAATTTACATTCGATTTTAGGGGGGCTATCTCTCGGGATTACAGAAATTACTAAATATGATTATCAATGTAGTTGTCACAGTTAAATTCCATGTTGTTAGAAAACTCATATTAACCTTGACTTTCCCAAGGGCGGATCCAGAACTCCGTTTGAGGGGCGGGGGGACATTTGTAAGGATACTATTCTCCGTGCACCGGGGGGTCCACCCATGTCAAAGTGCCCTCTGAAAAGGGGGGACGGGGGGTTGACCTTCTTTGGAGGGAGGGGATGGGGCGGCCACCCTTGTAGCCCCCCCTTTGGACCCGCCCCTGGACTTTCCCTTGTTATTAAAGCAGGCACATAGGCGGGGGGGGGGGGGGGGGGGGGGGAGAGGGGCCCATGCCCCCCCCCCCCCCCCCCCCCCCCCCCCCCGTAATTTTTCATTTTGCCGGGGCCTCCTATCCCCCGTCCACTCATACAGCATTTTGTGATGGGTGCCTGCCCCCCCCGAAACAAAATCCTGGCTACGTGCCTGTATTAAAGTCTTGTATTCGAGTGGGAGTCTGTTTGTTTTCCTCCTGTCACACGGTAAGATGAATGAATGAATGAATGAATATGGAGTTTTCTGGCGCAGCAGCAACATAGGCCATAGTGTGCTAAACCCAGGGTGAGTAAATATTACAAGACTAAAGGTTTATTATTGCATTGAATCAAAGTATCAAATATCACTTAAAGAAAATTGTAGTTTAAAGTCGATGTAAAATATTAATGTTTTCTAAAAAGTAAAAAACTTGTGTGTATGGAGTAACAGGCTCATCTCCAAGTAAAAGTGCCAAGTGGAAAGGGATTTGTTCTCTGAAAAAGATAGGAAAGTAGGAGCGGCGTTCATTATTACATTGTGGGCATACTAAAAGGATGTCAAGTACACTTAGGGTTTCTGAGCAGAAGTCGCACATCGGTGGGACATCATCTGTGTGTGGCCTATCCTCAGTCGGCAAAAGATGACCTCATAGAACCTTTCCCCGTGTCGGGCACTGCACCATTCACTTAAAAGAGGTTTAACTCTATGTAGCTTATTGTGAGGATCAGAGTCCCACTCTACTTGCCAGGAATCTTTGATTTTCTTTCGTAGTGTAGTTCTATAGTCCGTCACTGGGAGGGTGTGAATTTCAATGGACCTATTTACACGTGCCCCACCTGCCGCTCAATCAACTTCCTCATTGTTGTATATTCCTATATGGCTAGGAACCCAGCAAACGTGAATAGTGATGTTTTACTTTATAGCATTCATTACTTTAACATGAAGCAGAGAAACGAGGGGATGTTTCCAGGATGTTGCAGAGTTAAGGCCAAGAAGGAACTGAGCGAGTCTGTAAATATCACAGATAATCTGTATTTTTGCTTGATTATTTCAGCTACCATCAATAAGAGTCCATGAAGCTCAGCAGTAAATGCAGATGCATTGGCATTAATTCGTCTAACACGTTGGAAGGACTGCCCCACCGCAGCGCAGCCAGCATAGCCAGCGCCTTTCGCCCATCAGTAAAAAAAACTTTTGACCGTCTCGTATCGACTGGCAATCTCAAAAAATTTGTTTTATAACATTAGCGGCGGCCACTTTCTTGTTGTATTTTGTCAAAGAGAGGTCACATGTTATAACTAGGTCATCTCAAGGAGCAAGTCTGTGTTCAGTTTCCATGACAGAACAGGAAATATCAAAACACTGTAAGATATAAAATATCCTAAGGATTTCCTGATGAGGCTCGACTTTGTTTCAAACTTGTCTGCAGAATTCTACCACGAAAGTATCACTTTCAAGTAACGGCAGAGAAGTGTCAGACATTTTTCACTCTGTGCCACTATATGAAAAGGGCTGGCATCTAGAGCCTGTCCTCACCTGCTTCCTCCTTACTGTCTTTGTATTCCCACAAAATGTTTTACACATATATTCAATTGGTAAACAAATTTCTCTTTTACTACCAAAAAAGCGTGAGAGTGCTACGATGGACAGGGTCGACTATAATGCAAGCAAACTAGAGTGTTTCAACAGCGTAAGGTTGGTCCACCTCAATATGGTGACACTGCTTCACACTGAAGATGAGAAACCGAGCCAGTGCAACAGAACCGCACCAAGCAGTAGGGATACACAAACGCACGCCAGTACGATGCTCATCCAAATCGAAACGGGTAGGGGTGGGGATTGAGTCCAGGACCCCCGGGATCTGCAGCGCAGGTTTTGGCTACGGACACTCTGAGCTGTGGCAGGCTAATGAACTTAGCCAGTGGCTCCTAAAGGGTCAACTACGCTTCCTACCCCACGAGGCTGGAAAAAAGCAGGCCAGCTATTCCTCACACCCAGACTTCCAAAGGGTTCGAGTAGTAACCCCAGTAATGTACACATTACGATGCATTTAAGTACGGCCTGAACAAACATGCTCCGCCAGAAATGCATTTTAAGAACTCGTACATCACACTCTGTTACACCGGTACTTTCCGATTACACCCAGAGACACTAGGAAGTTTTAGCAGATCATTCAGACAGCTCCAATAATTACACCCGATACTCCGCCGATGCCTTCGCACACACATCAGATCATCGTCGGTAATAGTTGTCGGAGGCATCAGAATGATCCACTAAGACTCCCCGACGTTACACAAGCACGAACAGGTGAGCCCCTGTGCACCAAAAACCAAGCCTCGAATAAGCTCGGGTGTGCGCAATGGTTCTAAATGAAATATGGCCTTCATTCCTGGTTTCTGTTGCAAATCGAGACATACTGCCCTTTCCGAACCCTAGAAATGGAGACGACTGATTAAGTATGGGCTCATCTAACTCCACAAAATGGCCGGTTGCGCATCTAGTACCAGCCGACACTCGCCTCTTTTGCCGACCGCTTTGGCTGCCACAGTCAATCGCAAGGCCAAACAACTCGAGCGGGAACACACACACGGAAGAACATAAAACAAAAGTTCATTGGTACTCTTGCGAGAGTATGGGCTAAATGTATGTCGCAAAACGACACCGCATTGTGTGGCAGAACGCTTCCAACCTGCATCTACTCTTCATTCGACCGGCAAACCCAATGGGAGTCGGGTGAGGGAGTCCTGGTGCAGTGGTAACATTATCTGAGCTCTGCCCGGCGGGCGGCAGAGGTTTTTGTTGTATTTAAATTTTTTGCAAGTTCTATGTACACTACTTAGATGGCGCCACTGTCCACCATTGCGCCCGTGTTGTCAGGGTCGCGCCCCCGTGGCGCTTGACCCCCATCTTTGTTTATTGTTATATAAATCAGTTTGTGTTTGGACCTTGACTCTGCCTGTCGTGTCTTCTCTTCTGGGGCGTTCCCGCCCTTTGGGCTCTGCGAGTCCTCGCCTCACCACCTCGTCATGTGAGACCTCGTCTTTTCCGCAGGCCCACGTAGGCCCTGCGCTCCTTTTTATTTTCACGGGTGGCTGTCATTTACTACAGTTCTTTCGCCCACCAGTCTGGCTGCCTGCCCGTTTCTACTACGTCCAGCCCGCCTCCATGTTTTGCCTCCGCAGGATAAGACGACGCTGGTTTGGAAAATGTATGACACATCCCAGATTGTTGTGTTTGGCAGACTTGTGTGGCATATGCAACAGAACTGCATAATTCTGCGAACAAAATCCCTGCTGTGCGGTGGAGAAAGTGCCATGAATGCCAGAAGTTGCTGCAATTGCCCCCTCCTCCTCCTCCCCCTGGAAATTGTCAGACGTCCACACCTCAAAAAGTTTCTGGGGAGAACACTGCGTTATATACTGTTCCCTCAGCCATAGCAGTTTTGCATTCCACTTTCGCACCTTAGGTTTTCACTTCGAAGTAACCCTCGCCAGAAAATGTATCTATGTCCGACCCTGACGAGACAATGTGTTTGAATGCCACGGTAAAATTTTGGATTGTGCCGATTCCCAACAGCGGCTGTTCTGGGAATTCATGCTGCAGAAGCCAATTCTGTAAAGAGCCTGCATAGCACAGTGTTCGTAAGAAAAGTTTCACTTCCTCCTTTACTCCAAACGTTGTTTGTAAGTCTTCCATTCAACAGTGCACAGTGTGACAGTGTTTGCTTATGTGCACTAGACACTTTTTTTGCAAAGTTTATGTACATTAAAAGAAAACAGTATGAGGTAGACCACCCCTTAAAATTATGCTCTGTTCAAAGAATTTATGATATGGGATGGAAAATCCAAGTTTTGATGATGATGGCTACTCTTCTTTGACAGCTCGCGATGCATTGGCACCTAGGTAACCTAGGTTCGCGTCTAGAATAACAGAATGCTCCTCACGTGGTGTAACGTGAGCTGATGTAACCAAGAGTAAACGAGGAACCAAATCAAACTTCTTTTTTTTTTTTTTTTTTTTTTTCACCCTTCTTGAGTTTCACTTCCCGTTTAGTTTTCTCCCCTTTCCATTCAATTTTTACTTATAGAGTGTCGGCTACGATGTTACGGTATGCTCCCAGAAAGGAATGAGAGCTAAAAGGCCCACACACGCATCTAAATAAATAATAATAATCGTAAAAAAAAGTTGCGTTCGGAACGCCATGGCAGGTTCGGACATGCCCATGCAGGCTCCGGCCTTGAGTTCTTAGCCGACCGACCGGACACCAGAGCAAGAACGTTCTCGAAGCAGTGACTGGAGAACGTTCTTGCCCTAGCAGTGCCTCTGAGTCACATTTCACGCAAGAGCAGGCGGAAATTAGGTGAGTCGACCGCCGGACGGTAGCGGTCACGACGCAGTCGAAAAGGAACCGACAGCTGCTACCTAGTTGGTGCTCACTGGCCGGTCGGCTCTCGCCCAGCCGGTTCTAGCCCCTTTCGGGGTCCCGGGGCCACGTACTTTTTTCTCGGAGAGCACTTCCTCGCGGCCCTTGGGGTGCCAGGCGACCCGGACGTGTCCGCGCTTCATGCGGTCCCATTGGGGTACGTTGAGGGACACCTCGTCTTCTTCCTCACTGGTCACGTACTCGGCGTTCTCCAGAACCAGCCCGAACTCGACGCGACCCTTCTTGTTGATGCGGTACACCGAATCCTCGTCGAAGTATTTACAGTTCGAGGCCATATTCGATGCACGGTTTGGCTGCTTGCACTGCGACGACTCGAGCTCTCTCTCGCTCTTCACTGCTGCTGCTGCTGCTGCCAGTCGCCGAACACCGCAGAATCTCGTAAGGTACGGGAGTCGGCGAGACGACTGGCCAGCGTCTACCCTCGTTGCTATGACAACGGCCCGGGTGATCCTGACGTCATTGTTTGGCGGGAGTTTGAACTTTAAACTGTCTTGCGCGTGATGAACAGATGATTTCCCAGAAAGGTAGAAGAAAATTAACAGGCGAGTAATAGAATAAGAGTCAAAAATAGAAAGCTATCCAACATATCCAACCTGGTAATAGAAGATAATGCAATCTTCGACGGCTTTCGTACTGAAAGCGTTCCTCTAATATTAGCAGCTTTGGGGCTGTGCAGTGTGCATACAATAAACCTCTCAATCATGCTTATCTCCACAGGTTTCTTACGAGGGTATTGTTGTCCTTGCTTGCTTCAAGAAAATAAAATTATCATAATCTAAAGTCTGGGAAAAGAAAAATAACGGACGACGACACAACATTTGATATGTTGTGTCGTGTTGTCCGTTATTTTATTCCTCCTTGTCTCAGAGTTCAGATTATGACGTTTCCTAAGCAACTCGCCTGCGTACTTTTGCTCCTTGCAAGAAAATTATATTTTAATGCCGCAGAGCACTTCCGCTGCATTCGGTGGTGGTGCGCAGGGCCGGATTAAGGTACGGGCTCATTGGGGCTGCAGCCCCGGGCCCCAAGCAGCCAAAGGGCCCCGTACTAGCACCCGGAAATATAAATAAATGCTAGTCAGTTTCAATTCAAAACAGCTCAGAACGAAAGGGGATTTTTCTCTCTTTTTAACGGTGAAACATGAATGCTATAATGTACCCTTCTCTAGACGAGCTAGTGTATATGAGCTTGTTATACAAGACTGTGTTAGAGCAACAAAATGTAAGCGTGGCCTTCTCGTTGCAAGGAGCAAAGCTGTTGATGCTGGTGGTCTCTTGAAGTTGAAGACGGAAGGACAGCCACAGAGTTCTCTTTTGTACTGGGGCCCCCTTTGACGCGTTTTACGGACAATGGGCAAGCAATTAACATACGAATGCTACACATTTTTTTTTTAATCTTAGTTTTGGAAGAGGAAACATTTAAAAAATGTTTTAAAAATTCGTTTTTCCCGATAACTATTGATGACTGGAATGAAATTAACGGACAGATACTTTTTTATTCGCTTTTATTAGCGCAATTAAGAATATCTTCCTTTCCCTTACTGCATGTCGTTTCCAGTTAATGATTTTCAATGGCATCTTTTACAGCGAAGCTGTTTATGGCTAGGGTTGCGTGGATTTTTCGTGCGCGTGACCAAAAACTCTACGCTCTCACCGCACCCACGCGCCGCACCTGCCGGCGTCTGCAGCAGTAACTGTTCCAAAGCAAAAGCCCAAAACAAATGGCACCTTGCACGCGTGTTCGTCAATGCTTTATTTTGGTTATTTACTTCGAATCTTTTATACGGGGAAGGCGTGCGGCACGTGGAACACCATTCCCTGCATTATCCTTGAAGCTTGGGCTGCTGTTCTCCATTTTCAATTTTCTTCTCTCGTCCTAGGGCCGCGTATAGTCCGGACTCCCGAAGAGCAACGCGCCTACGAAGAGCAATGGCGGGAACGGCAACGAGAATGTCAGTGGCGACGGCAGGCGGCACGTGTGTGTGCGTACCTTTCGTCACGATGACCACCGATCAAGACAATAAATGTGTTCGTACCTTTCTTCGAAATTCCGTGTCAGTCTTTGTCGTGTGCTAAACAGCTTCGCTGGTCACCCACCTTCACAAAGTGGATTGGCTCCCAATTTTTCTGTGTGTTGTTTTGTTCGTGTATCTGTATCGTTCACTCCTCCAATGGTCTCATATGAGGTCGCAGTATGTATAAATAAATTAATAAAATAAATAAAGTCACAAGAGATACCGGTAGACCTCTGTCTCTTGGAAGTTTTCGAGGCGCTGACTGCAAGCAACTTGCCCCCACTGTCCGGACCACGGCGATAGAAATATTTCAGGTGGCGTAACGCTGCGCCTCCCCCCCACAGCCCTTGGCTCTGCCTCCGCCAAAGAGCCACCGCGTCAAAAATTGGCACACGATTCTCCCCCCTGTCGCCAGGGTGCGCCACCAACCCGGAGGCTGCAAGCCCCTTCATGTTTCAAAAGTAGCGCAAGGTGCGTCGATGCACGAGACACATGCAACGTGCAGCACTTGGGAAGATCATGGCGGCACAGCGCAGCACTGAGCTATAGATTTCCTACGCAATGCTCTTCCCAGAAGTGGCGCGCGGCACGTGTCTCGAGCATTTGCACAACAATGAATGGCGCGACTTTTCCCAGGATAGAGGGGCTTTAGGAGGCTGAGGAGTCCGTCCTTTCATGACCGGTAGCGTGTGCCGGGCTACAACGCCCCATAGTTTTACGCAGTTTTTGCGTGATTCTCGTATTGTTTCTGGCCGGTTTCGGCTTCCAGAAGTTGGGAGAAGTGCCTCGTGCCACGGTGCAACGCAGCATACGAGACGTTCACACTGCAGCTCTCCCTGTCTGCTACTCGACAACAAAGAGAACCACCCGAAATTATGCTAACATTCAGTGACTCTACGTGCAGCCGACAGACTTCGTCTGCGAGAGTCATGTCGAGCCGACTATTTGTAACCAAATCGTGACACCTGTTCTTGAACGGCCACGTTCGCGTAAGTGTACCATCGCTCTGGCAGAAAACGCAGCACTAAGACAACTCCCTGGCTGCCCCAGCTACCTACAAAAAACGAAAAAAGAAATAATTGGCTGCATTTTTGGCCACTGGTAAACGCAATGAGTTGTGGTAGCTTTACAAGAGCATTGCTAGTGAGAACAATTGGAAAATGAAATGCTACGGTGATGAAACAGTTGTAATGTGCTGTACACATATCGAACACGACATCAAGAATGACGTCTAGGACGACACCCTAGAAAACGACGTCAAGAACGACGTCTAGGGCGGCCTCAAGGATGACATCCTAGAGGTCATAAAGACAACATCAAGGACGACCTCAAGAACGACGTCGAAGACGACCTCTAGGACAGCGTCGATGTCAAGAGCGACCTGAAGGACGAACTCAAAGACGTCAGCAAAGGTTTCCCCAGCAATTGAATTTAGGGGGGGGGGGGCGGAAGGGGGGGCTCTAAATTGTTAGGGGTGGGGGGGGAAAGGGCATTGAGAACAGAGGAGTCGTTGCAAATTAAGGGGGTGCTTTAAAAAAAACAAGGGGGGGGGGGGGTGTACACCTGTAAGTCAGCCACCGACGCTTACGTACGTGACCGGCGCTTCGCGACCTTGAGGACATGACCATGAGAAAACTTTTAGTCGAAGGAACAGACACACAAGGGAACGTCTCTCCCTTCTGTGTCTGTTCCTTCGACAAAAAAAAAAAAAAAAAAAAAAAGTCTTTCCTTTTCTGCACTACAGCATCAGGTGATTAGCTACCACCAGCTCGCGCCTGCAGTCTTTTCACAAAACAGTGCCTAAAGCTTTCAGAAATCGATAGATAGTTAGATAGATAAAACAGTGCCACAGCTACCATCGCAGCGCACGCGAGGTCGTTTTTGTACCATCCGATCCAACGATCAACATCCAGAATTCCAGATCGTTCCGATGATTCTGATACTGATACCCGATACTGCGCAGACGCCTTCGCGTATGCATCGTATCGTTATCCAGGGTATATGTTTGATCTCTGAAACTCTCGTCCGCCCGAAACCAGTCAGTCCCACACATTACATTGTTCATGAGCTGGCGCTTGAACGCCTGAACTGCAACTGCACGCTTCCTGTGACTGCCCGGCGCTCTCGTTTTACAGCCGCGTCTCTGCTCGTCCCTCTTCGCCTGGCTGCACCCGCGGTTGCCGACACCGCACTGCTTTGGTGGTACACAAAGCCCGCAAACAAAGGCCTTCATAGTACCTGTAGTCGCCTTGCTGCCGAGTGCACAGAGACAAAAGCCCTTGCTCCAAGAGCGAGTGCCGATTGCACGCAGGGGCGGATTTAGAGGGGGGGTCCGGATGGGCGGCGGAGAAAAGCTCACCGGAGAAAAGCTCACCGGAGAAAAGCTCACCGGAGATAAGCTCACCGGAGAAAAGCTCACCGCAAAACCGGCAGATGCGGAGAAAAGCTCACCGATTTTTTTTTGTTTAACTTAGCGGATTCTGCGTTAAACATGACAATTTAAGACAATTCGCATTCGCCACTTCATTTAAAAAAAATTCCTCTTTCTTGTAATATTCTTGAAGGTCATTGGGCATATTTACTAATTCCTCAGAAATTAGTAATCACCCATTCTGTATATTAATTAAGCCGCAAAAATGATATCAGAACATCGTACACTGGTAAAAAAGACAACAATTTATTGAGAACTGAGGGTGCGCCGTCGGTAGCTCTGTCAAATAAAGAGGTTTGTTCTTAGTGAGCTAATATGAATAGCGGTGTGTGAACCGTTTCAGCTTCAAATATTTTGTAGTGCCTAATATTTAAGTAGGTATTTGTTGATGCAATCAGTGTCCGCTACGCTGTTTTCTTTCTGTTAATTTCACTGAGAAAACTTTAGTTGCGAGAACAGCTTCAGTAGGTATTTGTTGACGCAATCAGTGTCGGCTGATTGCGTCAACTCGCCCTATTCGCTACCTTACAGAAGACTATTTCTTATATAGGTCACGAGTAACAACGGTGCCAGTGTGCAGCTCTGAAAGTCATGAGTGGCTCACCTTAGAAGGGCACTATCACGCAAAGGCAACGTGCGGAGACACCAGCACGAACGGCTAGAAAACGTGCATGTCCGTGGAAGAAAGAAGCCTGAATATCCTACTGACTGTTCTATCCTGTTTTCAAAGGTTAATAAAAGCTTCGAAGAGAATTTCAGGCACCGCGTTGTTGCGCATGCACTTTCGGATTTTCGGTGTTTACAGTTTTGATTTTTAGGTTTTGGGGAGAGATAAGTTTTCGAACTTTTTCATGTTATTCAAGTTCATAAAATTTTCAGTTAAGCTTTAGTTGCCTAAAGAGTAAGCCGCAGGAAACAGTGGCCCGCCATTATTAATTTGGGAGCAATATACTCAATAAGCTTGGCAAATAATACAAAAAAGGACATTTTCTTTTTGACAAAGCTGACGAAATTTAATGATAATAAATTGATATATGTTACGCATGAATCCAACAGCCTCCATATATATAAAAAAAATCGGTGAGCTTTTCTCCGCATCCGCCGGTTTTGCGGTGAGCTTTTCTCCGGTGAGCTTATCTCCGGTGAGCTTTCCTCCGGTGAGCTTTTCTCCGGTGAGCTTTTCTCCGGGATTCGGTCCGGATGTCCTGACCCCCCTCTGGATGTTTGCATGAGCAAAATTAGTACGCTGACCAACATCTAACCCCCCCTCAGCCCCTGATTGCACGCTCCGCGTGCTTTCGGCGAGCGTTCTTGCAGCCATTTGAAATCCGCGCCCCAAGGGCGGCGGGGCGGCGGTGGTGTCGATCAGTTTTCGGGTGCAAAGCAATCCTCATCGGAACGACGGTAATCGAGTGGGCTAGCGCACACCTGTCAGGACACTTGGCGAAAACGTCGGCAAGTAATTCGACCCCTGCGATTGGTCGGCGCCAAGGCCGCTAGCTAATCGCGGCTACCAACTTTTTCGCCAACAGTGTGTCAAGATTAGTGCCCCAACTCGGAGCACGTCGAAAGCTCGCTACTAAAGGCTACAAGCGCGAGCTCCTTGCTCTTGGGCAGATTAGAGTCACTAAATGAGCTGCGCTTAGAGTATCGGCACTCCGTTCCCCGGCATTGTTGTGGGCGCCGCCATTATGGCTCGTATGCAGAGCAGACGCAACTGCCGATCGTCATGATTCAAAAGTGCGACTTCCTCAGATTTAGATTCGTTGTTAAGGTCACGCAATATTGCTTTGCTCTGTTACGAACTGTTTAAACATTTGTGGAGGGCGGAAAGGCGTTTCCTGTGATTTCAGATAAAGCTTCAGATAACTGGCAACCATGATTTTAAGACACAATATGGCCAAGTGTCGTTACTCTGAAGCGTAGCTTATTTAGTGGCACTAGGGCAGATCTCGGCGGCACAAGCTCTCGTGCGCTTGTAGCCTTCTCTGCAGTACACCATATCACTGGCTAAGTTCCTCATCTACAGTGGGTAACAATGTCGCCAGAACATTCAGGCATAAATGAATGAATGTTCTGGCAGCATAAATTTATTCATGCATGAATGAATGATCTGGCAGACCAACGGCCAGTGCTACGGGAGCACGGCAGTCCGATTTCAGGTGACGTCAATCCGCCATTTTGTTGTCAGATACAAATTTGATGGCAACAGATGAATCCTTAAAATAACTGCCTTTGGCACGCACCATGCAGGCAGTTCATAAACAATAAATAGCGGTAATAATTACATGCGGATTTGACTGCTGCCAAGTCAATCCTTGAAATACTTGCCCTCGATACGCATCGGACAGGTCCGAAAGGTCATAACAACAAAATGGTGGACATAACGACGTCAGTGAAAGGCTGCGAGCGGGAGGTTAGTCCACGGCGGAAGGTTAGTCCACTGGAGGTTAGTCTGATTAACCACGCCTACACCCGTGGCCTGCACCCCTGCACGAGCGCTCACGTAGCCGAGGTGCGATCAAACGCAAAAACCCCGAGACCGTTGCTGGACTTTAAAATACTTTCTAGATGGCGCGAGCTGCCGCCTAACTGAAAAGCTTTAGCCACATGCCTTTGATTATTTATTTATCCATTCGCCTTGTCGGACCCTCACGAAGATGGCGACCGTTCTTCGGAGGCTGTCCTCACCCTTGACGCAGCTGAAAAACGCGTCGAAGCTGAGCCGTTCCCTGCCCAACCTGCAGTCGGCCCGCGGCAAGGTGTGCTCCAGCTCCGGCGCCCTGTGTCCCGAACCGGAGACGAATAACCTGGGCGTCGTCAAGGCCATCCTGGCCGTGCTGCCGGGCCTGTACGTGGGGGCCACCATCAGCAGGCAGGGGGCTGCCTTCCTCGAAGAGAACGACATCTTCGTGCCGGACGAAGACGACGACGACGGATAGGCGAGGCGCCAATCGGCTGTAGTTCCCCTCATTAGCGCCCGGCTGTTGGTTACCCCTCAAGCTGGCTCACTACGGACTCTCGGCGAGACGCGGCGGCACGCTGCAATAAATCGTACGAATGCGTAGCTGCCAAAGTGCCTCGTTGTTTCTCCTAGAGTTCTGCTAAGTCGCATAGTCCATGTAGAGACAGGGCTACATCTTACACAAGAAACGAACACCCTAAAGTCGGTGACAGGTTGAAAGAGTGAAGTGGAAGCTCCTCCCACCTCTTACCACCTTAGCAGAGCGAACGCGGGGAAGGAGGCAACCTCCTCTCCAGCTTTCGTTCTGCTAATTTGGAAATAGGTGGGAGGAGCTTCCTGCGCCGGCCGGAATCGCCCTGAAACCAGGACGGTGCACAGCGCTCCTTGGTGGTGCAGCGCGAAGTCTGTGCTGCGCCGCAGCGAGCGCCACCATGCATTACCTCGTGTTTTGTTCGTTTTTCCTTGCGTTCGTCTGCGCGCGGTGCCCTCTGCTAGGGTGCTGTGGGTCTTTGCACAATGGCAGACACAAGGTGTTGCCGATGTTGGAGCCCTAGAAACTTTACTAATAACACTTCATTTCTAGCGTATGTAGTTTTAGAATCTCATGTTCTGTGGTGTCGCTTGTTCCGCCATTGTGCGGTGCTTCAGACCTTCTAACAATGAGCACGTGACTTTCGAAAGGGGTCTATTTCTTTTGGTTTTTTTACTCGCGGATTTAGCGTCCCACACAGATGAACGCCGGGATGCAATTGTCGACGGGGTCACGAAGCGGGCGACGATTCCGCAAGCATATTTTGCACATCACTGATGGTTCAAGAAAGAGTTACACCAGATAGTAGCTATACCTCGGTGTCATTGAAACGCCTCGCAACGCTTTCTATGAAATTCATAACTTTCGGGCACTCTTTGCTACCACAGCGATTGTTGGTAATCTTGGTGACGGTAAGAAGCTTGTCGTCCTTGCTGTCAGAAGAGCTGAGGAAATTATCGAGTGCTGCCGCAAGGAGCATTCATTCTCGCAAGGTAGCCATCTCAATGGAGTGCGCGTCTGCTATGCCTCCTCGATTCCGGCTCCTGGCCGCGATGCTTGACGGGACTGCACCCCGGTGCACTGTCGATTTTCTTGGTGCACGTTCGTGCCATGAAAAGTCGCACCAGGAGGGTGCGCTCTGTTCATCGAGGACGTCTGGTGTGCATCGGTGCGGATGATCGAGGACGCTACGACTGTCACGATATATTGCATTCGCTTTTCTTGTGTGCTGCAGTGAGCTCGTTTAACGGCCCTTAAATTCATTTTTCGTTGCAATATGGTGAGCAGTCTACCAAAACGCGTCTCTTTGTCTATGAAAACGGAGGTACGAAAAAGTGGAATGTCTCTGCGCATCAGAGGGGCGTGAAAAGGTGAGGAAGTGATTACGTGTGCGGTGAAACTCCAGTTTAGCAAACACAGTTACTCCTCTCTACGGTGGCTAGCAAACTGCTGCGGAAGACAAGAACCAGCACATTTGGCACGCCTTGCAAAATTCAAATTCCAAAAGTACATCCATGAAATTGGGCATGCAAACATTGTTTTGCAAGTTTTGTGTCTTATTTTGAGAGCTCAACTTGGAGGCGGTGAAACATCAAAAATGAAGCAAAAACAATGGCCGCATGCGTTCCCCACGTCCTATATTAAATGTTTGTCTGCACACTGGTTTGCAAGCTGTGGTCATTTCGTTGAAATCATTACTTATCGCAACTATCCTGCTTTTTGCCAGCCTCTACAAGGCTTTGTCAACGTTTTTGCGTTCAGCAAGCCACCCAGGGACAAGCTCACAGACCAGCGCAAGTTCTGCTGGTTGCAGCACACCTGGCAGTTGTCAGTCAACAAAAACAATACATCCGTCGAACTCTCATCTCCCTTTTCTTGAAGGCAAAGTCCTCGCTCTTAATAAACTGTTGGATTTCCGAAAGCCATAAAGAGGCAAGGCAGCCATTGCTATGATTAGCAAAGGACATCACTGTACCTCTCCAGAAAGGGCAGATAAACTTGGTTGCTGTATAAGACTTGCTGACAGTCTATTTTTAGCTAACATAATGCAAACCCATTCTCCCCAAGATAAGCTGCTAAAGACCCACTTACATATTATTTTGCTCAGATTCCAATAGCCAGGCTTTTGGGAAGCTGCAGAGACATGCAGAACTCGGAAAAAATGTCATCTTTTATTTATAAACGCATCACACAAACACACACACATGGCAACATGACAGTAAACTTCGTATGGTTCACTTCATAAACACACACAGGCACGCCCATCGGAAAACTGCAGCATCATTCAGCACAGGCAATGTGAAACTCCTCAAATGCGCAATTATGTTGCACTACGAAAAAGTTCGAAAAGCAGCCTTGGCATCGGAGAAGCTGCTCCGTAACATGGCAAGACCCTTTGGCACCACTGGTTGGGCATTCCTTGGTGAAGTGCGTGGCCATTGCTTGGATCATTGCCTCTTTGGGACATAGGTCAAGGGTGGCTCACACCCGCCATTGCAGATCGTGGAAAAAACATGCCACAATTGGTGGCATCCGAACAGGAGATCGGGGGGGGGGGGGGGGGGGTGGGGGAGATGACTGTCCTTGCCCCCCTCCTCTTAGACATTCCTAGTAAACAATCTGGAGGAAGGAAACTATCCTCCCATTGACCCCCTCCATCTCCACAATACTTCCGATGTCACTGTGCAGGGGCGGGCAGATTCAAGGGAAAAGGGGGGGAGGGGGGGAGGTGACAACCCAAGGACAACCTTTCTAGAGGGAGGCAGCCTTCCTGAGGCCAGAGCTGACGGCCCTAACAACAAGAAAGAATGCTCGCTTATAAGAAAGCAACCATCCGCACGCCTACCCCCTGCCCTGCCCCTGCTGCCCCCCCCCCCCCCCCCCCCCCTTTCCCGTTTCCGGCGCTCCGTTCCGCCACTGCGAGGTGTCGTTTTGAAAACATATACCAGTTTCTTTTTTTAGTTGCATATCTGAGCAGCACTCTGCCTGTGACGTCACATCTGTCTGCGACGTCAGAGCCGAATGCTTAGCGCCTCCCCAAGTCTGACACAGAATCCTCCCCTGCCACTGGCCACAATTACCACAAGCTTCTCATTGCACTGAACCATTCTACACTTCCTGGGAATGAAGCAAAATGGCATTTCGCCGCACGTGGTTATACGGCGTTCCAGAGCAGGGCAACATAAATAAATAAGTTAGTGAAAACACGGTTTGGCAACACCGTGGTGGAAGCTTGAGCGGGGCAAGGTCAATGTACACGCACCGCACAGCCCAGCCTCGGGACCATGTTCTCCCTAGCACCCTGCCACATGACATCCGCTTTTCCACCTCGAGTGTAGCCGATGATAGGCGTCGTCTGCTTTTTGGCGTGCGATTAGCTCCACCCGTGGTTGCTGGCTTGACCCGTCGCATCTGGCCCGGTGTCGGCTACTTGCATGGCCGACACCTGGTTGAGACGGCGGCCTTCACTTGGCAGTTACTCGGCGACCGTCTTGTAGGTGCCCCAGCCGTGGAAGCACTTGGTGAAGCGCTGGGACTCCTTGCCCTTCCAGGTCGCCACGAGCTTCCTCGGACGATCTGGCTGGGCCACCCTCAGGTTCTGGACGTACACCTGCATTGGGACACAGGTATTCTGAATCATCCGAGGAAAAGAGAAGAGCGCATACAGGGAGGGACCGTTCCAGCATAGGTGTTGGTAAGGCCAAAGGGGTTACTTCGGCTGTACCGACCACCACAAGACGTCAGTACAGCCAGAAACCTCTTTGGCCATACCAAAACCGAACGGCCATTGGAGGCTAATTCACACAGACATAACAATGCTAAATCTACAATAGGAGCAGCACTATACCCTGTTGTGGGTTAAAAAAAGCAGGACAAGCTGCTCTCTGGTTTTTAAGCCTCTTGTGACTGCTCATGATCGGGCGGCTGGTTGTGGGCAGCAACAAAAGGCTTAAAGACTGGTTTTAAACTTCTCCGGTCGTAAGCAGTCACACGTATGTGAACCAGCCTTTAGAGCATTGACACTTCACTACCTGATTGTTTTGTGAACGCCACCATTTGCTTACCTAGTGTAGAGTGGGCACAACTGGCAATAGTTACACGACTAGCCACAACGATTTTAGGCAATAAGATGGCTAAAGGGTCAGTACTTTGAAGAGTAGTGGCTCTGGCACCATGGACAGAGACAAGCAGATGACCCTTAGCATTGTGGCACCTGGGCCTTTCAAACATTGCTCACGCATCCCAAGCTAGGAGCAGTGGTCGGGGCAGATGATGCAACTGCCAGGGCCACTTGCGCCATCCGACCTGGGCAGTTTTGCCGAATGCCAAGACCAGTTGAGACTACAACGAAATTTCGGTGCTTCTTTTTCGGCCTATACGTGTTCAAAGGAGCAGTATCACATCGGACGCACCAATATCTCGTTAAAAAGAGATAAAGACAGGAAAAGGAATTTTAAAACAAATTAAACGGTTAGCAAAGAGCACCTGGTGGATGTCGCTAATGCCTCATTTGTAATGTCCGTCTAGGAACCTTGACAGGTAGTGACGATGCCTGTCTCACCTAGAGCTATATATACTTTGAACCTGACGTCATCCCGACAGCTCTACAGCCAGCACAAGAGAAGAGGGGAGGGAGGAACTTGCCACTGAATGGGACTCTCTTTTGTGTGTCCCAGACGTCGCTATTCCCCCTCTACAAGATTACAGAAGATTAACCCGTCACCAAAAATTCACAGAAACAGCTTTGCGGTTAGTTGCGGTGCCACAACCGCTGGCCTGCTTTGACCGCTTCGGTGGCTGGAACGTCTAGGGCATCCTGACGACGTCAGCTTCGCCGCAGCTACTCTCATCCCGAGACAAATTACGTCACGATTTCGCCGGATGTGACGTGCTCCCCGCTGGCTGCTCTCCAAGCGCTTGCCAAAGTGGGCCGTTTATAACGAAAAATACAGCCATCAGGCTCAAAATACAAACGTGCGATTGTCATTTACGGATATAGTGGATAATATTCAGCCTATTTCTGAACAGGATGGGTATATTTCAAATTTTGTTGAAGTATCTCTTTAAAGGAACACCGACACCCCTTAAAAAAAAAAGTTCATTTTTTGCCAGGTGATTTAGTATCGTGTCAAAGGACTACCCAATAAATATATTGCAACAGAGTCACATATATTTTTAATAAAGCCAAGAAATGCAACTGCTCGAAACAGAAACCTGCGCACGGAGGTCAAATATAGAGGAGAGAGAGTGCCGGGCCGGAAGTCACGTGGGCTACACCCGACCGCATTCTTTTATTTTTTCTGCGGCCAAGCGCAGCAGACAACGCAGGTACTGTTTGCCGTGCGATTGCTCTGCGTCTTGATGTTTGTTCCGCTTGCTGTTCTGCACTTCGAGTTTTTTTTTTTTTTTTTTTTTACACTGAAGAGTTGGAAATGAGTGCTGAATGCCCGTGATCGGCTCCGAAAAGAATGCCCCCAAGATGTTGCGTGGGGAGCTGCCTCAAAGGTTGTGTATCCAAAAGTGGCATTGTGCGGCAGAGTGCATAAGTTTCCGAAAGATCAGCGGGTCAGGATCAATGGCTGGCTGCAATCCCGGCAGAACAGTTACGGGAACCTCGGAAAGTGGACGCTACCCGATTTATATGCTCATTGTATTTTGTGCAAAGTGACTACATGGAGTTTGCAGGTGTCAAAAAGGGAGTCCCCTACCATTTAGTTCAGCAACGCTTCCTCCACAACTTTTTTTATTTTTTTTTATTTCGGAGACAATTGTAAAAAAGAAAAGTAAATATTGCAAAATCTTGGACAAAAAAAAAAAAAAAAAGCTTTCTATGCTTACAGGGGGATACAACCAAGGGCGAAGCGGACATCTTTCCACTGAGCTACAGTGTAGACCGCATATAACGCATGTCCCGGGAGTCGCGAAAATCCGCACTATAAGTTTTGTTTTGGTTATAGCGCGGTACGCGCTATAACCAAAACATCAATTTTTCAGGCCAAAATACATGCCATGAGACAACTGACCCTTTAAAACAATTTATTTTATATTAGATGAAAAATAAAGCTTAGTTTGAGGGAAGTCTTTATTTCACCAGACTAGTACACTTCTCTTTCAAGTGTGTCACACATTTTGAAAGAAATGAGCGACTTTTGCCTGGCGCAGCCTTTTAATGGCGTCGCGGGTTGTGGACGGACATTGCGAGCGTTCAGGATTGCTAACCCTAATCACTTTTCTCTGGTGATGAAAACGCGTGAAAATTTGCGTCCTTTAAACGGTACGCGCCAGTAATACCTTCAACTTGAGCACAGGCATGAAATGCTCCAAATAAAAAATCCGGGCGATGTTCGAAAACACAAATGCTTAGAAAGCTCCACTGTAGTTGAAGTAAACAAACACGACGACACGGGCGTTTCTGCCGTCTTGAGAGTGCCGCCACAACATCGCCGCACAAGTAGGTGTATCTTCCCTTCTAGTACGTGCTGGGTTATCATAGCGACACGCAAAGAAAATTCACAGTCAAGGATAGCGCTTCTACGCGAAACGATGAACTTCCACCACGCCGACTACGTCGACGATCAAAACCGACGCTATGTTTGCGGATAGAAGCAGCCGGCCGGCCGGCATGCAACGCGCGCGAACACTTCTCCTCAACCTGCGATTGGTCTGTCGTTGCGGTTGTTTCCAACGCAGCGAAGGGACGCACGCACGTGAGCAACACGTGTGCGTCCCTCCGTCGCCCCGTCGCTATGGCAACTGAAGCCTCTCTCTTCGCTTCTCCCCGCTTCTTCGAGCAACCTCCTTGCCCCGCGAGTGCCGCTTGCGGCTAGCGCCGTTATCTAGTGTCGCACAGGGAAGCGTGCTCGCTGCGCCGGTCGGTCGGCGCGTTTGGCGGGCTGTTCCAGAAACCGCACTATAACCGGTATTTCCCTTCGCTCGCCTGCATTTTAAGCAGTATGCAATTACATGGGAGTTGTATGGGAGGCGAACCGGTGGTTTAAAAAAGCCGCGTTATACCCGGTCCTGCACTATAAGCGGCTACGTTGTAAGTGGTCTATACTGTACTCCACAACACGAAAAAATGTTTTTCCTGACAACATAAACTTGTGGATGTCCTTGGGCATAGGCAGCTTTCTATTGTGGAGCTCGAAATACAACATTTTTAACATCGTAATGTTCAGGCAGATGAGGGGGAACTCCTCGTTCGTAGTAATACAGCCGGCCGACAGTAGGTCGACCGGCTGCATTACCTACAACAAATTCCCTGCAGCAAAGACACTTGCCAGGCATGCATGCATATTCAATGCAAAGTACGCACTTTGTGCTTGACGTTTGTGCGTTTTTCAAGCTCTTAACAATTTGTGTTTGTAAGACGAGCCATGTCTTCAGCTACAAGAAGGGGTGACAACTCGGCGACGTTTTCGTGCAAATTGTCTTGGTGGTCGGGCGTGTCGTACGGCGTGATTCCTAATTGTTTTGACCGGTCCAAAATTTCTCTTTCGAAGGAAGACAGATTTGCTGGTACCGCGAACGACACTTCTGAAGTAGAGGTCCCACGCCCGTCGTCCGCTGCCATTGCCCCCGTGAGTCCCACAATACGCGATACGCCATGTTGAGAATTACGCAGCAAACGCACCGAATGCTTCCGGTTCTCTGTGCAAGTTTTTTTTTTAATCAACATAGTTGCAGCTATTTAAAAGCCACAAAAATGGGTTTCATATTTTTTTCTATTTTTATTATTGAGTGCGTGCCTTCAATGACCCACAACTTTGAATAAATTTGGTGGTTGTGTATAAACCTTAGAAATCTTGGCCCGTTACCACGGTAAAGAGAGTGAGCGTGAGTCAAACCGGCCAGTTCTCGATTAGCGGTTTTCGGGCGGAAAGAAACCGAATTTCGAGACGAAAATTCTGTTATGGGTAGTTGGGCTCTCATATGTCACATACAACTAAAAACCTCGGCGAGCATAAATACCCTGTCAGTGTCCTGGCTAGTTGGCACAAGTCGCCTGGGCACTTGTGCCAAACGCAAACATTGAGTGGCCCGACCAGTTGGCTCAGTTGCACGGGCCGGTTGGTGCAGCACTGAGTGGCCTGAAAAGGGGGATCTCGCCCACGTTTACCTGGGCGCTCTTGTAGGCCAGCTTGACCTCGACGTCGCTGCACTTCTTGCCCACCCAGAGGAAGACCGTGGACCCGCTGTCCAGGATCATCATGTCCTCCTCGGCCAGGTCGTCCTGGCAGAAGTCGGCGCACTTCTCCGACACGGCAAAGTAGCCCTTCTCGTTGGAGCACCGGAACAGACGCGAGTAGCGCAGGAACTCCGCATCCTGCGGAAGGGCGAAGCGGCGATGAAGCACAGTTCTGATTGGGATTGTAAACCTCTCTGGTGCATGCTTAAGGCTGGTTCCCACAGTTGCGTTTGAGTGCGATTGAGCGCGCTCTGCCCACCTCCAACGGCTTACGATTGAACATGCTGGCGCCATTTATCGGTAGCCTCGGAGATTCATATAACTGGATCGAAGGCTTTGCGGTATTTGTGAGAAATTACTATCAACTACAACATTGTTAAAAAGTGTTTTATGCCCGTGGTGAAATAATGCCGCATACAAAATGAGAAGTAAGCAAGCGAGCACAATGCACTCAATCACAATCGAATACAGCTGTAGGCCTTTAGCGTGCCAAGCACGGCGGCTGAAATTGTGCCATGGGCAGGACACTGCGAGTTCGTTCCAGAGAATGTATGGGGGATTGCCTGCTCGCTTAGCAAATCACCAAATCCCTAGGGGCACCGAGGACGAAAGCTTTCCGAGTAAGAAACCTTGTAGCTCTTCGGTAAAATGCTTTCGTCTTTTGGCTACTGAGACCAACGTGCATAAAAAAGACTCTTCTAGGGGTTAGACTATTACGACCCCCAACCCAGATGCCATTATATTTATGGAGGTGCTAGCTCACGTTGCGAGTAACTAACTGCAATGAACACCTAAAGTGAGTTCGCCCGTGTGAACGGCACTTTGCCATGGATGGATGTGGAAAGGCTCGTTGCCATGAGGTTTATTTGTGATGCTCTGCCACAAACACAGGAGCACCATCAAGTCCATCCTATGTTCCCAGTGTCTTTACATTCAAACAACAACCCATAGGCCATGTTGATGGTCAAAAGCATTCAAAACAAAATGTAACAAATCAAAAGCGTTCGGAACAAAACATGTTTGTTTTGTTTTGAACGCTTCAGTTCATGCACCCAACTGATCCACGCTGCGTGAATGCGATGCCGATGCCCAACGACTTCGCCCCGACGTGTCGTAGCTATCGCTCGGACTGCACTGTGGATTAATGTGGGACAGCTAAATTTTTCTTAGAGCTGTTATCCACCTTCTCCAATAAATTAGACAACCAGAAAAAAAACATCCGTAAAAGCTAATCTTGGCTTTGTCTAACCTCTCTACCATAAAATCCCGTAAGGATGCCCACCCAAAATGAAGAGATAAATGGTGAAAAACATGGGGTGGGCTATCTTTGGGGATGCTACAGCAAAACTTTATCAAAAATTAATGATAAGCCGGGGCCCCCCGCTACAAACCACGTGGCACGGTTACTGATGCCGCAGATTGCGCACACGGTAAATCGCGTTTCACGAAGCGATAAACACGCTGGAATTCGGTACAAACTCCTGTGTCACGGCAAAGGATACCGCAAGTAGCCGACACAGCAGATTCGCGTTTCACGGTGGGAAGGACTCGCAGAAACCCGCCGAGAACTCACAACTCACGGGAACGGATCCCACAGATCGTGGATGCAGCAGATTCAAGTTTCATGGTGCAATAAAGACGTGGGAGCCCGCTACAATCTTGCCTGTCATGGAAACCGATTTCGCGCGCGCAGATCGGGGACAAAAACACGGGAGTACGCTACAAACTCGCATGTCACAGAAACAAATACCGCAGATAGCGGACGCAGCAGAATCACGTTTCACGATGCAATATACACGCGGGAACAACTCGCGCATGTTACATACAACTAAAAATCTATATCACGCGCGTAGCTCGCGAAAAAAAACACGGAAATCCGCTACGAACTGGGGAGCGGATACCCCAAATCGCGAATGCAGCAGATTCACATTTCATGATGTAATATACACGCGAGAATAACTAAAATGTTACGCGAGCCGATATCGCGAGCAGATCACAAACAAGAAATGCGGGAACCTGCTATGAACTTGCTTCTCGGATACACCGGTACAGCCGATCGTGTCGTTGATGCGCGATCTCCGTCGGACATCGCTTAACGTCCAACGGGAATCGGGGGGGAGGGCGATGTTTCGGAATTTTTATGTTACAGATATTTAGCCAGAAAAACGGAATGGGCGATCTCTCGGGGGAAGGTGCCCTTACAAGATTTTACGGTAGGTATGGCACCAGTCTACGCAACTCTGTGGCGTTACAACAAAAAGGCAGCCTTCTACTGGCAACCAAAGCAACATAGCAATGCCTGGCTCGACTGGCGTTTCTTGGCCAGGCTCCAAACCGAAAGCGTACCTGAAGTATCGCTACCGCGATGCGACGTAAGAGAATTGAGCTGGGGCACATAGGAGAACAGAGTGCTGTACGTCATGCGAGCCAAACTTAGAAGGCCACGATTTTAATGTTCAAAGAATTAGCCGCTTACAATCTTTATATTTTTTATCTTGGCACAAATGAGAGAAAATGTGCCACCTTCACCTGAAACACCGCAATTTCGCCGCGTAATTGCAACGAAAAAACTCCACATTTCCCAATCTGCAGTCGCATGTGGTGGTCATGGGAACCACAACGTGACGTCATTTAGAGAATGCAAGTTTTTGTGGCGCCATCTAACGAAAGTCAACAAAACCATTCCCTCCCCGCTGCAGCACTCCCCAACATTCCTGTAGCAAACCGTCTTTTGTCTGGATCGCTCGCTGTGACCTTCGACGGTGCTAAGCGGGTGCAGTACTCTATTGTAGCCGGATCAGACCTCTAAAGGTCAACAATCGCAGAGGGAGTGCTGGGGGCCCTGGAGACGGAACCGACCTGGTATTCCCAGAGACGCCACATCGCACTTTGCTCGAAAGACAGTGCGAACATTGAGGGGTACCCCAACCTTCAATTTGTTTTACCTTTTTTTTTTTAAATAGAAACAAGCGGGCGCGAGAAGAAATGGTTTTCTGTTTTTCACTCTGCAGAGGACGTGGACTAATTCCCATAATCAATGGCCAAAGTCCGAAAATGGTCAGTGAAGTGATGACAGGGTGGCGACTTCCAAGAGTGAACCCACCGTGTCGTAGGGTGCCTTCCCACCAAGGCCGACCCAGAAGAAGTTCTCTGGTTCGTCCCCCTCGCACACGGTCACCACTGTGTAGTCGGCCTGCAAAAAGAGGAAATAGCTTCAGTCATACCTAGGGTCCGCTGTTTTCAATATGCACCTAAAAACCAAGCAAGTTAATCCTAGAGCTAGTTTTATCACACAATCAAAGAAAACTGAAAAACTAGGAATGTTGCTGTCCACAAAAAAGAAAAACAGAAGCTTCACAGAAAGAAACCCTTACATACGAATTTATTTTCTCTCGAACTGGAACAGGTCCCTACTGAACTGCCCCAGAGGCCGCTTCTCTCTTCGAGAATCAAACCCCTTATTTCCTTTCCTTCTCTCATGGCTACCAAGACGCTTTACAAGTATTTGGAACACGCACGTATGTTTCTTGGGTGTTGGAGAGTCCCATGTCCATGTCTTGTTTTCTTCAACACAAACCCCAAAAAATGCCTATGTTTCCTTTAATTCCGAAAATTTATCCCGAAAAACACTGACTCTGAGAAAAAAAAAATTAAACCCCAAAAATGAAAAAAAAAAAAAAAAAAAACCCATTAAGTACCACATTTTTGCGCATATTACCCGCCCCTGCATAAAACCCGCACCCCTTACTACTCTCGAAAAAAACAAAAAATTTCCTCGCATTACTTTTGCAAAGCAATGTCCAGATCTTGCTAGAAACCATACCCTTATTCGGAACACACTGATCGCTGCAGTCACGGCACCTATCTGAGGTGCCTTCATTGTCGCAGACAGCATTGTAATCCATGCCGTCGAGACGATTGCTAATGCAGCACTTTTAAGGCAAAAACCTTATATGTTTCATTATATGAAAAGGCGTCGTCGGTGCTGTGCCCGGAAGATGGTCATAAAAATATGTCATCAAGCAGAAGCGGCTCAAAAATAAAACACAAAGAAAAGCACAAATAACGCAGATGCTTCGTCACAGACGCCAGCGGGGGCACCGCACCTGCGCAGTGGGAGAGCGTGATGTCACCGCCGGAGTGCCGTCAAAGCCGTGCTGCCTCCGCTTTGATGGTGCAGTACAAAGCTGGTGAACGCTTCCGTCAGCACGCGCTTAGCGCAAGGTCAGCGCTATGCTTGTAGCACTCCGCTGCACGTGTGAACAGGCCTTTACGCTTTCGCATTCTTACACATAAGCAGTCTTAAGTGTCTTCGTCTAATTTTTGGCGCTGTTCTGCACTATTTCATCCGGAAAGGTTGCAATCAAGCAGGATCTGGGACGAACTTTGCGAGCGCTTTTTCGAGCTCGGAGCTCGGAGTAGGCACCACTCTTCAGACCATAAAATGATCTACGGTCGTCGCTTGTAGTCTGCAGGTTCTCCTTCCTTCATTCTCTCCCGCACAACTCATCAACGACGTAGCGGTCATAATTTTGGCCTGCTGCGCGGTTTCCGATCTCTTTCGCAACGGATTTGACGGGAGTCAGATTCTTTGGCTAAGAGATCAAAAACGACGCTCCGCACGTTGCCATTTCGACTCAGCTGCTCAACCCGCAAAAACAATGCGAAGCTGGCAACCCGAATAAAAGGAGGAGAAGGTTGTGAAAAGAAAGTCCCTAGGAGATATTAGAAAAAAGGGACTGGAAAATGCATCCCTACGACATTGCAAGCATTGCCGTGAAGCTGCACTGTCTGCTGAAATTCACGCATATCCCACACCCTTACTTTGCCTTTGTATATAAATTTTGATGAGGGTTATATGCAAGAAAATACGGTACTTTTTACACCCAAATGGGGCACTTTCTACAAACTTTTCACTGACCGCTCCGTAGAGAGACTGGGCGAGTTCCTCGGCCAGCCGAACCTCGTCCGGATCTGCTTTGCTCCCGATCCAGACGTACACTATGCCCTCGCTGTCGTCGTCCTCTTGCTCAAACGGCACCTTCAGGATGTAGCTGCGGGGAAGGTCAATAAATCAATCAATCAATCAGTTTATGCACCCTTCCCAGAATGGCATTCCCCGTGCAAAGAATGTTTCCCCCATACTTCAACGGCTCTGGCAGTCAAAGATGCACGCACAAAAGAGCGTCGCCGAAGGCTTGGCATCAAAATGTGGGCTTCAGCACCGAGTTCATAAATTTATACACATACCAGAGGCACAAACTTGGCAAGTCTACACCTAAATGCTTAATTTACCTTGATCATGACATTCTGCTTAATTTTTATGATGCAAGTACCCTGCCATGTAATGCCCTGAAATGAACCTTTGAGGTATTTTAAATACTGTCAAGACCGGTTATAACAAAGTCAATGGGAATTGGAAATCACTTCGTTATATCCGCTTCTTCGTTATATGTGGACTTCATAAAAGTAACGCGAAAAAATAAAAAAACGAAAGAACACAGGCCGTCACGAGCACGTGTTCATCGTGCCTGCATAAAGCGGTGGAGGCTTCCCTGCACGCACTTTCTGCGAGATAAGCAGCCGGTTCTCACCAACTGAGAAAAGCTCCGATCGAAAGAAGATCCTGCGAGCTACGTACGGACCGTGTCAGCAGCTGCGACGGCCAGCGCGGAAGACGCTGGAGGTGGATTGCATTCTTTACGTTTATGCGCACTTTGTCGAGGATGGTGGCACGCTTTCGTTTCAAGGAGACTGCTCTCGTCTTCCTCGTCGAGGTGCCGATAGTGCCGCGACTCGCCACCGTTGAATGGCTACGATTCAACAAATCGGTGCTCGAGCGAAGCTAGACTTTCGCGCAAAGAGTGACCACACCGACTAGCGACGACGACACGGAACGCGAAGCAAACAAAGAAGCATGCATAGGTAGCCTAGATTTAACAGAGGGGCAACTAATCAATCAGGGTCACGTGGCTCGTGGGCCGCGTTTGCAAAACGAGCTGCAGCCTGCAAGGAGTCAAAAGCGTTCGCCGTCTGCAAAAGTGTCCGCCTCTCAACCCGGTTTCCTCGCCACGCTGGCCACGAGACAACCGAAGGCAGGCACACTTGCGCCAATCTGCCCAGGAGGCGTCTGCCATTAAATTGCAAATGCTCTCCACAGTTGGAGTTGTTTCCTCTCTTAAATCTCGGCTCTCTCCGTCGGTACGTTGTCGCTAGCGCTTCGGATGCCCCTATTGGCACGCCACGACAGCTTCTCCACGTGCAATGCAGAAAAGCCGCTTCCCAAATAAGGAGCAAGGTGCAGACGACGGTGCACAGGCTGCTGCCAGTGGCCTTTGCAGCGTGCCTGCGGCCTGTTCAGGGTGGCTGCTCGGCCGTGGCAGCAAAGTGCGGCAGTCTGCGACTTAGTAAACTTTCCGAATATGATTACTGGTTTTTAAATTACTGCAAAATATCTTTTTGCTATATCCACGGGAGCCACTCAATTTTCTTCGCTAAAAACAGACATAAATATATCGATCGTCATTGCTTCGCTATAGCCACCATTTCGTTATAACCAAACTTGTTATAAATAGTCGTGACAGTAAATAAAAAAATGAATCTTTAAGATAAAGTGAGTCTACCCTTCCATAATTTCCTACCTAGTTAATTATTTTAAATATCAAATTTAAGGATTCTAAGTTATATTAGAAAAACAATTTATATTCAACTGACTGAAAATTACCTTTTTTTAAATGGTAATATTGGGTAGTTAGTCTGTTCAGGCAAAAAAAGAAACAAAATTTTCTATAATAAAAAACGGAAAAAAATACTAAATACAGTTAAACCTCGATGTAACGAAGTCGGTAAAATTCGCAATTTACTTCGTTACATTGAAATTTCACTAAATCGAAATTTGGCTTTAGCATGCAAAAAAAATTCTAAAACATTTTATGGATATGAAAACTCACTGAAAATGACATTTATTTAAGAGGCAAAGTAGTCCGCGAGTTTCGCTTGCGCCTTGTTCGACAGTAGCAGTGGCGTCATACGGCGTTCGAGCGCCCAGAGCGCTCGCACGGCATCTTGCTGCCCATGCGACGCCGTGTAACTCCTCAGTACGTCCATTGCGTCGAGCACTTCCCGAGTACTCGAGATCTCGGCAGTTTCTTCAGGATGGCGTCCAAAACGTTTGCTTTCTCGTCCAAAAAAAGAACTTTACGTTTCCCTATGGCAGCAAGCACGTGAGTGAACCGCCCGGTTAAAAAATAAAGCTGTTTAGGCGGTGCCAATGTTTCCAACCTACACAGCACTCTTGCCCGCATAGTTTACTTGCCCCCTTGCACCACAGTGTGCTTGTGCCTTTGCTCTACATCACGCTCGCAAGACGATAATCGGTCTTCACGGTCTTCTTTTAGATGGCACTGCCTGTGCGGTCACGCCATCACGTCGCTCACCCGCTGAAGTTGGCTCCCGCGCTACCCGCGGTACAGTGGACTATGATGATCAGTGAATGTCAGGGGTGATGCTGTTATGCCGTGTTAACGTTTTGCTCGGCATTTTCTGGCCAGCCCCGTGGAATGCGCTTTGCCGCATGCCTCGCCGGCGCTACCAGCGCCGCATCCTCGGGCAGCCTAGGAACGTTGGAAGGCCTGTCCCCGTGAAGTAACCTATCAAGCGCTCGCGTTTGCGCATAATTTTTTTTTAACCACAATTTTTTTGCAAAGTTTTTCTTTAGAGTCTATTTATTTATTGCCTTCTATGCCAATGGCGCTTCGTTATATTGAAATAGCAGCGAAATAGACTTCGTTATATAGAGACTAAAAATACATGGGGTCTATGAGCAAGAAATTATGAAAAATAAAATACTTCGCTAAATCAAGGATTTCGTTACATTGAAGTTCGTTATATCGAGGTTCGACTGTACAATGAAAAACTATTCATACATCTTTTAAGACGCACTATTACAAAAGCTAAACTAGAAGCAGTAGTGTTATAAATGTTAAATCACAACAATATGTGTGCACACTAATTGCCCATTAGCTTAAAGAACGCCGCGTCTCGAAATAGTGTTTAACTTGTTTCTGCACAGCTATGACTCTGGATACCTCGAAACATGCCCGGGAAAGTTTTAAGAGATCAGAGTTTAAATCTGCTTGAAAAGCTGAACATACCGTATTTATTCGAATCTAGGCCGGCCCCGATTCTAAGCCGACCCCAAAAAGTCCGAAACCAGAAAAAAAAAAAAAAAACTTGCCTCGATTGTAGGCCGAACGAAAAAGCGAGGACAGCGCTCACAAAAAGGAGACATTTACTGAACATAAAGATGTTCAGTCTTCATGTTCACCGAACCACGAAAAGGATGCGGTGACGGCCTGTCACCAGACCACGAAAAGGCCGTGGTGACGGCCTTTTCGGGGTCCGGTGAATGCCATCCTCGTTGCGGCGCACGCAAATGCGCAAATATCCTCTCCCGTTGCCTCCTCCAATGACGGACATTTCTTTCATCCACGCTGAAGTCCTGCCCGGCTTCAACACTCGACGACAACTCCGCGACTAAAACAATTTTTCTTTTAAAAGCAGAACTCTAATGGCACCGCCTGTTTGGTGCCATTGCGCTTTTAATAAAAAGAAAACGCCATGTTGCACGCAAGCCACTATCAACGCAGGTCAAAATGGTGGCACCGCTCGTCTACTTAAGTGGCTACTGGCTCGGCTAGTAATGGCTACAATACTTTGTTTTCTAGGTAGCGCTAGCTGCGCGCCACTTTCTTAAATTTTACTTGGAAATTAGAGCGTGTTTCAAAGTCCTCGAATCTAAGCCGATCCTAGAGTTTGACGTATGGGTATTTTAAAAAAACTATCGGGCCGAGATTCGAATAAATACGGTAACCGCAAGACAAATTGTCGAACGAAGCAAAAAAAACAAGAAAAAAACAAAGTTGTGCCACAAAAAACTCCAAAGCACTACAATTCGCTTCAGATGAAACTATCTTTATGCAAATTTAATTTCTATCCTATCCTGCAGATAGAGCAACATTAAATAAACAACAACATCCAATTAATATCCAAAATCCCAAATACTCACAAACCCCCGAGTATTACAAAATGAGTCGAAAAGCTCCAATGATAAAGATGGCAAACCCCACTTTATGGTCTATAGTTCGACGTTCCAACGCAAACAAAAACTGACTACTACTTTTATCCTCGCTTACTTCGAAGAGAGACTCAACTCACCAAAAAGCAGAGTTGAGGTTGCTCGCCGTGGGTGGAATCTGTAACAAAAAGGCAATTGCGTCACTTCTCGATACGCCAGACACCACACTTTCACCGCAGAACAGAAGTCACATGAAGTACAAAAAAATTAATATATCGACAAAGAAGGCACGAGCAAAAGGAAGAGAGCCCTTTTCATCCTGGCGCATAACGTAAAGTACCATGCGAGTGCCCACTCAAAATTCAAAGATGATGAAAAGAAAAAGAAAAGAACTGGGGGATGGCATTTGTTAGATACGAAAGTGAAAATGCATAAGGGGCACATGATAGGGTGGGCTTCACTTCTTTGCACCGGCATGTGCGTCAAGCTTCACCGTTTTTCACCGGGGAGAGGCAGCTGATGCGTAGGAGCATCTCGCTCACTATTTAGGCCGGCTACGAGTCTGGGGTGAGAGTTTGATATGTCCTTTGCTTCTTTTCAAAACATTTTAAAAGCAACAAGTGGATGTTTTTTGTGACCATAGCGCCTTTGTAGTGCCGTAGTGTTATTACCATAGTGCCTTTTTACCCATGGGCATCAAATTTTAAAAACAAAGAAACACAAATAAAAACAAAGAAGCATGAATAAAAACAAAAATTATAAAGGTAGTATATATGGGCTTCTAGGTTTTCGACCAACTCTCCTATCTCACTGAAATTCAGTATGCAGATGGGCATTTCTCGATGATAATCTTGAATTTACAACCATCCTTTCACGAATAAATGATATCGCAAATTATTTTATCCCAATTAGGTGATTTCATAAACCGTAGGTTAGGAGGATTTCTCATTAAGACGATTTTAACTGCCTTTGGTGTGTACACAGTGTGCACCAGATATTTTTCAAAGAGTATTCAAAGTTGCGTTTAAGGACAGTGCAAATGCATCGGTGACGAAGGATACATCGAGCAGTTGTTTAGCCAAGAAGAAGGGATACTCTGACCAAATGTGCAATCTGAACATCTATGTCAGTTTAAGAAAATGTTACGCCCCTTTTGCAGACTTTCGGTACAGAGCTCGTACTGCCCGGAACGCCACTCCAACCGGTCTGTTTACTGCGTCACAAAAAGTGGTCCCTTGATTTCCACCCCATGACGTTATAAAAGTGTTGGGTTGTCACTGGTCATGACCCCAGTGGCATCAAGGCGGCGGTGGCGGACTTGGCAGATGCTCGTTCTGCCACACGTCACTCTCCAGAGTAGAGTTAATATAGTTTTCTAGAGGAAAAGGTCCCACGCATTTCGGCCATTTCGGAACGGCAGGGGTAGACGCGGACGTCTGCGGTCCCAACAAACCCGTGTCGCCGGCGGCGCCTTAATATACGCAAAGAACCGGCATAACGTTGTGCGTAAGGTCTGTGCCTAGTTTATTTCCAACTTCCTCTGCATGAAAACACTGGCAACGTGCGTCGTATAAAAATAAATAAAAGTTGACGAACACTCAAACAAATGACTTGTTGTGGCAAAACGAACACGTCCAACCTATCATCTGCTTTCGTCCTCCATTTTTCTATCGCTCTCTTTCTCATTCTTTTCCTCGCGACGACCGACGTCGGTGCTTACGATTTGCTGCGTTCTGCTCTCGTTTTTACCCCTCCCCGCTTCCAGCTCGACGGTCCACGGAAGCTTTGTCATTCGGAAGTTCAGACGTTGTAACGACGGTGACCCTCACATTACCACAAGCATTCTTTCCAGAACTTTTACGCCCGACTGCTAGGATCGCGACACCCTCCCGCTTCTGTGACGTCTCACGTCGTTGTTCGGGACCACTTTTGACGCCAAACGGGACGCCGAACACATCAGTCGGAGAAGCATTCCGGGCACCATGATCCCACTTCAACCAGCGTTGCCACTCTGGCCAACGTTGCTCACCTGCACGCAGCGTGTGCAGATGGGGCTCCCGTTGGATCGCAGGTGGAACAACTCCACGTTGGGCTTCTCCCTGAGCTGCGCCTCCTTCCGGCTACCCCAGTGGATCACAAACTTCTGCTTGAAGTGCGACAGGAACTTGAGGTTCTCTTGTTGCTGCGCAACAAAGAGAGCAATTAGCAAACTGCTCCTCCGTGGTGGCTAATCCTTTCACAGTCAGTATTTTTCTTTTTCATAAGACGTTTTTTATTGGTTTGGTTTTATTTTAAATGGATAGTACAAAGAGTCAATGAGCAGGATTTTTCAAAAATCCTCTAACAAAAGCACATACAGTGCTTGTGAGATGCGTCACACGAAGATATTGAGAGCAAAATGTCATCGCCTTTCTTCCATTCAGTTTTATTTTGGCACATCTGCTTCCATGACATTCCGGCGGTCTTAGATTCCGGAGGTACATAGAAGAGCTTCTCCGTCAGTTGAGAAGCTTTCAACCTCAAAGAATTCAATTCAGAGAAGCGTTGAAAGTCTGAACTAGAAGAGCTGACGCTCCAATTGCCACTACTGTCGGAGCAGTCGACATGCGAAGCAACTATGTTGCGCTTCGTGCGTGCAGAGTGTCTAATTCCCAAACTATAAATAACCCCAGCAAAGTGAAACACAGTACAAACATAATGTTTATAGTTCATCTAAGACACAAAAAATGTCAGCACCTCCCGCAAGGGGGCGTGCGGTATTGTGTTGTTAAGGCAAAAACTTTCAAATATGTAATCCCCGCCGTACATGTACAACAACAACCGTCAAAGGGTCAGGCAACTCTCACACGGGACGGCCCAAGGAGCTTTCACGGGGGAGGAAGCAAGCTTCAGCCTTTTGTAGCAGACCTGGGAGCAGCAAAGATGCCTTTCTGGGGAAGCTTAGGAGCAGTAAACATACTGCCTAGAAGCGGCTCAGAAGCCAAAAAAGTTCAGTTTTGTGGCAGCATAAGTAAATCATGGAGCTGGTCACCCAGGTCAAACTTGTGGCTTTAAGCACAGTGGTGTTTTTTGCTGTCGAGACGTCCTGTTTGTCCTCTCTTTGTAGCCTCTGTCTTGGGTTTTAGAAATGTTTAAGTTTAACCAGCTCGCCTGCCTTATTACCTTATCTTCTAAGCCAAATGTTTTATTTTTTAGAGTAGTTATTGTTTCACCCAGAGGTTAGATAATAGGTGAAGACGTGTCAGCAGGCTTTTAAATACTTTATATACTGTAAAGTCCTGAAAGAACAGCCACCTATAATGAAAAGATAAACAGCGAAACATCTGGGTTAAGCCATGTTGGGGGATGCAATAGCAACATTTTATTAAAAAATTGGTAATAAGCGTGGGAGAGGGGAGGGAGGGAGGGGAGGGGGGCACTACCAGTTACGTGAAACAGAAACTCTTTGACTTCAAAGTTTCCTATTTTTCCCCTCACCACATTCCCGGGCTTAAAACATCATGATTAACTATCACCAGCTTGCATGCGCATACCCTGACTTTTCATTAATGATATCACAGAACGTAGCCAAGGCGAATTCACGTTCTACGGTGCGACAAGCACGAAGAATTCGCTATGTACTCCCCCGTCACGGGAACAGCAGCAAAATGCGGATGCAGCGCATCCGCACTTCACAGTGCGATATGCACGCCAGAACCCGCTACAAGCTCAAATGTCACGGCAACCGATACACATGTGCAAATTGCTGAGGAAAAAAAAAAAAAAAAATGCGGGAAAGGGTTAGGAATTTGCATGTCAAGGGAACGGATACCACGAGAAAATCAGCGACGAACACGCTTGTCACATGTACCGATCCCGCAGATCGTGCAGCTGGTGTGATTCCCGTCGGATATTGCGTGATTGATATCTGGCAGAATTGGGGGAGCGGGTGTCAATGTTTCATAATTTTTGTGTTATGGGTGCCGCCACCCGCCGACGGGATGACGCATTGAGCTGCCGCGGAAAGAACAACGCAGCATCAAATTCGGGTTTACTACGGTTGATTGAACGCCATTTCATCGAAACACATTTTAGTGAACGGGCTTGTTTTATCGAAGCTCGGTTTAGAGAAAGTGGAGCCTCAGCTTAGAGAAATGCCATTTATCAAAAAGAGGGCACTGTTTAAAAAAAAAAAAACTTTCAGCCATTTTACTCTGGTGAAGTAGGAAGACCAGCGAAGCTGCACTTTGGAGGGAATGAAGTCATGGCCGGCCGCAAGTTGGCAAACCAGAGTGGAAGGGCTCGAAAGGTTGCGCCATCTACGTGCGACGGTGGCAAGCACAACATTGTGGACAGCTACTGTTATCTCTGAGCGACGGCGGCAACCAGAGTTTTGTGTCGACATTTCTTTGCGGGACACACGATCCTGGGGAAACTAGCCCTTAACAGCTCCGCTGTAAAAGGATCCCCTACTTTGCGTGTCTATCACTAGACTGCATGTTAACGCCATGCACCCCCCCCCTTCCCATTCATGAAGCTTTGCCAGCGACAGTCTGCAGCGGCTCATTACAAGAATGTTAACCCACCTGGCCCTCCCGTACATGCCGCTTCGCGACGGCCGAATTCGCTAAAGGGAGAGGAGGAAAGGGTATGCTGTCTGGAGAGCCGCGGCCCACATTTCTCGATTGGGCATACTGACTGGTTTTTTTGTCAGTGTCAAATTTGAAATGCTTCAGTAGTGGGTTCTTTTTCGGCCGCACCATCTTGGGTTGGAGTTGTCGGAGCCTATACAAAAAGAAGGGAGGCATCCATTTTATCGAAGCTCATTTTTTACGAATGCCAGTTTAGAGACTAGAACATGAAACGCCAACATCCAGCATCTGGCATTCACATTTTAATGCGCTCGACGAGTGCAGTGGAGACAAAGGCTGCTAGCTTTAGGTCTACCCACTAACCATTTGAATCGGAGCCCGGCGTACTGATGTCCCCCCGCGCTCTTGTTTCCTTCTCTCCCTTAGTTCCTTGGCACATAAACGGGAGTCTCTAAATTAGCATTCGTAAAAATGAGCTTCGATAAAATGGATGCCTCCGTTCTTTTTGTATAGGCTCAGACAACTCCAACCCAAGGTGCTGCGGCCGAAGAACCCAATACAGAAGCATTTCAAATTTGACACTGACAAAAACAAGTCAGCATGCCAAGTCAACAAATGTGGGCTGCGGCTCTCCGGACAGCATGCCGTCACATACAGTGATGCCACAAGGCAGTGTATGATGTGCTTCTGGTAGAGAAGCCGTTGGGCAGCAGCAACCTTTACCGTCCTCCAGCAGCAGCCATGCTGCGAGTCAGTCACCAAGAACACCACTCGAGCGGCCAACACTGCCATCTGTTGTACAACGGGGCTCCGGAGTAACATTGAACTTAACCGGAAAAAAGGTATAGACACATGTGTCGAGCTCGTCACCCCAAATGGCCGGCCATTTCGCTTGATGGATGACTCCCGGTTCAAAAAAATGATTGATTCCGTGCTGAAGGACCTCAAAGATTGCGTCACAGTAAGTGCTGAAAGCTTCCGGCAGAAACTCTCAGAAAAGGCGGAAATTTTTAGAGGAGAGGTCTCGAAGTCCTCAGGGCATGGTTGGTGTCACTGAAAATCGACTGTGCCATACGTCAGAAATGCTCAGTTTTTGACGTGAACTTCCAACATGTCGAAAACGGGACAATTCAACTGCAAACATTGGCAATGAAATATATGTTGTAGGAAACCGCGTACCGCCGCCGATTCGCCATTTCCCACATGGTCAGTCAACAAACCGAATCCAGCCTGGTTCTTTCACAGGAGTGGGATTCCGCTCCCCAGTTATTGGTACAAAAAAAAGTGAAAGCCGCTTACAACTCCCTGTAACGCCGAATTAGAGCGCAGCTCTTGAGGAGGAGGAGGGAAGGGCACTGGTGGGGGGGGGGGGTTCAACTAACCAGGGGGGTCACGTGACCTTGGGCGTTCATTTAATGACCTTATGACGTCATCAGTGACGTCACTGATGACGTCATCAGTGATGATGTCGATGACGATGCGGATGTCGGTAACGTCGTCAGTGATGATGACGATGACGATGCGGATGCCGGTGACGTCATCAGTGATGATGACGATGTGGATGCCGGTGACGACATCAGTGATGATGACGATGACGATGCGGATGCCGGTGACGTCATCAGTGATGATGACGATGCGAATGCCGGTGACGTCATCAGTGATGATGACGATGACGATGTGGATGCCTGTGACGTCATCAGTGATGATGACGATGACGATGCGGATGCCGGTGACGTCATCAGTGATGATGACGATGACGATGTGGATGCCGGTGACGTCATCAGTGATGATGACGATGACGATGCGGATGCCGGTGACGTCATCAGTGATGATGACGATGACGATGCTGATGCCGGTGACGACATCAGTGACGTCACTGATGACGTCATCAGTGATGATGACGATGACGATGCGGATGTCGGTAACATCATCAGTGATGACGATGACGATGCGGATGTCGGTAACATCATCAGTGATGACGATGACGATGCGGATGCCGGTGACGTCATCAGTGATGATGACGATGACGATGTGGATGCCGGTGACGTCATCAGTGATGATGACTATGACGATGTGGATGCCGGTGACGTCATCAATCACGATGACGTCATCGGGGGTCACGTGACCCCTCCCCGAGGTCACGTGACCTCGAGGAGGGGGTCACATGACCTCAGGGGAGTCACGTGACCTCAGGGGGAGGGGTCACGTGTCCCCCCCGAGGTCACGTGACCCCGGTGGGGGGCTCGCGCGGTGCATTATGGGAAATTTCCCATGATGCACCGCGCGGTTACGCCGACGGCGACGGCGACGCCGCTCAAGCCGGAAACGGGCCCCTAAGAGCTGCGCTCTAAAACACAACGCTACAAAACACTCAATTTAAACTACAAATACACTTGACATTACACAAATATTTATAAATGCCCGTTAAGCCCAAAGCTAAACACAAAGAAGGACCCCAGGCCTCGTGTCCCGCGATTACCCTAGATCCGGTCGCCACCCACTTGCCTGCGTCTCGGTCTCGTCCGAAGTTCTCAGAGGCCTTCGCCCCCGACCCACCGAGTATATATCGATCGATGGGCGAGGAGGTTTCTCCTCGCCCGCCACGGGGCGCCTGCAGCGCCATCCAGTGGCTGGGAGAGAAAGCGGCACGCCAGGAGCCAAATTCGAGATCCCGATCGATCAAGCGGCGACACGACCATGTGATCGTGTCTGAGGCGAGGCAGCTACATAGCTGCCTCGCAACCAAGATTGGCAGAATGGTTTGATGGGCGCCCTCGTGAATGCATGGTGCGCCATAATGTGTACAAGCCACACACCGCGGAATGTTTTAAAAGTTCTACAGATAATTTCAAGGTATGCCGTCTCCCCAGAGCATGTCTACAGTATAAAAACCAACAACGGAGCCAATATGCTGAAAACAGTTGCTCTCTTAGCAGAGGAATCTGCTGGTCAGGTTGCGGCAAGATCCGACCAGTCTGAGTCGGAAGATGAAGACGTGCACACTTACAGTGCCACCTCAGGTGGTGTCTCCTATCTCAAAGAAATAGAAGGAGCTTTTACTTTTTTTGATGAGGAACCTCTTCAAGGAATGAGGTGTGGTAGGCACATGCTGCAGCTTGCTCTGCATGACGCTCTCAAGTCTACAGCTGCTAGAGATATCAAACAGAAGGCTGAAAAGTTGTGAAAAAAATGAGGTCTCAAACCGTGCTGTCCCTGCTTCAGAAGCTCAATGTGAAGAAGCCGATCCTGGATTGCGTAACGAGGTGGATGCCCACCGGGGCCATGATACGACGATTGCTGAAGTGAAGAAGTTCTGTGACGAGCTTATTGCAGACGATGATGAATACTGCTTACTCAAGAAGACTGGCAACCAATAAGCAACTTGGTTGCCTTCCTGGGGCCGGCCAAAGAAGCAACAGTGCAGCTTCAAAGGTAGCAACTAACTTTGGGGGACTTCTACGGAGCATGGCTCATGTGTCGAAATGAGACATCAAAAATTGACGCCCGGGTCACGAATCAGCTGGTCGCTGCCATGAAAAGGCGAGAGAATGTGTTGCTCAGAAGCGACATATTCTGTGTGGCCGTATTTTTGGATCCTCGATACTATGTCATGCTTACAAGTGAGGAGAGGTCCAGAGCAAAACAGCACCTGCTACTGGCGTGGAGGAAGCTTGATGCGCTTAAAGATGCCCCGGCACAGCAACCTCAAGCACTGTGCACAACAGGGACTTCCACTTGCCCTGGTGACGACCTCAAAGCGTTCCTCATGAAGAAAGAAAGCGGCTACCTGAAAGCCTTTAGTGACCATTCTTCGACCTTTGGGAGATTAAGACCTTACTGGACGTGTTTGAAAAGGTACCCCGAATTAGCGAGGGTAGCAATGTCTTGCAATTTTGGGAAAAGAAAAAGTTCCGGAGCCCCGAATATAATTCACTTGCACTCGTCACTCTTGCAGGACCGGTTCTGCAAGTCAGAGTGGAAAGGTTCTTCTCGGGGTTAAAATACATCTTATCATGCCGACGAAGGCGATTGAGCCTGGACATACTAGAAGATGTCTTTTTCCTCCGGTCGTTGCACCCAAGGCAGAGTGTACACATCAGCAAAATTAATATGGCATGTGCATGTAACAGTTTTGGAGAGGCACTACTCCATTCTTGCAGTAGATACATTTAATTTTGTGTTTGGTCAATTAAAGGTTGGTACCCCAGTCCCATGTCACGTCAAGAAATTTTGAAGGTCATTTTAATATTAGCGGAAAACAAACAGCGCAAGGACAAGGACAGAGTAGAAGGTGGTAGACACACACAGCGCTGTTGAGCATACTCTAGGAACTTGTGTAGTCCTCCTCTTGTGTTTCTTTCCTTGGCTTTTGGGCCGGGCAAATTGTGTATTTATACAGGTTGTCAGTGCCAATAAAGCTCAGTTGTAAGTCAGCACTGTGTGTGTCTACCACCTTCTACTCTGTCCTTGTCCTTGCGCTGTTTGTTTTCCGCTAATATGAATGACCAACTAGCCCAATCGTCAACACTACTCATTTTAATAGACAGATGGAGTACACAAAATCAATAAAGGAATGCTTATTTTATACCGAGTAATCCACTTCATTGCAGTTGAGATGTGCGACTTGTCGGTTAAATTTTTCACTTTTCCTTGAACCGTTATATTGCCACGCGTGTTGCCGAGCAAACGCGTGCGTGGCCGAGTGGTTAGCGTGCTTGGCTGTCGCGCGAGGGATCTGGGTTCGATTCCAGGGAGCAGAATCTTTTATTTATTCTTGCTACTTGGCGTTCCCATAAGTTCGAGAACCTTCGCGTCTAACACAGTTACCATTGTTCTACGAGCTGAATGTTCTAGGCCGAATGCTCCAGAGAAACACGCGGGCACAAAAGGTACTCCGCGTGGCGAGCTAAAGTCAGTCTCGCCCCAGCGCTTGATCCTGCAATTTCGCCGACATCGAAGCCCGCGACGCTCTGCTGTTTTCTTCTGTTCCCTTTTTGTTTTGTTTTTTTTGGGCACAAGTTCGCACCATTAAACGTTTAGTTTCTTCAGTTCTCATCGCCTCACCAACTGTCATTCGTGACAATATGAACCGATTCGAGCTGTTATTTTTTTTGCTCCGAGGCTGAACCTGAACCGAACTGAAAATGCGAACCATAACCTGAACCAAACCGAGAAGAGTTTCGGTTTGACACCCTGGCTTCAACATAAGCGCTGACAAATGCCAATTCTTTAACCAACATTAAAAATTACAAATACAGTTGCCGACTGATTTTTCGGACTTTGCAAAGACCGAAAAAACGTCCGATAATCGAGCAGTCCGAAAAGTCAGCAGATTAAAAAACATGCCTTTATTTTGTCTAAGCGGGCTTAAAAAAGCCATAAATAGTGCCTCACTTCAGGTTACGCCTAAGCGCCTTCTTTCATGTTATGCCTCCATTTGCGTTCGGCAACTTTCTGTTAACTTGAGAATCGCTGCCTTTTTTTCGAGCGTTATGGTTGAGTACTTTCTGCGCTCTTTAGTGACAAATCGCGGCGACGGAAGAACAAATGGGCAATGACGTCCAAGTTAGCATAGTCCAAAAACACAATTCACCGAAACGAGGTAGAGATGAAACACAAGCCCATGACTGCAATGGCGAAGTAACAAAGCAAAATGGTAACAATAATAATTCTGATAATGACGCGCAGCAGGAAATAAAAAAACCCGTACAGCATCACCTAGTGGTGGGACTTAGCAGTACTCAATTAGGCCTGCCAAACCAAGCCAATCCATGTGCAGCCAACATAAAATTCAAAATGGCCGCTTCGTGTGTTTCCCGCTGATCGCTCAAGACAATTTTGTCCAAAAAATCAAACGTTGGGACTTCAAACTGTCCGAAACATTGGTCGTGAATATGCGGTATTTCTATCGGGTAGGTCATGGTTCCTCCTTTAGGTCCGAAATATCGAACAAGTCTGAATTATCACAGTCCGAAAAATCGGTTGGCGACTGTACTGTAAAAAAACAAGAACCAAAATGCGTTTTTGAGTTTCCGAAAACTGAATTCTCAAAACGCAGAACCCTTATGAGGTGCAATGGGAATGCTCACGACCGCCCCCGATGAAGACAACGGCGTGCCGGATTTGCAAACTCTTACACGTTTAGAAGTTAAAATTTTACGCGGCGTGGACTGTCTACGGGTGCGGATCATGCAGCAATTTGATTTTAAGGCCACCATTATGACGAGACATGATAGTTTTTGTGAAAGACAAAGCACGTTAAGGACAATCTATGTATAAAACAAGCTCCTTTGTGACCTATTGAAGCAGGCTTTTGTTGAGGTGTGCTGTGTATGAGAATGTTTTACGTGATGACTAAGCATTGGATGCATAAAAGCTTTTCCTTTTCAACCGAAATTCGCCCCCGCGGACCATACACCGGGTGTAGACTATGGTCTGGAAAATACAGCACCAGCATTTTCGCGAAAATGGTCGTTATAGGAGAGCGAGACTTATGAACCGCAGAATAAGGTAGTTTGTAGACAATTCGGGACCACTTTGAATGCATGGATTGCCATAAAATGCCGAACGTGCCAGCCGAAGGTGACGCATTTCAAGCACCCTAGCATTGGCAGGCTACCAGTGCAGCAGTAGTAACCCACCTGGTGCGTGCGCAGCACTTGCAGTTTGCTCCCGAACAGAGCCTCGAACTTCTTCTGGAGGGAGAAGGTGAAGGTGAGCCAGCCCATGTTGCTGGCCTGCCGGCCCTGCCAGAAGTACACCACGCACGTGTAGTCGTCCTCCACCTCCTCCTCTTCCCCCTCCTCCTTCCCCTCCCCGTCGCCCCCCTCCTCCCCCACGGGGGCGGGGGCAGCCTCTCCGGGCACCCAGTAGCGGCACAGGAACACGTAGCAGTCCCCGCTGTGGAAGTGGCCTGCGTCGGGAGACGAGACAACACGCATCGCTGCTTACGGGCCCTCGTCTGCCTAGAGAAAGCGAAACGAAATTCTGCGCGCAAACCGCTGCGTGGTTACTTCTCCCTTTCACGGTCGGGCTTCTTTTCCAAAAGATGTGCCTTAGCAATCATTTTTTTTTTTTTACATTGTTATGGGCTTTTCCCACCACTGGAAATGACGTCCGTTGTTGACGTTATAGTAGTAGTTGTAGATAATGTTGCAGTTGGCGACATATGGTGTCTGCCGTCAATGTTGCAAAATCCACAAAAATATTATCCACCGCCGCCCGCGGGAATCGAACTTGGGCGCTGTTACCACTGAGCTACGCAACAGTGTTATTAACCCCCTCTATGCTTTGGGTTTTTGTAGTAGCCAACGCTCACTGCATTCATTTCTGCTTAGCGGTTGAAGAAACATTCTGCTGCCTGGTGTCATTTGTTGCAGTCGACAATTATACTTGTTCCCTTTGGAAAGGACTGCTCCCTCCAGATTGTTTTTTGTTAGAAGTAGCCCCCCCCCCCCCACTCATTGTCTTTTTCTCCCGCAGCTCTTTGAACTTTTTTTAGTTTTGTATGCGGCTCTAGCATTATGTCATTCTGGCCACCCTTGCTCTCGGCTTTGTTTTCACGAGCACGAGCAAGTGGTAATGGATGGGTAGATATGGCCGGACCTTTTCGATCGGGTGGCAGCTTGTGCCACCTAGCCGAAGCTTTTAATTTTAACGATTAACTCCGATTAAATCTAGAATGAATTAAAACGATAAAGAATTTTCTATCACGACGTCGCAGCACCTGCGGAAATTTAGCGGGTGCCACGCGAGACCCGTATGCATGTGTGCTTATCAAATGCTGACGAAGCAAACTGTCGAAACTGTGGCATAACTCTGTGGTGACGTGTCCGCCTAACACGTAGCAGTCCCAAAATCGAATCCCAAGAACACCGCAACAGCTGGCTATCTGTTTCAAGCATTCGGCAACGTCGACGACGGACGCCCCACAGCAACGATGGACGTCCTTTCCGGGGGCGGGAAGAGCCACAAGAGCTATAGCCATAAAATATTTTACTTAAAGACAGGGACGGTCGAGAACATTTTGGGGGCTAGGAGAACCCTTCGGTTCCTAGAAAAGCAGTTTGAGGACCTATTTCGTAGGGTAATATATTTGAGTGATTGATTTTAAAGCAGAATGTGTGACGTCCCTGGCACTTAACATTTCCAAATTACGTAAAAAAAACAACAAACGCAAGAGCAATTCACTACTGATTTGGCGCTCATTCCTTCCTGAATGAATTCAAGAGCCAGTCGGATGTCTCGCTCGAGTATATCCGAGCTACTCCCACGGGTCGCATCACCTGATGAACCACTTGGTGACGTCAGCAACGTGCTCTACCCCTAGCTCGCACTAAACGAGCGAGCTTAAGGATTTTGCCGAGAGCACACACCGTTTTCTTCATTTTGGTGTGCTTTCTAGGGCCGTTTGCGAGGAAGTCACAGCGCAATATAACTCTTTGACCTTCTCTATTTCGTTATGTTTCGTTCACGGAGTTACGGTGCCAGAGTTGCCACGGCTCTAGAAACGGCGGCGCCACGATTGCATTTAGCGTCGCATTCCGTGTTATGCAGAGCGCAGGTTTGTCTGCTCCTTTTGCATGGGTTCTGGTGACGTCAGAACGCCGAGCTCTGATTGAAGGATAGTGGGTAGACCTCGAAGCAGCTTGCTTCGAGGTGTACCCACCATCCTTTAATCAGAGCCAATCAGAGCTCGGCATTCTGACGTCACCGAAACCCCTGCAAAAGAAGCAGACGAACTTGTCCTCCGAATTCCCGTTTTTGCCACACGAAAGAGAGAAAAGGGCAATTATTTCTCTGTGTTATCTTGTAAGTCGCTAGGTTTGCGAAAATTAGGTCGTTTGCAGTACACAGAAAAAGAGTAGGTCTCAGCAAGGAACGAGACTGAAGAATGGGGACACAGGGTGGAGAAACGGCCGATCCACTGACCCAGCTCTTCTTCAGGAAGCTTGACAAACTTTTTTCCCTCGAGGACAAAGGCCTCCATGGCCTCCAGGTCCTCGTTCCACTCCTCCATGAGCTGCTTCTGCAGTCAACCGATCGCGATCGGCCGGTCAGTCAGGGGCAGGGCAAAGGGCACGGAGATCAGATTGGATGCGAGTGCTGTGTTGCCGTGTGGCTGGGCCGCGCTCTCGGTCGGCGAGGGCGCGAGTCCAGCCAAACGTCGACACAGTACTCGCGACTCCTTTGTGTTGGCTTCTGGTAGGTGAAATGGAAAATGCAGCACAATGGCCTCGTTATCTACAAGGTGCTGGACCAACTCACGGTGCACCACTGGGACCAAAAAGCGCAACACCGAATCGGTGCCCCACACCACCGTCGTCGTCACCTCTTTATTTTTGGTCCATAAACGCCGGGTGTCTCTAACGAGTTACAGCACAATAGAATGTAAAATGTGCTAAAATATATACGCAAATAAAATAAAATGAAAACTCTGAAGTGAACGAAAGAAAAATTCGCCGAAGATGAAGGATAAGAGTCTCTTCAACTGCCTCATAGAAATAGGATAATTCTCAAATATGATCATGTCAATCACATGCCTCAGATCTATGAGCGCTGCAATTCTCGTTATTGGTAATGACTAGGGTTCTGCGTTTTCGGAGTTTTTTGTTTTTTTTTTCTGGAAATTGGAGGAATTTTTTTGGGGGGTTTAATTTTTTCCTACAGATTCGGTGTTTTTTGTGTAACTTGGTTATGACTTAACCAATTTACACAAAAAAACACCAAATCTATAAAAAAAAAAAAATCAACCCCCCCCCCCCCCCACAAAAAAAAAAAAAAAAACAACCCAATTTTGAGAAAAAAGTAAACTCTGAAAATGCAGAACCCTAGTAATGACATATATTGAGTGCGAGGGTAAAAGGTAAGAGAACCCCTATTTGGACGAGCGGCTACATTAATATTCGCTGTGCACGCAAGCTCAGAGTCTATACCCACGCAAATTAGTTTGTACAAAAAAAAAATGAAAGCCGTTTAGAACCCCCCGTAACACCGAATTAGAGCGCAACTCTTGAGGAGGAGGAGGGAAGGGCACTGAGGGGAGGGTATACCCCTCCTCCTTCCTCTTCACCTTGGGATCCTGACTGCTACTCCTCCTCCCCATTTCTACTTCACCTCCTCCTCCTCTCCTCATCCTTATATTTCCACCCCTCCTCTCCTCTCCTCTCCTACTCCTCCTCCCCAAGGGGGAGGGGGGGCGGTCACGTGACCTCACAGTTACGCTGACGGCGATGCCGACCAAGCCGGAAACGGGTGCCTAAGAGCTGCGCTCTAAAAGTTAGATCTCGAGACAGCCTCCCAACGAATAGAGCTTGAAGACCTAGTTTATTGAGTAGGCATTCATAATTATATATATGAACCAAAGTGTCCTGTATAGGAGGAAAACCGGCACCTTCCGCGCCGAATCCTGTAGCCAAAACTGGGAGTGAGTGATCGACCAAACACAACGGAGAGTGGAGTGATTTGGATGGTGATGCCCTGGCATCCCCCCCCCCCCCCCCCCCCCCCCATGGGCAGCTTCCAAAACTCTCCTCTCATCTTTATTCTTCGTGAAAAGAAAACAACAAAAATCATTGGTCACTTTAATTTTCCTTACCTGCGACGCCTTGGCGCATCCTTCTATTTCCCCACCCTCTGCAGGAGGGTATAAAGAAGGGTGGAAGGAGCCATTTCTTCTTTATCTTTTTGCCAAAACTTACAAAAAGGGAGTTGGTGTGCCACACCCGAAGGCACTGCCTCCAAAATATTGTCCTTCTCGCCTGCTGTTTCTCCTCCTTTTTTTATGGCAACATAGAAGCCTATGGTTGAGGTGCAGAAATTGCGGGTTTTCACGCTATGTGGGAGGCCATGCCCACACGCACCAAGTTGGAGACCTTTGCGGTACATCTCCAATCTCCATTGTCTAGAAATGCCTTTGGGCAAGATGCCTGGGCTGCGTCTTCGACCGGTCTGTTTAGCGTCCTCGCCGCCCATGCATCAAAAGTGGAACCAAGACGACGAGAGTCGATGCGTCACACCGTCGGGTGGCACGATCACGGTGGTCGGTCGTACGAATTGTGGCAAAGAAAGACGAGAGGATACAAGGATCGCCGTCGTCGCAGTGACCCCAACTCCCAACTGCCGTAGCTTCCATTAACTGTCGAGAGTGGAGCGCGAACTACAGCCGCGTCAAATTTTCTGATGCGCCACTGCCAGGATTGAGGCAGGCAACATTTCTTCGACGTCACCGGGCGGAAATCGAGGGACCACGAACGAGGACGCCGTAAACGCGCTGAGCGGAAACGCGTTCCGGGCAGCATACCCTGGGAGAAGGAGTAGACTCACGGCTTCTTCCTTGGACATTGCCGGCTGGCGGGGCATGAACAGGGCCGACAGGTCCACCTTAGTCCGCTGCTTGGACATCCATTTCTGCCAAGAGAGAAAGATGTTACCACACGCGATCTACTTCACTTCCTCCTATGCCACTCTACACATTTATGAGCTGGTCCACACATTTGCATTTGAGTGTGTTCGAGTGCATTGCATTACCCCGTAATTGCTTATGACGAGAAAACACGCCGGCTCCATCTACCGGACAGCCCTGGAATATCTGTACATCGAGGGTGAAGGTTCGCAGCATTTGTTCCAGGGCTACGCGATAGATGGCACCAGTTTACCTGCTTGTCTTAAGCCGACGCAATGCGGACGCGATGCAGACGCAAATGCGTGGACACGTCTTGAGACACGCCGGGGAGGCCACCCTCGTGGTCCTTGTCACGTCCTCTCACCTGCAGGTCGGCTCCGGTCCGTGCCACCGAGGCGGCGGTGCGCGTGAAGTCGACCGCAATGACGTCGTCCCAGCCGACGAACTTGGATTTGAACACCATGGACTCGGTCCTGGGTGAAGGTGAAACCGTGAGTCACCCAATAACGGCTGCATTTCTTTTGTCTCATTTAATTATAGTGGCAACTGTTAGTGCCCCTTCTGGCAATATCCGGCAGCATTCATACGCAAAAACCCACATGGTCGTAGGGAGTGAGCGACAGTGCCGCAGTGCCACCTCCCCATTACTGCCTCATTATGGCACAACCAACGTCATCTATGGCGGGATGTCTTCTCTCACTGCCTCTGCTTTGGGGTTTTGAAGAGACTTTGTCGCATCTACAAAAAAAAGTGCAGCCTCGGGTGGGGCTGCCCGGCATCTTTCCCCCCTTCCCTTCTCTCCAGACATCGCCAGGCCGTGCAAGATTCACTTTCCTTACGAGGAGTGGGAATGGCAAAAGTGCTGTTCAGAGCAGACGGAGGACCACAGAGCCACAAAAGTGGCAAAGCCAGGTGCAGGGCCTCGACCATCGTGCGTGACAAGCACCACGTAAAAAGGCCTTACACACATCTCCTAAAGCATGTCCCCTACAACTACGGTAGTCCCTTGTTAACTCGAACTCGGCCATCTCGAAATATAGCTTATGTCGAAAGATTTCCTGGTCGTGGAATGAACTCCCGTAGGCACAATGCATTTATTCATCGCTAATCTCAAAAGGTTTTCAGGACAGACTTCAAACATCTCAAAATATTGCAAATAAAAAGAGAGAAAACAGGCAGGGCACACCAAACGATGAGCTGGTGGACCAAATATTGATTGACAAAGAAACAGCGATCCAAAAACAAGCCCCCAAAAAAGAGAAAAGGAAAAAGAAAAAGTTCTGCATCATCGCATGCGAGCAACAATGCGCAAAAAAAGAAAACAAAAATGGGCTGCATGTTTGGTCATTCTGCCAAACGCGTTTAAATGTGGTAGCTTCATAGACCTTTTCTGCGGCAGTCTCGTACGAAGCGATCTACAGCGCGCGTCCCTGGTTTTAAAAGTGTACGTCAGTGTTGACCGACTGCGCTGGGCTGTGGGTTTTCTCGTCAGTGGGCTGTGGCATCTTCCACAGGAGCAGGGTAAGCAATGTTTCGGAATTTTTGTGTTACGGATATTTAGCCAGAAAAGAGGGATTAGGCGATGTCTCGGGGCAAGGTGCCCTTTACGGGATTTTACGATAGTTGCTTCAAATCATTGTTGCCAGTTACGGAAAAATTTCACCTGAAACTGTAGGAAGTACTCTTCCGCCCTCTCGAAATGTTAAAACGGTCTGCGATGAAGCAAAATGACATTGCTGGAGCTTCCCTACGTCATACCTAAAGCGCAAGAGGTCAGATATTTCTGTTGGAACTGTCGGCAATCGCACCTGCCCTGCATTAGGCAACAAAAGGGTGGTGCCTACGAGACACCACCATGGAGCGTCGATACCCAAATCGTCCGCTCACCCCTCGAGGCAGCGGTTCAGGGTGGCGTGGGGCGGCCGGTGAATCATGCAGAGGAGCTCCTGACATAGCTTGAGGGCCGCAGCACGGACCAGCCGCGTAGAGCGCTTGCCCAGCCACACAAAGAGGTCTGACTTGACGTCCAGCAGGTAAACGTTTTTCGTGTCCAGCAGAGATTCCACCAGCTTGCCCCCGGGCAAGTCCACTGCACATCAACCGAAGCTGCTTTCACGAAGCACCAGACTAGTACTAAACGCTTAACTTCCTGAGTATCGAGTAAAATAGTAAATGAAAAGAGCACTAAATAAAAAAAGAGCAGAGCAGTCCCGCGTCAATGCGTGGTACGGTCAAACGACAGCTGCGACACGTCACGTTAAAGTCGTTGAGCGTCGGCGTCGCGTTCATGCACCGTGGGGTCCGTGAACAAAATCATTTGGAACAAAACAGACATCTGACCATTTTGTTCTGAACGTTTAGTTTCCTTGTTGTTCCGGAGCATGAACCTGGGTTGGCGTGGTGGCAGTCAGATGCCACAGCCATTGAGCTCCTAGCGCAGCTAGTATGGATTGATCAACGTTTCTATTTTAATGCAAAAGTGCCAGCGACCAGCACAGGTTTTGAATGGAAGTAATGAACAAACTAAATAATAAATAAGTAAAATAAAATAAATACAAAAACTAATTAATCAATAAAAAAATAAATAAAATCGCCAAATAAAAGATAAATAAAAATAAAATAAAAAGTATAATAAAGTAAAAAATAAATGAAAAAAAAGAGTAATTGAGAAAAGAAAAGATGATAAAAAGATTAAAGAGTCTCGCACAAAGGACACACAAAGTGTACTTTGTGCGGGAGACATTCCATGCTCCCTGGACTTCGTTAGCATCATCCTGTATGATTTTTTTTATTTATCCGAAAACAGGAAATCTCACATGTAGCACAGAACGGTGAACCGGCTGCCATACGATTCTTGTAAGTTTTTGGCACGAGTGCGTGCCAGAGACCGGGAGTCCAAAAGACACGTCCTGCCTTTCTCGCGCCGCCAGCGACCATGCGGGCAGAAATTGAGGGAGGGGAGCAGACGAGGGGGACGTCAGAACACTCAGCTCTGCTTCGAAGGATTAGTGGGTAGACTGGAAGCTAGCTGCCTCTGTCTTCACCGCACTCGTCAAATGCATTACAATACGAAAGCCAAACGCTGGACGCCTGCATTCTACATTCTAACGGATTCAACGAGTGCAGTGGAGACAAAGGCAGCTAGCTTCGGGTCTACCCACAAATCGTTCCAACCAAAGCTCTGCGTTCTGATACCCCCAAGCACTCTCTTCTCCTCTCCCTTCGGTTTATCGGAGCATAGGAATGTTCAGTGGTCCAAACAGGCACCTGCCATGCGGTTGCAGGTGGCGTGACGAGCCCACCGAGAGCCCAGGCGAAGATGCTGTGGTAATGCCTTCTTTGTCTCGTAAAATACAAAAAAAATCTAAGAATTTGCATGAAGCAAAATATAACGACGATGCATACAGGCATTTGTTTTGTCTTTCTTTAGAACGGTCTGTGATGGGAATAACTCTCCCTAGAACATTCATAAACTGTTCGGGTGAATTTGCGAGCGTTATTTTAAATTCCTGTAATGTAGGCTGCTAAATACATATGTTCTTTTTTCTTATTCTAGTTACAGGAAGTAAAAACAACTTTTGACTGTCTGGATTTTTAAAAATTTTTGGTACCGTGGGTGGAGGGAGAGGCTCGTTATCTAGATAATTTATTTGCGCTGGTAACAGGAGACTGACTAGCTTGTCGTCGTGCGGCATAACTGCATCGCTGAATACCATATTTATTCTAGCAAGACCACGAATGTAACGCGAGGTATACCGGGGAATAATGAAGTACCTTTATGGTACTTTGTTCACTTTGGTTAGGGTGCCCGACGGCAATCAGAGCCGCAAAAGGACCCAAACAAATGCAACGTGCATTCGAGCATTGATCTGGATGAGAAGCAGCAGCGGGTTTTGCTGGCTTTGGATATATGTTCTACAGTTGTCGTTTAGAGTATAAAAAATTACCAGACGCTTAAGCTTCGCCTTAAAGAGTGGAACGCAATAGCTAAACATATATACACCCGCTCGTTCCCAAGTTGTCCAAGCACGTCTGCATGGCCTGGTCGGTAGCGTGTGCGGCTCGTAACCGAAGGGTAGTGGGTTTGAACCCCGCCTCCACCTAAAATCAAAATTTTTTTCTTTAAAGCAAATTAATTACTTTATAAATTGAAATCTTTTGAGGCATGCGGCGACCTTCAATTTACATTATATGTTTCAATCACTTTCATTCCATGCGTGATGTATATGGCTATGATGTCGTAACCCCATTGACCAATCAGAATTTTCCAGTCCCACTGATGCCGACGCCGGATTTTTTGCGACATGAGCTCCTAAACACTATTGCATTAGAAGTGTATGTTGCCAGCATAAGACTGAACAACCACGGGAACCCGAATTCCAGCAATTTCGAAGTGACGGCACCGATGAGGTTAATTTCACGACCATTCGATTATAATGTGAGGGTCAACTTTAAAGCACAAAACTTCCAGAAAATTTTTTTGTTACATTCAAGTAAATATGATATGTAAGCTCAAGTCTCGCTTTTCATGGCTCGTGACTTTCTGCCTGTAGCTGCTCACTACATTTTTCAATTATTGTTGTTTTAATTGTCCCTTTTGCTGGAGATTTGTCGCAGACCTGATGATTTGTATCGTTTCTCTGGCTCTTTGTTTTGCACGTGAACTTGCACACCCCACCTGTCGCAGCCACTGTCAGGCGCATGCTATTCACAGTTAAAAATACATTAATCAAAACTAGAAAGAGCAGTCGCAGAGCACGAGCTCACTCGCATCTCCAGAGTGCAGACAACCGGAGCACACACACAACGTACCCTGCGGCAGCTCCAGGTAGCCCATGCCCAGACCGACGCGGTAGAGGCACGGATGCGCCGGAGCAAAGTCGTCCGGCACGTGCTCTTCCGGCTGGAACCCGGCGTAGTCCGCCGGAGCGACCCCAAGAGCCTTCCAGAAGTCTTCCTCTTCCTCGGACTGCGGGCACGTCACCACCTCCGAGTAGTTCTTGCGCTCGTTCTTGTTGATCTTCTCCGCCAGCAGCCTGGTAAAAAGGGGCACGCACGTGGTCGCAAACGGAAAGACCTCGCTTTGGCCACAATAAATATATCAACCGATCAAGGAACCAATCGATAGAGTTCTAGCCAAATGGTGATGCAGCACTTATCCCCATTGGATCCGTAGGCACTTCACCTTGGAGTCACCAAGCCGACTAGGGGGTGCAGGAGGCAAGGGGAAGAAGCGAGCACACGCTTTGGAGGAAACGGCGAGAGGCGAGATAGCGGAGTCAAAGCTGGGGCGTGTGACAGCGAGACAAACTTTTCGTACCACTCCTGCCGCTGGAATGCTTGCCTTGAAAGGGCTTTCTCCGTCGAGGCACAAGTTGCTTACCAAGTTCCTCTGTGCAACAGCACCGTGAATAATGCACAACACATTCTGTTGCCAGTGCCCTTGCCATGATAGTGTTCTAGACGCCATGGTGTAATTAATGCTGGCTTTTGCATGGATTTGCCACTGCCAGTTGCAGAGTGTTGGCATCTCAGTGGGACATAGGATAGGCAGTAATGACATCTCTAGCCAAGGTGAGCTGAAGGCAACATCAGTGGACGCAACCTTGAGCCGCAATCACGTATTCCTTGAAGTTGAAGTCCCAAGCCCATTCACTGTGACATTCGACTTACCTTTCCTACCTCGCACAGCACAAGAATGAAACCGCCTCTCTGTTTTGAATGCTATCATCACTGACCCTAATGTGTTCCAAAATGCTATCACTAACCGATTTTGCTGGGATTCGTGACCAGTTTCATTGCTTGCATGTTATCTTTTCTGTACTGTTCATTTGTTAGTTTAGCTGCCTGCTTTTTCATGCATCTCTCCCTCTCATTAGTATCTTTGCACCCTGAGCATACATTAAATAAATAAATAAATTTAAAATCGCCATCTATACTTCGATTTATCGATCATACCGTCGTACGCAGAATCGCAATGTATGAGAAGCAGTGGGTTTTCACAATGTTTTTCTATTGGCACACGCCGATTAACCGTGTGATGCCCCGTTACACCACGACTCGGCATCAAACGTTGCTAGATCCAATAACATTGTTGACACCGTAACGTCACGCAACGCCGCAGCAAATACTAATGTGACACCTCACACATGCCACGGACAAACATGAAATCTGAGTTAGCTTCCGTCAGAATGCATTCTGCATTGATACCCGATCGACCCACCGGCGCTGTAGGGGGACTCACCTGCCCTTGGAGACCATGGTGTTCTTGGAGTGCCGGCCACTCCAGACGAAGAGCGTGCGCCCGGCGTCCAGCACGAACACGTAGCGGGGATCTAAGGAATCCGGGTGCACGGCGACCGACTCCACGTGCAGCAGGCGGTTGTTGGAGTGCAGCCGGTACAGCCGCGTTATGTATTCCTGCGACACATTGACGCACGGGCCGGCCACATTCCAAACAATTTCAACATCTGTTTTACAAAAAAAAGCATTGCGACCCCCTGTAGCCGAACTATAATTCGTTGCAGCTTAAGTCCAGATGCAGCAGATGCGACAAGCGCGAGCATGCGGCCCTGGACAGTGTCTGCCTTGCACGAGCACGCATGCTTGGCAGGGACACTGAAAGCCTGGAGCTCGTGCTTGCAGGATAGACTGCATATGGACTTAAGCTAAAATCAAGTATTGTTGTCCAGAAGTGTGTTTGTCTTTCCTCTTTCTCTCTTCGTGTATCTCCCTATGTTCGACTGGCATCTTTCAGAAGCACAAAAAAATGTTCTTTTCTACCCATGTAGCTTAGAGTTTTAGGGCCGAGAGTCCTTCCCCAAAGAGAGCACCGAAAATGTATGCAAAGATTTGAAACTGACAGTGCGCAAAAAAATTGGCAGTCTTTTTGGAATTTCTTAGAGGCATTCTAAATGCGTAACGTATTGAACGCCTTTGCTCACATCTGTCCAAAACCACAATCTAACGCACACATTACATGCTGCACCGAACGTGGTCATGGTCAGGCACCCGCCACCGTTCCCAATCGGCGTCTTAGAAGGCACGCCGTGTCAAGAGTCTCTCAGGAAGGGCTCTTCTTGTTTACGCTATGATGCAATTTGAGGCGCATTTTGTCCCTCCACACTGTGGCATCGTCGAAAGAGGATGGGCGAGTGTTATCCCAGTGTTAGAACACCACGATGCGGGCACTGGTGTGTCTCCACCAAAACTCAGCAGCGCAGATGGGAAAACGACGGTGGAGACAGCATGCATTGCAACGGCAAGGCACGGATACAACGTGGCTACGGCATGCTAGAACTGTACAAATCTGAACGCCGCTAAAATGCATTTTACATCGGAAAGTTCTGCGGCACTGCCGTCGACCCTCACCACGTCCTCGACGTTGTAGAAGCCACTGGAGGCCCGGCTGCCCTTGAGGTAGGCCACGTTCCCACCGAAGAGCGCCAGGAACTCCCCGCTTTCGTCCGCCTGCTCTTCCCGCACCGTGCGGCAGTTGGCCCCCAGGAAGTTGCGCAGGTTCACCGCGTGGATCGCCGAGCACGCCTTCTTGTCCAGCTGGAAGCGACACCCGGCTACGTCAGGACGCCCCTTCTAACGGGCGCGGAAACGTCCGGCGCGCTGCGGCATTTGGGACGTGTCTTCGATTGATGTGCTTACCGCGTCCCAAAACGTGGTAAGCGCGTTGGTAAACAAAACGTGAGACACGATCGAAGCACCGTAGCGTCGGCCTTCGGCCACAACTCTCGCCGGCCGACCACGATTCCCGGCCCAATGCCGACAAGCGTCCAATCCGTGCCCCGGTCTGCGGTGGGCGATGTAGAAGATTCGCACTATGGCCTTTGCTAGCTAGCGGCTGTCGGTGGTAGCAACGTCCCCCTCAAAGGATACAACAGAACCTTCCCCCTCTAAAGACAGTTTGCTGGGGCAAGAGGTGTGTTGCAACTTCGGTAGGTTGGCACCTCAAACACCTATATGTCCGACAATCAGTTTTAAAAGCGTTAGCATTTATTGACCTTGTGCACGCGGCTGTTTTTCGTTTAAATGGTCATGGTTCAGACTCGACTCGTCCGCACTGGTCTGGACAGGTTTCGTCGTGCCAAAGTTCCCACCATGCTCTTTCGCTTTGTGAATTTGCTTATGTCCACTTTCCTGTTTAAATCTTATATAAGCCTCTCCCTGTTTAAGTCTTATATAAGCCTCTCTGTGCTCTTTCGCTTAGTTTGTTTACTCATTCTCCTCCTTGGCAAAGATGCGTGCACAGTGTTGCATGCACGTTTCCTCCGGAAAATCGCGCCATGTGAAACGGACTTTAGGTCAGCTGCATGTGAACATGGCTCAACTAAGAGGCATACCTCACACTTCTCAAACAGAGACAAAATCGGAAATAAACACTAATGCATTTCGTCGAGAATTAGGACAGCAACAGCGGCAAATTTGGGATCTTTTTAGTATAATACGGTTCTGGGTCTGCAATTACATTGTTACTAGAAAGCTCCAAGTTTGTTACTCACATGTGGGATTATGTTTTACCCCAAAAGAGAAGCTGCTGCTCTTCATTTGTGAGAGAACCAGTCCTCCGGCCGAATGCAAATAAGAATCGGAAGGATGGCAGGAACCACCTCTGTGTCTATCTTTTTGTTTTTAAGCCACAGCACCTTTCTTCGTTCTGCTGCGACGAGCTACCTTGCTGCACACTCACCGTATCCCAAGGTTTGACAGTCTGCCCTTTCTTGAGAAAGTGGTTGGAGCTGGTGACGTTTATGCAAGCAACATTCAGGAGAGCAAGACATCTATTCCCATCTTTAAAGTCGTACGGGTGATTCGCCCCATCTTCTTGGGGTAATAAGGGGTGACTGCTACTCTTTGCAGTCTAAACTATACGTCGCGGGTCTTTGAGCCACTTCATACGCTACACTTCAGAGAAAAGACAATTCTGCCACCTTGATGCTTAAAATCAACGTTGCCAGTTACTTGAAATTGCAGAAAACGCTTTTCCCTTCCCCCAAAACTGTTAAAACAGTTCTCCACAAAGCAAAAGGACATCACCCAAGCTTTTCGAATCCGCGTCTAAGGATAAGAAAGTCGCATTTTCCAACTGTAGAACAAAATTCTCCAAATAACAAAATGGTAGCACTCAAAAAGCAATTGGGGGATGAAAGGTCCATACTCTAAGTGCAGCCTATTAAGTGGCTCTAGCGTCTCTCAAAGATTCTGAAATGTCCAGTTCCATGCTCCCCTTTTCTTTTTTTCAGCATGGCTACATGGCAACACCTCGAACAAACTTCTGCCCAAAAGATGCTGACCTGGAATGACAATAAAACTCCAACAAATACAAAAAAAAAGCAGCAAAAAACAAAAAAAGAAAGGCATTTACAATTTTTTGTAATGCTGAATTAAAGCGCAGCTTTTGAGAAGGAGGAGAGCAGGGTACGGAGGGTAGGGTATATCCCTGCTCCCCCTCCATACCCTCACCTTCCATTTAGCAAGAAATTTTTGCTAAATTTCCCCGCTAAAATTAGCGGGGAAATATTTCCACTAAAGTTAGTGGGAAATTTACCAACATTTTCCCGCCAAATTTAGCTGGAAATATAGCAAAAATTTCCCCGCTAAATTTAGCGAGGAAACTGAATAGGTGTTGAGGTTACGTGACATCAATTTCCCCACAAAATTTAGCGGAAAAATGTCCAACAAATTTAGCGTGACATCACCCCGTAATGACATCAGACATAACGTCACGTGTGGCATCACGAGGGTAAAATTTTCCCGCTTAATTTAGCAGGAAAATTTCCCTGCTAAACATAGTGGAAAAATTTCCCTAATAAATTTAGCGGAAAAATTTCCTGCCACATTTAGCGAAAAACTTTCCCACGAACTTTAACAGGAAATTTTTACCCTCGTGACATCACACGCGAGGTCCATTGTGGGAACGTCCCATAACGCAATGCGTGGTTATGCCGACGGCGGTGCTAACACCGATGCCGCTCAACCCAGAAACTGGTGGCTAAGAGCTGCGCTTTACAAAGAAAAGATTTCAGGCATGAATGTTAATCCGGGCACTAAAGGCATTGAACATTTCTGCTTTTCCATAGTTCCCCAGATGGCTGCCCCCAGTTTTTACCCTAAACAACGGCCGTCTTTTCGGCGCTAGCTCACCGTTGTCTCCGAGCCGATCCAGTAGTAGATGAGCCAGTCGAGGTTCTGCGTTTCCTCCACGAACGTCTTGAGCACGATGTAGCAGTCGCCCTCGTAGAACTTCCCCAGGAGCGCTGCCGAAAACAAACCGAGCGTGCGGCTCAGAAACGCTGCTTGTGCAAAGTTTCGAGGTTTCACGCACAGCCACGACCACTGCATTAAAGACCTTTCTGGCAGCCTGAACTGGTTCTTGAACGAGATAAACTAAAGGCTGAGCAGTTTTGGTACTGCTTGTTGGTTGCGGCCAGTTGGAGCATTAATGTTTGCATTGGAGACAAAAAAAGAAAAAGAAACTTTACATTAATTTCTAGACAACATAAGGTTGATCCGCTTTTGAGGTATGGCAGCACCGGTATATGCTGTAGGTGAAAAATTTAGCCACTGCTGTTTGACTGCTAGCCTGGGGTCTTTAACCCTTTGAGTGTCATGCCCGAGTATACTTGGACATGTTCCTGTGTGGTTTCAGTTTCAGTTTGTTCCCTGCCCCTCCCAATTAAACCATTTTTAGGGGCAAAGCTCCTTAGGGTCTAGCCTTGTCCGGCCGGTGTCCGTGCTCACATAAAAAGAAAAAATGTTTGCGCAGTCGACAGGATTCGAACCTGTGCGGGGAGACGCCAATGGATTTCTAGTCCATTGTCTTAACCACTCGACCACGACTGCGGGACGAGTAGGGGGCTCTGAGATGTTCTAGTAGCTCAAGAGCTGGGGTTTCTGTCATGGATGAAACGTTGCATGTGGCCACTCAACGTCTATACAGGAGAGGGCGCTGTGGTACAATGGATATATAATTGCATTAAACTTTGCATACATTGGCTCAACGTTTATAGACGAGAGGGCGCTGCGGTCAAATGCTCAAATGCATATATAACCACGTTCCATACCACACATTCTCTTTCTGACATGGACCGTTGACTTAAGCGGTGGAGATGCATTCCCACGGCTTCTAGCGGATCCAAGCTAATCCGCTAGAAGAACCACTGGCTCTGCATTTAACCGACCATGAACCAGTAATCATGAAGTTGGAATGCAACCCGGAACTCAGCACTACCTACGAGCAAAATTGACCGCATCTCCACGTGGTGAATGATGTTGATTGGGGCGAAGCTTTGGTGGTGCTTGTCTGCGTAGACACTGAGCCGCAGCATGCCGAGCCTTTCGTTCGTTTTCATCCATGTCAGAAAGAGAATGTGTGGTATGGAACGTGGTTATATACGCATTTGAGCATTTTACTGCAGCGCCCACTCGTCTATAAACATTAAGCCAATGCATGCAAAGTTTAAAGCGATTATATACGCATTTGACCGCAGCGCCCTCTTCTGCATAGACGATGAGCAACTACATGCAACATTTCATCCATTACATCCCCAGCTCTTGAGTTAGTACCCCATCTCAGAGCCCCCTACTCATCCCGCAGTCATGGCCGAGTGGTTAAAGGGATACTGAATCGAAACTTAAAATATACAGGAAACACCTAGACATAAGTCAAATAAATCAGATAAACCTGTAATTGATAATCGCATAGCCATATTTCGTTCTACATGCCTGGATTTCGGCGAGCGCTTCAAAATCAGCCGTCGAAGAGCGCGATGCATCTCGGGAAATCCGGCGCGGTCTTGACGTCCTCACGCCTCGGAGGGCCAAGCGTACCGTAGTTACGAGTCTTGCCACTTGGTGGCGTCAGCGTGTTACAATCTCGCATAGTCGAAGTACCCGAGGGCTGTAGTAGCATATTGCGGAGCCGGCGGAGCGGCTTCGAGTGAATGGTCGCCGACCAACGCGACGAGAGCAGTGGGTAGATGACATTAATAAGGAGGAAGATGCCGCCACACCGCTACATCACCAGGCGATTTTGCCTAGAGTCGTATTTGTACGACCCGACTGTCTTGTCTTCGTCGTCCGCAACAGGTAACAGAGCTTATTCACAAAATGATCTTACAGCAAAACCTAAGAAAAGTGCCGTATTCACGAAGCGAAATTATCGCAAGTTTTTCGCACGATGAGATCCTACGACCATGCCTACGACAGCTACAAAGCTTTACACACTTTAATAATCAAATTGACGTTGCCGGCTACATCGCTCGCTTACGTCGTCGCAACGACCAACGTGCATTTCTATGTGCTCTCTGTGCGCGTCCCAACGAAAGAAAAAAAGAAAAAAAAAGTAATTGAAACTGAACGCCGCGGCGGAGACAAACACTAGAACCACGGATACCTGAAAAAGCTGCAACGACAAGGACCCACCGACCAAGCGACCACCACAGACGCTAGGCTTAGCAAAACACTTCCACGATCTAGGGTCTGCACACGATCGGCTGGCTTGATGAATGGAATACGCCCACGCGACCTCTGTGGACCCTCCTCGAATGAATAGTTCGAACCCTGACCTCTAATTTGGGGTAAGAAGGCCAGTCTTTCCCCTCGTCGTACCTAGCTTGTTTTCAGATGCAGCGGTAACGAACGATCTCGTCGAGGAGGGACACGCTCCTCGATTCAATCTCCTTTTTTTGTGTGTGTGTTATAGAGCTCAAATAAATGCCATATGAATTGCCTTCGCAACTTGGGTATGTACACTTTTGTTTAGATGTCCATTTTATTTCGACATGATACGCCAACAGATGTCGAGTTAGAGGAGTTTTTGAAGGGACTCAATGCCGGTCGAATCTTTTCTGCCGAGCGTCTCGTCAGCATTGAGTTGCGATTGTCTAGAGGCCCAGCAGTTCATAAAATCGGTTGTAAAAGACCGTTCCCAAAGCGGTTACCAAGAACGCAATGCCAGTGCGGTTCTGCTGCCAGTGCAAACATGTATTTACGTGGATCTCACTGACACTCTTTTACTTCAAACGTATCTTCCTGGACGTTGGCTCCCTCCCGCATCCCCGAAAAGCGCCGCAGGGATTTGTTTACATGCACGCCGCTTTGCAGAGCCGTACGGCCCATCGCCTTTCAGCCACGACGGTAGTTGTGTTGACTTCTTAGCGATCGAGTTCGTTATCAGTTGCGGTCAAGGAAGGCGGCTATCTCGTGATCAGGATAGGTGGGCATGCGGGCCCGTTTAAACAGACATTTCGTAGCGTGAATATTGCATCGCACGTACACAATCTCCAAAACCACCCCAAAGAAGCGTTGCCGGAAAGACCACCCGGTACTAAAACGAACGGTGGCCAACTCTGCTGTTGCTTTCTTCACCAAAGCGCCTCGGTAGCTTTGGTAGTACGTCCAGGCCTAAGTAATGCCTATGAGTGACCGTACTTCCCCTTGTGGCGCTGCTCTTACGGACATGTTGTGGTCACGACATTCCATCGAAGCTTCACAGACATCCACGAGGTGGTTTTTGGTTATCTTTTATTCAGTTTAAAATTTGTTTTCTCGCGTTATCCTACGGAATATTGGTATCGGTGAAGTCCTATTTTGACCCTCTTTGTGTTCAAGCAAAGAGATGGGCTCTAAAATTTGGTTTCCGTACCCCTTTAAGGCGATGGACTAGAAATCCATTGGGGTCTCCCCGCACAGGTTCAAATCCTGTCGACTGCGCAAACATTTTTTCTTTTTTTTATCACTTTTTATTTATTTACTTTTTATTTTTTTTGCCCTACACGAGCACGAGCATGAGCACCAGCAAGATCGATGTGAGCACGAACGCCAGACGGACAAGGCTAAACCCTAAGGAGCTTCGCCCCCAATAAAAAAAAAAATATCAGCACCATCAGCACTACCTATGAACAATAAAATCAGTCATCAGCACCACCAGAGCTTCGCCCCAATCAACATCATTCACCACGTAAAAATGCAATAATTTTTTTTTCATTTTTTTTTTTTTTTACGTGTATTAGGATGTATCGGCAAGGGATGAAAACAGTGTTTCACCTTGTCATGTAATTTTGTAATGGCACATAATTGTTCTTGTTTAGGCGACTCCTGTTTTGGTATGCTCTTTCGTTGTTACAGAACGGCGAATCTATGTTGTTCAACCCTGCACTTCATAGTGAAAGCCAAGTTGCAGAAATTACCAATGAATTCAATATTTGATGTCAGTGAAAACAAAGAAGTTACACATCCAAATAAACAACGCCCAGTTCAAAAGAGTGACATTGGGGTGGTAGGTTGAAATGCCACTGCGTGCTACAGTATCTCGAAAAGTACAACACGCTAAATATGTCATAAGCTGGAGGCATGCAGACATTAATAAACCTTTGCCCATAAAAAACTGTGTCTTCTATAAATAAATATACTTCATAAAGCTTGCCACAGTGTTATCGAGACCAAATTTTGCGTTCGGCATGGGGGAGGAACAAACCCGGCACCTGAAGTGTAAACGTGCATCATGCATTGGCGACACAAGCCCGCACGCCAACACGACGCCCATCCAGATCAAAACGGGCGGGGGTGGGGGGCTGAACCCTGGATTGCTGAGTTCTGCACTGCCATTTTCTGCCCTGCATGTTCCGAGGTGTGGTGCACTAACAAGCTCCTTAATCCGGTGTCAACTGCGTCGCCAAGGCCAGTGGTCGGACAGAATGAAAGCCTCCCCAGATTTAAAGGGCAACCTTCTTTTTTTGTAAAAAAAATTGCTGAGATTTTTCTTTTCTTCGGAAGACAAGGACAGATTAAGTGCTAAGATCTCTCGCTACGGCAAACTTGTGGTGCACATTTCATTCACCTGGAACGGTTCCGAGTGCCATGGGCATTGAACTTGGGCAGGAAGGGTTACAGAGGAACCGCCCTTTAGGATGCAGTAAACATGTCAGTCAAAAGACATGTTTCACGAGCCTTACTAGAACTAATGCTACAACTTCACATTAAGAAGGCATAAATAACTTTCAGCTTTACATCTGCTGTTTTGAAATTTTGTTTTAGGGGCGAAGCTCCTTAGGGTCTAGCCTTGTCCGTCCGGCGTCCGTGCTGAGATCGATCCTGCTGGTGCTCGTGTGGGGCAAAAAAAAAAAAAGAAATAAAAAATAATGAAAAAGAAAGAAAAAATGTTTGCGCAGTCGACAGGATTTAAACCTGTGCGGGGAGACCCCAATGGATTTCTAGTCCATCGCCTTAACCCCTCGGCCACGACTGCAGGGCGAGTAGGGGGCTCTGAGATGCGGTAGTAACTCCATGACATCCCCAACTCAAGAGCTGGGGATGTCATGGATGAAAGGTTGCATGTAGCCGCTCAACGTCTATACAGGAGAGGGCGCTGCAGTCAAATGTGTATATAATCGCGTTAAACTTTGCATGCATTGGTTTGAAGACTGGTACATACTCTTGAGCATGAAAAAGCGCTCGCGCAGTTCATCAAGGAAAGAAGAGGTTGCGGTCGTGCCGTATCGACGGAGATCCAGCGTGACCGCAACCTTCCTAGACACAATGGTACGAAACAATTTAAAAATGTTCTGCTTCTGCAATCGCCTCAACGGTATGGATTACCGTATTTACTCGCATAATAAAAGCACCCCCCCGCAACGGGCATCAATATTTTGACTTGTTTTTTCCCTCCCGTAATCAACGCACCTCCAATTTTCGAATCCGAGAGTCTCGAATTGCGTCCAATTTAGCAAGTCACCAAGCCAGTTTTCTTTTGCCACCAAGCGGCCAAGCCAAGTCAAGCCAGGCCAGGCCGCTCACGTCACACTCAGAGTGGCTCACGTTACGGCCGCAAGTGCTTGGTTGCCATAGTTACGAAAGTGATCAACCGTGAAACCGAGTGTCGCGCACACTTGACGAAGCTTCGGTCAAGGAATTGCCGATCCCCAGATATTCTTCGCCTGTCGGAGGCATTGATGTCAACAAACAAACCGTCATCCATGGTCCGCTTTTGGACCGTCAAATTGTGAAAGTGGTTAGGCCTAATTTCACATACTCTGGGTAAATGCGTTTATTTAATCCGCAGTAGAACGGCACAGCGAGTTGCGCATTGCACTGTAGGCCGAGAGTGTCTGGTAAGCTCTCTGTGAACAAAACTTCATCTGTGCGAGCGGGCTTCGGTGGTTGGACTTCGTACGAGTTCTTGTTTCCGTGAACGAAACTTAATTCATGCGAGCGGGCTTCGGCGGTCGGACTTTGTACGAGTTCTTATACCTATAGTCGGGGGTTATACCCGAGCGTGCGGTCAGAAATTGGACTTCGTACGAGTTCTTAAACGCGTACACTCAGATTATACTTGAGTGTGCCCGCCGGATACTAGCAATATATGTCGCCTAAGAACGGTCGTGTTGCTTTTCGTGCCGAGTGAGCTTCGTAGGGCGCTTTTCCGTGAGCGAAAGGCACTGTGAAAGCAGCCTAAAAAGGTTTGCAATTTATAAAGCATGGTTAGTGTGGCGCGCCCCCGACCAGCAGTGGGTGCGCCTCCATCACTGGAGATGTGCCACAGTACCTTGCCGTGTCATATTGGCAAATAATATGACAGCTGCACGAAGTGTATAAATGCAAAAATTTTACCCCGTGTAATGAACACCCCTCCAAATATGTCGATTTTTCGGGAAAAAGTGTTGATTATGCGAGTAAATACGGTACGACGCCACCTGCGATATACGACGCCAACTGCGATAACTGCAGCGACGAATATGGTTTCTAGCAAGATCTGGACATTGTTTTGTGTGGTTAGCACAGGTAATATGCAAGGTATTTTTTACAGTTTTTCTGGGGGAAGGGAGTTGGGGGTGCGGGCTATATGCAGGGGCGGGTAATACTCGCGAAAATGCGGTACTTTTTAGGGGGTCCATATCACAAGAGCGAATGACATTTTAGCGAAAGGCGACATTTGAGCGAATGGTCGTTTTAGCGAATAACGGGGGCGCGCGTTAACCCATCCGTCGCGCTGCGCTTTACGCCGCTTCGCGGCGACAGTCTGCGGCAACTCATTACAAAAATACAAACTCACTTGGCCCACCCGAAAACGCCGCTTCGCGGCGTCCGACTATTCGCTAAAGTGTCATTCGATGAAACGTGGGCGTTCGCTAAAACGTCATTCGATCAAGTGAGTGCCCCCCCTTTTTAGGGGTGAAGCTCCTTAGGGTCTAACCTTGTCCGTCCGGCGTCCGTGCTCACATCGATCTTGCTGGTGCTCGTGCTCGTGCTCATGCTTGTGAGCTCACGTGCTCACGAGCGCATGCTCGCGTGCTCGTGTAAAAAAAAAAAAAATGACGAAAAAAAAAAAAATGTTTTTGCAGTCGACAGGATTCGAACCTGTGCAGGGAGACCCCAATGGATTTCAAGTCCATCGCCTAATTACTCGGCCACGACTGCGGGCGAGTAGGGGGCTCTGAGATGTGGTAGTAACTCAAGAGCTGGGGATGTGATGGATGAAACGTTGCATGTAGCCACTCAACGTCTATACAGAAGAGGGCGCTGTGGTCAAATGTGTATAAAATCGCGTTAAACTTTGCATGCATTGGCTCAATGTTTATAGACGAGAGGGCGCTGCGGTCAAATGCTCAAATACGTATATAACCACGTTCCATACCACCACTAGCGGATCCAGGGGGGGGCCCAAGAAGCCCCGCCCCCCCCGCCCCGCCCCGCCCCCCCCCCCCCCCCCCCCCCCCCCCGAGACATATCAGCACCCCACACACCCCCCCGCCCCCCGCGATGCTGCGCGGACTGCGCAAACCAGAGCCTGGCTCAAAACTTTGACGAATTCAGAACGTATGTATTCGAGCACCGGCAATTTGAAATATTGTTTCCTGTGACTTGCCAGTTGATTAAGATGATAAGCAGAGGCCCCAAGCGTAAAAGCGCACCGGCGCACCTGCACTTTCGTGACAACGCGGAGTAGAAAAAAAGAAAACCAACGAGCCTGTTTCCATTTGACAATGGGCTTTTGAGAGAAGCAACCTTCTGTCACGAATTTCAGTATTTTTTGTTGCTTTATTTTGGTCGTGTATCTGTTCAGCGCGTGTTTTTATTTCTCACTAAAACCCCCATATGGAACTCTTTGTAATCCATCCTTGTCGATTCCCGCTTCCACTTATCGGATTATCTTTGGAGGTGGCCGCGTCTCTGCCGCTAGGACAAGGCCGCCGGGCAGCTCATTGCCTCGTTCCTGAAAGGGAAAAATTGTAGACATGCGTTTCTGTTGAGGCCAGTCGCCGGGAGTTTTTATTTTTATGTTTTACTTGAAAAGCTTGGTCCGAGTAGGAAACGATTTCCCCCGACCTCGAGCTCGGAGACCTTCGTAGGTGGCGGGAGAAGGGCGGACCCCCAGAAGGGCCGGTCAAGTTGGCTGGTCGTTTCTCCCGTCGTCTGTTCCCGTGAGTCGTACGGACTTCGGTTTTTCCCTTCTTTGGGAGTGAGTGTGTGCAGGGCTGCGTTGCGTCGACCGCCGAGCAACCAGTCCACCACGCCGGGAAAGTCAAGCCTTCGTCGTCCGTCGGACCCTAGACGTCGGTGAGTCTTCGGACTTCGTTTGAACCACGGCTGAACTTTCCCCTGGACTTTGGGTTCACCAGTGGCGCTTTTCTTTCTTCGGAACTTTCGTTTTCTATGCGTAGGCAAACGTTGTTCCCAGCTGCATTTGTGCCGCGAGCGGCGAGTTGTTTCGCGTTGTCGGGAATTGAGTGTTGTTTTGTTGTTCTTCGTGGCCCTGCCGCCCGAAGTTTGGTCAGTGTGTTGTGTATGTAACGCGTGTTGCATTTGGTTGAGTTTTTCGTGCGCAGCCAAGCACCGCCTTTCATCGCTTCTTATTAAATTTCTTGCTCTTTTGTTCTGTTATCCCTTCGTGTCGTTGCCTTTCTTTACTTTATACCGGGCGTGGACCTATCGCTTGTCACCGGTCCGAACCTAGCATTTTTATTATTTTTCAATAATTTCTCGTTTAATCTCAGTGTTTCATTTATAGAGTTTATTGACTTTTTTTTGTCAGGATATTGACAGGAAATAACGAGTTCATTTCCCGTTATCTCCCGTTATCGTGGGAGATAACGGGAGATAACGATAGAAGCGGGAGATATTGCAATCGTGTCGAATTGCGACACTTCGTGTCGCTGAGGAGGAAAGACCTCTTTCTACCATTTATATGCGTGTTTAGACAAAGATCCAACACAAAATGAGGTGTGCAGCAAGTGTCCCCCCCCCCCCCCCCCCTCTTTTTTTTTATCCTGGGGCCCCCCCTTGCGGGATCCTCTGGATCTGCCCCTGCATACCACACATTCTCTTTCTGACATGGATGAAAACGAACGAAAGGTTCGGCATGCTGCAGCTCAGCGTCTACGCAGACAACCACCACCAGAGCTTCGCCCCAATCGACATCATTCACCACGTGGAGATGTGGTCATTTTTTTTACATGTCGTGACACTCTAGGTTCGGAACTAGACTTAAAGAACACTTTGTGTTAAAAATGACTTACACTCGTCGAGCGGGTTCGGCAAGAAGTTGTCGATCTCCCACACGAATATCCCTGTTGGGGAGAGAGGAAATGAGATAAGTCTCGGATCCCCGAATTTGCCGCGGCGTGACGCGACGCCTCAGAGATCACCCCCCTACCTGGCATTTGGCCCACGTCCTCCTCGAAGATCTCGCTGTAGTCGATGGGAGGCTTTTCCAGTGCCTCATCCCACCGTTTGGGCCTGCGCATAGGAGTTGGACAATTCCAAGTTCCATGTTTGTCTATTGACAGCTAGTATCTTTCAGGGGTGGGATGACTGAGAAAAAAGTGACAGAACTCCATGAGAAACTTACAAAAAGCCATCACAAGCCCACCAGATTTAGCGGGCCAAGTTCACGCAACGGTCGTCATGCAACACTTGGACGTGACGTGACATGACATTGTGATGTTACATAGTTAACGGTGGTGTCACGAGACATCAAGTCCCGTGACATTGTGCCTGTCCCACGGTAACCGAGCGTGGCTCAAAACACGCTGCGCATTCGGTGTTGCCACAAAGCACACATGCTAAAGCACCTATTCCGTCGTGGAGAGCAAAGTGCCAAAGAGACCGTCACCAAACAATGGACTTTCTTGCCAAAGGATCAGTCCGTTTTCTTAAGATTGCTCCCTCCCTTCGTGGCCCACCCTTGCCGCTGCCGGAAAACAGGTCTAGTTGCGTTTGTAAAAATGCCATATTTCCATAGACCAACGCGTCTCTGTGATGCCACATTGCAGCAGTAGCGCTATTGATGGCGTGGCGGACGCACGTACGCTTCACATACCGCAGATCTACTTCCTCCACACAAGCAGTAGCCTAGTGTGGGCAAAATCTGCTTGCTCGTAAACGGCACATTGGTGTACAGTCTGCTGCAACGTGAGATCTGCACTTGAAGCTCCGGCGCCAGATTTTGACCTTTGATAACCCTTTGGTGCACGCGCAGCCAAACACGACAGAAGGCAATGAGTGCAAGCTGGAGGCAGAGCGTCTCCTGCAGATTTTAGGATGCAACAGACCATTGTTAATCGTTACATGAGGTATTTGAAACATACACAAGGAACTGCAGTTCCTTGACAATTATAACCCAACATCAAACTCCATTTTGTCATTTGATTGCTAACCAAATAAAAGCACATTTTATAAAACTGTAATGGGAGAGGCAAGCTCAAGTAGATTTGCCATTTTCTTAAACCACCCCCAAAACTGTCTGGAGAATGAGAAAAAAAAATATTTTCTGCTTCTTTCTTTCCTATTTTGGATTTTCTCATTCTCCACCCAGTCTAAGGTGGTTTAAAAAAAGGGCACATCTGATGTCACTAGAGATGGAGCTGCCTGCATATTGCAAAGCTGGAGTTCCCAAGTCCCCAAGGCAGCTAAAGCGGGCAAGCCCGTTTTACGCAGTGCGGTCCTGTTTGCGTTTTTCGGTTGCAACGTCGCTCATGCGGCAGAAAAGAAAGCCGTGGAGGGCAGCTGGATCGTTGGCTGCGTCCTAGGGTAGTTTGCCGCACGCTACTGAAAGTGGCAAGCAGAATTGCATCGTGTGATACAGACTTAGGGCTTCCCCCCTCCTGCTGGCAGCGAGGGGCACTGACTTGAGGGAGTCGACGCGGTCGTCTGCAGCGGAGCGCCCGTTGCGGTCCTTCTCCCTGGCCACGTCCGTCATGCCCTTGAGGATCTTGGCCTGGTCGCTGTCCGCCTCCCCCTCCCGGCGACGCCGAAGCCGCATCTTGCGCGCTATTGGGTCCTTCACGGCCTCTGCGAAGGAATGGTACCAGGATGAACTAGTGCTAGTTGGATAAACGTAAAGAGAACACAGGGAGTTCTATGGATAAGCGCTTCCACTTGACTTCTACTTCACCTACTTTTTCCAAAAGAACAAGTCCTCTAATTCTATAAGGACGAGTCTTTTATTTCTTCTACAGGGACAAAAAAGTGAACAGGTTAAGCACAGTCCTGTTGACTTCTACTTCTACGAGGACAAGTCCTCTATTTCTACGACACGAGTCTTCAATTTAGAAAAGTGACTAGTCTTCTACTACTACAGGACAAGTCTTTTATTTCATCTACAGTGACAAAAAGAGGTGAACAGGACAAGCACACGACCTGTTGACTTCTGCATCTTCTACGAGGACAAGTCTTCTATTTCTTCTGCAGCAACAAAAAGTAGCGAACAGGACACGCACTATGCTGTACATTTGTCCTCGTCCATAGTGCTGTTTCTGTTTTTGGTTGGCAAACAACAGACATAACTCCTTTGGGCAGGTCATACCCAGAGGTCCAACCCTGCACAGTGAATTCCCCAAGACCTTGCATTTTTTTCTGTGCGCGATTGGTTTAGCCGGTGATAGCAGACGCGCAAAGACGAGTGCCTCGCGGACGCGCTTTTGCCGGCGCTTGACTGGCTTCATCGGGTCATAGCGTTGGCTGCGGTGGGACCTCACGTGAAACGTAATGTAGAGGACTTCAGTCAACGAGCCTGCCAACTCGACAGACGAGGAAAAGCCCTAACATTTCCAATGGAACTCACGAGGTGCGGGTATCTGCGCGGCAGGTGCAGCCCCGGCCAGGCGCAGCTGCTCCCCGAGGGAGAAGTCGATGTTGTAGTACTCGCTGCCGCTGCCCCGCTGGCACTCGAGGGGCTTGGGGGGCATGATCAGGTCCGGGTTCTCCTTGAGGTCCAACACCTCCAGGTCCGTCAACAGGTGGATCGCCTCCGGCAGGGTGATCAGCCGGTTGTGGCCCAGCATCAGCTTCTTCAGGCGCCCGCACCTGCGGGTCGGCCTTCCAGCTTGCACCGAGGACTAGCATGTTGCACGTAACTGCTAACTCGTTCCTGACCAAAATGGAAATTTTTTGTTATGTTTTCTTTTTCCTGTCCAAGTTTCGCAGCCTACCGTCTCCAGAACCCATCTTACATTTCCAAGTGCCTTGATCATCCCCTTAAAGTTCAGCGTCCCTTTTCCAGAACTAACAAATTTCACAACTCTCCACTCTCTTTTGCCATTGCCGACTGGAACTCATTGCCCATGCACACTGTCCACGAAACTGAAAAAAACAAATTCCGTGAAATGTGCAACTTATTTTTGTGAGGTGTGTAGAGAGTATTTTTTTCGAGTTTTTCTTTTGTTTTTATTGTTGTGTACTTTGTTGTAGATACTTCCCCCTCTCATGTAAAGTGCTCTCTTGAGCACCTTTGACGTAATAAAACTACTGAACTAAACTCGGGCATGCACCCTTGTCGCAGCCGAGTATATTCGTTATGCGGTTTCAGTTTCGGTTTCCTCTATGCCACCCGTAACTGGATGGGTGTCACCTGTTGATGGCATTTGAAACTTTTTGCTTAGGCAACTTTTGTCCCCGTTTTTCCTTTCTGTTTGAGGATGGCGAATCGTTGTTCAACATTATGCTTCATGGCAAACACTAAGATATAAATATTACCAATCAACTTCGAGTCTAAAGACTGAGAAAAAATATTTACGGTTTTGGATAAAAAAATAAAGTTGAGGAAAGCTGTTCACGGCCCAAGGACAAGGTGCCACTTTGCAGAGTACCTCGTCTCAAACAATACAATACCAGAAAATGTTCTTCGTTGGAGGCACGGAGGCATAAATCAACTTTGTGCCCATTAATCAATGTCTTTGATCAATAAATTCAACTAATAATGCAGGCCAGTGTTACTGGGACCACAATTTGTGTTTGGCACGCAGACGAAAACCCTGGCACACAAAGGGTTAATCTTTTTTTTTGTCACCCATAGCTTCGTTAGGCATTAAATGACAGTCGGACGACGCACTGCCGCCCTAGTGGAACATCATCACCGAGCATCGAGATGAGAAGAACAATCACAGAATGAATGAAAGTCAAACTGTGCATGCACACGACGTGCAAAGCTCACCGCACGACGCCCTCAGGGATCATCTCGAGGTTGTTGCGGGCAGCCATGAACACCTCGAGGTTGTGCAGCTTGCCGATGCCCGACGGGATTCCGTCGAAGTCCAGCTGGTTGTCGTTCAGGTACAGCCGCGTCAACGTCGTCAGCTTGCACAGCGACGCCTGCGCATAGGATGTCTCGAGCTTGCGTCGCGTCTGGGGTGAAGCGAGAGCTGCTCCACAGACAAGGACCTTCCCTAAGCTCCGAGTTACGATAGAGGGAAGCACAAAAATCATTGCTCTGTTCAGCACGGACAGGGCTATTGTCGATAGTCGCAGAGTTTTCGTGCAACGGCGATCAAAACAAATGTCAAATGAATGTTTTCAAGGTTTATTAGCATATACAAAAAAAAAAAAAATACGCTCAAATGCATTTTTTGAAAAGAGCCCAAGCTGAAAACGAAATTCAAATGCATTATTTGTCTTACCGTTAGCACTCTTCGTTACGAAAGCGAGCAAACCGCAGACCCACGCTACAGTGGCCTACCAACGCCGCAGCCGACGCAGCTGATCCCACCGTTTTGTTTGTTTTCTTTTTCAGCACAGGAACTTCGTCAGCGATTCGGAAATACGTCATATGTACCGCGCTCCTTTCACTCCTCGCACACGGTCTCAGGAGTCGGTGCACGAGAGCGCAACTCCTTTACTTTGGCATAATGTGCACTGGAAGTCGCTTTTTGCCGTCTAGTGGAAGGAGCGTGAGCTCCTTTGCTCCGGAGCCGCTACTGGACGCGGCTGTTGCTGGCAAAGGAGATTGAGCGAAGAGATGAAAAACAGCCTCCCGGGGAAGGAGGGAGGAGCCAAAATACGACTTCCAGCGTAGGGCGCCGTTCCGTTTTCGTGTGGTGTCTGTTTTTCCCGACGATGCAATTCGCCAGGTTCGTTGTACGATGCAAGATGTATGTAATTGCGTGGCACAAAATCGAAACTTGTAATACCCGGTTTCTACGGGAAGTTCGCCGGGCATGTGCCAAACTGTCCTAAAATGTGGAATGTCGCATAAACCGGGGACGCGTAATTTGGGGTTTTGCAATAGTCACTGCTTTGCTTGCCCCACGCCAGGCCGTTTTACTCAACTTACCTCGTCAGAAACATTGTTTGATCAGAAACATTGTTTCATCAGAAACAAGTTGTGAAATGTTTGTTTTTGTAAGTATGCTTGCTGAAAAAAAAAAAAAATAATTCCAGCCACAGTTTTGTAAGGTATTTACGCTTAGTTCACATAAATGTAAAGTATTTACATTTGAAAATATTCTATTCAATTTGCAGTAAATTCGTAACATTCGTATTTGAACCGCAGACAAATATCTTTTGCTTCAGCACTGGCGCAACCAAGCAATCACGGCTTGCATGCTACAACCGCCCGGCATGGCACTTCCTAACTGACTAAAATAAAATTGAATTGGATTGAATTGACTAGAGCGGAACGACGTACCGGAAGGGAGCTGAGCTTGTTCCTGGACAGGTTGAGTATCCTGATGCTTTTCCAGACATCTAGAAAACCAAGCACAAGAGGAAACGAGGCTGGTAAGGACGTGGGACTCACGAAAGCAGGACGAAGATACAGACGTAGCCAGAGTCGCTAAGAAAGCTATGCTTAGGGCACTCCATGTTTCAATTTTCTCGTGGGTGCAATTGGCGACGGTTACGATTAGGAAATGCAACTTCCTCAGCTTTAGACACAGTGCCAGGGACTGAATTCACATTTCTGAAAGACGGAAAAAGCGTTTCCTGCGATTTTAGATAAAACTTGCAATAGCTACAGTGGAATCTTTTTAATTCAAACTCTAAATTCAAACTTGCAGATAATTCAAACTAATACGCAGGTCCCGTCCCATGTGTGTCTAGGAAGAAAACTCCCAGTAATTCAAACTTTGCATTATTCGAAAAAAGTTCTGGTCCCCCTCGAGTTCAAATTAACGACATTCCACTGTAGAAACATTACTAAGCAAAAAGATTGCCAAGGTACCATTACATTGAAGCGTAGGCTTTTTTGAGTGGCTCCAGACGTACTTGAAAGACGACTCACCTCCGATCACGGGCGATATCTCGGAGATGCAGTTGTCACTGAGGTTGAGCCTGCGCAGTGTCGTCAGCGTGTACAGCACGTCCGGAATGCGCGGCAGTGCGTTCTGCGAGAAGTCCACGTCTGCCGAGAGTGTGGAGTGCAAACACAATGAAATCAGGGAGTTTTAAACAGTATACGGACTAAGGAGCGGGTTTGCACTTGAAAAACAGCATTAAAGAAGCGGCGCGATGACTTCTGAGCTTTGCCCAATTCGTTGCGGGAATCGGTCTATGTCACCTGTACACCGACATATGGTGGCGCCACTGTCGACACGGTGCCTGGGCAGACGCTTCGCTTCGTGCGAATCTGGTTTCTGAACACGTGCAGTGCCCACACCAAGTGCTGGCAGACGTGGACTCGTTTGTAAACGGCCTGTAGGTCAATCGAAACCACGAACAGAAAGCAATTTTTTCTTGCGTGCGCTGGCTTTTTTTAAATAATTAAACAGATCGAAGGTTAGGGTAGTCCTCGACTTGCACCGTCTTTAGAAAGGTGCACAGTGAAGTTAAAGGGAGTATTGCGTTGGGTTCCGTCATTCGGCATGCCCGGCCCTCCCTCCGCAATCGTCGACTTTTCAAGGTCGAGTTTGGCTGCAATAGAGCACCGCGCCCGCTTAGCACTGCGGAAGGTGCTGGCGAGCGATCGAGACAAAAGACGGCTCGCCGCGGGAGAGACGTGGAAGGTAGCGGCGAAGAGGAAATGGTTTTGTCGACTTTCGATAGATGGCACCACCAAAGCTTGCGTGTCACTATATAGGATTCAGAGCCTACCTCTCAAACCCTGTGAGGCTGAGGTGAGTCGGAGACATCCAATACCGACTGCTGCTCGTGAAGAACTCCCCCTTTTACTCCCTTTAGAGAACACCCATGCCCCCCTTCACACTAAGAGGGCACCACTAGCTGATGACTCATAATTAGCGACCAATACATCTCCCCTCCAGGCCACACTTTCGCCAAATAGTTCTTGTGGCGAAGCGACGCGGTAGTTTCGACAGTCGCCACACGCGGCGATTATGCGGCAGAATCGCAGTACTTCAGGGGAAGGTAGCACGTTTTTTCTTGCTCGTGCCGAGATAAACAATATAAAAAATATTAGCTGCAAATCCTTCAAGCATTAAAATTGCTGCACGGCCCCTTTAAGCGTCAATCCCAACGGCCCGAAAATAAAAATAACTCTACTAAAACCAGCGGAAACAGTCACTCGTAGCGGTTATGTCTGGTAGTGGGAAATATTTTCAGTTTCTGAGGAGCGGTATTCAGATCGAAGAAGTAACGCATGGTGTAATATTTAACCAAATATCCGAACAAACTGCAATTCTTCAGACATGCACACCACTGGAGCAGCCATCAGAAGAACACTGAGAATAGAACGACTGACAGACCGCTGTTTGTGGAGCTTAGGCATGTCCATTGCGATGATAACAGAAATATTTTTGACATTTGATTCATATTCTATCTAACAGCTGCTGAATTCAGATATACTGATCCGAAATAACGATTGAACTAATGCTTGTTCAACACTCCTGGCTGTACACATCAAACCAAATTTGAGGCCTCAGTGCTGCAGATATGACAAAAAAGGTTGTAAAAACTGAGAAAATGTAGAGGTTCTTTTTTCTACAAAATTTGCACAAGCTTGATTATGCAGACAAAAACTGGTAAGCACAGAATGTGTGATAAGCCAACCAGGAAAACATTAAAACAGCATCTGCGCGCAAAGCGCACAAGCACACGTTGGCACGCTGCGTCCAAGCATTCAAAGACTTTGTCTTTGAATGCCTGGACTCTGGTTAGCTCAGTCGGCAAAGCACTTGGCTCAAAAGCTGTTTTTGGAGATTTATGTCTGTCCTTTGTCCCCCATGTTCTTCTTCTCCAGGGATTATTTTCATCACACTTGGCTCACATTTTCAAGGTGGAGAGTACAATGCCTGCCGGGGGACCAAAGTCTCTTTATGTGGTTCCCCACGGGCGCAACGCCCTCCGGTGTAATTACAGCTGGCTGTTACAGCCGACAGTCTCAGAACTCAATGAAAATCAGCTGATGAAACACATCCCGCGTTAATAATAAAAGAAAGTAGAAATGCCAGAAATCTTAGCCCCCTGTTTGCGCAGCCCTGGACCCAAGGGCAGAAGCACTGCCGGAAAGTGTGGCGAGTTCTTACCCGACAAGACCGCAGAGGTGTCTAGTGAGACCGGAGTGTTGACGACCGTCCTCTGCGTGTTCCGCATGTGCAGCGTCTGGAGCGATGTCAGCGCTGGCAGTTGCCTGGGCACCCCAGGACAAAAAAACAAACCTTGTACAGTGTCACTACTTTGATGAAAAATCGCCATAGGGATATAGTGTATTTTTCTCCAGTTTAGCGGCAAAAGATCCTGATGGGGGTATCAAGGCACCAAAATCACGACCGGCGCCGTAGTAGAATAGCCCAATTTTGGCAATTCTACTACGGTGCCTGGAACGCATTTCCGACTTGCGTTTCACGAGTCTAAGTAAGTGGTCTCTCGATTTCCGCTTGGTGACGTAGAAATGTCATGCTGTCGCTGGCCGTGATCCTGGATATGTCAGACGCTTGACACTCCCCAGACACTTTGGCAGCTGGGAGTTGGGACGCCGCAACAATGGTGAATCTTGCATTCTATCGCGCTTTCTTCCAGAACTTCTACGCCTAATCGCCAAGATCGCGACATCTGACAGCGTGACACTCGGGCTTTTCTGGCGTCGTTTGTTGACACTTAAGGACCAATCAAGGACCACTTTGGGAACTTCAGGATCAATAAAGTGCCGGACCAGTCTCATGACTTTCAGACCCGTACAATCGACCTAAGTTGCAGTGGTGGTGAGCAGAAAGCAGTCCTGAATTAGTCTGTCTGAAAGTCATGAGAGTTGAAGAGGGTAACTCTCGGGGACCGAAAAAGGGGTGCACGCAGTGCGTCCACGACATGTTTTGATGGTGCAACAAATTAATGCAGTGTGTGCCTGCCAGCCTGTTTCAGGGCTGCAATTCATGAAAAATACTTGGGAACAGCCACAGGAGCAGCCGAGACAGCTGTTTTGGAGCAGGTTGGGAGCAGCTAAGTCTACATTCTGGAGCAGGCTAGGAGCAGCTCGGACCACCTTTCATAGCACATCAGCTTGTGTTTTAGACAAACACGGGAACAATTTCAATTGTGCTTAGCAGCACAGAAGAACATGAGTGGTTAGGGACCTAGGTAGATGGGATAGCAGTTTAACAGATGCAAAATTTCAAACTTTGTGCGCCTTAATGAGAATCAAAAAGTACCTAATGTTTCAGAAAATAGTGTCCTTGATAATTTCTGAGTGGCTTTCAGCCGCTTAAAATGCAAACCAGCACTGCATATCGCACAACCCGCAAGTGTTTGACATAGTAATTATATGTGCGAACCACGTGACGTGTGTAAGCAATGGACGTGCAATTGTGCGAAAAGACAGGGCAATAAATTTTTACTATAGTGCAACTCAATATCGAAGCAGCAGACTCCGATTAACAGAGTCATTGAATTCAAAGCGATAAGCAGGAGAAAGGTTAAAGTAGGCCGAGCAGATCTACCGCTCGCGTGAGGGCTGCTGGCCGGCAAGGTTTCGGATTGGACCGCATTTCAGTTCTATCAAAACACGATTTATCTTGTGGGAATGCGGTTCCTACTTCTTACGATGAAGTACTAAAATGAATCTTTTGCTCTTTGTTGTCAACTGGCTGACGTCCGGATCCCGGACCGCAGAGCCTCAGGCAATCTGACGCTTCACAAATCGACCTCAACTCGGCGTAACAATCCAGTTGGAGGTGGTGTAGCGCATGGAATCCAACCCCCAAATTTTTTTGCGCGCTTCCGACTCGGAATACACAGGGAGAATAAACAGAACGGAGAATTATAAGGTCGACCAAGCTAAACGCGCTCATTGTTGCCAATCAAGCCGATAAAAACCGAAACCAAGACAAAATATTTTTTTTTGGCGCACGTTTTGCAATTTGGTGCGTAATAGCGCAAGGTATTGGCTGTGGCGCAGTTTCCACAACATGGCGCACGATGGCACAGACAAATGCGTGTGGAGCAAGATGGCGCAAATGGCGTGGCCGTTCCACCCCTGCTGTTTGCTGAGTCAGCATAAAACTTCTTTTCCAATTCCAAGCATCTCTCAGTCTCCTGATGCCACATTTTCTTCTGTTGGTCGCGAACGTGGATAATCGAGTGCCTGCGCTAAAAGCGTGAAAAGAGTATGTAGCTTTGATGGTGGCCCTGAGGCTACTGCGACCCCTCCTTGCTCCCCCTATGAACCAAACCCTCTCCACAGTCGTGTCTCACGAAAAGGGAGCTCTGGCGATTTTCCGAGCTACCCAAACATAATTTTTTGGAACGGCCGTGCTTTACTCTTTCTGGCATTCTATTTATTACGGTCGCCAACCAATCTCTCGGACGGCGAAATTCTGACAATTTTCCAAAACCGCCACTCACCCCATAGAGTTAATGTATAACGGCGATTGAAAATCCACATAATGTACGCCTCGTTGCTAAATTTTTCTAATTTTTTAGCGGCCACCATACTGCCACCACGAACCAAACCACCACAAACCGAGCCACCACCGTTTTTGTTTGCTTCGGTTTGGCCTGTAGCCTCGACACCACAACCTATATGCATCCTATGCCAGGGGCACTGTCCATGCGACACGTAAGCTGGATTGAAGCTACCATACTTACTCACATAATGAACACATTCGCAAAATGAACGCACTCGCATAATGAATGCACCCGCACCCCCCCTCCCCCCCCAACGGCCATCAATTATTGGATTTTTTTTTTTCTCGCGTAATGAACACACATTAAATTTTCGGCTCAGCGAATCTTAAACTGCGTTCAACTTAACTAGCCGGCTAGCCACCAAGCCGCCAATTTTCTTTTGCCGCCAAGCGGCCAGGCCAAGCCAAGCCAAACAGCTCTCGTAATGGCTGCAATTGCGTGGTTGCGGAAATTATCAATCGTGAAACCGAGCGGCACGCATGCCTAGCGAAGCTGGGGTCGAGGAATCGCCCAGCCCAGGACGTGCTTCGCCCATCGAATGCATTAATGTCAACAAACACGCCGCCATCTGTTATCCACTTTCTGACAGTGATACTGTAAAGGTGGTTAAGCCAAACAATGCTGAATACAGTGATGGAAGTGCCATTTGACCTTTTGGAGCAGGCCTTGTAGCAGGCAAAATGTTGTTTTGGAGCAGGTAGTGGCCCTTTTGGAGCAGGGTCCGGCATATGTTGGCATATTACTTGAAAATGAAATAATGCTGCATTGCCATATAAAGCCCATCTCTATTATTGGAACACAGCGCCTGTCGCCTTTTTAAGACAGGGTATATCAAATTCAACAAAGTAAACAAAAAAAAAACATTTTTTAAAATAAAGTGTATCTGCTCGTCAGATAAAAAATACAATTAAATATGTCACACTGAGTTCTGATGGTACAGGATATTTAGTTTTATCAGCCTGCACTTCTTTTAAGGTATCTGCAGCAGCATCTAACGACCCTCACTGTTGTGGAATGTTTCAGTTCAGATTATAGAGTTGTCTTTCCTTGGCATGCACCGACGCGCTGCAGAGAAGCGACACCCGCGGAGCAGATACCGCAGTCGCGCGAGTCCCGCAGTGCTTTGTGCAGCGAAAAGAATGGTGAGGCTTTACCAGCACTACATCCAGAGTTTGGTGCAACTCAACTATACTTCAATTCAGCTTCGGTGCGAGCGCAGCCGAAGTTACAAGCGCGCCGCGCGCATGGAGCCCGTAACGGTGCCCACACTGCACGAGCCTACGCGCGAGTCAGGAATGCACAGAGCATTGGGCTCGCGCTAGCTTTGACTTCGCTGGTAGCTAGCGCATGAAAACAGGTTGGGCCTCCATTAAAAACATCCCCAAGCTCGGACCTTTTTTTTTTTTTTTTTTTTTTTAAATAGGCTGTTTAGTGGGATGATTCTTCGCTTAGCCTCTGCGGCTTTGGTTTCAGATGTTGCTAACGTTGTTCCTTTCAATGATGATGATGATAATGCTCCCTCGCAGTTTCGGTTTGCGTAACAGTTGCGGCGCGGAAAATACCGCGGCACCGCCACGCGCTCTGATAAGACTTCAATTTTTATTTTTTATTGCTACATCTCATCTCGGCGCAGGAATGGCGCAATTCGTCGGTAAAATGACAATTTGGCGCTACATGTAGCAGGATTGCGTCCTTGGCGCAATTTGGCGCAATTGGCGCAGCACTTCCATCATTGTGAATACGAAGCTCTCTGCTGAGTGAGCTTCGTGTGGTGCTTTTTCTTTGGCAAAAGACACGCCAAAAGCGCCCTAAAAAAGGTTTGCAATTTATAGAGCGTGATCACTGTGGCGTGCCCACGACCAGCCATGGTTGCGCCTCCGTCAGTGGAGATGTCCCACAGTGCCCTGCCATGTCATATTGGCACCTAAAATGATATTTGCACAAAGTGAGAAACTGCAAAAATTTTAGTCCGCGTAATGAACCCCCCCCCCCCCCCCCCCCCCCAAATATGGGTCAATTCTTCGAAAACAAAAGTGAGTTCATTATGCGAGTAAATACGGTATGATCAGAATCATCGCCTCGGCAAGTCTTTTCGATTTTACAGACTGCTCTATTATTCTGTCATTCTTTCGGTCCCTGCGAAGTCCAAAAAATCGGTCGGCAACTATATTGAAAAAATGGCAAACGAAGGTTATGCCAAAACCAATGTTCAAATTTTCCTGCGTTCTTCTGCGGGGAGACATCACACGTTGTATGACTTGCGAGTCGAGCGGGCAGTCTCTAAAAAACGGCATCTTGCACATTTCTTTTTTGGTTTGCTGGCGTGAGCTTCCTCGGCGACCATTTCACGCCGTTGAAACTTCCTGTAACCTGTCAAAAATGGGCTGCACTTCCCCCTATAACAAAATCAGCTGAACTGGGCTTCTCGAATCTGGGTGAATGTCGTGTTGCTGAAAACGGACGAAGCATGTGCACATATATTGTAGGTGGCTTTGGCTACTATAAAAGTCGTAGTGGAGGAGCAGCGCGTTTGACCCATCGTGATTGCACTGGGGGTCATGCGATCGCACTCGTTGCACCCGCTCTTTCTCGACTTTGGTTGCCCATTCCCTCGGCACTCTAAGCCTTTGCACACAAGAACGGGGCTGCCAAAGCCTACGCCAAAGCCAGTGTCGGCCGCTCGACGGAATAAGCGAGCCCGTGAGAGAGAATGTCGTCAATGGCCTCGCACTGGGTGTTAGGATGGATCAAATCCAATGTCTAGATTGTGCAGCGCATAAACGTGAAGCGGCACATAGAGCAGAACGTTACCGAGCGAAGAACGGACGCGCTGGTATAACCGAGTAATTTGTGTGGTACATCCGCGAGAATGTGTCTGGTGCAGTCTGCTCTGCGTGTGATTGGTTCTGGCTTATGCAAGACGCCGTGCGACGCAACCTTCCTGGACTTTCCGGTCAATCACGACACGGTATCATTGAAGTGTTGCACCAGCCGACGCTGTCCATTCGCATCCCACGTGATGTCTCGCGATCATCCGCGCAGAACATCTGAAGTCTTGTTTTTAGTGCTGCTAGTAGAACCTCCCAACCTCTAGAACTTTGTGAAAAAAATAATTGTGACTCGTAATTTGGGTTGGTAGTTCAGACATGTCTATTAATGTGTCAAACGAATTTTGAAGAGTATCGGTGACTATAGAAATTTTGCCGGTATGGCTCCCATTAATGTTGATGCCCCGCTATAGGGACGAAATTCTTGTGGACCAATCCGTCCACGCACAATTCTGCCTCGTTAATACAGAAATACACGGTCCACGCCATCAACTAGTTTGGGAACAAATTCGGTAAATACGCACATTTTCGTCCCCTTATTGTGGACATGAGCTTTCCAAAAACAGTTCACAAAAAAAAAAAATAAAAAAAAAATAAAAAAAAAATAAAAAAAATTTCAACTTTTCCACTTTGGTGAAGAAGGAAGACCAGCGAAGCTGTACTATAGTGGGACGACCTCAAGGACGACTTCTTTTACGGCCTCAAGGACGACACTTAGAGGTCAATGTCTAGGACAACATCTAGGACAACCTCAAGGATGACGACCTCAAGAACGACTTCTAGGACGACCTCGAGAATGTCTAGGACGGCCTCCAGGATGACTTCTAGGACGACCTCGAGCACAACCTCTCGGACAACATCAAGGACGACCTCAAGGACTGCCTTAAGGACGACATCTAGGATGACGCCTAGAGATATTCAGCCTTTCCACTCTCGCGAAAACCAGGAGGCTCCCGCCATCTACGAGCGAGGCCGGTGAACCGGTTGTCTAGTTGCCGCCGTCGCTCATAGATGGCGGTAACTGTCCAGAGTTTTGCGTCTACATTTCTTTGGGGGAACACGATCCTGGGAAAACTAGCCCTTAACAGCTCCGCTGTAAAAGATTCGTGAACTTCTCGGGTGATAGAGTTTACCAAGAATTTCAGAATTACAGTATAGACCACTTACAACGTAACCGCTTATAGTGCAGGACCGGGTATAACGCGGTTTTTTTAAACCACCGGTTCGTCTCCCATAGAACTCCATGTAATTACATACCGCTTAAAATGCAGGCGCGCAAAGGGAAATACCGGTTATAGTGCGGTTTCTGGCACAGCCCGCCGGCCGCGCCGACGACCGGAGCAGCGAGCGCGCTTCCCTGTGCGACACTAGATAACGGCGCTGACGGCGCAAGCGGCAAGCGGCACTCGCGTGACAGTTGCGCCAGAGCCGAGTTGCTCGAAGAAGCGGGAAGCAGCGAAAGGCTTCAGTTGCCATAGCGACGGAGGGACGCACGCATGTGTCGTTCACGTGCATGCGTCCCTCCGCTGCGTTGGAAACAAACAACCGCAGCGACAGACCAATCGCAGGTCGAGGAGAAGTGTTGCGCGCGTTACATGCCGGTCGCAGGCCGGCTGCTGCTATCCGCAAACACGGCGTCGGTTGTGATCGTCGTCGTAGACGGCGTTCATCTCATCGTTCCGCGTAAAAGCGCTATCCTTGACTGTGAATTTTCGTTGTGTGTCGCTATGATAATCCAGCACGTACTAGAAGGGAAGATCCACCTACTCGTGCGGCGATGTCGTGGCGGCGCTCTCAAGACGGCAGAAACGCCCGTGTCGTCGTGTTTGCTTACTTCGACTACAGTGGTGATTTCTAAGCATTTGTGTCCTCGAACATCGCCCGGATTTCTTATTTGGCGCATTTCATGCGTGCGCTCAAGTTCAAGGTATTACTGGCGCGTACCGTGAGAAGGATGCGAATTCTCACGCGTTTTCATCTCCGGAGAAAAGTGATTAGGGTTAACAATCCTGAACGCTCTCAACGTCCGTCCGCAACCCGCGACGCCGTTAAAAGGCTGCGCCAGGCAAAAGCTGCTCATTTCTTTCAAAATGTGTAACACACTTGAGACAGAACTGTACTAGTCAGGTGAAATAAAGACTTTCCTCAAACTAAGCTTTATTTTTCATCTAACATAAAATCAATTCTTTTCACAAGTGTAAATTGTCTCATGGCATGTATTTTGGCCTGAAAAATTGATGTTTTGGTTATAGTGCGGTACCGCTTATAGTGCGGATTTTCGCGACTCCCGCGACATACGTTATATGCGGTCTACACTGTACTAATTGTTTGTTGCCCTTCCTAAGAAGGAGATAAGACTCAAGACTCGGCCACCAAACAATGGTTAGATCTTATCGGAGCTTTGAGGGCCTCTTGCCTTTTTGATACACAACTCAGAGATTAGGACAACAAACTGGAAGAACCTTCACAGGTCACGAGTACCCCCTGTGCACAATACCTATAAAGGCAAAACATTTCCCTTAGCCCCCGAGGTTATTTCACGCGCTTGCAACTGCTTACGTTTGAGCACATTACAGCCTCTCATGATCTCTTATGACGAGAGAACATGCTGGCATGCTGGTGCCACCCATGAGCTGGCCCTGGAACTGCATTTCACTAAAGCGAAGGTTTTGCAGCATCGATGCACAAGAAATGGTAGTTTTTCGAGACAATAGTGAAAGAATGATGCGTCAAGTCTTTCAAAACAATAGTGAAAGAATGATGTGTGTAAGAATAGAAAATATATGTAAATGCCAAGTGTTCCAGGGCTACCCAACAGATGGTGTCGGTGTCTTCTCTTGTCATGAAATCACAAAAGGTTGTAAAACACCCGATCGTAAGCAGTTGCATATGTGTGAGGGAGAAAAAGAGGTGAGACCCTCTCAGGTCTGAAGCAGAAGCAGCCAGAGATTGTGTCAGGTGCAAAACTTAATTTTAATGATTGCTCCTCCGAAGCAGGCACCCAAGTACCTGTGCAGACGAAAGTCTTAGCATTAGTTCTTCCTAAACAGCGTCTTCTGTGGCCATACTTGATTATTTAAAATCCTTACCTCGATTTTTCATTATGGACGACTCAGATTATGAACGCCTTTTCTGACACAGAGGTGTCCATATTAACGAGACCCCATGACTGCATACACTAACGTATTGATGAACGAGTGTCTGGTCATGTGATAACCGAAGGCACCGCACATACGCGGAACTAAAAAAAACTGTCCGCCTCTTCGTACATCCCAAAGCACGTGGTCACGTGATCTTACGTCACATGCGGCATGTGGTCACGTGATTGCACGTCATGTGTTTGTATGACGTGACATCAAGTCACGAGACATAACGGTGTTATGTCGTGGTGTAACTTGACGCCTTGGCACAACATATGGCTACGTGACATGGGTTCGGGTCACGTTGTTCTGTCACCCGAAGTCTTGGTATGTCACGCCACTGCGTGACATGACATCAGATCATGTTACGTGACACCATAACATCGGTGTCACGTGACATCATGGTGTCATGTAACGACCGTCGCACTGATGATTATCAAAGACATTGTGGCATCATCGCAGTGTTCACGTAATGACATTGTGATAAACCTTTTAAAGTGCCGAAGATGCAACTTGAACACCGTGACGTCATCGGTGTGACGTCACCATCGGTGCTACACACCATGGACACAAAGAACTATGAGGTGGCCCTGTAAATGCTACGCACGTATAATAACAGAGAGGGTCGAGACAAATGCTCAGAATTTTCACAAGGTTGGTGCACGGCTCTGCGGTTTACGACTAATAAAGAAGACGCAACACCTGTCGGGGTGACCCACCTGAGCTGGTAGTGGCCGAGGGGGTTGTCGTTGAGCACCAGCGTCTGCAGGCTCACCAGCCTCCGCATCTGCGGCGGTAGCGTCTCTGCAACAACACAAGGAACGCTGTCGACCTGATTTTAAGATTTTTCAATCGAAAATGTGTTGCAATGTCTTTAGCTTAGATTCGGTCTTACCAGTTCCTCGTCTTCAACGGGAAACGTTTCTCAACTATGGCAATTTCGTTTGTTGTATCTGCGGCGGCGCTTAGACTTTTTTTTTATTTAAAAAGTGGGCTCAAACTTCATTGAAAGTTAATACGGCAAGCAAGTTTGCCTGCTTCTTGCACGGTGCATACAGACATCGCAGCTCCGAACTCCGACTGGGAGGATAGTGGGTAGACAGAGGCTAGCTGCTTTTGCCTCTATTTACTGTATCCCTCCAATCAGAGTGAGCAAGAGCGCCATCTGCTCCTTGGCAGAGGGAGCTGTGGCGTTCGGGCGCCGAATGCCAGCGTCATTCGGAAATTTGCCGATTCTTTACGAATAAGGAGTTTGCCTTTGAGAAAGAGAAAAAAAAGATCCCTCGAAAGGTACATCGTTTTTGTTGACTACCAGACGCACAACAAGAAATGCGAGGAACACCCGGCCGAGATTTCCTCTGCCCTTTCTGCTCTCCTGCTACTGAGGAGCGAACAGTTACGGGGGCGGAGCTTTGTCGCATGTGTGATTACTCCCTCTCACACGATCACTCTCTCCCTTAGGCAAGCTCCCCATCTCGTGTACGAAAAATTCATTTCCGTCGACTTGTACGCCTTATTGGAACTTTTAGAGCGCAGCTCTTAGGCACCCGTCTTCAAGTTCAGCGGCATTGCCGTCCGCATCAGCGGCGGCGTAACCGTGCGTGCTGCATTATGAAATTTTTTCTGCGGTAAATTTTGCGAAAATATTTTCCAGCTAAGTTTAGCGGGAAAATTGCCTGGCTAAATTTAGTGGGGAAATTGACGTCACATGACCTCAACACAACTTCAGTTTCCCCGCTAAAATTAACGACAAAATTTTTGCTAAATTTCCTTTATAGATTTAGCGGCAATATTTCCCCGCTAAATTTAGCGGAGAAATTCTACTAAATTTAGTGAAAACTTCCCACTAAATGGGAGGGCAGCAGGCAAGAAGGAGGGGAGGATACGGTGGGGCATACCCTCCCCTTCTCCTTTTCAAGAACTGTGCTCTAATTCGGCATTACAGAGAATTGTAAGAGTCTTTAATTTTTTTTATATGAGACCCACATGGCAACTTTTTTATATGAGACTTGGAAATTAAAAACACGAATCTCCTCCGTGTGAAAACAGCGGCGATTATCTCGATCCCAATATGCCAACTCCATCCACCAGCAAACGAATAGCAATCTGATAAAAAGAAGAGCGAAAATACTTCCTAATCGCCGACACTGGCGAATTTCGTCCCGTAGTAATTTCGAGCCACCAAAAACGTGCAAGCGCTTCTCGGAGGCACATTCTGGCGCAGATCAACGAAAAACGTGGCAGAGCGTTGCCGTTGTTGCCACCTACGATTGCGAGGGACGCGACTGTAACCGAGCTCCAAGCAACTCCGGCAAGTCGGATAATGGGAGAACACTTACGGAACAATGCTCGACGTAGGTTTTCTAATGTAAAAGTGCGAAACCTTCACTCCGGAGCGAGATCGAGAAACACGGTCGTGGGAAGGCGCAGACGCGGCCAAGACGTTGCGGGCGCATTAGATGAGGTTGGAGCGGACAGCACGTCACCATGCGACGTAACGCGGAAGTTGTCGCTGACGGTGTTGCCGACCAGCTGCCAAAACAAGGTGGCATGTCCCCATTTAGGCGTTGCATGCTACCAATGGGACCACGAGTGTGAAATGAACATGTTCCTTATCGTCTACATTTTGCTATTCCCGAGCTCGCTATAAATGGCCCAAACTGTACCAATGCTCTCGCGAAATCATTCCGTGAAGTACGGCGGTGTTAGTAGATGTTCAACAATGTAACTAAGCCATTATGTCGACTCGAAAGCCCTAACGTGAAGGCACTCACCGAGCTGGTTTCCACTCAGGTCTAGGTGAACCAGATCCACCAAGTTCACAAACAGTTGGTGAGGTATGGACTCAATCCTGCGCCAGAGACATGCGCGCCAGGTCAGCGCCACTCCTCGAAACTCACACAGACACGCAGAACAGTGGCGGTGCATTCTTTAAAATCGCATATCTCCGGTAAAGTCCCATATGAATGCCCATCCTCGTGATCGCCCGTCCCGTGTTTTTGGGCTGAATATGCTTAACATAAAAATTCTGAAACATTGCCCACCCCCTTGATTTCCGCCAGATACAGATCACGCAATGTCCGACGGGAATCGCGTCAACTGCACGATCTGTGGCTTCGGTACGTGTGACAGGCACGTTTGCACATGTCCCCATGTTTATCGCACCGTAGCACGCGAATGTGAAACGCGAATCTGCAGCATCCACTATCTGCGGAATCTTTTTCCATGCCATGCGAATTCGTAGCGCGATATCAGTTCCTGAAGCACTCGTGTTTGTAGGTGGTTCTCATGTGTTGATCACACTGTGAGGCACGAATCTGCTGCCTCCGCGTTCTGCGGTACCGGTTTTCATGATAGGAAACTTTGAAGCGAATTCCAGCGTATTTCTCGCTTGTTCTGAAGCAAATCTGCCGTGTCCGCGGCCTGTGGCACCAGTTCCCGTTTAACATAGTTTGTAGGGGTGTGACCCTTCCCCCCATGCTTATAACCAATTTTTTATAAAATTTCGCTGTTACATTCTTAAACATCGCCCACCCCATGATTTTCACCATTTATCTCTTAAAGGGGCACTGACACATCAAAATTATATATTTCTTTATTATCCCAAACAATTCAAAACGATGCCGGGACATTACCCCAAAAAATTTGAAATTTGGGAATTCAGTATTTGTGAAGTAAAAAACAATTTCCAAATGCCGAATTCGAAGTTCCCGCGCGATCCACGCCGGTGCGTTGACGTCAAATATTGCGGAGTCCTGAGAGTCCACTTTCTTTCACGACTCTCTGCTGTTGCCATCGCGACCCAAAGCGAGGAGGAAAGGAGCGAGCGCAAGCGAACGCCGGCGGACCGGTTTTGAGCAGTGTCGTTTGTTTTCCGTGGGAGGATACAAATCCAGGAGACGGCACCACAACGGACTCCGATTTCTGGTATTTCAAAAAGAAGGGCCGTAGTGCGTTCGCAATTGCATTAAAAAACATGTTTTACGATGGCCGTTATTAAATGTTATAGAAATGTCACCTACAAAGCTTCTAAATTTCATGATTCTTAACGTCATGGATCAAAAGAAGCGAGAAGGCAAGAGGCGGGAGAATCAAACGGCAAAAATTTTTCGGCGCGGGCGCGCAAGAAAATTTTTTTTGCGATGCGTTTTTTTTTTGCGTGTCTATGACTGCAACTTGCATCGTTTTACACAATAAAAAAAAATATGACCTTTGGGGTGTCAGTGCCCCTTTAATTTTGGGTGGGCATTCTTTTCGAACTTTATGGTAGGCACTTTACAAACAAAGAGACGGGTTTTGCTGTAAAAGGCCCCTCTGGCAGAGTACGCTGCGCCCTCACTGTTCGAGGAAAATAAGAATTTCTGAAGCACACCTTGGCACATCTTTATTCTTTAATTTATCTGGTATAAACATTTGCTTAATAGACACTTTTCCAAAGTGCACGCCGCCTAGTAGCTGCTATACCAGTTGTCCGACTTCGCCATTGCTTGGGCACGAGCTCTAAGCACACATTGGATATGAAAACTGCGTTGGCGTTCAGCGTGAACTTGGCTCAACTCCTTTCGAGAACGTGCTGTGTCAGCGTTCGGCAATGACTTGGGTCCAATCACATGCTTTGTGCCCAAGAAATGGCGACTGCCAATCTTACTCAATTTGGTTTTGAAAAGGGTCTATTCTAGAGATATCAGGTCTTATAAATTTATGTTTGTTGATCAGAAGTGTTTTGTCTAACATCATGTAAAGCCTTTTTAGCCAATTTGTTTTCTCCCAACTTCCTTCAGATACTTTGCCAAAGTTTTTGTTTCTGTTTATTCCCGTCGAGAGAACTCCTTTCAGGTTTGTTCTCGAGTAATTAGCCCAAAAGGAACACATTTTAGGCCACGCTATCACGATCAAATCAATTTTACTAAAAGACTTAGTACTACTTCGCACAAGCAGATAGACACAAAACGTGTTTCATGTTTGTGTTTGCCTGTTTGCATCTGTTTTACCTGTCTACCCATTTGGCTTCAGGGGTTGGTGCCACTAGGGGTCGTGTGGTCACGTGACCAGACGGTGTGACGTGGCATCACACGTCACATGACGTCCAGTGTCACATGACCTAAATTTAGCTGGAAAGCTTGCTGGATGCCCCAAGACACACGCAAACTACTTCAGTCAGGCTTTCTCACTACACTCATGTCAAATGACTTCGCTGTGTTATGTTTTGGCGAGAACTTTTCGTGGTGCTTTAGACTTAGAAACCAGCACTAAAGGACATTCTGCATTAATAGGGCCAAGACCAGAGTGTCGAACCGAAATTTTTATCGGTTCGGTTCCGGTTCGGGTTCACGGCTTTCGGTTCGGTTCCGGTTCAGTTCCGGGGAGCAAAAAATAACGGTTCAAACCGGTTCGAACAGGTTCGAACCGGTTTGAACCACTAAATTGATAATATATTTTCCGCGTTGTTCTGACACTATACACTATTTACGCCGTGAAACAATCAACTATATAGTTTCTCCTCTCATCTGTGCAATTAACTTTTTTTTAAAATACCAAAAGTATGAAATTCATTTTTTTTTAATTTCTTAACATACATAACGGCGTGTTCATACGACATAACATACACATTACCAGTAACATATATTTACCTGAATCCAAATGTTTCAGTATAACAGTAAGGAGCTGAGCTTGTTGGTACATACCTGTAAATTGATCAGCTTCGAATTTAGAACTATACTGTCTTTTCCTGTCCTTTCTTTGTGTTTAAGTAAAATTCTAAAATTCAAGCTGATTTATTCACACAGTATAAAATGTTGACGCCAAGTATGGCATGGTCACCAAAAATACCCTTGATTGGTACAACTTTGTGTCGCAGTATTAAAAGTTAAATCGTGATTGTGTCCTCGAACTAAGGAATTAATTACTGCACAAAATTATGAAATGGGCGCCTCGTGGCCATTTATATCGTGAAATATTGTTTACTAAATATGTTTCACAATATATATATGTATATGATGACGACACAACTAAGCAAAAAGCAATGAAATTTTCAAAATGTCACGAAAGTTCTGGGATAATCCCTTTCAGTCTATTTTTTAAAGAAATGCCGAGCGTCAATCAAAATGCTTGTTGTTTTAACCAAACATTGCTTACACTCAGCACCGCGATGCATGCGACTAATCATGCAGCAAGGAGCAATCAAAATTGTTCAGTCTAATCTATATGCACATTCGCACTCAGATCGAATCTGGCCCAAAATAGCGCTTGCCCACGTTAGTTAACATTTTCTTATACAGGATAAGCTGGCATAGCCTGGCTATTGAGGTTTGCTCTTGACAAGAGGCCGGTCAATTTAATTTGCAAATGAGCATCACCCTTGCTAATTAATTATTTTAACGCAATAGCACTGAGAAGCTCATGTCGCAGAAAAGCCGATTTCGGTGACGTGACTGGAAAATCCTGAATGGTCGATAAGGTCATGAAGTCAGAGCTACATGCCCTCGCTCAAGAATTTCAAACAATTCACAATGCTCACGTGAAACGTGACATCACGCATGGAATGAAAGTGATTAAAACATGACATGTAACGTGAATTGCAGGTCGCCGTATGTCTCTAATAATTTCTCTTTGCCTTAAAGAAAAAAAAAAAGAATTTTAGGAGGGATTTGATCCCACGACCCTTCGGTTGCGAGTCAGACGCTCCTGACTAGGCAACCGAGGCACGCTTGCGCGGCAAGTAAGGAGGCGATTTTAAGCCGAAGCTTAAGCGTCCCCCAAAGTACCTTCTTTATTAAGTAAAACGAAGTAGTATTTAAAGTTTTTCTCGGCATGGCAGCTACTTCATTGGATATTTTCTGACAGTTTACGTGCGTAATCGTCATGGTTATTCAGCCGCGCGCCCCTGTTTACTTTGTTTTTGTTCAGCCCAGAGACACATTAAAGCAATGTTTACCACATAGAAGAGGCAATAACAGGCTTCTATATGTTTAAGAAGTTATGATTGTGAGGAACAAATTGTTGTTTAAATTAGCTTCAAAATCAGAAATGTATGTAAAGCTGTCCCAAATAACCTTCAACGTGCCTGTCGGGGATACAAACGCCGGAAAAGATTGGCAGAATACAGTTCAAATAATTTTGGGGGGCATAGCTTTTGGGTGGTCGGCCATTTATTTATGTTGTCAAATATTCAGTTAGCAATGTAATATATTTTTATAATGATCAATAAATATTACCTTAAAAGTTCACATAACCGCTTGAGACCGACACGGAAGGAAGATACTCGAAAATACGCGAGCTGTTGAGTCTGCGTAAAAGTGTTTTTCTGTTTGCTGATTGGCAGTGTGAAACATTGGGTTGCAGGGTACGCCAAAAAGGACTCTGTGTTCACATGACAGATCTGAAAGCAAATACTCGAAATGTTAAAAAAAGAGAAAATAATGGTATTTTCCTAAATAATCTCTTACAGAACGCCTTACTGGAAAAAGAGATGCGTAAAGGTGCACGCAATGAAATTAATAATTTTACACGAATAGCGCGAAGGACCGATGAAGTTCTTAAAATCTTAATATAAATCTCATTTCATCAGCTTGCATGAGCTCTAAACTTCGCAAAATACTACCTCGCGAAGCTAATGTTACATTCGGTTTCACCTGCACTTGTTTTGGGCCCTCGCTTTACAACACTGTGCTTCAATAATCATGCGCTCTAGCATTTTTCTGGGCTGCCATCTATCATCGCGAGACTGCAATAAATAAAACTTTACAAGTAGGACATCTATTGCTAGTGTTGCGAACATCACATTTCACCAGAAAGCTGAACTGTTTAGCATGGCATGCACGTGACGTCATCATACTATATGCTAGTAGTCATTGTGGCTTCTTGCTAAGAAAATCAAATTCGATGATGCAAAATTCACGCTGCAGGAGGTTCAAGCTCAGTGAAAGCCAAGTATTTGAAAGGCACGTATTATTATTCGTAGTGCATCTTCGCGAGGAACTGCGCGACCGTCTGGCACGACAAAAACGTGCTTTTTGGCAAGAGTGTTTTTGCAAACAAAGTAGTTTCCGGGCCCACGCTTGTTGGTCTCCGCCAAAGATGAGGGAAAGGGGAACCTCTTTACAACAGAGTATGTTTTTAAAACTACCCCCCCCCCCACACACACGCACTCACGCACACACACGCGCTTATTTTTACAGCGGAGCTATTAAGGGTCAGTTTCCCATCATGTCAGTCAGCAAACAAATAATAACAGAAAACTCTGGACAGCTACCGCCATCTATAATTGACGGCGGCAACCAGACAACCGGCTTCCCGGTTGTCTGGTTGCAGCCGTCGCGCATTGATGGCGACAACCTCTCCAGTCTTTGCACTCTGGCTTGCCGACCTGCGGCCGGCCCATAACTTCATTCCCACCATAGTACAGCTTCGCTGGTGTTCCTTCTTCACCAAGGTGGAAAGGCTGAAAGTATTCCTGAGGAATTGCCTCCTCCGTTTGTGTGTGCTAAATCCACAATTTTATTTGTCACTTGTTAACAGCAACCCTCCATTGCTTTTTTGTATTATTTTGCACCCCGCGAAGTTTAAAGCGGTCATCAAATGATATCGGGTTGGAATGTTCATGAATTTTCAGAGGCGTATTCGTCCTAGTCTGACCCAAGTATACTCGCACAGGCCGCCACTGATTCAGAAGTTCCCTTGTCATGGTGGAATTACGAGAATAAAAGGGAACTATATCTTTCAGTATTGCCTTCGCAAAGCTTGACGACGTAATTGGGGGATCGAAACCACCCGCCTGACGACAGTCGAGCGCGGCTCATGGATGAGACACGAGAACTGCGTGAGCACTGTACATCGGCTCGTAACAATCAATGCCTCGGCGGACACCCGGGTAGTGGCTTGTGTCCAACCACTGCGGTGATGAGATTAGCCGAACTCTAAAAATGCCTGGAGCTCCAGCAGGCGTTTTCTTCCTTTCCAACCCCACCACGGGGGCATGATTAACGTTGGCGGCCTCAGATAGGTACCAGGCCAGGAGGCCGCTTCTGGCTCCGAGTTGAGGGGATCAACGATGCTCATATTTCTCTAATTTTTTGGCCACTGCCATTGCCTAAAAAAAAAGAGCAAAGCCAAGTTTATTTAGTTATTAACGTTAGGAAGTGATTTTAAGCAGCGTTATGTGAATGTATAGAAATATTTGTATTGTTCCTTTAAGCAAAATACAGAGGTAGTAGAAACCTTGAGAACGACGCTCGTGTGAGACTTAGGCCGTGTTCCAAAATTTACATGATCTTACTCCAGAATAAGGGTTTTGTTTTCTGGCGTTCCAAAACCTAGCCGCGTCCAGCACTTTTCAATCTGTGATGTCACGTGACATGACCCGCGGGAGTAACTCGGATCCATTTGGGTAAGATTTGGAACACAGCCTTAAAGCGACTGCCAATGTTCGGCTCTCCCCTGAGGTCAATATTTTTTTTTCAGTTTTTCTTTCAAGTATTTTTTTCCGTACAGTTCAAAAATTGGGCAGGCGATCGAACTATAGGGGGCGTTCTTACCCGTTTGTTTCCCCACACCTAGGTGTTTACTCAACACAAGGCCTCTGCACGTGCACACAGGCCTTATGTGCATGCCCATGTCATCTTCTACAATAGAGCGCAAGGCACAGTTTAATGTAAAAAATACTAACAATCGACGAAGCGACGTTAAGTGTCGGATCTATACTCAGAGAATGCGAGCTGGGCCCACTTCGGCTTTTGTGCTGAGCTGGGACCATGCATGCTGCATTGTTCATGCAGGCCGGAGTGGAAACAAAAGAGCCCCCCCCAAGCAGCACAGAGTTGGCCAGTCATCGGCCAGTGGCTGGCTGTGGTCCTTGGCCAAGTGGCCAGACAGTGGCCAGAGATTGGCCGGTGACTGGCCTTTATCTGGCCATTGGCCAATGGCCACTGGCCATCAGCCATCGGCCAAGCATTGGCCAATGAATGGCCACTCTCTGGCCACTGGCCAAAAGACCATCGCCAGACATTGGCCATTGCTTGGCCAAAATCCGTGGTGCTTGTCCTCTTCCTCACCGGAGAAGACGAACTCCAGCCGAACGCTGACGCCGCGCTCGGTTATGTCGGCCGAGCGCTGAGTCATTGTATTTATTGTCCCCATCCGTGTAGTTCTAAAGTTAACCGCTTGGGGCGTCACGGTCGCTCCTCCTCCCCAATAACGAAAACATTTTTGGGTGCTTCAATAATGTAAAATTGGTTGTGCAACATTTGTTTTTGTACTTTCAATAAATACTGTTAAGAAGTAACCCCTGACGTTGATAGCTTGCGAAAAGAAAAAAAAATAGCAGATGCAAAAGAAAATAAAGAAACAAATAGCTGTCGATCCCCTCCTCAACTCGCAATTTGAACAAGCAGCCACGTGATCTGACGCTAATTATATACCGTCAGTGTTCATCATAGCCATGCGCAAGAGTTTAGAAAGCAAAAGCTTGGGTTGGAGCTTCAGATATTGTTAGAGTTGGGCTATTATCATCTTTAATTGAACACAAGCCGTTGCCCGAATGTTCGGCGATGCTGATTGGCATGAACTTGAGCACTCGATTCGGGGCAGGAATGGGCAGTATTTCAAATACTTTGTGTATTTTGCATTTGTGTTTAATTACAAATTGGGTAATGTATTTGACGTGTGTATTTAAATACTAAAGCGTGGGTATCTCAAATACAATTGTAATTAAATACAATTTTGTGGGCGAAAATACATCCCTCAAATTTACTGTCAGGACTCATTTTGATCATCCTAAGACGTGTCCAAAGCTGCTCTTTCTTCACCTCAACGCCAACGGCAACAAACCAAGAAACTCTTCATCTCTTCATACACCAGTCCTGAGGCAGTTCGCGTCTCGCTCACCGCGGGCGCCCGGGCACGCCGGGCGACTGCGGCACTTGCCTCTATTACGTTAAATAAATGTTATTGCCAAAGTTACAATTCTTGTTTTTATGCATGTGGTTGTAAGATATAGTCTCCATCCTTTATTCAGCCATGGGGCTTTTTTCTTTTTCTCCTCCGGCTTTATTTTAAAGGCACTGTCCAGAGCAGGAAGAAAACTACGTTCTGCACTGAATGCAGTGTCTCTCAATCAAGCACAAGCGTTTAGTGACTTTGTGATTACGGTGCTAGTCCAGGGCAAGAATAGTGACGAAATCGACGTTCACAGGCAGATTGGCTAAATAAGTGGCTGTGACAATTTGCGATGCTTTCCAGCCTGATTTCCATTTATATTTTTGCCTGGAACATTTTAAATGCGCGGGGCGTCAGATTTTCTTAACTGGTGCGAGTTGCGACAATAAAAAATTCTCTAGCTAGGGCTGCGCGTCTTGGTCGTCTCGGTTTTTTGTTGGTGTAAACCAGGGGTGGCCAAGCTGCGGCTCGCGAGCCGCATGCAGCTCTTCGCGTATTAAAGTTTGGCTCTCGGCTCCCTCCCCACTCCCCCCATGCATTTCCCCAAAGCAAGAAATGGACCACGTTTTAAATCGAAAGACAGGTTGCGGTTTGGTAGTCTTGTGCTTCTCCTACCTTACGTAGAGTTAGACTGCTTTTGACATGGATAGACTGAAAGCCAGTTCGAGTTTCGATTATTGCTCTGGACTAAAGTTTGTCCCCCCCCCCCCCCCTGCGGCTCTTGGAAGTTTCGTGGTTTTGTTTGCGGCTCTTAGACCGGATCAGCCTGGCCACCCCTGGTCTATACCAAAATGTAATCGACAAAAAAAGCTGCTTGAAGCTCTGTACTTTTTTCACCTATTACGTCCAAGCTGATTACATTTTTTGTGATTATATTTCTATTACGTTACTAGAGCCTCGCACACTAACTCCCGAGTGTGCGATGCAAAATTAAAATGAGATACCCAGAAACCCGTTGCAGGTGCCCTGAAGTCGCTGACGCAAATTTTGAGGAATGTATTTGGAAAAGTATTTGGAGGAGACCAAATACATTTGGTTGTATTTGTATCTTGGAATTAAATGCTTTTTTGGAAATGTAATTAGATTTGTAATGAAATACTTTTTTGACGAAGTATTTTGTATTTGTATTTCGATACAAATATGCATGTATTTTGCCCATCCCTGATTCGGGGCTATGAAAATTGTTTACGTCACGGTGTCACGTGACTCGGTGCAAAATCGTGATATCATGTTACGTCACGCTGTCAACAAGGTTAATACATCTAGTAACTTTCTCAAATTAAATCGACTTGACGCAGTGAGTCACGTGACGTCACAGGGTCCCGTGACATTACTTGACAGCATGTATTGACACCATGACGTCACGTGACAACGTGACACATGATTAATCATAGTGCCAGTACAAAAGCGCCACGAAAACCCACAGTTTACCATACATTGCAATTCTGTATGTGACAATTCGAACAATAGATAGAAATACAGCCGACAATTTCATATTCCCATATGCTCGTTTTGTGATACTAACAAAAACGAAAAAAGAATACCTTGAACCGTTTTGAACCGGTTACCGTTGTATTTTTTTTCGGTTCGGTTCCGGTTCAGTTCCAAGATGGCGGCGAAGATTTCGGTTCGGTTCAGTTCCGGTTCGGCTAAAAATAACGGTTCGGTTCCGGTTTTCGGTTCGGTTCGGTTCCGGTTCGACACCCTGGCCAAGACATTTGTAGTGCTGGATCATGAGGCCTCACTGGAAACATAGGTTTCTAAGTATAGAATAAAACGAAACACAAAAAGGATTGGAACCTCTACAATTCAAACTTGAGGGTTTTATGTATCAAACTAATGGAAGGCATCTAGCACACCCCCCAAGGGGGTGTGCTAGAGTGACGGCACGGGGATCTTTTGAGGTGCAATTGAAACATTGGTTGCATAGCGCCTTCTTAGCAATAAGCCTCCATCATATTGCGAGCACCTCACTTGGGATTCCAACTTCCCAGGAAAAAGAACTCAATCCCAGGCTGCCCCATACATTGACGCTGCTCCGATCGCCTGCTCACCGCTCGGTCGACCACAGGCACGGAGATGTATCTCCTCGGTGCCCGTGGTCTGCTTCGTCTGCCCGCGGTTACGGTTAGCTTTTGCAGCAAACAACCGCATTGCCATGACGATGGCATGGAAACACAGTTGTTTGCCCCATATTTACACGGCGGCACCCATTAACGGAGTCTTCCTATTGGAAGAGACACTGAGGGGACATTTCGTGACCACGCTTTCTTCCGTCACACTTTGCTCCACATTGACCGTTTCATCATGGACAGAGCCATTTTGAGTACTGTGGCGCCATCTAGTGAGCGTCACAGGTTCTGCGGGCATGCCAAGTGGTTAAAAACGTTGGCGAAAGTGCCCTTCGGGACGCCACTCTCGCAATGGGTGTGCTTGTTGGCACTCCGAAGCGTTGGGCATCCGACTTAGGGCGCGTGTTGTGTTCTTGTGTGCCGTGGATGGCATTTTTCAACTCATTGGAAATGCTTCTTGCCCCGCATTAAGGCATCCGCCAGTGCAGCGATGCCGAGAAGTGCAGCACTGAACGCATCACCGATATAAGCCGAAGGCGAGTACTCAAAACATTGTATCAGTTAAAAGCGACTGAATTTCTCTTCAGACTTTTCGTTGTTTTAGATGCAGTACGCCGAGAATATTTTTGGCGTCTCGTGTCGTCCACAACAATGAAATATAATGTGAAAAAGGACGCGTGAAATAAGAGCAGTGCAGGTAACAATCAAAGGGAGCTAGCTCCATCTGGCTTGCAGATGTTCATTAAAGTTTTAATTGAGGTTCCTGCGTCGACGAGCGTGCTTTTTGTCGAGAACTGAAAACAGTGAAGTCGAGATGGGTCTATTGCCGGAGCGAGTTGATCAATGATTCAACGTTTCAAAGTCGATGCAAGAGCATGTTTCAGCAATAGAAATTTAAGTTTTCTTTACAGTTACAGTGATGTGATTGGCCCAAGCCATTTTGGAGCACCTTTTGGAGCAGCCAAAACAGTGTTTTGGAGCAGCAAAAGTGGCCTTTGGTGCAGCCAAAACAGTGTTTTGGAGCAACAAAAGCCACTTTTGGAGCAGCCAAAACAGTGTTTCGGTGCAGAAAAAGTGGCCTTTGGAGCAGATATTCTTAGAAAAATAAATATTTGTTTTAAGTGCTGGACAAACGAAGGGCAGTTTGTGTTGTGTTTTGACGTATTGTGACGGAACTCGCGGCTTGTGTTTTTACTGCTGAGACATCCCACAAGTATACAGTGCTGCAAGCGTTGCCGAGCAATTCGGAAAAAAACACCTGCCACCGTTTTACTGGCTCCCGACGTGCCAGATTTTTATAAAAAGTAAGCAAACGTAAAACAATGGATTGCAAGCATCCCGGATGGTGCCTCTTTCGTGCAATCATGTTCACATGCATGTGAGGGCAACCTCGGCGGGCTTGCGATTGCGCGTGCATCGTCGCGCGCCCGGAGGCAACGGCTGCTCAATCGAAACCGAAGCCATGCAACTTCACTCCGTCGCCAACTGGTTTCCAAAATAGTATGCAAAATGTAACTGCCCAGCACACAACAATAAACAGTCCAGCGGTGCGTGCTTGCCAGACCGGCAGGTGAAATACAGGCTAAACGCACAGAAAAAAAGAACCTGGGCGCATCGGTGTATGACATCGCGAGCCAGGGTCAAAACGTTCTTGGAACGCTTTGTGCAATGACTGAACTCGTAACAAACAAGCGCGCTGTACGGGTTCAGCGTGCAAACATTGTCTTCTTTGCTTTAGCTCACTTCAGCAACTTTCTGTCACGGCAGACTTCTTAACGTACCGGGGTCCCTCTTGAAAGAAAGCCCACCGAGAGAAACCTAAATAATCAATACTGAGCCAGGCAATGTTTGAGTTAAATAGAGATTTTTGTAGCAGCGTATCATTCTAAAAAGAACAGTAATGTCGATGCGTTTCAGTTTAGAAAGCGCCATATCTGCAGCGATGTGGAGAGACACTCTCAGCACACTAACGTCGGAGCGTCCACACTCACCCACGTCTATCCTTGAAATTTTTTTTAAAAAGACGCGAAACAAGATTTTAGGGACGACGAGAGCGCGAAACGCGAGACGGCGGGAAAGGCCATGCAAGACCGGATAGACGATGTGTCGGGCGGCCGCTTGCGCTACCTAGCTCACGCATGCTCAATTACGGTTATCAGTTTAGTTTCGGTTTTGAAAGGGTTCTTTGGCGCAAGCTTGGCGCAGATTACCCATATTTTGGCAAAATGTAGCAGGATGTAGCAGGATGTAGCAGGGTTAGCCCCTTGGCGCAGTTTGGCGCAATTGGCGCAGCAATCACATCACTGCAGTTACGCTATGTATGAATTTTCAAAATAAGTAGGATCCAGTCGCGTTGTGACGGTCAAGTTCACGGCTCTCTGGTATCGCGCAAGAGATTGCGATTCAGGAAAACCAATAGAACTTTTCGACGACTTCAAGCCACACCCGGTGGCAGAAATGAGCCTTCAACTAAGCGTTGTAGACGATGAAATCGAGCCAATGCCACCACGGAAAAATGTCACCATTAAGATACGTTAAGTTACGAAAAGTTACAAGCTGAAACTGCCATTTTTTCGAGAAAAATTGCATGCGCCTTGCACGCGTTGCCCATATTAATTGATGGTACAGAGTTGAGTTTGGTGAGGGCTCCATTCACAAAATGTTCAGAGCACACTCGAGAGGATGGCGTCGGGGAAAAAGTCTTTTCGGATTACGGATGCATTCACTGCCGCCGGAGGTCTTGGCCATTTGCAAAGCAATCGAGTTTGAAGACACGGCAGCCGCAGTTGCCTTGTCGGATCCCGTGTGCTTAACGGATGTCCTCCGATAACGTTCTGCGCTTTCAGTTATTATTCGTGCAGCTTATTGCCAAACAATGGTGTTCCTATGATCAGGGGATTGTCGTCAATGAAAGCAATAGCTCTAATTAAACCTGGAAGTAAAGAAATGAAGGAAACCGCAAAGAAAACAAGTGAACTTGGAGCAACACACAAGACAAAGGCCGGGTCTTCCGCTCGTTTCGAACTAACCAGTTAGGGGGAAAGCATCGCTAACCCTTTCCGCTTTTCTCTCTTGCCATCTTTCAAAAAAAAGGTCTATATATGGAGAATATTTGTGCGACCTTCTGCACATTAAAAAAAAACCTAAAAAAACTTTTTTTTTTTTAAATTCTAGTAAGGACAGACGCGTGTAAAAAAATTAACTGTATGCAAAATTTTTTTGTTTTTAGAGCAATACTGACAACGCGAGATGTCTGTCCCAACCAGACTGTTTAAATTAATTCTTTTTCTTTTCAGATTTTTTTTTTTTTAAGGGGACTTGGCCAGGGGAAACAATTTTTTTTTTTTTTATTTGCGATGTGGAAATCATATTTTTACAGTTTATACTGTTCAATCTCCCCTTTATGAATTCGGTATTAGATATAATATAGCGTGTTTTCTTTTGTTTTTTTAGGTTCTCGATGCAATGTGCATGCAGATAAAACAATGTTCTTGTGCACACGTGAGGCATGGCTGCACATTTAGAAAAGCCTAATAAAATAAATCAATTTGCTCCTTTTAAACCACAAAGTACACTGAACAGCAAAAATAATGTAACACTTGTTTCATTTAATATAATTAAAAAATAGGAAAAATGCTATTTCAGCTGGCTAACAAACAATTCTTAAATTTTTCATAAATATATAAAAAAAGAAAACATTCCTACCAAACCTAGATGTATATGCATGCCAAATTTGGTTGTGATAGGGGAATATTAAGAACAGAAATTCTTGCAACAGTGAAGATGCACCAAAATTTTATAAAAACAAAAAAAGGATCAGAATGTTACCACAGATGTGTAGCAATACTCTTCTGCGGTGCGAAAAATAACATTTGTTAATCAATTTGTGATAAATTGAAAATACAAAAGACTGCAACGGAGAGAGGATGGCTAGGCCTACTTTTCAATGTAAATAAGATGGCGGGCAACGTCGTAACTCGAGGAAACAAGCTCAGATAAAATGGCTCAAATTCGTGCCGTTCTGGGTTGCCTGGAGGTCTTCAAACGCTCATCTGACTAATTTAGCGATCATAACCGGCACTAATTATTTTTATACATCAAATATGAAGTATAAAAAGTAATGAAACACCACAAAACCCAAAATCAAATTTTTTTAAAAATACTGCCAGTTTTTGATATGGAGCATTTTTGCCCTTAAAGCCTCCTTGTGCACAGGCCTGTCGCCCACCTGTTGTAGCCCAGGTTGAGCACCAGGATTCCCCGTGCACGCTCCAGGTCTGTCGGCACCTCCCGCAGGTCGTTGTGGCTTAGGTCCTGCCACGGAGAGATGCGCCACACGGACATTATCGAACTGGAGCTTTCAAAATCGAGTTGAAACCTTTTTAAGGCATTTCACGTCATTCGAAATCTCAAACCCATCGGGCCGACAGATTTCGTCTGCTTTATACACCTTTCCAAAAAAATGCTCCTAGGCCGCCGCCATGTTGCTGATGCTGATGCGGCTGGTGCGACTCATGCACCCTCTATCAGCTAGGAATTTTCTGCCAGTCCCTTGGACTGTGGAAACCCGCTCAGCGCAATTCTCTATCTATGTTTTGCGGCTTCACATTCAATGTTTTCTGGCCCCTCTTGAAACTTTCCACTTAATTTTTCTTATGCGTGCTGCGCAATCTTTCATAAGTTATCTTCCACTGTGAAGAATAAGACTGGTAAGTGCCTACCATTCAAGCGTTTCTGCTCAACATTCACAGGAAACGAAGGAGGGGAGGGACGTCGAACGGCCCTCGACGCGATTTTGCGAGCAATGACAACTGTTCTCCCCCCTCCCAGAGATAATCCATGTAGAGCCATTCTCAGTCATAGCCAGAAATAGTTGTTCCGGTTGGAGTCAGTCGCACCCGTTCCTTTGCCTAAGTGCTAATGTGAAAAAAGCAAGCTCTCCCCAAAACGTGCCCCAAAACGAAGTCATCTTGGTTCTGTCCGATCCTCAAGATGCGAATGTCGTTGAATGTGACTGCGTTATTTGATGTCTTTCTCAAATAAATTTTTTTTCGGATAACGCTGCATCGTGTGGTACGTACAATATATTGTTTCAATGTTAAAACTTGTATTTTAACATTGAAACCCGTATCCTGTCGATCGGTAAACACATTATTGGGAGCGTGAAAAATGCGCGCCTTTGGCTATCTTCTTTTGTAAATTATTCTCGACAGCTAAACGCTTTGTCATTTGACATGCGGCTATGGGGCAGCGCCATCAAAACTTATCGTAAAAAAAAAGACAACATTCCAGTTGCATTTGTTCTGTCGCGCGCATACCCAACAAAAATAGCCTATAGTCGGTGACACGTCAAGAACGAAGTGGAAGCTCCTCCCATCTCTTTCCACTTTATCAGAGCAAATAATGGAGAGGAGGCAAAATCCTGTCCAGTATTCGCTCTGCTAAAGTGGAAAGATGCGGAGCAGCTTCGACTTTGTTCTCGACTTGTCACCGACTATAGACCTTTCCAGCGGCAGTCTCGAACGAAGCGATTTACAGCGCGCGTCTCTGGTTTTGAGAGTGTACGTCAGTGTTGCCCGACTGCGCTGAGCTGTGGAGTTTCTCGTCCGTGAGCTGTGGCAGCCTGCGTAGGCGCAATTCCGGACACTGGCAGCGACTGAATTGCCGCGTTTTCTTTTTTTATTTCGTGTTCTGTGGCGAACATAATTTATAGAGGTATTTAAAAAGCAGTACTCTATTTTTGGGAACGAAAACAAAGAAATGAAAGCTGTTTTGGTGAGTCTGTGCGTGACAGAACAAATGCAACTGGAATGTTTGTTTTATTTTATGTTCATCGTTTTACGGCACCTTACACTCAGACTTGCCAATCTATATACGTCAAAATATTTGACCACACAATATATCCGAACTGCAAGGATATTCCCCGCCCACAACCTGAAATTCAATGAGTCTGATCAATCGAACAACATATATTGTACGCACCCCACGGTGCCGCGTTATCCGAACAGGATTTGAGAAAGGTCTCAAATAACACAGCGTATATAATATACAGTGTCAACGATAGTCACTTCACGACAATCGGACAGAATCCGGCGTGTTTTGGGGAACATGTAGAAGAGAGCAGCTGTTTTGCACAGCTTCAAAGCAAATGAACGAACGTGTCTATTCTGTCGCCACATCCCGGACCGGACCCTATCAGCTATTTTTCGCGAAGACCCGGAACACACCCGGGAAGGCTTTTTGGAGATTATCTCAACGGAAATAATCCCCCAAGAACGTCGAACTGCCTGCGCCGCGGGCTGCTTGACGTTCGCTCTCTTCGTTCGTTTCCTGCGAAGGCCGAGCAAGTTACGAGCCCTGGTAATCCCTGGTTCTCACAGTGGAAGATAACATACAAAGGGTAAGCATCCTAAACAGGCGAATAAAGTAAAAACTTCCAAGAAAAGCCGGCGAACTCCGAATGCAAAATGCAGGTGGGGAGTCACGCTGACCGGGTTTCCACAGCTCAGGCGGGCGCCAGAAATTTCTTGCTGATAGGGGTCGCTCGATTCGCAAAATGGCGGCGGCCGGAGCGCTCTTTTTGGAAAGGTCTATAGTTTTGTTTTTTGCTTTTTCTGTTTTTTCAGGTGTGGCAAAATGCTTTCTCAATGTCCTCGGGAAAAGACATACACCATGAAACACAAAATACAACGGGAAAAGATGAAAATTTGGGCGCCAGCAGTGTTTGAAACTGCGCCTATCGATATCACAGTCCACACAGTTAGCAGAGACGCCGGTGAGAGTCTAGCCTCAAAATCCAGTGACTGGGCTCGAAAACGGTCTGCTGCCGCTAGGGCCGAGTGTTTTTTTGGAAAGGTGTATAGGCACTCTGGCTCTATGCACTGGAACCCTTCAGATGTGTGCATCTTTTATGCATCACACGTGCTCGACAGATGGAGCCGAATGGCGCCAGCAACGGGCGAAAACGTGCTCCATTTTCCCACTGAAATTTCCAGAAAATCACTTATAAATTTTTGATGAAATACTGGTTAGTTTTGAAACTGTGGCGTCTGGTTCGGACCGCTTGCACCACATTTGTGCGGAGAACGAGCGCCTCGCTATGCATTGTTTATTTCTGCAGTGGAAAAAAAAAAAAACGTAAATGTTTTTTGGGGGACACCGTGTATTTATAAGCTCGAAAAATCTATCAATGCCATAATGCAAATAACACAAACAAATAGATGCTCGCAGATGAAAATGCGAGAAGCGGAACAACACAGTTAATGAAACCACAAAATCTCGCGAGGTCATCACTCGGGGCCCAAAGTCCGCTCGTCTTGGCTCGGATCGTTCCACGGCAACCCGACAGGTGGCGCCGGCGTGTTCTCTAGGGAGCCTAGATTTAAGAGAGGGAGCAAATCGGACCACCGAGAGCATCCGCAATTTAATAGCGGCCCCTTCCTGCACATCGGGTGCTTGCGAGCGGGTGCGAGTGGTCGCTTGGGGAAGGGGAGAGCGGGCGGAGAGGCCGGCTGAGTGTAGGGCTGTGGACGCCCGCAAACATCATCCGCTTCTGCTTACGGTACTTCCCGCAGCTTGTATCGCAAACGCGGCCCATAAACCACGTGACTTGATCGAGCGGCCAGAAACCCCCCTTAATAGAGGCACACTAGTCTTCTCTCGTCGCAAGCAGTCACAAGCGGTTGCAAAGCAGTCGATCATGCCCGAATGCAAACGCGCGAACCGGCCTTCAGACGGCGCACGACGGAGTGCGGTGTAGAACGAGACCGAAGGGCGCAGCGTGGCTGACGTCGAACGCCGACGACGTCGAGCCACAAAGGGACCTTCGAAGTCCTACGTCGCATCGTACGCCCCGTGGCAAACCAACGTAACTTAGTAAAAAAAAAAAGAAGCGTGGGCGGCGGCGTGTGTCTCACCACGACGGAGAGGTCCTCGAGGTCGAATATCTCCGGGGGCACCCCCGAGTTCTTGAGGCGGTTGTGGCGGCAGTTGAGGGAGCGCAGGCACGGCAGGGTGGGCACCTCCCCATGCAGCGTCACCAGGCTGTTGCGTACCAGCGAGAGGCTTTCCTGCAGACACGGGGGCACAGAGCACGGCAAACCGTAAGCACCACATCCGCAATCTCGAGATAAAGATGGAAGAAGAGAGCGAAGGAGGAGCGGAGAAAAAAAGATGGGTCAGGCACGTTCGTTTCGCGCCGACGAGATGAAGTTGCTCGGGTGCTCGTTGACCTTCTTTGAGATTTTACGACTCGCGACGCCAATGTTTTTGTGAGAAATAGAACTAGAAAGACTCTATACACAGACTTTGGAAGTGACGGTTTCCTGCTTTTTCGTGTATATATCAAAATGTCGCCAACAATACGGTCTTGTCCGGACCGCCAATGTTTGCATCTGTGTCCCGCCGTTCCGAAATGGTCAAAACGTGTGGGACCTTTCCCTTTAATCGTTATATTTACTCTATGTGCAGAAAGAGCCGCGCACGTGGAGGGCGGGGGGGTTGTTGCTTGTAGCGACGGAAATGTTCGAGACGAGAGCGCTGCCACATTGAATGAATGAATCATTCACTGATTGAAGAAAGGCGTCTCCAGCAAAGGCCGCGGGGTCACCATAGGTATCAATGGACCATTTCAGAAGAGTGCTCTCACATTGAATGATGATGATGATGATGATAAATTGATTGACCGACTGATTGGAGAAAGGCAGTGTCTCTTGCAAAGGCTGACCTTTCGAACTAATCGACCAGAGTGTACTCGTCTCAATAAATAGAAGAATGACCGTTTGATTGACTAATTGATCGGGGGAAGGCAGGGCACCTCCTGCAAAAGCCACACGCTGTCACCTTTTGTACCAATGGACCATTCAGTTGGGTGCTCCAATCCTGGGAACTAGAAGGGCGACTGACCGAGTGAATGGGGGAACTTTCCCCCCAAATTTAGCGAGAGGAGAAAGTTACATCTTGTCCGCAACATTATGTCTCCTTTCGGGATCATCCCCGAGCCAAAAAACGTATTTATGTTAACACCCAAACCAACAAAAAAGGATTACCTCTTGCAGATGGATAATCCATCCAGTGTGGCTTGCTGGAAATGTAACAGAAAGTGTGCCTCGACCGGGCACAGAAGCTCAACAATAGAGGCATGCTACTGACGAGTAGAAGAGGGAGACAGGACAGAGCACTACTATCAATTGACGCTTAATGCTACAGAAAGAAAAAGAAAAAAATTAATATATATACTGCTACCTATAAAAAAAAAAGAAAAAGGGAACCCAAACCTCAGCTACGCCTGCGATTGGTCCATTTTACACTATTATAGAAGAAAATCTCTAGAGTTCCACAGCTTTACCTAATGCACTATAGAAAAATTTAAATAAATTTAGTCGAAGTTATAATTTTTTCCGACAGTAACTATGAAAAAAAAAAAAAATTAAGAAAGAAGATGATCCGTAAAGGAATTAGCTAAAGATTCAAAAGGATTAAGGCACTTCAAGAAAGAAGACTACTGTAGTAAGGTTCTTTTTGTGTTAAAGCCACGGACGGCGCACCGACGCAGGCAACACCACGAAACATGATGACTTGCGCCTCGTAGAGCACTCTAGTTCTCTTATCACCGTAGAGCCTTAGTATTTTGGTGTGGCTAAGCAGATGCGAGCATTTGCAATCCTTTCCCTCCCCTTAAGGTGACGACTTCAGTGTTAGGGCATGTTCCCATAATCTGTTAAACAACGCCCCGTCTCTCAAAATAACAGCGCAAATATGGAGTTGCACACGAACACACATCACCACTGGCCACACAAACAATTACACTTAGTGACACAATCACAGCAGACAAAATACCCACACAGCGCTGATTCACAACTCACGAGTCAGCGCTGTGGTGACGTGTGTTTGTAACTCCATACTTGCGCTGTTATTTTGAGACATGGATAACCAACTCACCCAAGCCGCCGTTATGTTGCCCTGTCTCTGTCCCGCCTTCCTCTTCTACTTTTCCTTGCCGTGTTGCGCCATCTAATTCATAATCTGCTATAGCGACCAGCCCACCAGATGATCTTGATGCATTCTACTGCCACGTGTGTAGCGGAGTTGGCTTTGCACGTCGCTGTCACGAGAAGGTAGTGGGTTCAAACCCCACCAGCCCAGTTCTTTCTTTTGCTATCTCTCATGGAAAGTTCTAGTTTATTTCTGTTTGTAGTCACGTGTTCTTGTTTGAAACCTTCTTGAACACAGCAGGGGTATAAAAGAAGCAGTAGTGCAATGCTCCGGGTCAGTCTCCTCTCGTCGCCTCGCAGGATGCACGGTACTTTTATCTCTTTAAGTTGCTAGCGCAAGTCTACCCCATTAAACATTCACTTTTAGTTCTAAATTCAGCCGCTCTTTTTTATTTGTGACGCTACAACTTTGGCACTCACCAGTTTCTTTAGGTTCTGAAGTTCGTCAGGTATCCAGTCGATATTGGTCCTGTTCAGCTTGAGCCATCTGAGGCCTGTCATGTCACCCACAGCCTTGGGGAAATATTCCTCCTGCGCAACCCAAAGAAACAGAAAGCATCGCAGTTTGCGCACACTTGGTACGGCTTTATGTCTTCCAGTCCAGATTAAATGAGCACTTTCTTGCCGCCGACATAGTCAATGAAGAGGCCACTTCCCGAAACATGATGAAAACACGACGCTGAACCACACACGTCAATAACCGAATGGCAGCATGGCCGCCAGATGTACTTTCAGATACTTTCGGCTTAAAGCTTGGATTAGATTGGGGTCTGTGGCTTTTCTATTTGTTACTAAATTTAGTAGCTCTAATTGGATCTAACCTTGTGTCGTGCACTTAATCCAATCCAATCCAAGGCCTTAGACTGGATTTGTCGGCTGTTCCCTTTGCATCGGGTAGCACATTACACTCGGTGAGCAGAGCATGTGCTCCGCTCTAAGCAGAATGTATTGCCTAATCTTCTGCCCCCAGTCCTCAAGTCTTTGCTCAGGGCGCTCGATGGCGTTTCTTGCTCATTTGTCCTGACTGGGCTCGCTTTTTGACAATATCCCGGACAATTCCCTGATTTTTCCCGGTAATTAAAATTTTTCTGACAATTCCCGGTTTTCCCGGTCGCTAGACACCCTGACAATGGAGGCGCTCAATAGCACTTTTAAGAAAAGGTTTACTCTGATTTAAAAAAAACATACTTGCTCATCTTGATAGCCTGTGCATCATACCTCCCGTGGCCAGACAGCGAGACCGCGTGACAGCACACCGGTAGCATGCAGTCACAAATGACAGCGGAAAATAGTAGGAAAATCGGGAAAAGACCACGTATCATAGGTAGAAAAGGGTAATACAGCTGAAATCTTTGAATCCGGCGGTTGCTTGCGCCAACCTGAGCCCGCGCCGTTTACATTACTACGAGGAGATTGAATGTTGCCAACCAAGCTCTCGTTTTCCGCTAAATCTAGTGTCGCCACAAACTTTTTTTTTTTGTTTTTGAGTTACTTTGGCGCAAAGTGGCGCAATTTAAACCGATATCGCGTTTTTGGCGCAAGTAGGTGCAGAAATTCCTGTTTGTATTAAAATGGCGCAATTGGCGCAGATGTCACACCCCTGCTCAAGGCTTGGATTGGAGTCTGCGGCTTTCCCATTCGTTACTAAATCTAGTAGCTCTATACTGGATCTAGTTTAGTGTCACACCCTCAATCCAATCCAATCCATGGCTTCGACTGGATTTGTCGATTCTCTTTGCATCGGGTAGCACACTCTACATCAGGGGAGCACAGCCCGCGCCTCACTCTAAGCAGTATTTATTGCCTCTATCTCTGCCCCCAAGTCCTGAAGTCTTTGCTCAGGGCCCTCGATGATGTCTCCGGCTCATTTTCCCTGACTGGGCTCGCTTTTTGACAATTTCCCTGATTTTTCCCGGTAATTAAAATTTCCCCGACAATTCCCGGTTTTCCCGGTCGCTAGACACCCTGTTACAACTTTTTCTTTGTGCGATAAAGCCAGTCTTTGGAGAGCTGTCCGCTGGCACTGTCGTCATCCTCCATTCGCACTTCATTTCGTTGTGCTTCTTGCACAAGTTCTTCTGCCTCCAACTGGAGACTTTCAATACTGATGTCTCCAATTGACGACATGACTGTTCGGGTTAGCGTTGTGGCTTCGGTGAGATTCCCTGTCGAAGTCTGTAAGCACCTGCTCAATGGAGCAAGTGGGGCTAGAAGAGTCGACAACAAGACAATGATAAAGACGACTCATTTTTTATCGGAAGAGGAGGAGAAGTTTCCCAGCGCCAGAAAAACAGTCTCCAGCGTCGTTTAGATATGCTTCAGTGCAATACAAATGGACGCATAATGCTGGATTATGACCTTCACACTGCCATCATAAGAAAACCACAGAGTCCCCCCAGGTTGCACGAGTTTGTGGGATAGCCTATTTAAGCGCCTTTCAAAAGAGAGAGCCTCTTGTGGCTTCCCTTAAAGTTCAATGCACTTAGGGCTCTTTTGATCAGAGGGGTTTGCCTGCAGCAGCGAACGAGAGCAAGCTGGCGTGGGTAGCTGCGACAGTGTAAGAAGAGCAAGTCTGGTGGGTACCCTTTGAGTCGCGCCTGCACGCCACTCACTCATTCACGTCTCACGTTCATTTCCTTTCAGGGTATCCCAATATTCGTAAAACCTATCATAAGCGGAGGTACAAAACTACACGCTTGATTTTGCAAGACTCAATGGCTGACATCCATAGCAACCTCGTGGCGTCACGTAACGCAAAGGATCGTCAGATAGTGGGGATCATAGGCGTGACTGCCTTGTATTTTGTTTTTTATTATATGGTCCGTTAGGCTGAACGACGTTTGAATGCATTCCTTGTGATGTGATCCCCGAGCACGAGTGCGAGAAATTGTGTGTTTTACCGGGATATTATCAGAAAATTATCATGAGCTCCAGAGAAACCATTCACGAGTTCCACGCACTGAAAGATCATTCCCAATATAATTTTTCAAGCTCGTTGTATTTTACCAACATTCAACAGCAGCCATAAAGCTTGCCTAAAAGGGTTACCGAAAAGCGGCGGACCGCTGTTATGACTATTCGGCGTGATCTCCGTTGCAGCCGATCTCAGGGTTTTCAAATACTTAATTTCCAATCAGTATAAAATTTGGGCGGGAGATACATGAAGAAGAGTTTGCGGTTGTTTTATAAAATTTGGGCGGGAGATACATGAAGAAGAGTTTGCGGTTGTTTTATAAAATTTGGGCGGGAGATACATGAAGAAGAGTTTGCGGTTGTTTTTGTGCAGTAGAGAGGGCAATAGTTCGCAATTGATTTATTTTCGTTTGCAAGTGACGGGCATGTGCAGGGAAGTTACGGCTCGTTTTTTTGTAGCAGTAGTATTTATTTGCCCTCATGAACGCAGGCGTCACAGAAAGGCACGTAGCCCGTACACCAAGTGACTGCGAGGCTCGACCTGATGTGACAAAGAGCAAGTTGCTGGCAAACCAAACACCCTTCGGGCTTGCACTAACCAAATATTGATTACGCTGCACCGGTTCTGAAACGGTTTCCTAAAACTGAGCCCACACTGGCAGGATTCGAGTGGCGGGGTATGTATCTGTGCATTCGGTCGCTACCCGAAGCTCCGCCAAAGGTGCCTATGGGAACCGAAACTTGGTCTTTAACTAGCACCGAGAGTGCTTTGCCGCGCGCCTCACCGTCAGGAACGTTTCGAGTTTTCAAGATGCACAAAGCTATATTTTCTCGCTAGCCTCGATTCGAGATTGTGGTTCTTTCCTCACAATGTTTTGTTGGTCTCTTGAAGTGACCACATAAATTGGCTTCTCAACTTGTTTTGCTATTATTTACTACTGAGATGCCCGAAGGTGGTGGACTCGTTATTAGAAAGTATGAAGACATTACTCCCCTGGAATAAAAAGGAAAATAAAATTTTTTTTCTCAGATGGAGACAAATTGGAAGGGGAGGAAAAGGGGAGGCGGGTCAAACTTTGTGTAAGGGAGGTGAGGGTGTGAGGCGCGTATATTTGGGGGGGGGGGGGGGGGGGGGGGAGTGGGTTGTCAGCCTCTCTGAGTGTGTGTGTGTTTGTGCGTGTGTGGGGGGGAGGGAGGGGGTATAAATCCCTGTCAGTGCAATCGCTCATTTGATCGCTATCGAAGTTCTATCCAGGTAGTTTGCGCCCACCCTTGCTCTGCTCTCTGCCAGGTGGGTCGGAGTTTTCATGATTCGGTTTTTGTCACCCATCCGATTAAGCAGGGAAGGCTGTCCATTTATTTGTCGGCTTCCTCGGGCGAACCCCGAGACGAGTTTAGGAGCTGGCGGTGCGACGGTTGGGGGCGAACTGCGGGGCGTTAGCTCGGATCCCCACCCTGTCACTCGGGCTGTTCCGATGACTGTTGGAGAAACTCTCAAGAACTACCGAGAGGTCAAGAGCTGTCTCACCTGGAAGTCATTGCGGGTTAGATCGATGCCCCGAACGAAAGGCAGCACACCCGTTGCCGCCATCTTGCTGTGTCTTTTTTCGGTTTTCGGTTTTGTTTTGCATAAAGGAATAGACAAATAAAATTGGGCGGAAGCTTGCGCTACCTAGCACAAAAGCAAACTGCACCGTCTCCCTTCTCCACATATTGTAAAAATTCAAAGTTTGTAAAGTTATTTATTTATTTATTTTTGGTTTTTAATTTTTATATTACTTGCGGGAAAACGCACCAATGTTGATTTCTCAACTTGTTGATTGTGATTGCGAAGTGTTTTTAGTAAACTTCCAAGCCACCTGGGAAGCCAATCCGATCCAAGCCTCATCAGCGTCGTCGTGTCCAACGCTGCAAAAGAAGCCGGCACATCGCCCACCGTACGAGCGGCACAAGCTTAGGAAAGAACCCGCCAGCGTAAACGAAACCAAAAAATGGGTTCTACGAGCTTCTGGGACGTGGTGAAGCGCTTCTCGGAGGAGTACACCACGAGCACGCCCAAGAAGATGAAGATCATCGACGCGTACCTGCTGTACGTGCTTCTCACGGGAGTGGTGCAGTTCGTGTACTGCTGCATCGCCGGCACGTTCCCGTTCAACTCGTTCCTGTCGGGCTTCATCACCTGCGTGGCGTCCTTCGTGCTGGGCGTCTGCCTGCGCCTCCAGGCCAACCCGCTGAACAAGGGACAGTTCTTCGGCATCAGCTCGGAACGGGCGTACGCCGACTTTATCTTCGCACACGTCGTCTTGCATCTCGTCGTCATCAACTTCATTGGCTAGGTCGGGGGCACTCTGGCTCGACCCTAGCGGCACAAGCCTGCTACCTTCGTTATTCTCAACTGTTCCCAATAAAGAAAAAAAAAAGGGGGTAAGCTTGCAGTCGCCGTTTTTGTCTTATCCCTAATCCGTTCGATGCGAATCGCGGCCAAACTGTCGATGTGGCGGTTGGCGCCGCCATATCGGTAGTAGATTTGGCTGTCTACACGGCAAAAAAGAAACCTTGTACGATTTTTAAAAGTCAAGTTCGTTTCGGCGCGCGCGTACGATTTCAGCGAGGACATGAACCGGGCGCAGGACGGAACGACTTTCCTCCTCAATCTCCCTTCTCGTTTTTGGAAGGTTCGGAACTGACCGGGGCTAAGTCGGCTAAGTGACTGCGTACTGAGACCAAAACACTTTGACTTCATCACTTTCCCCCTCTACAAAAATCGGTTCAAAGCGGACCAGGGAGGCTATGTTCGACAAATGTTTCGTTTCTCCTAAAAAGACAGAAGTGACGTAAGGGATGATATCGCGTCTGATCGGCTAGAGGCTCCAATGACGAAAGTTCCCTCTTACGTCATTTGAGCCTCTAGCCAATCAGACGCGATATAGTCACTTCCGTTTCTTTTTAGGAGAAACGAAACATTTGTCGAACATAGCCCCCCAGAAGTGGAAGGAAACGTAAACGCTTCTGTCCAACGCGTGCATGACAAAAGCCAAAGTGAATCGCATACTGTCTGGACAGACCCCGGTACTCTTTATTCACAAAGTTGGCTAGGACTTCTGCCTCCCTAAATTTTAGTACACTGGCGCGTAAACGGGACAACCTCTCCCCATGCAAAGCCATCCACTTATTTCACTTCAGCAGAGCGAATGCTGGAAGGGAGGAAATCACCAATTGTGGCGAACAGGGAGCTTTCCGGGTGGAGTTTGTCCCGCTATTCCTAACCTGCAACAAACTATACTACGCTTCAGCTTATGTCCAGATGTAGCCGATACTACAATCTGATCCAATCAATCGGACAGAGTAAAAAATGCACCGTCATGTTGCTCGTTTCCCTATGTGTTCTATTGTCGGCGAACCAATCATAGACAAAAAAGTCTCAGTGACTTTAGCTTTTGACGCTGCTTGATTGGTCCCATCACCTCGTAACATCGTCTGTGTCTGGAGTTAAGCTGAAACATAGCATAGATCCCTAGCTCTTGAGTGTGTTCACCAGTGCAGTAACTTCCGAACCCACGTGCGAAACACTGGAATTCAACTCGCTGAAGCAGTCTGCAGTGTAAAAGTATCGCGGGCACTTTGACAATCGTACATGGTCTCCAAAAAGAAAATAATATAAAATATTCGGATGAATGAACTGTACTCGATTGAATGAAACAAAATTATGAAGCCGCCACAAGATGAAATCTTTGGTGGATTTTACCTTTCGGCGGCTTCGTACAATTTTTTATTCGATCGAAGACTCATCTGCATATTTTCGATTATTGCAGTTTAAAATTTGTATCGTACTATACTGAGAGATAGCCCACCTAAAGTCAAGAGCAAATCAGGTGAAAATTAGTAGTAGGCCAACTTTCGGCGTGCAGTTGAGAAAAGTTGAAAAAAAAAATGCTATTAGGTACTGCGTTCCTGCCAAACTTGTTATCGCAGCGAGGGGCAACGAAGCGAAGATGACTGTGCTTCCCAGTCGGCAACGTTTGCTTATATCCCACCTTAGCCAACTGGCTGCATTTACGCCAAGGCCAACGTTGATCCGAACACTAGGATTACTATAGTCCGTTGCAACTCAAGAGGGTAGGGCAAGGGTAAAACAGGCCAGGGAGGGAAGCAGACAAAACGCAGAAGAGAGGGGGTTTCCCCATCTCTTCTCCAGCGTTCCGTCTGCTTCCTCCTCGCCTACCTTCTTGAGTTGCAACTGACCATAGAAGTGGGTCATCTTTCGGTGTTTAAGATAAAATAACAAATTAAGTTAAAATAGGGGGCAGGTTGTCCTTCGAGGCTGGGGCATGTCCAGAGTTATTACGGTGTTCATCACCCACCGAAAATATCGAGAAGCGCCCACCCCCACTTACACTAAAAACTGGGTTAATCTGGACATGGGTGCCTGCCCGGTGAAATCGGGCGCCTGACGTATGATTGGCACGATTCCCAAGTTTGGGAAATGTTAATAGTGGGCGCTTGAGCGAAGTGGGCACTTCCGTGGTGTGTTACGATAGGTGAGAAATGCCGTGGGGCTTGGCCGTGGACACCTGTGCGAAGTCTGATATTTAGTAGAAAGAAGCTGGACCACTTTCTAAAGTATGTGCCGTCTGGTAGCTGGTGTGCCAACTACTATCCGAGTCGGCCATTGTTCAGGCGCGCTCTCCGACCGTGTATAGACCCTTTTACTGTTTACAAACAGGAACTGCTGCTTGCTTTCCAAACGACTTCCGGTCGCTCTGTTCTTGCAAACCTGTCAAACTGCTTACCATAAAAAAAAAAAAAAAATTGGGGTGTGTATATGTTTATACAGCCTAGAACTTAGTCTGCCTCAACAGGCGACTTGTCTCCTGGCTGTAGATGAGCAATTTAACCAGTGCAGTACACCCCTAGCCTGGGGTCTTTAACGTGCATCACACAGTAGTGATACACGACCGTACACCGGTATGACACTCATCTAGATCGAAATGGGCAGGGGTGGGGATTGAACCCAGGATCCTTGGGTTCTGCAGCGCGAGCTTTCGCTCCACGTGCTCCGAGTTGGTGTGCGCCAGCCCGCTCGGCCACCGTTTCCCCTAGCTGCTTACCGTTGTATAACAAGAGATGGACCACCTAAAATTGAAAGTCAGGAGTGGGCTAACTTTCGGTGCGAGATCAAAAAAAGGTTGAAAAAAATGCTAGTTTTAAATTTTGTGACCTGCGAAACTTACGATTGCAGGGAGGGACGATGAACCAGCAATGTTAGCTTATTTCGGAATCAGCGATGTTCGCTTATCTCCCGCCGTGGCTAAGTAACGCAACTTTTGCCGAAGTCACTGTTGGCCGGTGCCCTGCAATTACTAGAAGTGGGCTATCTTTCGGTGTTTTTGAAAAAAATATCAAATCGTGCCAAAAATAGGGTAAGTTATCTTTTGGGGGTGGGGCATGTCTTGGGATATTATGGTATGTCACAAGTGTTAGAAAGCATAAATGCTACACAGACAACAAAGTTGGAGATTTAGCGAGGGCCTTCAGCTGTATGATTCAAAGTCTTAGAGGAGACAAGTTGGTTTACAAGAATACTAGAAAAATTCGAACAGATCTTGCACTTCTTGCTTCTTTTGGCATTTGCCTGGAGAATTGCTAGTTAAATGTTTTGTCGACATTTCAAACGGTGGTGTTAAGGTGGGCTTCGTTTATTCTTTTTGTAAACTGGAAGTTCACTGGGACGTCAGCACCACCTCGTGGCGTTTTCAAAGAAAAGGGTGCATTGCACGTGAGTGCTGCGTCCAATAGACCGTGGACAATTGGTGGCCGAGCTCGTAATGAGAATTAGTGCCACGTCAGCATCTGGCGAGGACTCGAATCCAATCACACAGATTGTGCCCAATTAATTGCAATTGCCAGTGTTGCTTGATGTAGTTATGAAAAGGGTCCATAGTGGACAAGTACAGTACACTGTCTACAATAGACAGTCTGCAAAGGGTTGGGCCATGTCGTACAGGAGCAGTCATCTGGCAAGAGGGAACAGCAAGCAAGCTGCACTTGCTGAGACTTGTAGGTTGATAATGGTCAGTGCTCCAATCCAACATTTGGCAAGACTCTGCAGCTAGTCACAGACCTGTTGCATTCAGCCAGGGGACGCAAGCGCTTCTACAAGACGTGAACTTGAAAATAAAAAAATAATAACAAAAAATGTAAAGCCTGTGGCTTTAGCATCCTATTGGAATGCCAAGAATGCATTCCTTTCAGTTGCTTTGTTTATGGTGTCTTTCATAGCACCTTTCAAAAGATGACCTAAAAATATTCAAATTTGCTCGCAAGGGGCGTGCTGCATATCTGTATTTCGCCACCAGGGGGCCAGCGTCTTCCGGTGAACTTCCCGCGCGCACGTCGCGCCATTACTTCTTCTTCTTGCTCATGCAACCGCCATGAGGTTTCAATGGTTTCAACATGTAACCTAACCGCTTAATAAACAATATGTGACAAGAACGTTTTTCCCCCACCGACGCAATACTGGCGACGAGAACGAACTCACCCGTGGCGGCCGACCGAGCAAGTTACTACTACCCGGAAAACGGTGAGCGTCCAGCCAGTTCAGCTCCAAGCACACCATGTCGCAACCAACGCCGGGGCCGACATTTGGAACACTTGCTGCTTTCGACGCAAGCGTCGAATCCTGGACCAATTACGCCGAAAGGCTCGAAGCATTCTTCGAAGCAAACGCCATCGTGGACAGTAACAGGAAACGTTCAATTTTGATCACGTCGGTGGGACCCGAAACTTACGCGCGTCTGCGAAGCCTTTTGGCGCCTAAAAAGCCCATGGACGAGGCCTACGATGAAATTCTCAAGGTCTTGGCACAGCACCTTAACCCGGAGCCCTCGGAGATCTACCAGACCTACCGTTTTCAAACACGGGTTCAAGGGCCGAACGAAAAGGTGGCAGACTATGTCGCCGAGCTCCGGAAGATCGCAGACGACTGCAACTTCGGCGCTGCGCTCGAGCGGAACCTCCGCGATCGCTTCGTCATCGGACTGCGCGACAAAACTGTCAAGAAAGTGCTACTGGCTAAGCCGAAGACCTTGGACCTGAATGAGGCGCTCGGAATCGCAAGAGCTGCGGAGGTGGCAACGGAAAACGTCACCCAGCTGCCTAAAGGCGCGACCACATTGGCGTTTCGGAGGCCTGCGGCGCGACGGTCGTCGCTGCCGGTTGCCGGCGGAAACCAGTTTTCGGCTTCAACGTCACGACGTGCGGCGCCGCACACCCAACCGCTCCGTGCGCGGTTCAGAGCTTGACGCCGCACGCCGCAGAAGAGAGGAGCCAATGGGAGGTGGCGTAGATAGTGACGTCGCGATGCCATGGCAACGCTCAAGCCGGTCCTCGGCGCCTCTCGAAGCGAAGGACGTGTTTGGTGTCGTCTGCTCCCCCTATTTCCCCCCAATGCCTTCCCCAACGGAGCGGTTCCTTGAAACTAACCAATTCGGAATTACAAGTGAGTTTCTCCGTGGCACTTGTTGCATGTCGTCTCTGTTGTGACGGATGTCGTGTTGATTTGGTGACACTTTCGAAAGTAGCCTTCGTCTCTGGCGCGCCGCCGGGGCAGCAAAGCCCCGGCGGCGCGCCAGACCTCTCCTGTCCTTCGGTGTTTCGGTAGAACCAACCCGGCCGGACCCAAAACCTGCGCCTCCTTCCCTTCAGAGCGCGGCGACGTCGCAAGATCAACGAGCAGGTTAGGATAATCACATTCACGCTGATCACCAGGTCATTATGAACTCTTACCGTCTAGACAGCGAGTGCGGAACGGAAGAATCTAACGAAGAGCAGACGACGAAAGAGCGGGAAATCCGACGGGAGGCGCGATCGCGGGAACCAGTGCTGTCACGTGACGCCTGCAAAACGGAGGCCAATGTGGACTCCTCGCGTTGGGACGCCGGACGGCGGTACCGCCCGGCGGCGCCGTTCACGCTAGTGTGGTCGGGCCTTAACGCGGCCCAACCTTTGCCGCAAACGACTGAAGTCAGCGTTATGCAGGCCACGGAAAGGAGAGGACGCTTTCAAAAGAAGACCCAGCAGAAGTCTCAGAAGAGCTCAGCGCAACCTTGCATTCGTTGCGGTGACAGCGCACACACTCCACCCAACTGCCCTCACAGATCGGCAACATGTTTTAAGTGCAAAAAACAAGGACACCTGGCAAGTGCTTGTCTGGCCTACCAGCGGAAGCCAGGACGACCCCAACAGTTTCACGCACACACCTTGTCGACGGGTGAAGACTATACGGAACCAAGCGATCCGTCGCAGCATCTGTACTCTGTGAATACAGCACCGTCAGCGGTTCAACCGATTGTCAAGCCTCTCCAGTGGGGGCAAGTGACGTTAAACATGATCGTGGACACCGGCTCACCCGTGTGTGTCATCTCCAAAGACACATATAGCAAACATGCTGCTTCATGGCCTGCTCTCAGTCCAACGGACACAAATCTCTATTGCTACCTTGGAAAACTGCCAGTGGTGGGAGCCCTGCACCTACCAGTAAAAAACGGCGACAAGCAAGCAAGCGGTGTCTTGTATGTGGTGGACTATCCGGGCCCAATTCTGTGTGGTCGCGACATCATCCAGGAGCTACAGCTTCTGTCTGCTGAACACGTCGGCAGCCTGCTGCCCTCTGACAACAGTGTGGCAACGACCGTCAAAGAACTAAAAGAAGAGTTCAAAGACCTGTTCGAAGAGGGAACAGGCCTGATGAAGGGTCCCCCTGCACACCTCAACTTGCGGAAGGATGTCAACCCCAAGTTCCTGAAGGCACGCTCACTGCCATATGCACTGCGCGACAAGGTGGCGGCAGAGCTGGACAGGCTATGCAGCAGTGGAATCTTATCACCAGTGCCTCATGCGGACTGGGCTACCCCCGTGGTACCTGTCACGAAGAAGGACGGCGGAATCCGCATCTGCGGTGACTTCAAAGTGACTCTCAACACTGCTTGTGACTTGGAGCAGTACCCGCTTCCACGAATTGAGGATATGTTTGCATCTTTGAAGGGTGGCTACTGGTTTTCCAAACTCGACTTGCGAGAGGCATACTGTCATGTCGCTTTGGACGAGGAATCCAGAAACGCGTGCGTCATCAACACGCACAAAGGACTGTACTGCTATAACCGTCTTCCGTACGGCATTGCCTCTGCACCTGCATTATTCCAGAGGAAGATGGAGAACATCCTTCAGGGGATCCCAGGGACTCAAGTCTTTTTGGACGATGTCCTAGTCGCGGAGGGACCACACGATTTTGGAAAGACCCTCCGGAGAGTGCTCAGTACACTCAGGGAGAATGGCATCCGCCTAAGAGAAGACAAGTGTGAACTTGGTTGCAAACAAGTCGTGTACCTGGGTCACCGGATCGATAGAGAGGGACTTCATCCATCAGAACAAAAGCTCGAAGCCATCATGAAGGCTCCAGCACCACGGAACCTACACGAGCTTCGTTCCTTCCTGGGATTTATCAGCTACTACAGAAGCTTTCTACCTCAAATGTCCCAGCTACTGGCACCACTCTACAACCTGCTCCGGCAAAATGTGAAGTGGAGGTGGGAAACCAAGGAAGATGCAGCCTTCAACAACGCAAAGCAGACACTTCTGCGGTCAAGTCTCCTAGTGCACTACGACCCCACTCAGGAACTGATCTTAGAATGCGACGCATCTCCGGAAGGCGTTGGAGCAGTGTTGTCGCACAACGTCAATGGGGTCAACAAACCCATCGGTTTCAGATCCAGGACACTCACCAGTGCCGAGAAAAACTACTCACAACTGGAAAAAGAGGCCCTGGCACTAATTTTTGGAGTAACCAAGTTTCGTGACTACTTGCTTGGTAGAACTTTCACGCTTAAAACTGATCATGAACCCTTGGTAGGGCTTTTCAAAGAAACCAAAGCAACACCAACCACCGCAGCTGCCAGAATCCAGCGCTGGGCACTCACGCTTGGGGCGTACAGTTACAGGATTCAATACAAGCCTGGGCAAGCAAACCAAAATGCAGATGCCTTAAGTCGTTTACCACTCCCACATGACCAGCCAAGAACTGAAGACAACAGATTACAGGGAGTGCATGTCCTCGACATCTTGGACACCGGTCCAGTTTCTCGGAAGCAGCTGGAAGATCTTACGACGAAGGACCCTGTGCTTGTGGCACTTCGAGAGATCATTAAGGAAGGTTGGCCAAGGAAACTTCAAGATCCAGTTCTTCAGCCATTCTGGCCGCAGAGACACACCTTCTCCTTGGACGGTCTTCTCATCCGCAGGGGGGAGAGAGTGGTTATCCCCGAGAAAGCACGAGACGCTTTCCTACAGGAGCTCCATGACACACACATGGGTATTAATGCGACAAAAGCACTCGCACGGTCAATACTCTGGTGGCCAGGTATTGATCGTGCAATCGAAGATGCTCTGCGAGCTTGCACAGTGTGTCAACAGGCTGCACCGATGCCATCAGCAGTAGAACCACTAGCCTGGCCAGCAACCACTACACCTTGGACAAGAATTCATGTCGATTACGCAGGACCTATCGATGGTACCATGCTGCTCATCGTGGTTGACAGCTACTCAGGCTGGATTGAAGCACTACCAACACCAGCCGCAACTTCAGCAGCAACAGTTGATCACCTGAGAAGTCTGTTTGCCCGTTTCGGACTGCCTGTTTGCCTGGTGTCCGACAATGGAACACCATTCACTGGATCACAATTTAATGAGTTCATATCCCTGAACGGTATCCGCCATTTAAGGACTGCACCGTATCATCCACAATCGAATGGGCTTGCAGAGAGAGCTGTAAGGACGGTCAAGGATGGCTTGAAGAAACTCTCAGGAGGTTCCCTCGCCACACGTTTGGCAAGATGGCTGCTTGTGCATCGTCGCACTCCGTCGGCCACCCGAGGCCAATCTCCAGCAGAGCTGATGCTCGGCTTTCGCCCGAAAGTTCGCATAGACCTCGCCACCATGACCACCAGCGAGCCAAAGGACGACACAGAAGGACTCTGCAACCTCAAAGAAGGGAATCCTGTGTTCGCAAAGAACTACGGAGTTGGAGAGCGTTGGGTGCCGGGAGTCATCTCGAAGGTTTTGGGAAACCGTATGGCTATAGTGGAGACCCACCACGGCTCAATGAGGCGCCACATCGACCAGTTGCGCCCCCGACACCATGGCTCTACTGTTCCGGAGACTTCTGTGGATTGGCCACCGGACCCGAGCCTTTTCGACAGTATACCGGACAGCCAAACTGAAATTCGATCTACCCCACTACGACGCTCTGCGCGAACACGCAAGGCACCAGACCGGATGGACTTATAGCTAGTGTGGGGGAGTGCTGCATATCTGTATTTCGCCACCAGGGGGCCAGCGTCTTCCGGTGAACTTCCCGCGCGCACGTCGCGCCATTACTTCTTCTTCTTGCTCATGCAACCGCCATGAGGTTTCAATGGTTTCAACATGTAACCTAACCGCTTAATAAACAATATGTGACAAGAACGTTTTTCCCCCACCGACCGTACAGGAGCAGTCATCTGGCAAGAGGGAACAGCAAGCAAGCTGCACTTGCTGAGACTTGTAGGTTGATAATGGTCAGTGCTCCAATCCAACATTTGGCAAGACTCTGCAGCTAGTCACAGACCTGTTGCATTCAGCCAGGGGACGCAAGCGCTTCTACAAGACGTGAACTTGAAAATAAAAAAATAATAACAAAAAATGTAAAGCCTGTGGCTTTAGCATCCTATTGGAATGCCAAGAATGCATTCCTTTCAGTTGCTTTGTTTATGGTGTCTTTCATAGCACCTTTCAAAAGATGACCTAAAAATATTCAAATTTGCTCGCAAGGGGCGCTGCTCAAAACTTCTGAGCTTCCGTGGTGTCTTGCTATGTATCTCACTCGAGATGGTGAGCTCGGCTGTGTAGTCGGATACAAGTTAAGAATGCGCCACAAACTCTCCCACAGCCTTATCATACCAATGCCCAGTGTTCCTCCACAATGTACTAATACACCTAGGCTACTGAGGCGCACGCCACTCTGACATCTACGAGGATCGGGGCATACCTCTCACCCATAAGAAGGGCAAGACAAGCCAAAAAAAAAAAAAAAAACACACCTTTATCCAAGAAGGCCCAGCAATTGAGTGCACCCCCTTGTCCGTCCTGGGCCGCACCAATGTCTTTTTCTTTGGCTTTCACACTTCGCATAGCTTGTCAAGGTTGGTTCATGGAGCGATTTAATGTTGTGACTGTCATCTGGTATTTATTTGGCACATTCTTGACTTGTATCCTACTAAAGTGCAGATGCGGACATATTGAACTGAAAACAAGCTGAAGGTTTTCACAGATCACGCTTACTAATCCTGTCACCACGACGCTGAAGAAAGCTAGCTGGGCTTGGCAAGCAGCCCTTGGAAAGCCCCACATTTCGTTTGTGAAATTAGCTTTGTTCAGTACCGAGCAGCAAGCATGTAACCACCCAAAGAGCATTTGCACATTGACAGGAATTAACCTCAACAGGCAAGGAGGTTAGAAGACATGGAGGGGGCATGACGTCAGCCCCGTAGCTCCCACAAGCCATAGCCTCTTGATGCTTGCCCTTTTCTCACGCTTTCTCACTCTCCCGCGCCAAACCTAAACAAATTCTCCTCAACTGACTGACTGAAATTTGAAACTATAGCCGAAGTTTAATGAAAAAAAATATTCCCAGACGTTTCGCAACCAGACGTTTCCGAACCAAGGAACAATCCCTTGGTCACGGGTGATTATGGGTTGGACGGAGGAGGGAGCCGCCTCTGTAGGCTGGTTGCGATTGCTGCGTCTGGGTTTTTCCACGAAGTGACAAAGCACTGGCACATAGACGCTTGGGGGAGTGCCCGACGACCTGTTGATATTATCTTTTGTTATCTGGATGTACAAGCTAGGATTCTAGGTGCAGACATTTACACCAGTGTCATTGCGTGCCCAGGACCTCGCTTTTGTCAAAGGACATGCTGTGACCCACTTTGGCTGCATGTTCAGCGAGGGCACTGGCTTGGACATATTGTTTTTCTTCATGCCATATTTGTGGTGGCGGAAACGTTCTGAGAAGTTTTTCATTTCCCCCACGTAAGCAGCAGGGCCGGCAGTTCGTGCACGGGTTGCAATAGATGAGGCCTTGGGACTTCTCCTTTCCCGGTCTGTCCTTGGGGGGAGGACAAACCGGGGAAGTGGCCGCTATCCCATGTTTTCGAAGCACGCGTCTGATGGTCTCGTTAACGTTCCTCACGCATGGCAGGCACAGATGGCTCGAAGGAACCAGGACCGTGGAGAGACTGGGAAGGCGCAGCTTTTTGTAGACTCGGTTAATGTATCTTTTGGTGTAGCGCGTTGTTTCAAAGGTTGGCATTGGTCTTGCTGACCTCGGAGAGACTCCTCCGTCGAGCACACAGACATGGCACGTCTGAACAGTGCAGTGACCACCGACATCTTGTGGGTTGTGGGATGGTAAGAGTCAAAGTTCAAGTACCTTCCAGTATGCGTAGGCTTCCTGTACACCGAGAAGGTCAGCTTGCCTGAAGTCGTCTTCACACCGATGTCCAAGAACGGAAGCCCACCGTCTTTCTCGCGTTCCACCGTGAACTGAATGGCAGGTTCGACCAGCATTAAGTGCTAGAAAAGATATGGTGGATTTCAGTCGTCTTATTGACGCAAAAGCGGTCATCCACATAATGCAGAAAGATCTTCAACTTCGGCACGAACGGAGCAAGGGCTTGCTGCTCAATATGTTCCATGGTGAGGTTGGCCATGGTAACCAAGATAGCTGATCCCATAGCTGTGCCGCTTGTCTGCTTGAGGAGGAGCCCATCGAACAAGAAGTAGGTGCTTGTGAAGCACAGCTCCAATAGACGGCAGTTCTCGCTGACGGACATGCAGGTTCAGTCTACTAGACTCGTGTTGTCCATGAGCGCAGTCCTAGGCATGGACAATACAAGCGGCACCGGAATGCTGGTAAAAAGCGACACATCGTCGAACGAGACGAGAGCCTCGTCAGCGTGTACTTCAAGCCTTTTGACCAGGTCAATGAAATGAGTTCATTACATGGGTGGGTCTGTTGCCGGTGAGTGGGGACATCAGCTGGTGTAGGTATGTCAACACTGCACAAAGCGGAAACGTGGTGAAGTCAACAATGGGGCGGAGAGGCAGACCGGACTTGTGGATCTTGTTTAGGCCGTAGAGGGCCGGTGCAGACCCATTTTGGCATGCCTGTGGTAGAGACGAGTGTACGGGTGTTTCTTAATAATAGAGAGTGTCCTGTTGACGGTCTCCTGGATCTTTGCAGTCAGGTCCTTTAGCGCGGACGTATACGCAGGAATGGAAAGAAGCACCATCAGTGCGCCCTGTGTCATTGTTTTCTTGTCTCGGTCCATGTTTTTTCGGCGCTTTATACCCTGATCACCATCACTTTCTCTTTGCACTCACATTTGTCAAGAACAACTGTGGCATTGCCCATGTTTGCCGGAAGAACCACAATGTTGTTGTCCTCTTTCAGAGTTTGCAGGGCATGGTGCTCAATGGATCAGATGTTCTCTTCTCGCCGATGACCTCGCGCGATGATACCAATTGTTTTTAGACGGACTTCTTCCAGGAGAGAAGGGCTCAGTTCACAAATGGCATCCTCAATGGTGGGCACACCATCATGGGGATTGGGGGTTTGGTTGTAGTGGTGTTGAAACCATGTCCATTCGCCAGGACGGAAGTCTCTGTCGACAAGAGTCCCCTTGAAGAAAGGTTTCGTACGAAGCGCTCGTTGTCATGAAAGACGGTCCACGATGCCTTCGAGTGGAGAGCCACGATCTTGAGCCGATGTTCAAGGATTTTTGCCTTCGTGGCAATAGCCACGAAGGCAAGGATTTCAGTCATCGTCAAGACGATTGAAATTCATCTGGCTAAATCTTCAGCTGCGTGAAATACCTCAGGTATTCTGAATTCCAGTTGTCTGTGCCAGAGGTGCAGCCAGAACTAGGCTGCTGCAACAATCTGGAGTCCTCATTGGGCTTAACTTAAAAATTTGAATCAGTACAAAACTGAGTTACTCCTTTCATCTTATCATTATATGACCTATTCACCAGTGATTCTACTTTAAATTTGGGCTAACCCCTTTGCACTACCGAGAGTCTCTAGGCCAGCTGTTCTCAACCACTGATGTTTTGGGACCCCTTAGGATTGGCAGAAGTAATGGGGGACTTCACCCACTGAGGGGGTTATTGGACAATTACAACTACAGAAGGGTAAATGAGAGAAGTTAAATGAGTGCAAACCAACTTTGAAGCTCTAAAATGAATAATCAACCCTGCTCACTCGGCACACACGGTTTGGTTTGTTTAGTGAAAGAACCAGCATCAATTCGATAATAAAAAAAAGCTTTGACTGATGGCCAAGGGCTTCAGGGATCCCGAGGGCCTTTAAGAACCCCGAAGGGTCCGCAGACCCCCATTTAAGAACCATGCTTGCTTTGTGAAGGAAGCCATGCTTCCTTCACAAAATTTATTACCATTGCTCAGACATCAAGGACATCTTGCTCTCAGCCCCAGAAAGGATATCATCTCACCTTAAAGAGCAACTCCGCTCAATTCCGCTCAATTCTGAAAAATTTAGGCTTACATGCGATTCCATTTCACGAAGCACAACTAAACAGCTCTACGTCTTCAGATTCACAAAACGTGAAATATTATTTGTGTAACCTTAATTTAAATATCAAGTGATACCGAAGCCGAAAATTCGGTTTCGTCAGGCAACATTGGTCTCGAGTCGTCAGAATCATGGCTACGTCACGTCGAACCACGTGGTCTTGTGACGTTCGTGTGGACGAGGTACAGGACACGCAACACGGGTGTGCGGGCAGGTCGCTTCGCATGGCGTGGACGGTGATGGCCCGGGGGAGAGGGGGAAGGGAAGAAAACGAAAGAGGAGAGGGGGGTGGAGAAACAGACCGATAAGCGCGCAGGGCAGCGCAAACTTACGCATCCGCGTTACAGTCATCACGTGGACGCCGTCGAGCCAACAGAGAAGAGAAACTCATGACGTCATCATTCAATTTCTCTCCAAGTAAAAACAAACAAAACCTGAGAATGATGTAGTCATGCCTCTGACGTAGTAGTTCAACATTGGCCACTCCAACTCCGTCGCATTGACTGCGCTGACGATTGCGCCTCACGTCGCACGCTACAGTTGGCAGATTTCGGCGACTTGGCTCATTTGAAAGTTTGCTGGCCAATTTATTAAATATATAGACGGAATTAGATTGTAATATTTGACGTGGGGTCTTCCTATATGATACTGAAGAGGGCTGCATAGTTTTCTAAATATTAAAAATGAAGCGGAGTTGCCCTTTAATATACCATCAAGGGAATTTTTGGTAAAGCCAATACTTCCTTCTTGCCATTACTGCATGGAACCAGTTGCCATCATCTATTGTCTCCATCAATGAAGCCAGTCTTTCTTAAATCCTTGCCAATTCGTGATTTTCTGTGTCCTTTGGGTTTTCATTATTTATAACTTCTGGTGTTTTATTTTTGTCTGTATATTATTATATTGTATGTGTTTGTTGTTTTTGTGTTATGCAGCCCCTATCTCTTTATGTAATGCACTAATCATGCCATTAAGGCAAAAAGAAATGAAATAAAATGTGTAAGACCAAGAAATAGCATTGTGGGTACCTTTAACACTTATTTCATTGAACAAAACTTACTAACATTTTTTTCAGCTTGATTTCTATTCACTCAACTGTTCAGTAGCGCTAAAAGTGCTATTGCAACAAGATAGTTGTGACAGCACCATCCTTTTTGTTAAATATCTCCACTGCAGCAGTCTGAAAAAAAAAAAAAATGAAAAAAAAAATAGAGGCAATTCACAGATAAAACGGGTAACTCATACATGAAACATGTAATTCAAACATAAACAAAGGCAATTTATACATGAAACAATTCACACATGAACCACAGGTAACTCATATGAAACACAAGTAATTCATACACGAAACACAAGTAATTCACACATAAAACAAAAGTAATTCACACACAAAAGTAGTATATACATGAAACACAAGTCATTGACACATAAACCACAGGTAACTCTCACATGAAAAACAAGTAATTCTTGCATGAACCACATGAAAAACAAGTAATTCTTGCATGAACCACATGAAACACAAGTAATTCACAGATGAAGCTAGCAGGGCTGGGCAGTATCGCAACAGCATCTATTGAGAACATTTTAAAAACTGTATTAATCTCAGAAGTGAAATTTATATTTGCGATGTTTCGATTGTATCGCCTTTGCGACTTAGGTATCTCGTTACATTTGTTCTAAAAAATATACTGTTGAGATTTTGCGATAAACTGAAAAACCACCGTTCTGGTGCAAGTTGTCCCAGAATTTATATGAACCCACTACACAACCCCATCTATAGGGGAAAAATTTAGGAAAAAAGGCGGCTGGGAGGTCACTTGCAAAAATAGCAGGATAAGTCCTTCCGACAAAGCTCCTCACTCTTTCTACTTCAGCAGAGCGAACGCTGGATGCGAGTGGGGAGGATGAGACCGCTAGTCATAGACAGTAGAAAACTTGTGAGGGTGGAGAGGACTTCTTTTATGTTGCAACAAGTTCTGTGCAGGCAGGTCTGGCTCCATCGATTAATCTCCCCTTGGGGAGATTAAGCGATGTTAAACTATTCATACCTGAATAGTGTTTAACATTTTTGTACAATACACGAGTTTGCGTTGCAGGTGGCGCTCTTTCCAAAAGAGTATAAAAATGTAGACCTTTCGTTGCGTTCCTGCCAAAATTGTTTATGGCTGAGAGAATGTGAGATCCTTAGTTTCACGTGTGTGCTTTTACTTTGACTAAATCCACCCCTTGTCTAATGTCCAGAAATGGACCCGCCAGGTATTTTGAATAATAATAATAATAATGTTCAAGTATATCTAGCCAAGGGGATTCATACATCCTCCTGCGCGATACAATAGCCTTGCTTAGAACTTGGATCGGACATAAGAATTAAAATGAACACGTAACAGTTTGTCACATCAACATTCAGTTAAATATTTTCTAGGTACTGGAGTGCTTTCTCCCAAAAAAATGCAGCAAAGCGAGACTTTCAGAACGACAGTGACCACACTGTTTTCTGCGGTGCAAAAGTGACTGACAAGAAGCACCAATTGAAAAGAAACTAACCCACTCAAACGAGCCTCCAACAACAAGAAATATGGCAAAACGTCATGGCACTGTCACTGTTCGACACAAAGGCAAAATTTAATAGCACATTATTCAACCTGATAATAAGAATTCTAAATTCACACAAGTCCTCTGTAGTAACCTGGCAGTGTTGAGAGGCACGGTTTGCAGCATTTAAAGAAAAACAAATCGCCTTTTGGCACACAAGTGACGCAAACTCCACATTTTGGTGAAATTCAGCAGGATGAGCAACATGGCAGTTTCACGCAGTTGCTTCCCATAATTATGCAACAAAAGCAGTCATCAAATTGACTTGGTTGCATATCAGTCGGCAATTATCACTAAATAGCACTCCCCAGTATCATGTCAGTAAAAGCATGTTTCTGAGTGGGCTCGCAACATGAAAGCTATGCTGGCGACACAAAATTCGCTCGGCCACCGAACCAGGCTACACGTATTGTCCGACACAATTTGTTGCCCGTGCCGGTTGCCGAGAGCCATCACACAGAGGCAACATAGTTAATGCTGACGCCACGTGTTCTCAACGTAACAGGGCCACAAGAAAGCAAGTTTGAAGCTTGTGAATGCTTTCATTTGGGATAAGTACAAAAAGGTACCCTGATTCAAGTGGTTGAAATAAGCAGATAAGTTTTACGAGACCTTTCGGACATTACATAAAAGCTCCCCCACTTCACTAAAAAACCTTTTGAGAGCACGGGATCCTCCTCTAGGTCCCGAATTAGGGCACAGTTCAAGAAATCAAGGCTGCTGTAATTGTGCATCGAATCACTTTGAACCAAGATCAGCTTACCAATCTTTTGAATTCTGTGAGCCTATTAACACAGACCAGCAAAGGCTGGTGTGTTCACCAAGGCACAGAGCGACACTCCTCAGTTGGGCCTAAACAGTTCTGCCACTTGGGCACAACCGCAATAGACCAAGGCGATGCTAAAGAAACAGATTTCAGACTTTCTGACTTAACAAAAAAAGAGAGGCCGACAAGAAACATACATCAGTTACGAGCAAAAAGGAGAGCTTTTCGAAGATGTGCCAGTTGGCAACCGCACAGTCACTAGCTCTCTCAGCTAGGGTCACACAACAAACTCAAAAGAGAGCACTCGGCAATAGAACCTGCTGAAGTGAGGAAAGTGGAGTGCTAAAAAGGTGAGGGATGCCAACCCAGCTCGAAGATGCCGGCAAGTAGATCACACCTCGACGTCGCAAAGCCTCACATATCCCTCAAAGTTTACCACTCCCAGAAGGTCCACCACCATGACTTTCTGCTCATAGAGCTGCACAAACAGACGATCCAAGCCCTCATACTCAAAGTCTCTGCTCTTGTAGTAGACTTCCCAGTCCTTGACAACCGTAAGTTGGCTAATGTACAGTGCAGATCTAGCAGTTAGCCTTGAGCCTTGCTGCTTATTCTCCACGAGGAATGCGTCACGACCTCTGCAAGGATGTCCGCCCTTCCGGAGAGCGCCTTCGTCATCTGCCCCAAAGTAACAGTCGGCACAAAAGTAGGAGAATCCATGCTGCCAGAACCCATGCTCAAGCAATGGGCACAGAAGGCTGAATGCTGCCCTGCAGACACAGCACTTGAAAGGTAATGGCAATTCCGACGCATTTCCGGCAATGATACTGCAACGGAGACGATGCTTCTCGATGTAGCTGCTGCTCCTCGACTTGAAGCCGCACTGCTCGCAGCCGTGCTCCTCCAGGCCTGCCTTCTGTCTGCTGATGACCTCCTGAACCTTGGCCGAGACGTCCTCAGGCATCAACCCGCAATGTTCACTTTTGCTATCCTTCAGACCATGCTCCTGCGACATATGTCTGTCCCGGGAAACCAGGCCCCTTAGTGTCGTGCCACAAAGTTTGCAGGCAACCGGGTAATAGACGTAATGGCGATGCACGTGGAGGCCCAAGTTGGACGTGGTGTCAAATGTTTCTGGGCACTCGGGGCAGACGTAGTGACGCCGCCGGAAGCGCAGGTTGGCTTCGGCCCAGGCTAGCAACCGACTGTCGTCTTCGTCTCCGCGCCAGATGTCCTTCGACTGGTGACGAACATCGATGCACTGCAGCTCCTGGTACAGAACATGCTCCTGCAGGGCCACTGAATCTTCTGCCACAAAGGAACAGAATGGGCAGCGTCCTTTCTGGACGGCCACTGTGTAATCGTACGACGTGAACAAGCGGTCGGCGAGCTCTTCAGGCACCGGAGAGAGCCGGTGCTCAATTGTGATGTGGGCTTTCAGCGCTCTGAAGCCCGTCAGCATGTGTGAACAGCAATAGCAGCGCTGCTGGAACTTCACGCATCTAGAATTTTCCAGCATTGCATCCCGGGAGATGGTCCACTTGCTTGTCCCACTGTGGAAGTTTTCTTCGAGGTCATTGTCTCTGATGAGGAACTTAGGGTCCACCTCTGCGTGGCAGTAGCACAGGTGCAGCAGGATGCCACTCATGGTGGTCGCCGTGGCCGGACAGTAGCCACACTGGACGGCAGCGAATCCATGCTCCGTCAAATGCTCCATGAGCTGCGCAATAGAGCCCCACGTCTGATTACACTCGGAACAAGCGAAGCAGGTTGCTCCGCGGTGGTACTGTCTCAGGTGTTCAGTGAATGCTGCCGTGCCTCCGATAAAGAAATCACAGCTGGGAAAGCTACAACGGTATGGACGAAGGGTTACTTCTGTGAGCAATGGGGAAGACCTTGGAAATCGGTCATCTTGGGGATGGGGAAGCACTATGAGACTTGTAAAGAGTGCCTGTTGATGCGCATGCTCGAAGTGGCACTGCACGTAGAGCTTGCAGGATCCCCGATAGAGGCATATAGCGCACTGATGCTGGAGGGTCCAGTGCCTAGCGTTAAGATGACTCAGCAGATCGCTGGATGACTGCACCGTTTCGCCACAGTAAATGCACATGAGCTGATGCCCGGACTCGGTGTGACCGTCCAGGTGGTCACTGAACTCCGATTGAGAATCGGTGCTGAAGGAACATGAAAACATGCAACAATGAAAGCGGTGCCCTACATGAGCAAGTTGAGCAAGAGCTGCTGCCGACTTGGGGACGCGGTAGCCGCTGTACGTCCTGATGGCCACCGGGGCCTCTTCATTCTTCTCTACTGAAGTGGGGAGGGCATTAGTCTCATCCGACAAACTCTTGACGACGGTATCCATCTCATCTGACGAACTCAATGTGAAGACTCTTCTGGTTTTTCCTTGTTTGATAATGCGCTTGCTGCTGCACAATTTGGTGAACTTATGCTTCTTTGAATTGAAATATTTCTTTCTGGAAAAACTGTGGCCCGTAGGATCATTGTGAAGGGCTGTCCGACGCCCCTTGGTAGATAAACACCTGTCCGTTATTTTCAGAAGAGATTTACTCAGATGCAAATCCTGCTCAGACAAGTCGAAAGATGAGGAAGTCCCCTTGGCAACCTGCTTCTTGTGGCTCTTCGTTGAAGCACACACCACAAATCCAAGATTGCCCCCCTGGAGAGACAAATACCTCAGTGAATGTCTGCGATGCCTGCATCTTTGGTGGAGCTCCATCAGAACTGTCGTCGCCGCACTGTAGTTGCAGTAGACGCAGAAGCTACGCTGCTCATGAACCCTCACCATGTGGCACACCAGATTTACCCGTGTGGTAAAGTGCTGGTTGCATTTATTACAAAGGAAGGAATTGCACACTTTCTTTATTTCACCTCCCTTGAGCCCAACTGCTACTCCAGAACTGTTGCTCGAACCCATGTCCGAAATGGATCTTGAAGCATTAGAGGGCTCCTGGTTCTTATCATTGTGGCTGACAACCGAGGTCATCAATTCAGACTTGACCATGAGTGACTGCTCATGACTACAGTTTATTTCATCACCCACGACAGAGCATGAGTCACCAGAATTTTCATCTGCTGCAATAACGCTTTGATTGTCTAAGCCTCTTGTGTCAGAATCATTGGAAATCGCTAGCTCAGTTTGCTGCAGGTCCGCAATGGAACTGCTGCTGCAAAAAGTTGGTGTCCTCGTGGTCATCGGTTCCTCCATCATGACCGGCATCTTGGGGAGCAGCTCCTCCACTGACTTTGAAAAACCTGGTTCTGATTTCTCCATTATCTGGCCACCACTGGAGGTCTTGCTGCGCACCACACCCTGATGCAGCCGTAAACTTGGCTGTACTGACCCGCAGTAACTGGAATCTGGACTTGCATGCACACTGTGTTCCTGGCAAAGGTGGCCCGACGAATCCCCAACCACTGCCTCGCAAATATGGCATTTGAAAATCTGCGCTTTTGCAGGGTGGAGTTCATTTGAAGCCGCATTCAGAATAAAGTTTTGATTTTCAATCAATGTTTTTTCAACTTCAGGCGTGGCAACAGTCCTGCTCTCACTTCTAGATGTGGCTTCTACTGGAACCGTTCCAGCAACTACCACAGGGGACTCTAAAGTATGTTGGCTGGGAGAGCGGCAGTTAACTGGTCTCACGAAGTGAAGACCTTTGTGCTCCTCAAAGTGATGCAGACGCAGACGCTCCAGGCCATCTATGGTCGTCCAGTAGCAATAGCCACAGCTGTAGATGCCATGGGCCTTGAAAGCATGGAGATGCATGTCCCGTGAATTAGTGAATGGTTGCTTGCAGGAACTGCAAGTATACCTGCTTGCGTCATTTCTTGGATGAGCATGCCTGTGCGTCCTGGTCCCTTCGTGTGCAGCATGGGAAGCCTCAACAACCTCGGTGTTGAGGCTTCCCATGCTGCTTTTCATTTTCTGGCTTTCGTTAAGCGAGTCTTTTGCAGCAGAATTTCCAACTGCCCTACAGGCAGCATGGTCGTTGTCTTCTGCACTTTCACCTGCAAGTGTAGAGCAAAACACAGTGTTGTTTTTGTGATTCCGATGTGACACAGTCACATGCGTGACCAGACCACTCTTGGAATGAAAGATGCGCCCACACTCAATGCAGCAGTACTGGCTATGTACCGACATCATGTGCGAACTGAAAGTCTTGGGGTCTGAGGCAAGGAAGGTCGTACAAAGCAGGCAGCTGTACTCATGAATTGCAGAATTGACAGCACACAAGCGCTGTGGTCTGTACTTCTTGGCAGAGTCATCCCACTGCCAAATTGGTGATGGGTGCTTGTCACCTTCTTTATGCTCATTCCTAATGTGAAAAGAAATTTCGGAAGCATCGCCAAAGCGCTTTCTACAGTTAGCACAGAGGTACAATACATTGAACCCATAGACCTTTTTCGACTTCCTCTTTGGCAATGTTGACCGGTCATCCTGAGGTTTGGGGGGTACAGCACTTGCGGTATCTGGATCCGGCCTCACTCTGTTAGCTGCACTGGCTCCAGACTGTACAGCTGTCGCACAGACAGGTTGGCTCGGCGTTGCGTCCATTAGTTTGTTGCTGGTACTCCCTGCAAGCTCCAAGCTCTGAACAGAGTGAAGCCTTATTTCTTCGAGTCCAACGGACAACCCAACCGTGGAATCGGTGAGTTCATTCACAATCCGCTGAACACAACCGTTGGCTTCGTTCTCTGGAGCAGAGGGATCTTGTCGACGCCCGCTGCCCTGCGGTTCCATCATTGACCGAGTTAGAGAGTTGGCAGCGTCTGCCTTTGTCGCCCTCCGAGTCCTGGCATGGCAGTCGTTCGCGAGGTGAATCAAGAAGTCGATGAGCACATAGAACTTGGATGAACAGGCCCTGCAGGTCAACTCGACCGAGGGAAGGTTATCGCTGGGTGCCCCGTGAGTGTGGATGTAATGCGACTCCAGCGAAGAGAAGGTGCCTCTGAACGCGCAACCGGCCACACCGCACGCAGCGTATCCGTGTTTGCCGCGGTTGCACTGTCCGCCGGACACGTGATGCAAGTAGGTGGCTTGACTCTGGAACACCAAGAAGCACAGCCTGCAGAAGTAACTGCTGGCATCGGGGTGGCTCTTCAGGTGGTCGTCGAGTTCGCCGCTCGAAACTCTGAGACTGCAACCAAAGCACGGGCAGATCTCCTGGCGATAGTCGCGTCGGCGGTACATCGCTGCGCGCACATGTCAGCGCTTTGCCGCAGTATGGAGGTGATCGGGCTCGCACTGGGCTCGTAGTAGGAAAAGTTGAGGGGAATGTGTGTTTGGTGCTTTGGTCACTTTGGTGCAATCATAGCAGTCGTGCGTGTCGTGCGTGCGAAACCGTCCAAACTGTCCGCGAACCGTTAGAAGGCACACGTGACACGACAATGACTATTTCAACGTACTAAGTATTATTTTGACATCTCTGACGACACTTTTTAAAGATGTAAAAATATTTAAGATATAATATTGATATCCATATCCCTTGTGCATATATTTGTTTGTAACGCTCTGGTAGTAAGAATGGATAGACAAATAAATGTTAATGGTTATACTCTTTGTACTTGGCGGTAGCTTGCGCCACCTAGCCTAAACCAATGTTTTCCTCTTTTTTTTTTTACATCCCTGCAACTAGTACAGAACCAGTACAGAGCCAGACCGCCGGTCTGACCTTTCGGGGATCAGGCAAATATAAAATATAAAAAAAATTTCAGCCTTTCCACTCTGGTGAAGAAGGAAGACCAGCGGAGCTGTACAATGGAAAATAATGGCCGGCCGCAAATCGGCAAGCCAGAGTGGAAAGGCTGCCGCCATCTATGAGCGACGGCGGCAACCAGATACGTGGCTTGCCGCCGTTGCTCATAGATGGCGGTAGGTGTCCAGAGTTCGATGTCATCATTTCTTTGCGGGTGATACGATTCTGGAGAAACTAGCCCTGAATAGCTCAGGTGTAAAAAAGGAAAACACATCCCCGCCTTCTCCCCCCGGCGAGGGAGTCGCCAATTTTCCTCTGGGCAACCTTCTTGGGGTTCTTTCCAAACCCAGACCCACTGAGAGACAGGGTTGAGACTTTGGGCCGGAGCCACGCGGAAGGGAGTCCCAATTTTCCTGTCCTCCCCGTCTCCAGTTGTGCTCGATGCTTTTACCAATTTCAGTTTCTCCTAGTCTCCTATCACCAATGCTCTAACCTCATTTTCGTTACCTCAACCCTTTTATAATCCACCCTTCCATCTTTTCCACCGAAACCCAGGGCTCTCTTTACGTCGCTCTTCATTCCACATACGCAACAAACTGTATCTATATCTTCGAATTTTGCCCTATATGTCTTCGTTCTTAGTAACCCAGTTCTGGGCTTGAACAAACAGTAAAGAGCTCCCCTGAGAATTATCAAACAAAAACAGTAAAGAGCTCCCCCGGGAATTATCAAGCAAACTTATTTCCCTTATTGCATCGCTTATCACCTGAGTGAAAAACGCCGAGTAACGGGCGCATGCGCAAGGTCTGATATACCGCAAAGCAGAGCAACAGCGCATGCTCGGAGGGCATTCCACAGCCCAGCAGACAAAAATGGCAGCGCACAGAAGGCGACATTTGCAAAGGTCTGCAGTCTTCCTTCCCACATCTCTTTCTCCTACTTAACCCATTAATGCCCCATGTTGCATATCTGCAATACAGGCTTCGACAGCTGAAGAAACAAACATCGGGCACATCTTCGGACAAAAAGTTGTCAATAGTCTTCTCAACGCGCATTTCTCGATCCAAGAAGTTAAGAATTTCACCACTAGGGGCAGCACTGTGCCCAACATTACTAGAACCACTCAGTTGGGAAACTGCCATAGAGCCTGCCATGAAAAAGTGGCACCGATCCGTACTCGAGAACCGAGCTAATGGCGATCCCAACGCCGCCATTACTCCCACAGCGGCCACTCGAGGAACTGCATGCGACTTTTATTTTGGCTTTAATCGGCCATTTTGGCGCCAAAACAAATACGGTGGAAGGGGTTTGGATGCTACCCCCGTGTCCCAAGCGAACGCGCTGCGATACTACCGAAGCTGAAGGATGCGGCCAAGTCTGGACGCGCTACCTGAAGTCACCGCTGAGACATGGTTGTATAAAAACAATATTAATTGTGATTTCCTTACTCTCAAAACTCTGACTGACTGCCGCAAAACCTTGCAAACTAAAGATTTTAAAAAACGTCACACGCCCTCCATTTTGTACTAAACTCCAATAAAAGTTACTACAAAAAGTTTTATCCATTGTTTTTTATGCATAAACATGCTTTCTAAAAGCTCAAGGTGACCACAGTAAAGACAAAAGATAAAGAGTGGCGCGTTTGTAGTATTTAGCTCGGTCTCGGTGGACGCGTGCGGCCCAGGTTTCAACGGTGAGTTTCCCAACCGAGTGTTCTAGTAACGTTGGCTGTGCCCACAAGAATCGTTTGAAAATGGCGTCTCCCACGCCGTGTGGAAGTTCTCAATACCAGGTATGTTTACACTTTCACAGAGCACTTCCACAAAGCATCTAGAAGTGAAAATAGGAGCTCTATATTACCGAAGGAGCCTCTAGCAATGTTTTTCGCGTGAATCGCATGCAAAATCTCGCATTCCAAACATTATATGAAGCTGAATATTTTTCATTCCTGACATGTTCCAAATGCACAGCAGTGGGCAGCGAGTGTCACGTCACACGGTTGTTGCGGGAGGCACTCACTTGATCGAATAAAGTTTTAGCGAATGCCCACGTTTCACCGAATGACACATTAGCGAAGAGTCGGGCTCCGCGACTCTTTGCTAAGCAGCGTTTGCGGGTGGTCCAAGTACGTTCACATTTTTGTAATGAACCGCCGCAGACTGTCGCCGCGAAGCGGTGCAAGCGCAGCGTGGGGGGTAGGGGGGGGGGTGTAGCATGCGCCGGGTCATTTGCTCAAATGTCGCTGTTCGCCAAAACGTCATTCGCTCTTTGCCTTTGTCTTTTTAATTTTTGCTACCATTTTGTTTTGGTTAGGTAGTACATTTCAGCTGTCATTTTAGGATGCTGTTGCACCCTTGGTAATTTGTTATCTCATCTCATCTACAGACTGTCATTGCACCTTCAGCCTTCTATGGTGTGCCAAAGACAAGACCATAGCAGTTCCTTGGCAAGGATAACTTGCTGGACAACAGCGATAGCAACGAAAATGACCTCTCAGGTGAAAGCAGCAGCAAAGATTGTGACCCAATCACTGAAGATAGCAGCGATGAAGATGTCGAGAACACTGACGCTAATGTTGAGGACGACCTGGGCGACCTGAAAAGAGCCTTTGCAAACAAATGCTTCACATGGAAAAAAATGTGTTTGACCAAGCCGGCACAGATTTGAAAATGACTTTACCCTGCCTCCTGCTGAATCCCTGACAGCGAAGCAACTATTTGACCTATTTGTTTCGAGGAGCATGCTGGGACACATTGTTCAGGAAACCAACTACTATATGGGGAAGCACGGAACACCCCTAAACATGACAGTCGAAGAGTTCATCTCGGTTGCTGAAATGTTTTTTCGCATGTGACCGGGGGCTCAGCTTCAGCTTGGCGGGGGCTGGGCGTGCTTCGTATATGCACCCTGTTGCGTCCTAGTGCACCATCACCCATTTGGATTTTGTATGATCTGTCGTCACACTGTTTCGTGCTTGAGCCACAAACCATCCTTGGTTGGGCGAACCGTCACATTCTGCCCCTTCTTGAGATGATGAAGGTCCTCGGGACATCTTTCGTGGTAAAACACCATCCTTCGTTGCTTCTGTGCCAACTGATATCTGGCATTAACAATCCTTGGCTGTAATTGCTTGGCTGTTGTGGGCACCAATGTTCGAGTGCGTCTTCCCACGAGAAGCTGCGCTGGGCTTGCATTCATGTGCTGCAATGGCATGTTGCAATAGTCGAGGAACGCCATTAGTGGTTCACCGTTGCTTTCGTAAGCCCTTTTCAAAAGCATGTTGACAATTTTGACAGCCGATTGAGCGATGCCTTTCGACCTTGGGTAACCTGGAATGCTCAAAGTTCTGTTCGACATACAATTGGTAAGGGTAAAAGGAATTCGGCCATTATGGAACTTTAATAGATACAAAGTGGTGCGGGGAGTATGGAAAGGAGTAATGGTACCAGGATTGACCTTTGGTAGTGCAGTCTGGTGCACGAGTTATGAAGTTCAGGCAAAATTGGAGATAGGAAAAAGCAGCATTGGCAGGATTAACTCCAGGGGCACATGGGAACCCTTGAAACGAGGGACTGCAGGGTCTTCGTTTGAGAGCAGAGTAAAATAAATTTTGACCAAAGATTAACAAACATGGGGGACACGCAGTGGGTGCATAAAATCTATAAATTCCTGTATATAAGGGGTCTGAACACTAGATGAACGAAACGGACACGAAAGCTAAGGATGAAATTCTTGCAGACAGTAAATCGGGTCGAGCAAATGCGTTCAATGGAAAAGGCAATTAAGAAGGCAGAGATGGATGTGGGAGGAGAGAATCTAGGGGAAGTCAGCTTCAACGATTTATAAGTCACAAAATGCAAGAAATAAAGAGGGAAGGTTTATTCAATAATTCAAGAGGGAGTGCTCTGCTGTTCGAGGCAAGGACGAGAGTCTTAAGAACAAAAACGTATAGGGCCAAATATGAAGACACAGATAGAATGTGCACAGTATGTTCAACGCGCGATTCTAAAATGTAAGGAGCTTAGTCCTGCCCTTCCCGAAGGGGCGAGAGACGTATTGGTGGCCCTTGGTTTTTTCTGGAAACAATGGAAAGGTGGATTATAAAAGAGTAGAGGCAACGAGGGGAGACTGGAGTACTTGTGAAAATTGTCTAGGGAAAGTCGAACTAAGTATAACTAACTAGCACAGCTGGGGGACAGGCGACGCAGAGAAAAATTTTGGCCCAGTGTCAACATTGTCCCCCAGTGGGTTGGGGGTTAGGCGACACCCACAAGGTTTGACCAAAGGGAAACTGGCAGCTCCCTCGCCAGGGGGAGGAGGCGGGGTGATGTTTTTAGTTTTTTGCCCAATCCTCTAAAGTTCTGCCTGGCAATCATCTTCATGACCAGGTGATATAGTAGTTAAAGAAACGCATTGGGTTGAAAGGGGAAATCAGGTTTTTGTTATTGTCCTTCGGCTAGGTGGCACAAGCTACATGTTACAAAGATAGAGCTGTTATCATCCATCCATCCTTCGTCGAACCCCGCATAAAGTTTAAAGGTTTGCCGAACCAGTCGTACCTTGAGGCTCGACATCGACCCACGGGTTTGAGAAAAGTTTGCGACATCCCCACAGGGCAAGTACCGTAGACAGATGATGGTACTACAATATCCAGTGTGGGCAATATATATGCATTTTTAATAAAAGCTTTGCTGACCTTGCAATTTCCAGTTAATATTAATTTAAAGTATATTATTGGCTTTCAAACAATTAAAACTAAATGAAGGATTTGGCATAAAATTAAATTTACACTCCGTTGCAGGCTAAGAAAAGCTGGACAAGCCCTTCCTAGAAAGCCCCCCTCTCCACTTTAGCAGGGCAAATGCTGGAAAGGAGGCGAGTGGACTCACTTCTCCATCATTCTGCTAAAGTGAGAAGAGTGGAGGGTTTTGTGGGAGGAACTTCAACACAGTATAACATTCAGCTATATATAGTCCAAGGGATTCATACATCCTTTTGCTTTACACAATAGCCTTGCTTAGAACTTGAATTGGAAACAAGAATTAAAATAAACACAACAGTTTGTCACATCGACATTCAGTTATATATTTTCTAGGTACTGAAGGAGTGCTGTCTCCCAAAAGCACACAGCAAAGCGAGACTTTCAGAACTACAGTGAGCACACTGTGCTCTGCGGTGCAAAAGTGTCTGACAAGAAGCGCCAACCGAAACAAACTAACCCACTCAAACAAGCTTCTAACAATGAGAAATACGGCAAAACTTCATGGTACTGTCACTGTTCGACAGAAAGGCAAAACATAATAGCACATTATTCGAACTGATAATAACTTTCCTAAATTTGCACAAGTACTCTGTAGCAACCTGGTAGTGCTTCAAGGCGCAGGTTGCAGCATATGATTGACCTTCGGCACACAAGCGGCACAAACTATTTTGGCGAGATGCAGCAGGATGAGCGACTTGGTGGCTTGACGCAGTAGTCATACCCTTGCAATTGCTTTCCATAATTAAGCAATAAAAGCAGACATCAAATTGTCTTGGTTGCACATCAGGCTGCAATTATCATTAAATAGCACTCCCCAGTAACATGCCAGTCAAAGCATGTTACTGAGCGAGCTCGCTAACATGAAAGCTGTGCTAGCGGCACAAAATTTGCTCAGCCACCGAACCAGGCTACATGCATTGTCCGACACAATTTGTCACCCGTTCCGGTTGCTGAAAGAAGTCACAAAGGCAACATGGTTGATATCCATGCTACGCTGCCGTTCTCGCGTTCAGACATGATTGCGAGACAACAGAACAAATGACTAACAAGTTGATTGACTGCTGATGAATGTGTTGGGTTAATGACTGCATCCTGAATAAAACAGGGCCATTAGAAAGCAAGTTTGAAGTGGGAAAATAAGCGCCAAAAAAACACGGACAAAGAGTAGATTGACGACACAGGGCGCTGTGTCGTTGTCAATCTACTCTTTGTCCGTGTTTTTTTGGCGCTTATTTTTCCACGATGTACCAACTGGCCCATCTAAGCATTTTATTGCAAGTTTGAAGCCTTTGAATGCTTTTATTTGGGATATGTACAAAGAGAAGGCTCGCTAAATTATATGACCTTTCTGATATTACATGAATGTTCCCCTGCTTCACTACAAATATTTATAAGGCCCCAACCTAAGGCACAGCTCAAAGGGATGGTGAACCGAAATTTGGATTTAAAAAAAACAATGCTGGAGATGTAGGCGGGACACTACAATCCCTACAACACTACTAGTAAGGCGGCATCTCAAATGGACAGCCGTATCTTTGGAAAAAGAAGTCAAGATTGAACCAGGTGGACGAGGCGCGCGACCGTCAAGGTACCTAGTTTCCTCCTCTCTTCGCTTCGCTCCCTCAAGGTCGCGAGGCGAAGAAGACGCGAGGCCGTTCCTTCTCCTTCTTGGAGAAACATGACGTCAAGATTCCTGCCAAATGCGCATCTTTTTTTTAAAAATACGGTCATCCGTTCGAGATATCACTGTATGATTGATGTTTTGGTGTTTGTAGCATCCTGTTGCACGCTTCTGCCGCGTGTTTTGGGGAATCCAGATTTCGGTTCCGCATCCTTTCAAGGAATCAAGGCTGCTGAAATTGTGTATGGAATCACAATGAACTAAGACCAGCGCACACATCTTTTGAATTCAGTAAGCCTATTCAGGGAGAACCGCAAATGCTGATGTGAATGGTGAACCTGCATGCACCAAGGCGTTGAGTGGCATTCCTCAGTTGGGCCTAAACAGTTTGTTCACTTTGGCACAACTGCAGTAGCCCAAAGCCATGCAAACAAAACACATTTCAGACCCGTCTTAAAAAAAAAAAAAAAGAGGCAGACAAGAAACGCGGAAAGTCAGTCAAGTGCAAAAAAGACAGCTTTTCGAAGATCTGCCAAATGGCAACCAGGCTAAAATGGCAAAGTGCAGTCACTGGCCCCCTCAGCTAGGGTCACACAGCGAACTCGGAAGAGAGCACTTGACAATAGAACCTGCTGAAGGAAAAAAAGCGGAGTGCCAAAAAAGTGAGGGACACCAACTCAATCCACACCCCTGCCCGTTTCGATCTAGATGAGCATCGTACCAACAAGCAGGCCATGTATCCCCACTGCATGATGCACGTTAAAGACCCCAGGCTAGCGGTTGTACCGCACTGGCTAAATTGCTCATTTACAGCTGGGAGACAAGTTGCCCGTTGAGGCAGACTAAGGTCTAGACTGTATAAACATACCCACAACCCAATTTTTCTTTTTTTTTTACGAGGGACGCCAATTTAGCTTAGAGATGCCGGCAAGTAGATTACACCTCGATGTCACAAAGCCTCACATATCCCTCAAAGTTTACTACCCCCAGAAGGTCCACCACCATGACTTTCTGTTCACATAACTGCACAAACAGACGATCCATGCCCTCATACTCGAAGTCTCTGCTCTTGTAGTAGACTTCCCAGTCCTCAACAACCGTAAGTTGGCTAATGTACAGTGCAGACCTAGCAGTTCGCCTTGAGCCTCGCTGCTTGTTTTCCACGAGGAATGCGTCACGACCTCTGCAAGGATGTCCACCCTTCCGAAGAGTGCCTTTGTCATTTGCCCCAAAGTAACAGTCGGCACAAAAGTAGGAAAAGCCGTGCTGCCAGAACCCGTGCTCAAGCAATGGGTACAGAAGGCCAAAGGCTGCCCTGCAGACATAGCACTTGAAGGGTAATGGCAATTCCGAATCATCCTCGACGATGATCTTGCACCGGAGACGATGCTCCTCGATGTAGCTGCTGCTCGTTGACTTGAAGCCGCACTGCTCGCAGCAGTGCTCCTTCAGGCCTGCCTCCTGCCTGCTGATGACCTCCTGAACCTTGGCTGAGACGTCTTCAGGCATCAAACCACAATGTTCGCTTTTGCCGTCGGACTTCAGACCATGCTCCTGCAAAAGATGTCTGTCTCGAGAAACCAGGCCCCGTAAAGTTGTGCCGCAGAGTTTGCAGGTAACCGGGTAATAGAAGTAATGGCGACGCACGTGGAGGCCCAAGTTGGATGTGGTGTCAAACGTTTCCAGGCACTCGGGGCAGACATAGCGGCACCGCTGGAAGCAAAGGTTGGCTTCGGCCCAAGCTAGCAACCGACTGTCGTCTTTGTCTCTGCGCCAGATGTCCTCCGACTGGTGGCGAACGTCGATGCACTGCAGTTCCTGGTAAAGAACGTGCTCCTGCAGGGCCACTGAATCTTCTGCCACGAAGGAACAGAATGGACAGCGTCCTTTCTGGACGGCCACCGTGTAGTCGTACAATGTGAACAAGCGGTCGGCGAGCTCTTCAGGCACCGGAGAGAGCTGGTGCTCAAGTGCCATGTGGGTTTTTAGCTCTCTGAAGCCCGTCAGCATACGCAAACAGCAATAGCAGCGCTGCTGGAACTCCACGAACCTAAAATTCTCCAGCATTGCGTTTCGGCAGATGGTCCATGCACCTCTGCCACTGTGGAATTTTTCTTCGAGGTCATTGTTTCTGATGAGGAACTTAGGGCCCACATCGGCGTGGCAATAGCACAGGTGCAGCAGGATGCCACTCATGGTGGTCGCCGTGGCCGGACAGTAGCCACACTGGACGGCAGCGAATCCATGCTCCATCAAATGCTCCATGAGCTGTGCGATAGAGCCCCACGTCTGATTACACTCGGAACAAGCAAAGCAGGTTGCTCCGCGGTGGGACTGTCTCAGGTGTTCAGTGAATGCTGCCGTGTCTTGGATGAAGAAATCACAGCTGGGAAAGCCACAGCGGTATGGACGAAGGGTTACTTCTGTGAGCAATGGGGAAGACCTTGGACATCGGTCATCTTGATGATGGGGAAGCACTACGAGGCTTGCGAAGAGTGCCTTTGGATGCGCATGCTCGAAGTGGCACTGCACGTAGAGTTTGCAGGATCCCCGATAGAGGCATATAGCGCACTGATGCTGGAGGGTCCAGTGCCTAGCGTTAAGATGACTCAGCAGATCGCTCGATGACTGCACCGTTTCGCCACAGTAGATGCACATGAGCTGATGCCCGGACTCGGTGTGACCGTCCAGGTGGTCACTGAACTCCGACTGAGAATCGGTGCTGAAGGAGCATGAAAACATGCAACAATGAAAACGGTGCCCTAAGTGAGCAAGGTGAGCAAGAGCTGCTGCCGACTTGGGGACGCGGTAGCCGCTGTACGTCCTGATGGCCACCGGGGCTTCTTCATTCTTCTCTACTGAAGTGGGGAGGGCATCCATCTCATCCGACGAACTCAATGTGAAGACCACTCTCCTTTCTCCCTCTCTTCTGCTCTTCCCTTGTTTCTTAATCCGGTTGCTGCTGCACAATTTGGTGAACTTATGCTTTTTTGAACCGGAATAATGCTTCCTGGAAAGATTATGGCCTGTGGAATCATTGTGAAGGGCAGTCCGGTGCCCCTTGGCAGATACACTCCTGTCCATTTTTTTCAGAAGAGATTTACTTAGAAGCAATTCCTGCTTAGACAAGTCAAAAGATGAGTAAGTCCCCTTGACAACAGGCTTCTTGTGGCTCTTTGTTGAAGCACCTACCACTAATTCAAGATTGCACCCATGAAGAGCCAAATACCTCAATGAATATCCGCGATGCTTGCATCTTTGGTGGAGCTCCATCCATACCGTTGTTGTCGAGCTGTAGTTGCAGTAGACGCAGAAGCCACATTGCTTATGGATCTTCACCATGTGGCAGACCAGAGCTACCCGTGTGGTAAAGTGCTTGCTGCATTTATTACAAGAGAAGGAATTGCACGGTTCTTTTATCTCGCCTTCCTCCATTTCAACTGCTTCTCCATCACTGCCACTCTCACTGTGGCTCGAGTTCGTGTCTGAAATGGAACTCGAATGGCCAGAGGGCTCTTGGTTATCATTGCAGCTGACATCTGAGGTTATCAATTCAGACTTGGACGTGAGGGACTGTTCAAGAAAAGAGCAGTTTGTTTCGTCACTCATGACAGAGCATGGGTCACCAGAATTTGCATCAGCTACAATAACGCTTTGATTGCCTGAGCTTCTTGTGTCAGAATCATTGGACATCGGTAGCTCAGTTTGCAGCAGGTCTGCACTGTAACTGCTGCTGCAAAAACTTGGTGTCCTTGTGACCACTTTTTCCTCCAGCATGACCGGCATCTTGAGGGGCAGTTCCTCCATTGACATTGGAGAACCTGGTCCCGATTTCCCCATTATCTGGCCACCACTGGAGGTCTTGCTGCGCACCACATGATGGTGTAGCCGTAGACCGTGCGCTACTGACCCGCAATAACTGGAATCTGGATTTGTGAGCACTCCATGTTCCTGGTAAAGGTGGCTCAACACATCCCCAATCTCGGCCTCGCAAATATGGCATTTGAAGATCTGCGTTTTTGCAGGGTAAACTTCATTTGAAGCCGTATTCAAAACAAAGCTTCGATGAGCGATCAACATTTTTTCAACTTGAGGTGTGGCAACGGTCCTGCTCTCACTTCTGGAAGTGGCTTCTACTGGAACCGTTCCAGCAACTACCACGGGGGACTCTAAAGCATGTTGGCTAGGAGAGCGGCACTTAACTGGGCTCACGAAGTGAAGACCTTCGTGTTCCTCACAGTGATGTAGACGCAAACGCTCCACACCGTCAATGGTCGTCCAAGAGCAATACCCACAGCTGTAGATGCCATGGGCCTTGAAAGCATGGTGATACATGTCCTGTGAATTAGTGAACGGCTGCATGCAGGAACTGCAAGTATACCTACTTGCGTCCTTTCTTGGATGAGCATGCCCGTGCGTCCCGGTCCTTTCGTGTGCAGCATAGGAAGCGTCAACATTCTCGGTGTTTCTCGTCGGTTTTTTTTTCACATTCTGGTTCTTTGTAGGCGAGTCTTTTACAGGGGAACCTCCAACTGCCTTACAGGATGCATTGTCATTGTCATCTGCACTTTCGCCTGCAAGTGTAGAGCAGAACACAGTGTTGTCTTTGTACTTCTGATGTGACACAGCCACATGTGTGTGCAGACCACCCTTGGAACCAAAGTTGCGCCCACACTGAATGCAGCAATACTGGCCATGTACCGACATCATATGCGACCTGAAGGTCTTGCAGTCTGTGGTGAAGAAGGTAGTACAAAGTAGGCAGCTGTACTCATGAATTGCAGACTTGACAGCACATAAGTGCTGTGGTCTGTACTTCTTTGCAGAGTCATCCCACAGCGAAATTGGCGACGGGTGTTTGTCACCTTTTTTATGCTCATACTTAATGTGAAAAGAAATTTCGGAAGCATCGTTGAAGCGCTCTTTACAGTCGGCACAGAGGTATAATACATTGAACCCATAGACCTTTTTCAACTTATTTTTGTTTGGCAATGTTGACTGGTCCTCCTGGGGTTTGAGGGCTACCGCACTTGCGGAATCTGGATTCCGCATCACTCTGCCGGCTGCAGTGGCTCCAGAGTGTACTGCCATCACACAGAGAGGTTGGCCCGGTGTTGTGTCCATTAGTTTGTTGCTTTAGTTCGCTGCAAGCACAAAGCTCTGAACAGAGTGAAGCCTCGTTTCTGCAAGTCCAACAAACAACGCAACCGTGGGATTGGTGGGATGATTCACAATCCACCGAACACAAGCGTTGGCTCTGTTCTCGGGGGCAGGGGATCATGTCGACGCCCGGTGCAACCTTCTTCCAAAGGAGGGGTGACAGCCATGACAATGACCTGCGGTTCCATCATTGATGGAGTCAGGGAGATGGCAGCGTCTGCCTTCGTCGCACTCCGAGTCCTGGCATGGCAGTCGTTCGCGAGGTGAATCAAGAAGTCGATGAGCACATACAACTTGGATGAACAGGCCCTGCAGGTCAACTCGTCCGAGGGAAGGTTTTCGCTAGGTGCGCCTTGAGTGTGGATGCAATGCTACTCCAGCGAAGAGCAGGTGCCTCTGAATGCGCAGCCGGCCATGCCGCACGCAGCGTATTCGTGCTTACCGCGGTTGCAGTGTCCGCCGGAAACATGATGCAAGTAGGTGGCTTGTCCGTGGAACATCAGGAGGCACAGCCTGCAAAAGTAAATGCTGGCATCGGGGTGACTTTTCAGGTGGTCGAGTTCACCGCTCGGGCAGATCTTTTGGCGATAGTCGCGTCGGCGGTACATCGCTCCGTGCACATGTCGGCGCTTCGCCGCAGGCAACCTTCCGAGTCTCCGCTGACGCGGCGTTCACTCTGTCTTTGCCGCGTTTTACCTTTTACCAGAAAAATGTCAGAGTGCTTGAGGCTGGCTAGTCTGGTGATGAATCACACCGAAGCACCACACCACAGAGCGGAGCTGATCGAACCCGAAGTAGGAAAAGTTGGGAGCACCGTGGGTTTGACGTTTTGAAAGTCGTAGTCGTAGCAGATGTGTGAGCAAAACCGTCAAGCCCACAGTCAACACTAGGGGTGTCGCGAACCGGCCGAGGTTCGAGTTCGACCAGGTTCGAGTTCGACCAGGTTCGACTTTTTCGAACTTTTCGTGGAAAGTTCGTCGAACCTTGCATTGAGGTTCGACTCGTGCGCGCATGCGCGGCAGGCTGGCCAGTTGGCTTCGGATTGGATGGTGATGGCTAAGGAATAAATTAAGGCATAAATATTCCAAAAGCCGGGAATCATAATGATAAAAAAAAACTGCTCCGACTTTACTCAACAAGATTAACAATTTAATCAAACGTTTCGTCTCCCATGCAGGAAACATCGTCAGTGAAACCTACAAGCAGGAATGAGGGAAAAAGCTTCAACAGTCCTATTTAAGCAAGTCCGCGTACACATCGGGGAGGGGGCCGCGGTTGGAATTGCAAGCTGATGAGTCACTTCGGATGAACCATGATTCCACGAACCTGCGTGGACCCCACCTTTGTTCGCGCGCCAGAGTGGACGCATTCTCAAAGTCGAAACAGTGACCCGTATTCCAACAATGGTCTACGAGTTCCGTCTTCGCTCTTGTCGCATGCGTGGCCTTCGCCACGTCCCTTTTGTGTTCGTTTAAGCGAGTGCAGCGCTTCCGGCCTGTCTCCCCAATGTAGGATGCGTCACAGTCTAGACAATTCACTTTATACACAACACCGCGCTGGGACTCTGGGGGGGGGGGGGGGGGGGGGGGTGTAATCTTTAGGTTTAGAAATGAGGTCACGTAGTTTACGATGGGGTTTGAAAGCAGTGCGGATATTCAAAGGGGCGAGGGCCCTGCGAATAGACTCAGAAACACCTCTCAAATAGGGTATTGTTACTTGCCCTGTCCTAAGTCGTCCATTATCCTGACTTCTTCTTTGCCCCATCTGTTTGCGCGTGTTATCAATAAAACGCTGCGGATAATTCCGCTTCATCAACAGGTCAACAATAAATTAAGGGCAGCACTGATTGGTTATTTCAGTTAATACAGCACAAACAATTAAGTTATCAACTTATTCAGTGATTAGAATTAGTTGCTTTTAATTGCAACTGTTCATAAAATTGAAATAACCTTTTGCATAAAAAAAATTCTCCAAACCTAGGCATGCTTGTATCGAAGTCTGGCCACACTGTTCACAAAGTCGAACCGGTCGAATCTGGCTGAAAGGTCGAAAGTTCGTCGAACCGGTAGTTCGACCTAAAAATCCGGTTCGGCAAAAATTCGCGACACCCCTAGTCAACACTACTGATGGGACGAATCTTCATCCGAATCGAGATTCGGAGCCGAATCTCGAGATTCGGAAAGATTCGGCAGAGTAGCCGAATCTCAAGCGAATCGGAAAAGTTCGGAAAAATTCGAAGCGTTGCCATGGTTACTAGGGGTGTCGCGAACCGGCCGCGGTTCGAGTTCGACCAGGTTCGACTTTTTCGTACTTTTAGTGGGAAGTTCGTCGAACCTTGTACTGAGGTTCGACTCGTGTGCGCATGCGTGACAGGCTGGCCAGTTGGCTTCGGAGTGGAATTAAGTGCAGCGCTGAACGGCTATTTCAGTCAATACAGTACTAAAATTTGAGTTATTAACTTCTTCAGTGAATAGTATTAGTTTCTTTTATTGCAGTAGTTCACATAATAAAATAACCCTTTGCATAAAAAAAGAAATTCTCCAAACCTAGACATGCTTGTATCAAGGTCTGGCCACACTGTCCACAAAGTCGAACCGGTCGAATCTGATGAAAACTTCGAAGGTTCGTCGGACCGGTTCGACCCAGTCGAACCCCGAAAGTTCGACCAAAAAATCTGGTTCGACAAAAGTTCGCGACACCCCTAATGGTTACGTTGATGAGTGTTTCAACTTTTCATGAAATTAAATTCACTAAATTCTACGAAGTGCACAAAATAATATTGTAATATATCATAGTAATAAATAAAATGTCCCACTTTGTTTATATTATATTGGATGATTGTCGAAAACGGTAGCCAAACATCGTGGGAAAATTGGTTTCGGTTTCGGATTACGTCCAAAATAAGCATATTTCGTGCATGTGAAAATACAACTGCATGGTTTCATTGCCGCAAGAGATCGATGCCGTACGTGCTGTTCGGTACCGACACATTTCATGTCCATAATTACGGTTATACGGGCACACACCACACAAGTGAGTGTGTTCGATTTGATTATCTTCAACGTGTGTCTACTGATATATTGTTATCGGAACGCGGGAAACAACCTGAAACTCCTGGAGGCGTACAATTAGCCTCCTGACTGCACTGCATTTGTACCTTTCTGGTCAATCATATCCGATTTAGTAGTGTCTGTTTCCGCGTTGCACATCCCTGCGTTGTGCTTCTTTTTCATCAAATAAAGTTCACGTACACAATACTTGCTGCCGAGAACGGAGAAGCGACAGTGCGAATTAGCGACGTTTTTCTTCGCCAGCGGTGCCGGTATGTGGTCGAAGTTGTGACGAGCAACATTCATCTCGTTCTCGCGCCTTACAGGTACATACGCAGCTCTATAGTAGGAGACGAATCGTTTGAATATATATTTATTGTGCATTGCGCCACATTATGTATAATACGCAGCATTTCGCTACATTTTACCGATCACCGCGAAACCGCACAGAAACCGAGACCGTGCATTGGTTAGCCCTACGTCAACCACACCGATCAGCTCAGCTGGCTCTGGGCGTATGCCAGGGTTTAGAATGACAGTACAGTATATACCATTACACTGAAATAAACAAGACAAAATCTGGTTATATGCAATAACAGTACCTAAAAAGGAACACAACTGACCGCGTTCGCGAGCTTTACGTCAAGGTTCACGCTGCCGTCTTCAACCAGTGACGAATCGAACGAATCTCCGAATCTGCCGAATATTCGTCGCGGGAAGTTCGGAAATCTCCGAATCTGTCCGAATCCGAATCTTTGGTGATTCGCCCCATCACTAGTCAACACAACAGTGTGGTCAACACAGTCAAGACCAGGGTGTAAGATAGACAGGTGGGGAAACGAGAGCCAAATGAGTGACCGCATTGTGTCCCCCTCGGTTTTCTTAGGGAGGCTCAAGTGAGGGTGGGTGCAACAGCTAGATCGGCGATCACAGGACATGGACGCCATTTAATTGCTCAATTTTGCTGAGAGTCTATGGGGCAAAGGGTCGTTTTCTTTCCTAACTCGGGTTATAAAAGCCCATTAAGGTGCTTGAATAATTTACACAAGGTATAAATGATTACTTTTCCATAACCACCAGCTTTGTTGCGATAGGTTAAGTATTTTTTCAACGCGAAAAATAATAAATTCCGCCATCTTGGACGTTGCTGCTTGTCTGGCAACTTTGCTTTCACCGCTCGACGAGAAGGAAGCGAGAGAGGCTGCGCTAAGCGCGCCAAGGCGCTGGTTGCTTGCAATGGGAGGCGAGAGGAGGAAAGGCGCATGGAGCAACAGAGTTGCAACAGAGCGGGCGCCTGCTCTCGTGCAGGCAACACTGGCGCATATCCTTTCTTGAATCCTCTCCCTCAGGCGCCGCCATTAAATTGCAAACGCTCTCCAAGTCTTGAGTTGCGCCCACCCTCACTACAGCCTCCCTAGGTTTTCTCTTTTTCTGTGGCGCCATCTATGTGGAGCACCGCGAACTCTCACTTCGGGTGGGCGACCGATGGCGACCGGCTAAACTGACGGAGATGGTTTTTTGTGGATTTTTAATGAAAAACTGTCGTGCTCTCGGTTAATTTTGTATATTCTCCCATAGAGTTCCACGCAAATCCGATTCCGATTTTTTCCCTCTCGCCGCAGCGCCATCTGTCGCAAGTCGGGGGTACCCGCAAGCAGACGAGTACACAATCCGGTCACGGCGCTGCGCTAGGCTTCCATGGGCCGTTTCCCCACCTGTCAATCTTACAACCTGGCAACGTTACTAAGGCCCGCTTCAGACTGGGCAATTTCGCCCAGCAACTTGATGTAGCAACTCCAGCAACACGGGCCGCCCGCGTTCACACGCAGCAACCGAATTGCTCCGACTTGCTATCATCATCATGAAATTTGATTTTTCTTACACTATTTAGACGCACAGCTACGCGCTAAAAAGGTGTTTTTATATCTTTGAATGGTGTTGAGAATACTAACTCATCTTTCTGAAAAGGTTTATTTTCAAAAACAATCCATTTCAAACCAGAACCAAGTCTATAGCTGTCATCATCACCACCACAGGTGTGTCATGTGAAAATATCGCGTCTCTGATTGGCTGCAGCCGTTTCAAACGTCTTCGAATTGCTCCGAGTTGCTCGCTCGTTCGAGTCGGACCCGATCTCAGCAATTCGTGTCGATCTAGGGAAAGCTAGGGAACAACCCGCCAGCAACCCCGGAATTGCTGGAAAAGTTGCCCCGTCTGAAGCGGGCCTAAAACACTCAGTTGGGAAACTCCCATAAAGACAGCTTTGAAAAAATGGCCCCAATGTGTCTCCGAGCACCGAGCTAATGACGAACACTACGCCACCATTTCTCCCGCAGCGGCCACTCGAGGAACTGCACGTTACTGCTATTTTGGCTTTCAGAAAAGATACAGCGGGAGAGGGTACAGGGGTGCCACCCCGTATCCCCGGCGGATGCGCCGCGTCTGACTACCCAAGTTAAAATGCACCTAGGTCAGGACGCGCTACCTGAAAGGACCGCTGAGGCATGGTTGTATAAAAACAATATTAATTGTGCCGCAAAACCCTGCAAACTAAGGACTTTAAAAACATAACGCGCCCCTCTTTTTGCCCTAAACTCCAATAAATTTCATACAAAAAGAGCCTTTTCCGTTTGTTTTTACGCAAAAACAGGCTTTCAAAAAGCTCAAGGTGACCACAGTACAGACAAACGATAAAGAGTGGCGCTGTTGTCGCATTTAGCTCGATTTAGTTTGGTCTCAGTGGACGCCAGCGGCCCAGGTTTCGACGGCGAGTTTCCCAACTGAGTCTTTTAGTAACGTTGCACCCTGGTCAAAACCACAGTTGTCAAGACTACTGAAAGAGGGCGAGAGAGAAAAGGGGAAAGGGCTACCGGCGCTTTCCTCCTTTCTGATTGTGTAGAAAGAGTGGAAGTCCCGGATGAGAGGCTTCGCCGGTGTTGGTTGTCTGCTGTGCCCGAACTTCGTTCGCGCTTTCTTTTCTGTTTTAAACGCGCAAACTTAATTAGAGCCAGTGGCTTCGATGGCAACAGTCCCCCGGCCATCGGGACACCATTGCTGGGTCATAGGGTGCAGGAATAAACACAGAAAGAATAGAATACCGTCCGAGGACTTATGTAGCTTGCAAGGAACCCGGCAAGGCGAGAGCGGCTGCAATGTCTTTGAGCTCCATCGCTTTCCACATGACCCCTGTCTCCGGCGGCAGTGGATTGCGTACGTAAACCGAAAAGGCGTTTCCTCAACGCCATCCTCTCGACTTCGCTCGGAACATTTCGTGAATGGAGCGCGCACCGAACGCTGTACCGCCGATGAACATGGGGTACGCTCGCAATGTGCGTGCGAGTTTGCTCATGATAACTGCTGTTTCGGCTTGTAAAATTTCGTAACTGAATTTATCTTAATAGTGATAATTTGCAGTGCTGACTGACTCGGTTTTATCATCTACAACACTTAGTTGAAGGCTCATTTCCGCCGCCGGGTGAGGCTGGAAATTGTTGAAAACGTAGTTCTATTGTTTGTTTGTTTGTTTTTTAATCGCGATCTCCTGCTCGATACCAGAGAGCCGGCAAAAGCGCTCCTTGAAGTGCCGCTGGTGGGTTGTTTCCGGGCGCTTTGAGGCGCTTGATAGTCGCTGCAGGAACGTCTCGTGTGTTGCGATCTGCGTTTTCGAGCCCAGTGTGAACGTTTCCTTGTTTGAGTCATGGCATCCGCCAGTGTGGCGACGGAGGGAACAGCGGCAGCGAACGTGCCAGCGATAGAAATTGGAGGTGAGTACTCAAAAAAATAAATCAAATAGTAAAATATTTCGTGGCTGCTTCGAGGCTTTCTGCGGTTCGATAAAAGTACAGCTAGAGCGTCTTCGTCGTTCATTCACAAGGAGATATAAGAACAAGGACACGAAGATAAAAACAGCACAGCAAGACGATATGTAGCAGCTCCGGGCGTTTACAAAGTTAATTGAGGTTCCCGTTTCGTGTATCGCTTGTTAATTACAACTAAAAGCGGCTACGTTGAAATAGGCCCATTGCAAGCAAAAATGTATAAATGGTTCATCATTTCCAGTCATGCGGAAAGCAATGGAGCTTAAAAACATTCCAGCCGAACTTTCCTTGCCGGATTCCATACAAGCTACATAGGTCCTCGGACAGTATTCGACGCTTTCTATCGTTATTCGTGCACCCTATCACCCAGCAATGGTGTCCCGATGACCGGGGGACTGTTGCCATCGAAGACCATGGCTCTAATTAAGTTTGGGAGTTTGAAACGTAGAAGAAAGCGCGAACGAAGTTGGGGCACTGCAGACGCCCAACACCGGTCAAGCCTCTCATCCGGGACTTTCACTCTTTCTACACAACCAAAAAGGGGGAAAGCGCCAGTAGCCCTTTCCCCTTTTCCCTCTCGCTCTCAAAATGGCGCTACCCACGTCTCTGTACTCTCGTCCCCAGCCACCTAATAGGCATATCCGGTATGGGCGACGAAAACGTTTCAACCTGCAAATGGTAAAAAAATAAAAGGGAGGAAAAACGAGAAAGTGTGACGGTTATGCTTATATACTAAATGCCATCTATTGGCGTGGCAAAGGCAAAACATTGTTGTCGCCCATACTGGAAGTGACGTCAATTCAAGATGGCGGCGCACTTGCAGAAAAGGTCTATAGGCTCCTTGCACTGAAGTCACATCGCACACATTTGAACACCAAGTAAAATGAGGAGAGGGAAGCTGCTTTTGTAAGATTTTTTAGTGACAGGTTAATCTTCTATAACCTTCTGGGAGGAGAATAGCGACGCCTGTGCAAATCCGGGAGGCACGAAGGAGGATCTTGATAAGAGGGGAGCTCCTTCTTCCCCTCTTCTCTGGAGGGCAACGGAAATGCAGAGTAGCGCAATCTAGAACGCCGCCTCTCGGCGACTAGCGGCGAACGCCCGGAGGTTCCAACTGACCCTGTAAGTGATGACGTCACAACATGGCGTCTGGGTCCAAACAAACCGTTGCTAGGGGCGTTGTTATGGACTAATGCACGGAGACTCCACACGAGGCTACATTTTCGCTTACAAGTAAGTAAATAATTTTTTGTAAGCCACCTAACTTCTTGATATCTAATTATGAAGATGTTCTTGTCATCTCAGCGTCGTATTGCAACGATGAAAGCCATTTCTGAAGTATTCCACTCCGCTTTGCTTTGGTAGCAGACGACACGATAGATTTGCTGGCATCTGTTGCAGCGGGTGTCTTTATTGCATTGCGTCGGTAAACGAGCAACACAAGCAAGTGCATCGCCATGGCCGTAGAGGCCTCCGCAATGTACGTTTTTTTTTTTTGTTTTTTTTCTGTGAAGAATCCAGCTTAGTTCAGAGGGGCGAAAATTCCGTAAAATCAAACCACGTCATGCAGATGAGTTACGACGACGACCTGAAGTGCATTATTGGCGCAGGGCATGCCACCATGAGAAACAAATTGTACGCCGTCGAGGTAAGTAGTTTGTTATTATAATTATTGAGGTTGTCAGGTTATTAAGAAAATTGCATGTCTATCGCAATTCTTTTTTTTTTTTGTACATTAAATTTTGTGGATGTATTCTTCGGTGAAAATCTCCACCGAACCCGCGATGAGAGTACAATGTGTAATAAACTCACCTTATGGTTTTCATCCAGTTCTTTCGCGTTTTGCGGTAATTTGAAGAAACTGCAAGAATCTTTCTCCACGCGATGGTTACAACCAGGTACGAAACACCCTCCCGTAGCGCGAGTTCGCAAACAAACTTTGGGATCTTTACCGATCGCCTGAAGTGCTTTTCTCACCGGATGCAATGCGATCTTTTAGCAGACGATCATCTCGATCGACGCCCGGGCTTTCGATAAACCATATTTTGCATCGCACCCCACTATGAATTCTTACAAGTGTATGAAATTCATTACATTTCAAACAAAAACAATATCAGAATATCATCTTTATTCACCCGATTCAGATGCCGGCGCCCGTTTGGCCAGCGGGCGTGTGACAGACGACATTTTTCTTGCATTCGTCGTCTGCTGCATGCAGGCATCTTGAGGACCGGAAGTTGCAGTCATAAATATTTCAGAAACAAGCGATTACCGGCACAGTTCTGTCGAAACGTATATGACATCCAAGCTTTCTATATCTGTGATTTTTAGAAGTTTAAATTCTACTCCCGATTTGTGAACTGTCGGGTTTTCGTAGCGAAATCTAGCCACATGTATTTGTCCATAACAACGACCCTAGCAACGGTTTGTTTGGACCCATGACGTCACACTTACGGAGTCAACTGCGGTCAGAAATACACGAAGAATGTTAGAAAATCGTAGTTTCTTCAGTATTGTGGGGATGTTCGGAATGGCAATCGTTTTTGACATAATAATGGAACATTTTAGAATAATTTTCGCTAAGTTTTGTGCCCCGCAAGGACGTGACTAAAACGGCAGTGGCTCCTCGGACGGCCGTCGCTGGAGCCATATCCACACAGACAAGGCTCCTTCGACACCGGAAGTGACGTATAAAACCACGTGACTTATGAAACTAATATAAAATTACTTTAATATTATATATTCAGCAATATCATAAACTTATATAGCCCACAAATATATTTACAATGTATATTTATGCACTTTTGAAATTAAAAGGTCACGTGGTATAAATAAAATAAGGCTATTGAGCTATTATTTTATGTGAAGAAGCGGTGCTATAAAGTCTAAGGCATTGTAGACATACTGTAAATTTGTCTCATTACATCAATATCCTATGACGTCGCTTGGCGGAAGCTGGGCGCGCCGCGCCGGCGGCTCTGCTAGCGCGGCTAGCGCCTGGCTGGTGTGGCGGTCGGTGGCGGTCTGGCGTCGGCGCGTTCGTGGCGTTGGCAAAGTCCGTCGAGCGTCAATTCGTTGAGTGCAGCTGGTGCTGGTGCAGCGCGGTGTCTGCGGTCAGACGCGTCGGTGAGGTGGTGGAACTCGAGCGGTGCGCAGGTCGTTCGATACCTTCAGCTGGTGTGGCGTAGAGTGAGTGGATTGAGCTCAAGCATATGAGTTTGCAGCTCGCGTGCACGTGAAGGCTTTGCGTCGACTGGGTCGTTCGTTTCGCCTGCCTCGCCGTCACCCTCTTGACTGCGTTCAACTACGACGTGTATGACCGCGCCCCTGAGTGAAGGGTATTGACGCTGCTGGTCGGGCGGTGAACGGAGGGGGGGGTGGAGCCAGGGGGGGAGGGGCGAAAAAGGGAGAGGGTGGGTGCCCCGGTAAGTGAAGTAGCTCGATATGGGCTGACGGGTAACTTAGGTGCTTGAGACGTTCGTATTTTACTATTGGTGATGTACTACATGGTGAGCCCTTTCTTGACTATTTATGAACGAAACTCAAATGAAAAAGTTGGCGGAGGGCGAACTCCTTGTTGAGGTTGATACAAAGCCCCACTCTGGTGCCCCCCTCTCCTTCCATGGTAAAGTTAGTTTTACCCGGTGCCCCCCTCTCCTTCCATGCTAAAGTTAGTTTTACCCGTCACCGTAGAAGTGTTCCGAGGGTTTATTTCTGAGGATTACTTGTTTGACTCAGTAGACACATAGCTGGTCTAGGGTCTTTCCAGCTAGAGAGGGCACATCTCATTCCACCACTTTCCTTGGAACTTTAAAGGCAGGCTACATTCAGCATGGTGCCTAAAATCTGTCCGTGGGGCACCGAGGTGTCGAGCTGAAGCCTATGCCAAGTTCTACAGCTAGGAGCGTGTTTACAGTGATAGTAAGTTAAAACGCACTGGCATATCATAACTACTTGAGAAACGTTTGCCTCATGCCAGCTGTTTTGAAAATGTTCATATCGGCCTTGTTGGACGTCTACTACCCTGCGAAGGCTATCGATACCTCCTCACTATTGGATCGGCTTACCTGCTGGCTGGAAGCGACACCTATACAAGACATTGTATGCAGCCGAGACCATTACATCAGCTTTCATTAACACCTGGTTCACACGATTCCGGCACGCCCATTGAGGTTGCAACAGGGTGAGCAACAGTTTGAGGCGGTTTTTTTCTGACGCCTCTCTGTGCTTCTGGGAACCAGACACATGAGACTGCCTGTCATCCTTAAGCCAATGGTCTCGTTGAAAATTTTCACTGCCAACTAAAGGCTTCAATTACGACCAATCAAAACCCAAATCATTCATTGGATCTCCCCCTGTAATCTTTCTTGTTCTTTAAGCAACTGTCGAAGAAGACTGTGCCTGTTCCTCAGCTCAACTTGTCTATGGCACTTTGCTTCATTTGCCAGTTGAGTTGGCAGCTCCCTGACACCCTGCAGCAACACTCGCCAAGACTGGGACCTACGTTGAAAGACGAGAGAAGATCTTTGAAGGCAGCATGCCAGTACCGACCCCCACCAGAGCAACCACCAAATCATTCACTGCAAAAGATCTAAATGAACACTGAACCACATCTTGTCTTTATGAGGAATAAGAAACATTTTACAACCAAAGTTTATGGACCAGAACTAGTTTCCAGTGTCCACAGACCGCCTCAAACAGCCTATGTTGAAGCAAACCCAACATTCTGTGTCAAAGGTGAAAGTTGCCTGTTTCGATAAACAAGGTGTTTTACCTTGTTTATCGAAACAGGCAATTTTCACCTGCCCAACAACTTTTCCTCATGGTCTTCAACAAGAAACAATTCACTGGAGTGACTTCAGTGAATTTTGGGGGAGATGCCTGCCGCTTTTATCCTCATTTCGCTGTTGCCCCTGGCTACTGCTTGCCAAAAATAAACTTGCTAAAAAGGCAGAAAGAAATTAATCAAAGTTCTCACTCAAGAAAACAGTTTGTGTAAATTGTTTTGCCGTGTCATGGGCTATCGTTGAATTCATCCTTAAAATTATATAGAGCCTGTATCTGCACCAGGAAGGGGCATAAATTTCTAGGTGGTGCCTTTAATTTCATGATAAGCTTAACTTCATTTCTCATGCAAAGTCTAAAAAAAGTGTCTTGGTACGGCAACCTTTCTCAAATTTTTAGCCATTCAACTTTTTTGCTATGGAATCAGAATAGTGGATCACCATTGCACTACAAGTGCAGTTGTCTGCAGTGCAATGAAGCGCTGGAATGAAGTTGGCCTTAAAGGTTGAAGCACCAAGAAGGCCTATAGGGATTATTTATTTATTTATTTATTTATTTCCAATACTACTAATCCCATTTGGGATTGTTTTGGGTGGTACATTATACATAATGTCGGGCTTAGCAAAACTAGACCATAAATACGTCACACATCACGGCGAAATTTGGAGCGTTTCAATACCTCGTACGAATTACGGCTTTACATCATTAAAATACGCATTACCATCTTTACTTAATAAACTCGAAGCCAATGGTATCAGCATCTATGGGACATCAAATCGGATGTTGGCAAAAATCATATTACAGACAGCATAATTTTTACCTCTTGTGCCTGGAGTTTTTGTATCTGTGGTGAAACTTTTTTCTACTTTAAAAATATTTGTTTTGATGCATTCAAGCTGAGTGCAACAATGTGAATAGTCGTTATTGTGTTTTAGTGACCATTTTTGTGTTTTCGTTGTGTTTCCAATGCTGCTTTCCCGCCAAAGTGTGTTAGGGCGCCAGGACCTCGTCAAGCTGCAACCGCAGCTTTTTGTCCTGACGTCCTCCCTTTTTGTACCAACCAGAATGGGAAATAAAATACATTATTATTATTATAAATATTTTTGTTTTTTTAGTACGCATTTGAAGATAGTGGTATGCAAGGCTCGGTCGACAGGTGCACCTCCAAGTTAATGAGAAAATGCTCTACACTAGTGGAATGTACAATGTTTCACGGCAAGCGATTCCATTCGTTCATAACTTGGGGGGGAAAAGAAATATTGGAAGCACTTATTGTGGGTTGGAAGTTCTTCATAAAGTTTACCATGGTTATATCTTGTTAGCCGTTTACCAGTAGGGATAAGATGATTTCCTGTGGGAATGTTGAAGTTTCTGTTAGCTAATTCATATAGAAACTTGAGCTTTGCAATTTTTTCCCTGGCTGATAGTACTAACTTTTATGCATTCAGTAAATGGGTGGGTGTAGGGAATCTATTAGTCATGTGCCAATAGCCGATTTTGAGTTTGAAGCAAATAGTGGTTTTGGCCAAATACTCTCTAATCAAATACTGAATGGTTTTTCAAAGCCCAGACTGTTGCACCATGCTTAAACGAAAATCCAGCTAAACTCGTGAAGGTTGTACCCAAGCTTTCACTTGTCCATTTATAAGCTAATTTTAATGTAACTATATTTACAGACTGTGACCTCAGAAAGTTCCATGCCTTGGGATGACAAGTAAATTACGTATTTAACATAAAATGAAACCTATAGTATAGAGCTGCATCTATACCTGATTGAAATTGAGTGGATTTACAAGCCTCGCTATATGCGAATATTCTTTTTTCAATCTCGAATTAATTAAAAAGATATGTATCACGAATGGTTAATGCAGGTTGTCTGGGCATATCCACCTATCATATAGTCTTGCATTAGAGCCAGAGTTATTTTGAATACTTTACTACACGTGCATATAAACATTCACAAATTTTTAGTTTAGTTTTAAACACCAGGCGCGCGCGTGCAGAAAGTGTGCTTTTTTTTTTCCCTCAAGCACGCCCATTGCGATATTCATAATTTCCCAAGTGTTGATTGCAGCGGGTTGGCCGTTGAGTGCGCTTCTTACCGAGCATCGGTGCACTGCAGAGAAGAAACATCAGCGAAGGTCGCTTTTGTGTGTGTGTTGCTTCTCCGCAGTGCTCCCACGCTCAACAAGAAGCGCACTTAACAAGACTTTGAAAAAAAAAAAAAAAAAAAAAAAACTAACATTTTTTTTAAAGCAATATTGAGAATGAGTTACATGAAGACAACTTCAATACATTTGTACCGCACATGTTCATGCTAGCGAGATACAGCTGGGCCTCGCCATCATTGCTGCCGTGCGGCAAAAACTCCTTGTTTAATTGCGGGGAGGGAGGGGGGAGGAGTTAGCGTTTTCCTGAAGATGTGCCTGTAGACTTGGCAGGTAGGTGACAGTGAAAGGAACATCAAGAAAATCTGGAAGATCTTGGGTGTATGGCCCCTAGGAAGAGGTGCGTTTGGTGGAGTATCTCCACAACTGCCATCTCCTTCAGTGTCTTCGCCCTCATCGCTAAGTCAGAGTTGACTTCTTCACCTGATGGAAAAACATCTCATTTTCACTGAAATTATTAAGACACGCGAAATCATTCGGAAATAAGGTAGCCATGCTTTCTCAGCGACGTGCAATCATGAACCAACCCCCCCCCCCCCCCCCCCCCCCTTTTTTTTTCGGTAACGTATTGCGTTGTTTTTTATTAAAAGCAAAGGAAGGCAGCGGCCAATAGCTTCAGAAACTCTGCAGGAGATGGCGCCACGCGGCCCCTTAATAACCTTCATGTAGTCTGCCTTGATAAAGTTGTTTTTACAACCACCAACCATTGTTGTGGAAACGCGCAAGACACGTGCCACGACCCCACGACCCCACGACTCCCACGAGTGGGTGGTCCACCGCGAAAAATTGTGTTTGTGTGTATGTTTCTACAGCCTGAAGGTAGTCTGCCTCAACTGGTGGCTGTCACTTGCAGAGCACTGCGCAATGCCTGCGCAGCCGTGGAGGGGCGTGTCGTCCAGCGCGTCGTCTGGTGTGGACCCGGAGCCGCGCGCTGGCTGCTTTGCCGCCACAGGAAATTTACTCCGGCACTTCGAAGCTAGGTCGCTCGGCTTACCATATCTGAATCGATTATCGAGAACTGTCTACAATTTTTCGGGCACATACCAACAATCCCGTAGCTGCTGCTGATTATGGTTCTCGCGCAACGTTATCTGGGCAAAAGTATTTTCATACAGCCACACTGTGTTTCTTCGTTGTTATTGTTTTCTTTTTCGTGGCTTTACGATAAAAATAAACGCCAAAAGGCGGCACCAACAGGTCCATCGCCTTATTTAAAGCAAGACACTGCCGTTTCCTGTTAAACAGGGCTGTCGAATAGCGCAGCATGATTCACGATATATCGGCTCTGTGTAGTGTTGAAGTTAGGAATGACAGTGCACAATTCGAATGGAAGCAGCGATCGCACACTCCTACTTTTAGCCTTCGAAGTGCGTGAGTGAATTTCCCTTGACGGCAAACCTGGCAGCGCGTGGCTCCGTCCGTAGCAGACGACGCGCGGGACGCCACGCCCCTCCCACTTTGCGCGGCTGCGCAGCGGTTCCGCAGCCGGCCACTGCTAGGGCGAGTATACCTTGTGCGGGTGCGGGGTCCATGCGCTCCCGTGTTCTCTTCAAGCGTCACAGTACGTACATGAGTTACTAAGAAGAAATCACAACTAAAACGCTTTATTAGCTAGCAACAAACAATTTTTGTAATCGTCCTTTATAAGATACACAGCTCCGAATTACCATATCTACTTGTCACTTGTCTTAATCCTTGAACCCTGGTCTGTTCCTTTCTTTTAATTTCTCGTTCCTTCCCTCCATCTAAGAGCCCCTGGCAGGCGCCGTTTTCATTGTTTGTACATATGGCGCCTGTTAGGCTTTGGAGTTGTACGTTGGGCTGTGGACTTGAGAGAAAGGGGTATACTAGGACAAAGCTAAATTGGTAGGGGACAGGGGGAGGCTTATGGGGCTTCACTTCACCCCTGTGCTTCAGCCCCCCCCCCGGCCCCGAAAACAATTCCTGTCTATGCCACTGATCTTGCTACAATCTTTAGATAAGCTGTTACAACGTTAGAGCACACTTGATAATCATGTTGCAGACCACGGACCACCGTCATTGAATCTCCCTTTATCCCAGTATGTCTCAGTCGTCCTTTTACGCCATAGTTAGTTTGTTGTACATTTTATAGCTCTGGTCGCTTTTTCACCCCAATTCATCCGATTAAAACGATGTCGGAACGCGCTTCTCTTGGTATCGTTTAACGCGTGCAAGCGCGGAATGGCGTCATGTGCAACAGTGTGAAGCTCTTTTCGACCGATCACAGATGTTTACCAGCAGGATTTTGCGCTGAATTTATCCTTTATTACAGACCAGTGGTTCTCAAATGGGGGTCCGCGGAGGTATTCTAGGGGTCCGCGAAGCCCAGCCTCATCAGTCAAGCCCAGCAATAAAAGTTGTCTTGTCTGAGATTCAGAAGGAACGTAACAATTTTCGAGTGAGTTTTCTCGTGTATATGTTACTAAAAGAAGTCTACTCCACATTAGCCCTTAGTTATATCCATTTATTAAATCATTTTTGTAATTAAACCATAACTTTTTCTTCCCCTCACCACGAACAGGGTCCTCCATCATATCCGCCGATTCACAAGAGGCCCGCGAATCATCATTGCTTGAGAACCACTGCTCCGGACAATTTTTCTGCCCTCGGCATGTATGCCCTGGTTGTTACCTTCACAATAAATAATTCACGGTATAAGTCGCACCCATCAGGCATATTGTATTATTAGACACTGAGTGGCCTGTGGATGAGACAGCATTAATGTATAAGTAAATTAATTTATATTATCTTATTCCTCGATAACCACATTCGGTGCATAGAAGTGCCGCACCCGTGGTATACTTCTGCGATCATAAATCTGTCACTGATTTAGTGGTTTATGGTGGTATAGTTCTTGTCTCGTGTACAAGGAAGCGCTGAACATGCCGAAAAGCTCGAAGGAAATCTCGAAAGATTTAACAAATTGGTATTGTTCTTTAATAAGCAGCGACCAATTTATGGTTAAGTATGACTCTCATAACCTACATTTGCAAACACCTTTTCTGTCAATTAAGTGTAAGCTTGTTTCGAATATAAGCTTTTGCTGGGACGATGTTTTCTGATTATTTATTCTTATTATTATTTTGCCTAAGCAATTTGGGTCGAACGAAGCCTGTGGTCGAACCTACGGAGTGTGTTCGCATACCTTGGTCCATATCATAGTTTCGCTCCCTTCACTTTAAAGGACTTGTCCCAGAGAGTTGCAAGGGCGTACCAACCGCGGGTGGAGGGGGGGGGGGGGGGGGCTTGCCCCCTCAACCCCCCCCCCCCCTCAGTTTTCAGAGTGGGGGGCAAAGCATGTGTTTTGCCCCCTGAAACAGCCGCCACTGGCCAGGGCAAACACTTTGCTTTTTATCAGGAGTCGGATGTCTTTGCTGACATAGCTTGCATACTTTTCACTTTCTCTTGCAACTCCGTTCACTCATAAGCTGACAGTGCGAGCTGCATGCTCACTTTGACCAGTTGTACGTCTTTCTTTGGCCACGTGATCACTCTCCCGTCCCGTATACCCACCCGCAGAGAGAGGGGTCAGGTGATGAAAAGGAAGCGGTCGATTGGTCTCGCGAGAGCGTTGTCACCGCACTGTCATCTTAGGGGCCTTCGGGGAGAGGTCACCTTTACCTCCGGCCCTGGAAGTCACTCATCTCCGCTCCTTTGGGATCGGGGAAACAGGGGGATCCGTGGCCGAGTGGGCTAGGGCACACCAGCTCGGAGCACGTGGAGCGAAAGCTCGCCCTGCAGAACCCAGGGATCCTGGGCTCAATCCCCACCCCTGCCCGTTCTGATCTGGATGTATCCGCAGTGTCACTACTGCGGCTAGAGGTTGTAGTGCTCAATTGCTCATCTACAGTGAGTGACTCGTCGCAACTTTGAAATGCCTGACCAACTACACGCTGCCCATAAATATTCACACAACCCCAATTATTATCGGGGAAACTAGGTGTCGTTTGGCTAGGCTTTTCGCGTGGTTTCATAGCTGCTAATGGCTTCACTTGGAGAAAGGATATAAGGTGCCGTTTGGCGCGGCTTCAAAGCTGATGACGTCGGCTCGCTCCATGAGACAGATAATGCTTTATCATTAATAATTGGCGCACGTTCTTTCCATGAGCCAGCAGCCGCCGTTGTGAGCGAGCATACGCAGCTAAATTGACGTCATAGTCCCCCATTCGCGCTTACGATGACAGTGAAATGTATGGGCTTCGGGCCAAAGGAGAATAGAGACAGACTTTTCATCCCCACAAGTAAAAGCTACGTGATTGTTAGACCATGCAATTACGTAGCTTTCACTTTCGTTTACCGTTTACACCAGACCCAACTGTGGAGATGAAAAGCATGTCTTTATTCTTTTGTTCCCCGGAGCCCACATATTTCATTGTCATCTTAAGCGTGAATCGGGGTCTATGAAGGTGATCGGTGGCCGAATGGGCTAGCGCACACCAACTCGGAGCACGTGGAGCGAAAGCTCGCCCTGCAGAACCCAGGGATCCTGGGTTCAATCCCCAGCCCTGCCCGTTTCGATGTGGATGAGCATCGTGCCGGCGTCCACTGCGTGGTCCGCGTTAAAGATACCAGGCCAGCAGTCGTACTGAACTGGCTAAATTGCTCATCTACAGTGGGTAACAATATGTCACCATGTTCTGACATACTAAACTCCTGCTGTATGAACAACCAACGACTTATATTTTTTTTTGTCTTGTTTTGGGGGATTATGACGTCAATCAGGCACGTAGCCAGGATTTCGATTCGGGGGGGGCGCCATGACAAACCAAAGTCAAATTGGACGTTTTAGTGAGTTATACAGCGTAAGGTCGGTCATGCTAGTAGGGGCGACACTGGTTTACACTGTAGATGAGCAATTTCGCCAGTGCAGTACGACTGCTAACCTGGGGTCTTCAACGTGCTCACGCAGTAGTATACACGACCGCACGCCGGTACGATGCTCATCCAGATCGAAACGGGCAGGGGTGGGGCTCGAACCCAGGATCTCTGGGTTCTGCAGCGCGAGCTTTCGCTCCACGCGCGTCCAGCTGGGGGGATCGGTGGCCGAGTGAGCGCACACCCAGGGGGGCTATGATGCGCTTTTTGGACTCCCAGGAGACGGGAGAAGGAAGTGACGTCAACAACGCAGCAAATGCAGATTGGATGTTGATTTCGTTTTCTTCTGTCAACATCCAATCTGCGTTTGCTCTAGTCGTTGACGTAACTTCCTTCTTCCAAGTCTCCTGGGAGTGCAAAAAGCGCAACATAGCACCCCTGCGCCATGACAATTCGCTGTATGAGGGGGCGGGGAGAGAAGGCCCCAGCAAGATGGAAGATTTCGGGGGGGGGGGGAGGGGGGGCATACCAGACCCCCCCCTCCTCCCCAAAAGCCAGGGAGGGGAGCTCGGGCTCCATGGCCCCACCCCTTGGCTACGTGCCTGACAAGTTTTAGAATAGGGGGCCCCAAAGCTTTGGGTGCCCCAAACAGCTTGGGGCGTCCCACTGCGCATGCGCAGAACTTCTGCGCATGCCCACTGCGATGCCCCGAGCTGTTTGGGGCACCCTAAGCTTTGGGGCCTTCTTTTCTAAAACTCGCTCATTTCATTGCGTGTGCTCACGCACACCGGCGGCTGCTGGCTCGTGGAAAGATCGTGCGCCACTCATTATAGACACTGAAATGTTTGGTTCAGCATCCCTTTAAAGGGGCGATGCAACAATTTCTGTACTTCGCGCAAATACCGTTCAGAACGGATCCCTGACGTCAATGACCTATAAAACACGCGTTCCTTTTTCACCCCACGCAGTCGAAGTCGCAGAAAAAATGAAAGAAAAACGACCAACGTTCAAATTGAATATCGCATATATTCATGCTTGGTAGAAGAGCGTGTTGGTTTAAGTCATGGATGAAGAAAGAATAAACAATTAAAACAGGGACAACACAACCACATCTTTCAACTAGCAACAGACGAGTAAACTTTCAACAGCGAGCAGCCGACTATACCCAGTAGGAGTGGGGGAGAGAAGGAAAGATGAAACACGCGAAGTGCAAGTCAGGGTGGTAGGGTTATCTCAGATTTTAAAAATTCAACCTCAGTTTTCGTCAGCAGGAGGGAAGGGTTTGACACGATATTTTTTGCTGTGGTCATGACGAATGATTCTATGATTTCCCTGCCGAATCTGCTGTCATGCCCCCCAAGGATTTTTGTGTCATCAAAGAGGGGATGACAACGCAAACTGCACTGTCAAACACGAAAAGAAATTCATTCCATGCAAAGAGAAGAAAGTTTACTCCATCCCCTTGAGCTGTGGCCATCAATACATAGGACAGACCGGCAGATGCACCAATCACAGACTCCGCGAACATCACAACGAAGTTTCTAAGGCCTCTCCAGATTCTTATCATCCCATAGTCATACATGCCCGTTCGTGTTTGCGTTGTCATCCCCTCTTTGATGACACAAAAATCCTTGGGGGGCATGACAGCAGATTCGGCAGGGAAATCATAGAATCATTCGCCATGACCACAGCAAAAAATAACGTGTCAAACCCTTCCCTCCTGCTGACGAAAACTGAGGTTGAATTTTTAAAAACTGAGATAACCCTACCACCCTGACTTGCACTTCGCGTGTTTTATCTTTCCTTCTCTCCCCCACTCCTACTGGGTATAGTCGGCTGCTCGCTGTTGAAAGTTTACTCGTCTGTTGCTAGTTGAAAGATGTGGTTGTGTTGTCCCTGTTTTAATTGTTTATTCTTTCTTCATCCATGACGCATATATTCACTTGGAATGTTTTTCACTTTACACGAGTTTACTGACACTAGTGGGACTCAATTGATACTGGCACGCAACGCCACTGACCAAGAAACTCCTTTGTTGCGATGTCATATCAAGGACAAAAGCGAGCGTTTTCTTTCAATCTCTCCTTCGCAAAACTTGATGACGTCGCTGCGGGATCGCAGTATCCCCCAATGCCGATATTCTAATGTGGCTCATAGATTGGACCTGAGCGTTGCGTGATCACTCGATTTGGGCTCGTGATAATCAATAGCTCGACAAGCCTTCGGGTAGTGGCCCGTGTCCAATCGCTGCAATGACGACAGTAGCCGAACCATAACAATATCTGGAACTCAGCGCGTGTCATGTCTGTTAAGTTGAGAAAATAAACGCTGCTAGTTTTTTTTTTCTGCTATTTTATTTTTGCGTGTGGTGAAAAACGAACGCGTGTTGCACAGGTCATCAACATATAAAATAAATGGTTGTGTGAATATTTATACAACGTGTATTTAGTCAGCCGTTTTAGAGCTGCGACGAGTCACTCGCTGTAGATGAGCAATTTAGCCAGTGCAGTACAACCGCTAGCCTGGGGTCTTTAACGTGCACCACGGAGTAGTGATACACATCCGCACGCCGGTACGATGCTCATCCAGATCGAAGCGGGCAGGGATTGAACCCAAGCCCTGGGTTCTGCAGCGCGAACCGCTCCACGCGCTCCGAGCTGGTGTGCGCTAGCCCGCCGATTCCCCAAAAGCAAAGCAAGTCGGATGCTGTGCATGTTTATACAGTGAGATGTCAGTATGGCCCCAAGGAATATGGCACGACATGAAGAATTCATGACAGCTAGGAGAAGAGAAAAAGACGGTGGTTAGGAAAATAATTTATAAGGGTCCGGAGAGGAAAAAAAGGACAAGTGCACAGTGCAGTCAGTTTAATACACAAGATTCACGCACCGAGAGAACTTCAGAACAGCCCAACGTTCCATCAGATACATTGATTACAAACACCACGGTATGTTCCGTGTTCTTCAAGAGTGTCTTCAGTTGAAGTTCGGCTCTGGCTTTCAGTAGTATGTAGTATCTGTTCTAGGATCCTATGCACCTTTTGTGATGCATCACATGAATGACATTACACACACCGTCCTGTCCGACCATGCAAACACAGCACTCGTTCTACGTGCCTCTCAGTCTGCATTTTTATTGTGCTGTGTCTATTTTTTACAATAATAAATAGTCGTATCAACCTCTTCCGTTCTGTGTCCAGTCAATAGTAGAAATAGTATACCGTATATTCTTTTCTGAAAGAGCAGAACACAACGGGATGGCACTCAGTTGGTCGAACGTTTCAGCAAACAAACGACCGCCCCCAACTGTTCATTAAAAAACGCTTAAAAACGAAAGCGACACAAACAATACTTGTTGTTATGCCGGCCCGTTGTTTGTGCCCTTGCTCCCCTTCCCTCCCCCCTTTCCCCCTCACCACCACCACCACCACCGTTTCCTTACGTCCGAAAATCGCACCCACTGTATTTCTGCAGTGGCGTACACCCAGTACATCCTAAAAAAGGACAACGGGCCGCCATCACTCTACCGCCATGTTGTTTGTGTTTCGCGGCATAGAGAATAGCACGATACCACCGCAAAGAATGATTTTCCAATCTTTGTTTCTTACCGCATGCTTATAGAAATATAAAATAAAATAAAAAATAATGTTTTTAATTAAACAAGATCTATTAACTTTGCAAATACAAAACAAATTTGTTATGTTTACATTCAAACGTGTTTCAATTTCTGCGGATCTGTTGTGTCATGGCGCTCACCAGTCCTGTGCACAAGGTGCAGGAGGTTTGAGATATTTTACTTTTTTGGCTTTTCTGCAAACATTACCACTGGTGACATTCGAATTGATTCGTTGAATGATCGATAAGCGCATCAGGAATGAAATAAATGTCATAACTATACTCTACTAGACAAAACTTCTTTGCTCTTGCCCAGCGGCCCGAGCACACTGAACGTTACATGGAACCTACGTTGGTGAGTTGAAACTCTTGTGTTACTTTATACATAATAAAATCATAGTTGTGCCGAGCGAATGGGTGTAATTTAATTTTTTTTTCCTCCGCTGTTACGAAATTCCTGTGATGTTGCCGGTTGCTGCGTCGTTCTCATGCCGTGTATTTTTGACCGCTCGTCTGTCGAACCTGGGCTGCTGTTTTCAATTCGCGAAATAGTTACATTTGAAATGTTATGCTTTTTTGGTGAATGCATTATTTTGTAGCTAACACATGGCAAAGTCAACGATCCCTACAAAAGTTTAACTGTATAAATCGAACTCTAATTCCATTCTTTTCCTTAAAGCATTCAAGTGCAGAAGAAAACTATTTAGAATTTACTAAGCTTGGCGAATTCGCAAAACTGTAATTGCGGATCGAAGCTAGAACGTGCTTTTCAGGCAACGAGGTATTTATCGTTTTAGTGTCTGGGGCATGTAATGCTCAGACACTTAACTAGGGCATGCAATGCAAATGAAGCACCTTGTAAGGGCAAATCCCAACACAAAATTTTTTTTTTCTTTTTCTTCGCTAAGCACTTTAGCCGCTTTTTGCTGATAAGGCCTGCAACATTGATTAGTATCAAACTGCAATTCACAGGGGAACCCCCCTTTTTTTAACATGTGAAGTTACATATTTTTTCTGCTTTGATATAGTGAATGTTTGTTCAAGCTCTTTAGTTGTCTTGCGTGAATAAATGAGGTGAAGCTGGACAGCATTTGACACCTTTACTTAAGTAGACAGTTTTGATGCTTAGAAAAAGTGTCGCACCAGTAATATTAAATACTTTTGTATGGGTCACAATATAAGATTTTAAATGTGGCATTGTGAGTTTCAAAGCAAGAAATTCCTTTCATGAAAAATGCATAGAGTTCGACAAGTTTTTCACTCAGTGTCTTAGCTTAAAACTCGATGAGAGGATGTCTTGCACTTCTTATCTATGTGACGTCGTGCCCAAACTGGCTTTCTTGACAGGCGTGCCATGCATCGAGATGGGTGGTACATGTAATTTCAGGTTGCTACCTTTTGTTTCCAGACCGTGGTTTAGACATTCTTGTTGTGCTCACTGGCATGCGTGTTCTCGTGCTCTTCTGCGACACGCCGGTCGTCCCAGCATCTGACACAAGGTACCGTTTCGGTGGTTGCCTGATGAGAGTCTGCTACTGACATTTAAGGTATTATAGTGAGGGTGTACAACATCGTAAGAGGTCTGTTTGATTTTCCCTGAAGTGGCTGAACTTGTTCGGCAGTGCAGGAACTGGCACATTCGATTCACCCTGAAGTTGCACAGCCGCTGCACTGGCGCGTTCGATTCATCCCAGTTCTAAACGAGTTCAGACCCAGTTCCTCAAAAGCTTGCACCAGCTCCGGAGTCAGTTCAGCGTCTGTGCAGAAGCAGACAACAAGAGCAGATGCCACTCCTCGCCCACCTCTGCTTGTGGTGCCATTTCTCGGACCCCTTGCTCAAATGTCTGCAATGTTTAACAATAACGCCCAGTGAGAGGTTACATTTCCTTTCACTTATGAAAATAATGCACCCATGGTGGACACAGAATGAAGATCCTAACCTAGGGTAGGAATGTGCTCAATTATGATATTCTGAGAGCGTTTTACGCACCTGCTTGCACAGGCTTGGCTCCCTGTGGTAAGCGTTGAAAGATTGACTCGTGTAAATTGTTTCTTTTTGATACTACGTGGTGCTATGTTCATATTCTTCTTAAAAGACACAGGAAAAGTATCACACTCTTGATAGCCCCCACCTTGAGTAGCTCTTGGATGCAGACGGACGATCCCGATACATTGCAGAGGTCTGGGATTTAATACAAAGGCACTTGCATGCCCCATAGCTGAGCATAATACTGCATGCTTTGTCCGCTGGTATTTGTGGAGCCCACTAGTGGGCCTAAAAAAAAACCGCAGAGAATCGGCATTGGCATGCTAGTTCCATGCCAATCCTTCTTGAGAATCAAAATAAATGCTTCAACTTGGCACCAAAGTGACGGTTGATAACTGTTTTGGCCAAAACGCTCTCGTCAGGCCTTCGTCTTCGAAGTGACTGCTCCTGACCGCGCACAGCTGCCAGCAACTAAAGACATGAAATCATCCTGGTGCTGTGCATTTATCATCTAAATGCGAAATTCTAGAGACTTGGCCTGAATCTGCTATTGCTAAAAGAATGTGAAGGAATCTGGACAAACGCATTTCATACATAAAACTTTTTAATAGACTGGAGTAAGGAAACATCCTCAGAAAAGACTTCGTTTTTATAAATTAAAACTAAGGAAATGCGAATGGTCTCATCAAACTGCGAATAATTACATGTAGCATACAACGTGGTGCGGTGAAACAAGAGCTAACAGATGCAGACGACACCCTGTGCTTCTGCTCCGAAAGCCGATCACAGTGCCCGTCCCAACGCGGCGGCTGCACTGGTTCTGCGCCCTCATGGCAAAACAATGTTCATTTTGGGCAGACGCGTTTTGTCAGGCATGATACGCAGTCTTTACCGTTCTATAACTATGTGGTTCAAGAGGGGCGACATGTTTTTCTAGCGGCATAATGATAAATAAAGAGTTTGAGCAAAGGGTTAGTGCTTAAAATGGCACAAAAAGAGGAGCACAAGCATAAATTACCATTCATATTCACCACGAATTATACCCTCCTCACGTAGCACCATTCGGGAACAAATGTATTTCTATAAGTATCTGCATTCCGGAATACTTTTTCGCCGTTTTGCAGAAGTATCTCAGGGATATCTCGTTACATAAAAGGCAAATTTATCTCAGTATCTGTACTTTGGGCCTTAAAACAGAAGTATCACAGTATTTGTATTCCCAAATACTTTTTGTAGTATCTCTGCCCAGCCCTTTCACATGCACACCTACATAATAGCTGCAGTTAATTTTTGCAATTTTGCTGCAAGGTTTTATTGTCAGATCAACATGTACCATATCCCAGATGTTTAATTTCTTAATACCCTGCTCATTAGGTAAGTCTTCCCCTAGTACGAAAGTGTGTTGCAGGGAAGCAAACCTGACAAAACTGCTGTTTACAGTACGAGTGTCTTCTCCACAGTGCACCAAAGCCTATCGAGAAGTGCACTCACCAAAGCTAGTGTGGCCACCTCACCAAACTTAAAATAATGAGGACTATTAGGGAACTTAAGTGTACTGTCCCTGTTCGATACGAAGGTAAAATCAAATAGTGTGTTAGTCCAATAGTCTGTATTTCTGAGAACAGGCACCATCCTACCATAATGATCCAGCAAGGTACCAAGCTCCGAGTAATTCTCAAATAGCGAGCAAAAGACTAGATTTTTGTGCAGCGTTGGCACAAATTCATCATAGAATTTTGGTTAATTTTAGCATCATATAGCAGGTTGAGGCCTTTGGTGCAGCAGTCACATCAGCGAGCCTTCCAAGAAGTATGATGTTTAATATGCTAACTGTTTCAATTGTCAGTCCCTTTAACACATTTGCTTTGCTTCAATGTAACCTGTTCTGCAGCATTATCTTGAACGAATGTTGCTGCCGGTGTTTTTGCAACAAGAATAGCATGAATGAAATGGATGCAAAAAGTTTATTTCAACAAAATAAGACCTACCACAAGCACAAAATAAGAAATGAACTAAATGCAAACTAAAAAGAAAAAGGAACAATAACAAAAAAAAAAGAAGCATGTTGGTCCATGGGCATGAATGCTTATCTTGTAGTAGGAAGTTGTTTTCACAACTTCCTGAAAGAAGCTGTTTCTCTATCCACCACCTTAGAGCACGCTCTCTAGCAGTCGGGCTCCTCCAAAAGACCTAAATTAAAGAAAAGAAAAAGATTAAAAGCACCATGCACCAAAGCATAAAAATTCAAATTACTAAGCTGTTTTTGTCTTGTCCCCCATAGGAATCAGCAGCTGTACATAGTACTTTTCTTATGCTAAATATAAGGGAAAAAAGATGGTATTTGAAATGGAGAGGGCACTCTGTTGCAGATGATAAGGTGTGACCATTAAACTTAAGCCCCAAAATTTACTGCGGTGTCGTGAGGAATCTGCTGATGCTGACAAGGCTTGACCAGAGGAAAATTGGCGACTCCCTCGCCGGGGGGAGGAGGCAGTGGATGATGTTTCTGGTTTTTGTTAATGTTTTAGGCTTGGTGGTGGAAGCTGCCAACCATTACAAAGGGTACAGCTGTTATTATCCATCTATTAGTCTCGAGAGCTAGTATCTTTTTACAACGATTGTTATTGAAATTGTTGGCCACGATGAGTGTTTGAACGTAATTGTAATAATAACTTGCAACTAATTACAGGGTCACATGCCTTTTCAAATATATCATTCAGTTTTTGTCATATCAAACTCTAATAATGAAAAGTAAGAAATATGCAGGTGGAAACATAACAAAGGTAAAGAATAACAAGAATAAACATAACAAGGGTAAATCATTACTGCCAAGTTACCCGTATTACCCGGGAGACTCCCGAATTTCGACTAATTTGTACGATTGCCAGAAAAATCTCCCAAGAAACTCAAATCGCCCCCTTCCCTCCTCGCACTTAAATAAGTGGTTTTTGCCGTCGTAACAAACGGCTGCTATGATAGCGAGGCGCAGCAGTCTTTCGCTAGCATGAGCAGTGCAATATAAATATAATGAAGTTGTCTTCATTTACATTTGTTATCAATATCTCTTTTTAAAAAACATTTACCCCCCCCCCCCCCCCGCTTAGAAATTCTCTCGGATTTGGTTTTTCCGAACTTGGCGGGTATGGTAAATAAAGTTCAAGGTCTTGAAACAGTCATTTAGGATAACCTCTGCCTATCCTTCTGCATTCCAGTGACAATACACCCTGGACTGCATGCAAACTGTATGCCACAATTAGGTTTTCTGCCTAGACACTCCTCGTGAAAGAGGGATGGACAACCTGCACATTGAATAATGCCAACAGCACCGGCACAAAGCAGAGGCTGCCTGCACAAGCAATGAACAGCATAAACGAAGTCTTTTGGTCGCACTTGAGAAACAATAAAGTTTATTATGGGAAAGTCTTTCGTCATTCCCTTTAGAATGCAGTTTAGTAAATGGGTCCTCATTGACTGTTGTCAGAAGCTTACAGAGGTATGGTCTTTGCCGGATGCTGTGTATTGCATGTTAGCTATAGTGAATAAGCCACAATCCAGAGTGCTGCCTTGACTTTGTGAGCCACCTCGGTGGCTCCGAGGCGAGACCGCTGGCCTACGGATCCCCATGTGATGGGCTCTAATCCCGGCCGAGGTGCCCGCAATCTGACGGAGGCTTATTCCGGAGGAGGCGCCGTGTAACCGAGCTTTCGGTTGCACGTCAAAAGATCCCCAGGTGGTCCAAATTAATCCTCAGTCCTCCGCTGGCGCGTGCCAGATGCCCGTCGTTGGTTTGGCACGTAAAACCCCCAAATTTGACTTTGACTTGGCCTCGACTTTCTGCAGGTTTTATAAAAACATTTATAGTGGCCAATTGTAACTTCAGAATGCTGCACAGTTGCTTGACAAAATCAGGGGGAACATCGTCAATATAACCATACGCAAAGACAGAGTTTGGAGGTGACCCAATGTTTGATACTGAGAGCCAATGCAGTGACATGATCGCTCAGTCGTTTTGGAGCAGCTCTTGGAGCAGCCAAAAGAACTTTTGGAGCACAAGCGCACATTCCATTTTAATTCATAGCACTGAAAATAATACATTAAGATTCATGTGTTGACCTGTCCAACTAGGCAGAGTCTTCTTTGCCTTCTCACTTATGTGCAACCTTTTGTTATCGATTGCACAGCAGGATTGATTTCCTCAAGCACAAAACTAGCAGTTTACTTACATGCAGACGCACCAGACACGGTGACAATAAGATGACAGATGAAGAACAGCATGAATTGTGGTGAATTGTAAATTTAGGTACGGAATCCCAGTGAAATAATGCTAGAATACAATAATTTTGAGTGCCTAAATTTGTTTCCTTCAAGTTCTAGAGGTTGTAATAAAACTGCAGTTCCTAATACAGAAAAAAAAGCACTTGTCATTTGATTATGAAACATCACTTATATTTTATACCTAGAACTTCATAACAAAAAAAAATGATTGCATCTCCACGTGTTGAATGATGTTGATTGGAGCGAAGCTCTCGGTGGTGCTGATGATACTGATTTTGTTCATAGGTAGTGCTGATGGTGCTGATTTTTTGTTATTGCTCATAGGTAGCGCTGAGCTCTGGGTGGCGTTGGTATGGAATGTGTGGTATGGAACGTGGTTATACACGCATTTGAGCATTTGACAGCCGCCCTCTCGTCTATAAACGTTGAGCCAATGCATGCAAAGTTTAACGCGATTATATACGTATTTGACCGCAGCGCCCTCTCCTGTATAGACGTTGAGCGGCTACTTGCAATGATTCATCCATGACACCCCAGCTCTTGAGTTACTACCACATCTTAGAGCCCCTACTCGTCCCGCAGTCGTGGCCGAGTGGTTAAGGCGATGGACTAGAGATCCATTGGGGTCTCCCCGCACAGGTTTGAATCCTGTTGACTGCACAAACATTTTTTTTTAAGAAGACAGATGGGATGGCAATCGATGTCAGCACGGACGCCGGACAAGGCTAGACCCTAAGGAGCTTCGCCCCTAAAATTGGCTTGTAAATGGTAAATATGCCTTCTTATAAACAACTCCGCCGAACTCGTTAAGGTTCTTCTCAAGCTTGCATTCTCTACTTCTGGTAATTTAGCTGCTACTTCACTCACACCTAGATAAGAGTGACAACTAAACAAAAAAGTTGGCATAAAACATTAACTTAAAGAAGAGTCCACATAAATATATTTGCAATACTGCAGTATCCTTACTAAATCTAGAATTGGAAAAAGATATCTCTACGATACTGCAGTCAGTCTATCATACATACAAGCCGAATTTTATTCAAAAATCGTCCAGTCTAGCTCTGGAGGTATGCTTTCCCCTTAGCACACAGGTGCGCTGCAGCGAAGCAAGACACAAAATCGTGATGCCTACTCCGCGGTTGTCGCTTCACTGCAGTACACCCGTGAGCGGTGAGAAGCGCACCTAACGAAACTAACCCGCCGGAACAGAACACGAAAATTATTGCGGAACTTCCGAGTGTTAGATATAGTCTCAAATAAAATATATTCTAGAAAATAAATGAGGTCTTGACAACTAAGCTTTTGGCAATTAAAAAAACATTGGGTTTAATATAGGCAAAAGTACAAATTTAGGCCATAGTTCCCAAATTTAAAAATTTGGGAACTATGGTGGTTGCATACCACCATTGCACAATGCTCTTGCTCAGAGTCCCGCAGGTAGACTGCTGTATAGTTCTTCTCTCGCGGTGCTTGGTCTCGCCTGGCTGGCAGATGCCGCATCCGGTCCGACGCCAGCCAGTTGCAACTTCATGGCGCTGGAATCCACGTTTGAGACCCCTGATGCCGAGGAGTCAGTGTTAACACAAGCCTTTAAGAACACAACATTCGTGCCCTCTGAGCTTCGTAGGCGACTTCAGGGATGCGCCCGGCAAAATAGAAGAAAAAGGGCAAAACACAATGGCACTCGCTTACACGAGTGATGTCTGTGTTTGATGCGAAATCAGACCGAGCTAGTATGTTAAATGACGTAATATTCTAAAGATCTGCAAACTCGCACAATCCTATCGTTCTGGCCAAATTGCGAGTTGTTAAAATTAAGTTTTGGCGCAATGTTGGCCCGAGTTCCTCAGATTTTGGTTAAATGTAGCAAGATGTAGCACTTTGGCACAAGTATCACATCACTGCCAATGGTCTGGAACTTTTGTACGCAATAGCTGAATGAAAGCATCTCTCACCTGTTTGAATTTTAGTCCCTCAGCTAACAGAACAGCTTGAAAACCACCCCAATGTGGAAATGTTTTACGTGTTAAGTACCGCACAATATTCATAACACTATCAGACAGAGAACTGTTGGATCTTACACATGCCAGTTCTTTTTCAGTAAGTGAATAACTTCTCTAGAGAGGAATTAACTCTGCCCCTATCATACTAAGGCGAAGTGCCTTGTTGTGGAACATTGCAGAAAGTGCACGCTTTCTTATAACCGTCACATTTCGTGGTCTGCCCCCCTGCGTTTGATCAAACTAATGCACAGTTTTTCGGAAAAAGTTGCCCCACTGATTGTTGTCTATTAGCTGCTGCTGAGATACATCCTCTCGAGCTGCACAGGGTGCAACAAACTATGGAAGGTTGTAAGACTGCTAAGGAACGCCTGAATATCAATCAATTATTCATTTAGCCCTCGTTCACCGCATTGGGCCAAGAAGTTAGCTGTTGGTTTGACTAGATGAACTCAACCATGGAGTACTTAAGTTCATCAGATTGAATTAGTGAACATGTCTGACCTTTTTTTTTTTTAAAATATATGCAACCCTTTTTTGGTGCAGTCTTCAAATGCTGCTAGATAGGTTGGATAGTTGCTAAACTTGGCCTGCAGGAAAATGGTTCCGCAGCAGGGCTGTGGCGGGATGCTTGCCTCCAGTGGCCCTGCTCTTTGTCGCACATGCTGGGCTGTCCTCCCCCAAGCCAGAAAATAGATTATCAGACACATACAAAGAACAGAGGCACCCTATGCAAGGTCTCCTCCATCAAAAGCAATGGTGGTGGGGGATGCAATAGTGGCAGTATGGTTTAGGGCCTTACACAGCCTGCGAGACCCTCGCTTCATGCTCTTGTACTTCACCCACGCTGCTTCCCTCCTCCCACCGTGCTTTGGAAAGGGCACTCTACTTTGGTTTCAGTCACTTCAAAGTCCACCCACTTACCAGCCTCTACAGCTGTGCTCCCCGAGGAAGTGGCTTTTAAGCGATTCTCTGCTCTAGCTTTCCCACCCGAAGCATTGCCAGTGGCACGGGCTACTCGTGCCCATGCCTTTACAGGAGCTGTGCTGCCCGAGGAAGAGGCTTTTGGGCACTCCTCTACACCAGCTTCATGCTCACCGTTCTCTGCAAAAGCTGCGACTTCCAAAAACGTGGTTTTAGGCATCCTGCACTAGCTTTTCTACCCGAAGCATCGGCAGTGACAAGGGCTGCTTGCTCGCAGGCCTTTACAGAAGCTGTGCTTCCCAAGGAAGTGGCTTTTGGGCACTCCTCTGCACTATAGCTTCACACTCACCGTTCCCTCCAAAAGCTGTGCTTCCAAAGGAAGTGGTTTTCGGGCACTCCTCTGCACTACACTTTGTTTCACCTTCAGTCCAAGCGCAGTGGACGCTATAGGAGCCATCCCAGCCAATCCAGCGTTGAGAGGGTGACATGTGACCTTGAGCTCTGGGTGTCGCTCTGACCAACAGGCAGGTCACGCGATTTTCTCCTGGTGCTGGATCGGCTGGAATGGCTTGTGGCGTCCACTGCGCTCGAACTGAAGGTGGAACGGAGTATAGCTTTTCCACTCAAAGAAGCTGTGCTCCTTAAAGATGTGGCTTTCAGGCACTCCTCTGCACTAGCAAGAGGCATACTCTCCCAGGTTTTCCCTACCTGACTATCCTTGCTGTGAACTCAAATACAACCAACCAGCATGAACCCAGCACCATGGCTCTTCACTGGCACATCACAAAGCTTGCCTCATCTGTGTCTCCGCTCAGCCTTTCCATATGTGACAACTGGTTGGCTTCTGTCCAAAACAAGCTCATAGGCCATGCAGGCACCTGGTACAGGAGAGCCTGCCGATTTTGACATCTCTGCCCTGCTCTGACATCTCTGCACCTCATCAGCAGCTGCTTCACAAGGTGCACAGGTACTCTCAGGGGAGGAAGCAGCAGAAGCAAGTGGCAGAGGTGGTGCGGAAGCAGCAGGAGAGCAAAGTGGAGGAAACTTAACCTCACAGAGCATGGCTGGTGGAACTTTTGATGGTTCAGCCAGCGCTTGAAGAAGCCTTCATTGTTGTCCCCTAGTACTCCTGCTGAATCCTGGCCCCAGCCATCTTCTGCACGATGTTCTGCGCCTGCTGGTCCATGAACTTGGCAAGAACCTGCCCAGATAGTTGAGAGTGCCCAACTATTAACCTATACACTACAGCACCAAACTTGACTGTCAGCCTAACTTAATTGTCTGAGTTAGTGTTCCTTTAAAATTTTAAGCAGTGATTCATAAAGTAAAGCATATCTAAAAACTACTTGAAGTAAAGTTAGAGTAATTATGTACATCAAGTTGAGTAGTAAGTATACAGGGTGTGATGCAGTTGGGGGGGGGGGAAGTAAGGTACAATAAATGCAGTCTTTTTTTAAAATAAAGTAAACTGATGGTCCTCTTCATTCCCACTCTGAGTGTCTTTCAAATCATGGTATGCATAGGCACTCAAGTGTGTAATATGGGAATTATTTGCGGTACTAGCGGCAAATATCAGACATAGCCAAGAGGCCACCCAGTACTTTTTTTCTCTCCCCGATGAGCTATACATGGCTTGCATTTTCGTTACATCAGCAGTCATTACTCCGTACCATGCTCCTGTGCTCGTACCTTCTGCAGCATAAATTTCACACCTTCAAACTTGTACTTCTTGGCCAGAACAAGTAGGAATGACATTGCGTGCAAGGCATGTATTAACATAAAGTTATAAGCCACTTATAACTGCCAGTCGTCTGAGAGGAATGGCCAGAAGAGGTTTTGAAAGAAATCAACACTTTTGTATGATAACAGCCTACCACTTTGTTGTTAAGTTGGTGCAAAATTATACTCTACCTCAGAAGTTGTAGGTACTATTTGAAAAGCCAAGGACATTGGCACATAGGTTTTGAAAGAGCCTAGATTTTCCTGAGCCCTCACGAAACAAACCAGTGCTCAGATCAATGCATTGGTCCCTGTGTGTTTCCCAGAGCTGTACGAAACATCCGAGACGAAGTATGGTTAAGAGAGTTCAAAGGAACCATTTTCCAGCTCCACTAACAATATGACATGCAGATGCACACATTCCATGCGCAGTTAATACCAGCGGAACCAATGATATCGAAATCCAAGTTGAAAAATGATTCTCTAAAACTCTTGTCTTCTAAGAACAATGAAAAAGACATTGTTCTCAAAGACAATATGAAGCAATGCATCGTCTGCTTACGCACCTCGCTAGGTAAGAAAATACCTCGCAGTATTTCTCCCGAGTTAACCTAGCACCGTTTAGCGATTCAAATTTAGTAAGATTAGGTTTGGAAAATGTACTTGAGGTAGGGAGTTGTAGTTTCCTTGCAAAGTACTAAAAACAAATACTTCAAGTTAAGTTCTAGTGAACACTGAGTATAAGCGTGATTGTAATTTTCATACACTTTCAAAAGTAAAATTTTTGAAACAAATTTTATTGGAGTTTACGTGCTAAACGCAACGGAAAGCACAGGATTATTTAGACCACCGGGGGGATTTTTCGTTGAGCAACCGAAAGCTCGCATTACACGGTGCCTTTTCTGCAATAAGCCTCCTTCACATTGTAAGCACCTCAGTCAACATTTTTTCTTAAGTACATTGCAAGTGAATATGCACAGACGCCTACTTGTACGGCTACTACTGTAGCCATTCTTGCGATCAATGTCTCTATATTTGTGCTCGTCGGCACAGACGCCATACCTTGTTGCCCATCTGGCTTGGGTGGATGCCGTCGCAATAGTGGGCGCTACTAGGGTGATGGTGTTTTTCTTGTTGCTCGCCAGAGGACGCCATCATTTATAAAGTGCTTATATAAGAACCGGTGCGGCGCATGGAAATAAAAGAGCTTTTTTTTCTTTTTGGTTGTGGCCACGAGCTAAGCTGCTGTTACTTGGCCGTCTTCCGTTCCGAACATGGTGTTTGAAGCTGGCTAACACCGTCACTATGGCGGAAGGTGACCTCCGTATCCAAGTGGTTTGCGTCGGAGCGTCGGGACTTCATCCGCACCATTCACTTTCACCAGCCCAGCGGAATGGCCGACTTGGATTGCAACGAGGACAGTCAGGTATGGATCAGAGTTCTTTGCAAACAAGTCTTTCACGGTATGCACCACGCGCTCTACCTCACCGTTACTCTGTGGGTATCACGGGCTGCTGTCTCTTTGCCATCGTCCATTCCGAATGTTCCAACTAAAAGGATGTGACAATGTTCTGATTGTAGACTACTACTCAAGGTTTCCTGAGGTTATGTCTCTCGGATCTACATCTGCGCAAGCAGCCATCTCGGTTGTCAAGGGTTGCATGGCTTGCTATGGAATCCCGAACGTCGTGCGGACAGATATTGAACCGCAGTTCGCATCTCACGAGTTTGCAGACTTTGCTCAGGCGCACAGATTTCGCCACGAGACTAGGAGCCAGCGATACCCCTAGAATAACGGCGAAGTAGACCGCATGGTGCGTATCGGGAAGAACTTGTTTGCAAAGAGCACCGATCAATACCTGGCTCTCCTATCGTACCGAGACACACCCGGTGTCAATGGTGTTTCTCCTGCCCAGTTGTTAATGGGAAGAAAACTAACTCGACTTCCTGGTCTACCAGAACGACTTCAGCCATCACTGCCAAGCCATCGGAACTTCAAGGCAAGAGATGCCGCAAACACGTCACAACAGGCAAAGAACCACAATTGCCGGCATGCTTCAAGTCCTCCGAACCCCTGGATTTGGGGGAGGACGTGTGGGTTAAGGACTTCAATTGCCGAGGCAGTATCCTCAGCCCCGCTCAGTGACCACAGTCATATGTCGTGGAAACGTCCAGGGGAACTCTGCAGTGAAACCGTCGGCATCTAATCCCCTTCTCAAAAGGCCAGTTAACAGAGGAACTACCAGCCAGTGAACAAAATCAAGGACCAAGTTTACAGCAGTCTACGCCTGGTGAGGGTCAACCAGCATCATCGCCAGAGCCTCAGAAAGAAGGGCTTCGGCTGAGACGCACACGTTGCGGTCGTGTGATTGGACCGCCAAGGCGACTGACTTGTGGGCACTACTAAGGTGATTGTGTTTATCTTATTGCTCGCCAGAGGATACCATCATTTATAGAGCGCTTATATAAGGAACGGCGAGTGGAAATAAAAAGGGCTTTCTTTTTTTTTTTGGTTGTGGTCACGAGCTGGGCTGCTGTCACATGGCTGTCGTCCGTTCCGAGCAGTCGCGACCGATCCACTGCTGCTACTCGTTGGCCAAGCCGCCGAGGAACTCGAACCCCTCCTTGCGACAAAACCCGCGCTGCAGGGAGCTTACCTCCCGGTAGTAGTCATTCATAACCCGCATCTCGGCAGCGTGACTACGCTGTCGTTCCAATGACCAGATTTGTTGATGCACACGCTAGCACGAACGCTGGTGGTGTTAGTGCCGACGTGCACGATGGCAACGTCAAAATCGGCATGCCTGTCAGACCGTGCAAATAAGTTCTCAATCCTGATCCCACTAGATGCAACGACCTCAATAGCCCTCCGGTCAATCGACGAGAAGTACTGGTTCGAGTAAGGATCACCGGCTACCAAAACACGAGGCACGTTGGGAGTGAGACCGTGAGACCACGCTCGTTTACAACCCGATACAAAATTCAAATTAACGCGTTCAAAGCGCAAAATACAGACAATGGCAGTAAATACTAATGAATATGGTTAAACAAATAAGTAAGTAATCAGGCAAATGACAAATGGAACGCTTCAAATGAGTGCAAAAAGCTTGCGTGAAACCAACCCAGAACTTCATTAGTCGCAGACTCGGGAAGGGCAGTGACAGCAGTGACAGTCACACGAGGCTGCGACCACAGGCTGCGACACCAGAAGTGATGTCACCCTCAACTACCGGCGTCGAAGGAGCCATACCCAGACCGGGCAAGCTACTTCGACACCGGAAGTGACGTTTTACTATGTCCGGTGTCGAAGGAGCCGTCCCCGTGTGGGCATGGCTCGAGCGACGGCCGTCGGAGCAGACACTCTCCTTTTTTAAAAAAATTGCCTGAGTGGCATCATGCAGCAGACGACACGGCGACGTCACACCATTCACGTGACCCGCTCCGGCCAACCCGAAAAGCCCATCTCCGCTGCGAGCAAAAATCGTCTACATGCCCGCCCCCCCTCCCCTTCTACAAATCTATTTCTATCTCCCCCATCCACCCCCAACCTTTCTCCCCACACCCCCCTCCCCCCGAGAGCCAGTGACCAAGCGCCCGGTGCGCAACCACTATTGGCCCTCTCCTCCCCCCCCCCCCCCCCCCCCACCATCTTTCACAACGCTTAGAAGAGAGCTTCAAACGCCATTGCCTTGGAAATTGCCTTCTCAAAATTTGCACACGCATCCGATATTATTAAAACTTTGATAAAATGTTTAGTGCTTTACTAACTTCACGACAGACTATACTCCGTTTCAAACATAGCGTGCAATGTAGTCAAAGCTAGCGCGCCGGTTTGCACAGCCGACCGCGACTACGTTCGCTCCACAAAATAGTGCGGCCCCTGAAAAAAAAAATGTCGAAAAGTGTACATCTTTGGAGCTAGTAACTAATAGTGGCGTTATGATTTCGAGGGAACACCGATTCTTTTTCAATAAAAAGGAAAAGATAATGTAAACTACTCCAAATTATTTTCCGTTTTCGTTCGTGCGGCACTCGCACTCGCTTCGGGTTTTCGGGTTGTGCGGCTGCCCCTGCCTCGCCGGTTTCGTGAAGATGGCGTCGTACGTGGGAAGCTTTCTTTTCCTGCTCGGATATTTTCGAAGATTCGTTGTGTGAAGATCTCGCAAAAGTGCAAGCAGGTGATCGCCAACGTGTACGCGAGTTCAAGAACGTGTTTCCCGGAGACGTCGGTCCGTGAGGTCCTGGAGACGGTCAGTAACGACACCGGAGTGTCTGGCAAGGTGGCGTCCTCGAAGCGAAGACCTCGCAACGTGAAAGTTCCGAGCACGCGGACAGTGTTGTGAACTGCCACCTGTTATTTCTGGTGTTGAAATCGGCCTTATGGCTTCAAAGTGAAACAAGCCTCAAGAAGGAACTGTGTCGGTGATGAATCGTGCCTACGGCTCCGTCTGCTTGCGGGACCTTACAGCAGGCGGTGCCCGTGATTGCATTCCGAAGTGTCTGGGTTCTTCTGCCTGCGGGACCGTAACCATGGTCGGCTCCGTCTGCCTGAGGCACCTTCACCTTGGTCGGCTAAGTAAACGACGCACATGCCCGTGCCTGTATTCCGAGGCCCCTGCTTTCCTCGAAAAGGAAACAACACTCGATCCTGATCTCGAGTGCCGTGTGTTGTGTACGCGTCTATTGTGAATCACTCCCGGTTCATGTGGGCGCCGGCACCAGAGCACCGAGATACTGCCGTCTGGATGACTTCTTTCATACACCGGCGAGTATTCTGACTCTGAAGGAAACTTCCATGAAGTCACATCACGTGAGGGAATGCCAAGCCGTCTGAACAATGGCAGTGCGGTCCCCTAATCACAATATTCGTTATATAAAGGACCGTCCACCACACCCTCAAGGTACTCTCTGATTTTCACGCTACCATGTAAATAAACGGCTTTAAATAGAGACGCCCTGGATCTCGACCGTTCTTCCGTTTTGACGAGGCCGGCGCAAGTTCGAGCGGAACACCAGCCGTCTACCTTCTTATAAATAAAAATCAACAAGAAAAGAGGAATTGAAATATGCACTTCCGCAATACGCACAATCTTGCACAAAAAATCTGTCAAGGAAAAAAAAAAAAAAAAAAAAAAAAAAAAATCTTTGCGCCCTAAGTGGATTCGAACCACCGCCACCGAGATGTCGGCATCGAGGGCATCGCCAGAGCAGCGCCTTGTACCGCTCGTCCACGAAATCTCGCGGAGTAACACATTTTTGTGTGTTTTTTCATGCGCACTACTTCAGTAGCTTTCCCAGCGTTGCACGCGATGTTTGAAACGGAGTATAGTTTTGAAAAGTGTGAACTCGCCGTTCATTTTTTAATCAGCCGTGGTGTGTCGATCTCCATGCATTTTCCCGTAGGGCGGGCCGCCTCCTGGAACCCTGAGTACCACGTGACTCGCGCCGAGCCGCTCTGTCGGCCATGTTGTCGGCAAAACACGGGGTTCAAAGGATTGCGCTACTCTGCTCCGTAGGAACTATATAGTGCTCTAGTCAAGACTAGAGCACTATATAGCTCCTACGGAGCAGAGTAGCGCAATCCTTTGAACCCCGTGTTTTGCCGACGTGCTCTAGTCAAGACTAGAGCACTATATAGCTCCTACGGAGCAGAGTAGCGCAATCCTTTGAACCCCGTGTTTTGCCGACAACATGGCCGACAGAGCGGCTCGGCGCGAGTCACGTGGTACTCAGGGTTCCAGAAGGCGGCCCGCCCTATGGGAGAATACATGGAGATCGACATAACATGGCTGATTAAAAAACTAACGGCGAGTTCACACTTTTCAAAACTAGTCTGTCGTGAAGTTAGTAAAGCACTAAACACTTTATCAAAGTTTTAACAATATCGGATGCGTGTGCAAATTTTGAGAAGGCAATTTCCAAGGCAATGGCATTTGAAGCAGACGATTTTTGCTCGCAGCGGAGATGGGCTTTTCGGGTTGGCCGGAGCGGGTCACGTGAATGGTGTGACGTCGCCGTGTCGTCTGCTGCATGATGCCGCTCAGGCAATTTAAAAAAAAAAAGTCAGGTCCTTGCGGGGCACAAAACTCAGCGCAAATTATTCTAAAGTGTTCCATTATTATGTCAAAAATGATTGCGATTTCGTACATTCCCACAATACTGGAGAAACAACGATTTTCTCACGTTCTCCATGCATTTCTGACCGCAGTTGGAACCTCCGGGCATTCGCCGCTAGTCGCCGAGAGGCGGCGTTCTAGATTGCGCTACTCTGCTCCGAAGGAGCTATATAGTGCTCTAGTCAAGACCAGGTCAAGCCGTCCGCGAAAGACGGCACACGGAAGCATATGCACGGAAGGCACGAAAGTAGGGAGGCTGAAGTGAGGGTGGGTGCAACTGCTAGATCGGCGATCACGGGACATGGACGCCATTTAATTGCTAAATTTTGCTGGGAGTCTATGGGGCAAAGGGTCGTTTTCTTTCCTAACTCGGGTCATAAAAGCCCATTAAGGTGCTTGAATAATTTACACAAGGTATAAATGATTACTTTTCCATAGCCACCAGTTTTGTTGCGATAGGTTAAGTATTTTTTTAACGCGAAAAATGGTAAATTTCGCCATCTTGGACGTTGCTGCTTGTCTGGCAACTTTGCTTTCTCCGCTCGACGTTTGCAATTTTCGGAGCGAGAAGGAAGCGAGAGAGGCTGCGCCAAGGCGCTCGTTGCTTGCAATGGGAGGCGAGAGGAGGAAAGGCTCATGGAGCAACAGGGTTGAAACCAGTGGTTGAAACCACTGACCTCAATGACAATTGCTGGTTCGCGTTTGCCCGCTCTGCGAATGCGGTCACTGGCGGCCATCTTTAGGTAGAGTTATATTACCTCTAGCCAAGGTACAGCTCCTGCAGCCACTGTAATCCATCCATGGCAGACAGCGTTTTGACAGGTGTGGTGGCAGGCTGCCGTCAAAATAGGGTGGATGATATTTCGTGCTTGATTGAAATTGTTTGACGAAACATGTTTTTGAAACCCAGCGTGAACGCTAGCGCGATATTTGAGGACCCGGTGAAAGTTTCACGAAATCGCAGCACCCGGGGAAAAAGCAGCACAGCTCGCATCGAAAGTCGCATCGAAGGAAGCATCGAAAGCAGACGCCGTTACGAAGTCTGCTTTCGATGCGAGCTGCGCTGCTTTCCCCCGGTGCTGCGCTTTCGTAGAACTTTCTCCGGGTCCTCAAAGATGAGGCTACCGTTCACGCCGGGTTTCAAGAATCTGCGTCGTCGAACAACTTGAATCAAGCACGAATTATCTCCCACGGTACAGTTTACTAGATCCACGGCTATTTTATGGCACCCTGCCGCCATTGCGCTGTCCGCCATATTACTATGATGGCTAGAGATGATATAACTCTACCTAAAGATGGCCGCCAGTGACCGCATTTCGGTCCATAGGCGGAGCTGGTCAAACGCGATCCAGCAAATAGACATAGAGATCAGTGGTTGAAACAGAGCGGGCGCCTGCTCTCGTGCACGCAACACTGGCACATATCCTTTCTCGAATCCTCTCCCTCAGGCGCCGCCATTAAATTGCAAACGCTCTCCAGGTTTTGACTTGCGCCCACCCTCACTACTTGCTCACTACAGCCTCCCTACACGGAAGCAACGCCAGCAACGCCACGTGAAGGCCACTGCTGGAACTACGCACAAATATTTACAAACCGGTTTCGGACCCGAAAGAGGTGTTCGGAAAGTTTCGGAAGGACGGGCGAACCTGAATTTGTTTTGGACAGGTTCGGATTGTTTCGGAGCGTTACCAACGTGGGTGGATAAATAAAAATCGGCTATTTTCATTGTAGCAGGCGGTAGCTTCCGCCACCTAGCCTAAAAAGAACGAAGATTTGTCCCGATGGTTTAGACCATTTAGACCTGTGCGCCGCCGCCTCCGCCGCCGCCTGTGCTGCCGCCGGAATCTCCAGCATCCCCAGAGCAGACTTGGAAGTAATCCGTTACAAGTAACGGGATTACTTGTAATTAATTACTTTTCTAATAATATTGTAATTAATCTGTTACTTTTTTGAAAATGTAATTTGTAATCTAATTTCATGGCTTTTTCAGTAACGCGTTACTAAAATTACTCGTTACAATTCTTCCGCCCCGTCAAAGGGAAAAATAGAGAGGAAGAAGGGCGATGCAACAGCATGGTAACACAAGACGGGGGTTCGCTCGCGAAGAGATCTAATGCTGGCGAAGGAAAGGAATTCACGGAAACCGCGACAGCCCAGCCAGAGCCCGTTTCTGGACTTGTTCGTACGGTCAGTCAGGCTGGGAGGATTCGACTGTCTACAATCAAGGGTCTCAAACACGCGGCCCGCGGGCCGCATGTGGCCCGCGATTCGCTGAGGAGCGGCCCGCAGGCAACCGGCTGCGAGTCCCAGTTTCCATATCTCGAGCGCTAGAAATGACATGTGTCATAGTGATCTCATCTCGTCGATTCATTTTCGCTCGGAAGGTAGCTCTGCTGTTTTAACACATGCACATATTAAATTGCTCTGTGTTCATTTTCCCTCTGTTTCGCTTTAATTCTTGCTTCCCAGCTTTTTGTAATGTACACCCATCTCGCTACTAGTCTGCAACCGCGAGCTATTCGTTGAAGGATGCATGTTGGCTGCGCAAACTCTCGCTTAGCAGGAGCAAGTGCCAAAGATAAGGCCATGAGCTCGGGATTCTCACCGTCAAAAAAATATCCCAATTAAAAGTATTTGTTGAGAGTGTTATAAAAAAAATCGAGAGGAATTCAAGAACTTTCAAATTGAATGATTTTTTTTGAAGACATGTTGAACTGGGAACGAGAGAGTACTTGCTCTCCTGTTCTATTAAAATGCCAGCTCATTGGCGGGGCAGTGTCATTTTAATTTCTGTTATCACATCAGGTCAGGGTCCAAAGTAGTCATATAAACAAATCCAATTTAAAGATGTCACTGGCAAAACTGTGAGTTTACGAAAAGCATAGGGAACGAGGTCTTAACCCCCCCTCCTCCCCCCCCCCCCCCCCCGTCTTACGTCGGCCCCCAGTCTTTCCGGTGTGGGCTTCCTGGCCCCCACCCTCAAATGAGTTTGAGACCCCTGGGACTCTGCATGAAGGCAACAAGCTTCGACTTGGAAAACGAACGGACTGCTTCGAGCGCACAAAAGAGCAGAAAACTAATGGCCCATAAAACCATCGAGTGGGAGTCGTGAAGAGTCCGAACGCGGACACTGTGACCGTGGTGCAGATTAGAGCACTATATAGCTCCTACGGAGCAGAATAGCGCAATCCTTTGAATTCCGTGTTTTGCCGACAACATGGCCGACAGAGCGGCTCGGCGCGAGTCACGTGGTACTCAGGGTTCCAGGGGGCGGCCCGCCCTATGGGAGAATACATTGAGATCAACACAAAACGGCTGATTAAAAAATGAACGGCGAGTTCACACTTTTCAAAACTAGTCTGCCGTGAAGTTAGTAAAGCACTAAACACTTTATCAAAGTTTTAATAATATCGGATGCGTGTGCAAATTTTGAGAAGGCAATTTCCAAGGCAATGGCGTTTGAAGCGGACGATTTTTGCTCGCAGCGGAGATGGGATTTTTGGGTTGGCCGGAGCGGGTCACGTGAATGGTTTGACGTCACCGTGTCGTCTGCTGCATGATGCCGCTCAAGCAATTTTTTAAAAAAAGTCAGGTCCTTGCGGGGCACAAAACATAGCGCAAATTATTCTAAAATGTTCCATTATTATGTCAAAAACAATTGCCACTCCGTACACCCCCACAATACTGAAGAAACAGCGATTGTCTCACGTTCTCCATGCATTTCTGACCGCAGTTGGAACCTCCGGGCGTTCGCCGCTAGTCGCCGAGAGGCGGCGTTCTAGATTGCGCAACTCTAGAGTGCCTTCATACACACGCGCGCTTTTGCTTGAGTGGTGACATCTCAGCCATTTTTCCGCCCAATTGTTTTTTTATGCATTTTGAAGTGCGCGCAATCCGGTGTCGCTCAGCTCGAGCGCGTAGCTTTGGCTGATGCATAGACGCCATCTTACCGCCCAAGTCACGCACCGAGTGCGCGAGAGCGTCACGCGCTGGCGCATTCCGGACAACAATGGATGTCTTCACCCTGAGACAGACAGACATCTAGGCACCCTACGCTACTCTGCTCCGAAGGAGCTATATAGTGCTCTAGTGCAGATGTCCGCTCCCCCCCCCCCCCCCCCCCCCGCCTCCTTTCCGCCCCACCCCCTGCGTGTTGTCCCCCAAAAACCAATCAGCATTTTTTTTTTGTCACACGAGACCGTCCTTTGCTTGTCGATGTTCTGCCTACACACACCCACCCCGCAGACAAAAAAAAAAATAAAAAAAAAATGTAAGGAGATTTTGACCCTGTTCATCTTTGACAGCGCTGTGAAAGCTACATACTGGCTGGATCAACCAGCTTTGTGGTTTGTCACTTGACTTCGCCCTAGCGGATGCTTGAAGCGATGGCAGCAGCTCATTGGAACAGGAAAAAAAATGTAGCATCAACACTACTGTCAGTTCAAATAGTAACTTTAGACAGCAGGCGATAAGGACGGGTAGCACAGCCAAAATGGCTTGGGACTTCGAAGCTGAACCCCTATTCCTAGGAACGAGAATGCTGGGGTTCTCGTCAGCGGATTGTGCATACGGGAACTTACTCCGACATTTTAGGGATAGGGAACACAGTCCGTGTTTTCTGAGAATAAACAGTGGCTGACATGGACACAGTAGGGTGCCTCCACAGGAGTTAAGGCAGCGCAAGGCGGCTGTAAACACGTGGGATGCATTGAAGCCTGCTGTTCACTGAAAATTGTACTTTTTTAATATTTTCTAAACGGAAAAATCAGCTTAGCTCAAAGATTGTGGATGAATATTTCGTGTGAAGTTTCAGTTTTGATTAGTTTGATGACCAAGAAAAAAGGTAAAGTGGTCAAAGCCCGATAACAACCTTCAACAAGCGGTACTCTGAAATCTGCCCAAACGCAAGTACCGCATGTACGTCTTACAGCCAGTTAATTGGTTTTAGTGGCTAAACCAGCCCCTATTTAGGCAATATATAGCAACCGTAGAAAAACCACATCTTCAGGAGAGTCGTGTTCTAAACCTTGCCGTTGCCATATTTCGAATGGTGTGCGTGCCTCCGGCACCCATGTGCATTCGTCGCATGTTCATGGGATTCAGTTCTGCCCCGGGTGGACAGCGCTAGATTCGTTTATATCGAACACCTGTTCCAGTCCTTTAGAGCTTTATACCGTAGACCCATCGTCATAAAATTATTATCCTAAAATAATCGGTAGATATAGTACTGAATCTGTTTTATTTTTGATGTGGCCCAAAATTCCCCCCACAAACACTGCGGTAGATAATGCAGGTATTTTGCGTGTTTCGTTAAAGTAACGCAAAAGTAATTGAGTAAAGTAAAGAAGTAATTATTCAGTTACTTTTTACGGGGAGTAATTTGCAACGGTAATTCACTACTTTTTAGGCCAAGTAACTGTAATTTTAATTAATTACTTTTTTGGAGTAACGAGCACAAGTCTGCCCCAGAGCCAGCACGCCGCCCCGCCGGGCAAAAATCCGTCAAGCCGCCTCCCGTTTTTTTTTTTTTTTTTTTGAGGGGGGGGGGGGGGGGGGAGGCGAGGGGGGGTGCGTAGCATTGGTGACTATGTTTTTCTTCTGCTTCTGTATGACATAAAACAAATGAATAAATACACTGGTGTCTGTATGCTTTTTCCCTTTCATTTTTACTCATTTAAATGATAAAAGAAACGGACAAAACAAGTCTAGTTTCTAGTTTATTTGAACCAGGAACGCTTTTATATATACCTCAAGACCCTCACCACCAAAAAAGAAACACCTCCTCTTCACTAGGTCACCGAGAACCGGACACTCAGACCATAGAGTTATATAATGTACTCTAGGGCTGCGTTCCAAAATTTACTCGATCTTACTCCAGGGTAAGGGTTTTGTGCCCTTGGCGTTATAAATCCTACCCGCGTTCAGCGTTTTTCAAACTGTGCTGTCACGTGACACGATCCGCCGGAGTAACTCGAATCCTTTTGGGCAAGATTTGGAACACAGCCTAGAGGTCCAACTGGCATTAGTGTGCTGCTGCAAATTGAAGCAGACAGCAACCAGTCCGAAATTGACTTCCGGTAATGCATTTCTATGAAAAAACGCGAGTACATTTTTTCTCTGCGCTCGATTATAAGAGCAAATATCACGAATAATTCGTACGTACTAGGCACATTGGAACATTTCTCAGTCTCGCAGAAGTAATAATTAATTAGTTTCGGCGTTTTTATTTGAAATTCGTGGCATGAAAAACGGCGCTAAAACCGCTTCGTACATGTATTTTTGTGCACTGTCGGACACTGTTAGCGCGAACACGGCGTCGGCGCTTTCCAGCATGGGGGTATATGTGCCAAACGAACGAAGGACGTGTGGAAAACCAAGAGGGACGGCCAAAACTACGCAGTAACACTGGATAAGTAACTCCTTGTGCATGCAGGCGATCAAAATAAATTGAAAGCCACGTAATATAGTCCGATTTGCAATAAATAAGTACTGCTTTATTTTTCTGTCCATGAATAAGTGCGAAGATGCATCTTCTGGGTTCAGAATATGCAAATCGTCAACAACACGCTCCAAATCTTTACAAATAGGGAGAAGTCAGAGAACAGGTGCCCGATAAAAACTGCCTGACATAGGAAATAATAAAAAGACACACCTTTCGTAGCCCTCGTGCTTTATTTTTTACATATTCGAATGTTCTTTAACCGAGCGTAAAGATGCACGACGGAGTCATAATCATAGAGTGACAGGACGGGCATATTAGCATTGTCACGGGTGGTAATAAAAAAAAAACATTAAATAAACAGGAAGAAATAAACGTTTAATGTGGCGAACTTGTGCCAAAAATAAAAGGGTACAAAAGATAATAACAGAGCGTCGCGGGCGTCGAAGTCGGCGTAACAGCAGAGTCGAACGCTGGGGCGAGACTGAATGCAGATCGCCACGCGGAGCCCCTTACGTACAGTGCTAATCACACTTGTCTATAACGCGCGAGCGTGTGGCTTTCTCCGGGGAGCGCTAGACTGGTGGCATTCGCGGAAACTAAGCTAGTCACGTGGCGCAACATGAAACGGCCCGCTCGAGGGGTGTCCTGCCCACTCTATCAGCTTGATAAGCGATAAATGTAAAGTGCTTTTTGATACATTTTTGTTTTTTGATGACGACATGGTTGATACGTCTTCAGGCTTTAGTCTGTTTATTGCTGGAGCAATGATGGTTCTAAAAAGCGTGCGAGCAGCCTTCCGCGTTCGCCGCCAGCTGATAGAGCGCTTAGGGCACCCCTCGAGCGGGCCGTTCCATGTTGCGCCACGTGACTAAAGTCTGTTGCAACCCAAGAACGAAGGGCGAGGGTAAGACGGGCCGGGGAGGAGGAAGCAGACGGAACGCTGGAGAAGAGAGGGGGAAACCTCCTTCTCTCTTTAGCGTTCCGTCTGCTTCCTCCTCCCCGGCCCGTCTTACCCTCGCCCTTCGTTCTTAGGTTGCAACGGACTATTAGCCCCGAGAAGTTCGCGTGGCGCCCCCTTACGGCGAACCGGGGTGACGTCACGGCGAGGACGAATTTTTCCCCGACTCGCCCCGCTCGCCCTGTGGAGGCTGTGGCGACGTTAGCTGTCGGGGCGCTTGTTTCTATTTAATATTCTTGTGCTTGTTTCTCGTAGGGGGTGTAAATTTTCAAATGTGGCTTTATTGAGTATGGCCTGTAGCTGCAGGCGAAACTTCAACCAACATTTCAGGCATGGTTGACGGGGCAGGCAACGCATGAGTCGCAGCTGGTATATGAAAATGAAGAGCTATGCCCACAATTGCAGGAGTATCACTATAGATTTACATCTCAGACAGTAAATGCTGCTGATGGTCTGAATGAAGTGGCAGGTTATGTATACTATTCCGTTTTTTTTTTTTTTTTTGTATCTCCGTTTTTAAACAAGATCACCGAAGCAGAAAAGCTGCATGCTGCTCGAGAAACATGTTAAATACAGTCTTTGCCATGGAAAGAGAATCAAAAGTAAGACAACCCAAGTACAGGGGCAAAGTAAAGAAAGAAGGAACATTTATTTATATGTATTGCTCGCATTTCACCTTCGCTATTTGGATAGTATTTCCACAGACTCGGCTGGTGGTATCTGTGGTTTATATCATCCCCCAAGTAATGTACGACAAACGTAAGCGAAGATGTCTAGACCGTTTGTCCGTTAGGCTCTAAAATTGAGATTTTAGCTAAATCAAATTGTTCTGAAGCTAAAATATCAGAATTTTTTCTCACGGAAACTGTCACCCTTCAAAGGTTCCACCTTTTCTTTTACTAGTGTAGCATCTACCACTAGACAGCCGTTCGAAGGCTTGCTGTTCGTCCTGTTTCCCTCTGTTGTCAGAGAGTCCAGCTGTAGGGAGTTTGGAGGCTGAGGAAGCTTTTGGGGACCTGCCGCAGTGTCTCCTTTAATTGGAAATGACAACTCAAACTAAACGGTGTATTTTCTGAACACACGAAGCTGGAATAAAGAAAGACTGCCAGAGAAAAGTATAAACGTTAGAAATTACGGTACTATACTCCGTTTCACCTTATGATGTACCGCAGGAAAGGCTACAAGCGCGAGCTTATTGCTCAGGGCCAGGGTGTCGAACCGGAACCGAACCGAACCGAAAACCGAAACAGAACCGTCATTTTTAGCCAAACCGGAACTGAACCGAACCAAAATCTTCGCCGCCATCTTGGAACTGAACCGGAACCGAACCGGGAAAAAATATAACGGTAACCGGTTCAAAACGGTTCAAGGTAATACTTCTTTTTTTTTTTTTCTTTTTTGTTAGTACCACAAAATGAACATATGGGAATAAAAAATTGGCGGCTGTATTTCTATCTATAGATCAAATCGTCATATACCGAATTGAAAAGTATGGTAAGTTGTGGGTTTCAATGGCACTATGATTAACCATCTGTCACGTTGTCACGTGACGCCATGGTGCCAATACATGTTGTCAAGTAATGTCACTTGACCTCGTGAGGTCACGTGACTCACTGCGTCAACTCGATTTAATTTGAGGAAGTCACTAGATGTATTAACATTTTTGCCAGCATGACGTAACATGACATCACGATTTTGCACCAAGAGTCATGTGACACCGTGACGTAAGCGATCTTCATAACTCCTAGTCGAGTGCTCGGGTTCATGACGGCTCATGTCAATTACATATGATAATAGCCCAACTCTAACAATATCTGAAGCTCCAGCCCAAGCTTTAATTTGCTTTCCAAACCCTAGCCGCCCTAGAGCATGACTGTTATGAACACTGGCGGCATCAGATCACGTGGCCGCTTGTTTAAATTGCGAGTGGAGGAGATATCGACAGCTGTCTCTTTCCTTTATTTTTTCTGAATCTGCTATTAGGGGAAAACTAATGGATGTTTCCGCAAGCTATCAACTTTAGGGGTTATTTCTTAACACTACTTATTGAAAGTACAAGAAAAAATGTTGCAAGACCCATTTTATATTATTGAGGCACCCAAATATGTTTTTGTTGTTGCTGGACTGCATCCGAAAGATGTCCCTGAGAATAGAAGTACTGAAATTACTAAATGCAACTTATTAACATGGCGTTACATAGAACTACACGTGTGTACGGAAGGAATACTAAGAAAAAAAAAAAAAAAAAAAGAAAGGATATTTTAAGTGACCTCAGAGAGACAGCCGAACGTTGGCAGTCGCTGTAAGTCTCACACGAGCGTCGTTCTCAAGTTATTGCCCAAGTTTCGACTCCCTCTGTACTTTGCTTAAAGGAGCTATAAAAATATTTCTATACATTACTATAATACTACTCAGGATCACTCCCTAACGTTAATAACTGCTTAAACTTGGCTTTGCTATTTTTTCTAGGCAATGGCAGTCGCCAAAAAATTTGACAAATATGAGCATCGTCCATCCCCTCAACTCGGAGCCAGAAGCGGCCACGTGGCCTGGTGCCTATCTTATGCCGCCAACATTAATAATACCCCCGCGCTGGGGTTTTAAAGGAAGAGAACGCGTGCTCAGGCTCCAGGCATTGTTAGAGTTCGGCTATTGTCATCACCGCAGTGGTTGGACACGAGTCACTATCCGTATGTTCACCGAGGCATTGATTGTTACGAGCCGATGTACAGTGCTCTCGCAGTAATCCTGTCCAATCCATGAGCCGCGCTCGACTGTCGTCAGGCGGGTGGTTTTGATCCTACAATTGCGACATCAATCTTTGGGAAGGCAAGACTAGAAGAAATAGTCTCATATAATCCTCGCAATTTCACCGCGACAAAGAAGCTTCTGAATTAGTGGCGGCCTGTGCGAGTATGCTTGGCCAGAGGACCAGTACGCCTCGGACAAATCATGAACATTCCCACCCGATGTCGTTTTATGACCTATCTAAACTTCACGGGGAGCAAAATAAAAGCAATGAAGGGTTGCGGTTAACAAGTGTCAAATAAAATTGTCGAATGAACACACACCAACGGAGGAGGCGATTCCTCAGGAATACTTTCAGCCTTTCCACTCTGGTGAAGAAAGAAGACCAGCGATGCTGTACTATGGTGGGAATGAAGTAATGGCCGGCCGCAAGTCGGCAAGCCAGAGTGGAAAGGCTGGAGAGGTTGCCGCCATCTATGCGCGACGGCGGCAACCAGACAACCGGCAATCCGGTTGTCTGGTTGCCGTCGTCATTTATAGATGGCGGTAGCTGTCCAGAGTTTAGTGTCATCATTTGTTTGCTAACGGACACGACACTGGGGAAACAAGCCCTTAACAGCTCCGCTGTATAAAGAAGTGCGTGTGCGTGTGTGTGGGGGGGGGGGGGGGGGGAGAATGGACTAGTTTTAAAAACATACTGTGTTGTAAAGGTTCCTCTTCCCTGCATCTTTGGCGCAGACCAAAAATCGTGACTCCGGAAGCTACTTTGCTTGCAAAAACGCTCTTACCAAAAAGCACGTTTTTGTCATGCCAGACGCTCGCGCCGTTCCTAGTGAAAAGCGTCTCACTCGCAACTAAAGGGTCGTGGGTTCGAATCCCGCCTAAAATTCTTAATGTTTTTTCTTTAAAGCAAAATAATTACTTTCAAATGTGAAATTATTTGAGACATACGGCGACCTTCAATCGCATTACATGTCATGTTTTGATCACTCTCATTCCACGCGTGATGTCACGTTTCACGTGAGCATTGTGGGTTGCTTGAAATTCTTGCGTGAGGATATGTAGCTCTGACGTCATGAACCTATCGACCAATCAGGATTTTCCAGTCACGCCACCGACATCGGCTTTTTTGCGACATGAGCTCCTTAACGTTATCGAGTTAAAATCATCAGTTAGCAAAGGTGATGCTCATTTGCAAATTAAATTGACCGGCATCTCGTCAAGAACAAACCTCAACAGCCAGGCTATGCCAGCTTATTCTGCATAAGAAAATGCTCACTTGGGCAAGCGCAATTTTGGGGCCAGATTCGATCTAAATGCGAAGGTGCGTACAGATTTGAGTGAACAATTACGATTACTTCTTGCTGCATGGTTAGTGGCATGCATGCGGTGCTGAGTGTAAACAATGTTTGGTTAGAACAACAAGCATTTGGATTGCCGCTCGGTGTTTCTATAAAGAAATAGACTGAAAGGAATTATCCTAAAACTTTTGTTACATTTTGAAAATTTCATTGCTTTTAGCTCAGTTGTGTCGTCATCATATACATATATATTGTGAAGTGTATTTCGTAAACCTTATTTCATAATTAAGATGAGCACGAGGTGTTCATTTCGTAATTTTATGGGATGTAATTAATTCCTTAGTTCAAGGACACAATCACGATTTCATTTTTAACACTGCGACACAAAGTTGTACCAATCACGGGTATATTAGGCGACCTACCACACTTTGCGACAACATTTGATACCCTGTAAATAGATCAGTTTGAACTTTAGAATTTTACTTAAACGGGAAGAAAGCACAATAAAATACAGTCTAGTTCTAAATTTGAAGCTGATCTATTTACAGGTATGTATACAACCAGCTCAACCCTTTACTCTTGTACTGAAACATTTTGATTCAGGAAAATTATATGTTACTGGTAAACAAAGGAATGTGGAGTCGTATGAACACGACGTTATGTGTGGTAATGTAGATTTTTTTTTTACTCTTGCGTCGAAATTAAATAACTCAATTTAATATTTCTAGTGCCTAAAAACAAAAGTAAATTGTACAGACGATCGAAGAAACTATATAGCTAATCGTTTCACGGCGTTAATAGTGTATATTGCCAGAACAACGCTAAAAATATATTCTCAATTTAGCCGTTCAAACCGGTTCGAACCGGTTTGAACCGTTATTTTTTGCTCCCCGGAACTGAACCGGAACCGAACCAAAAGCCGTGAACCCAAACCGGAACCGGAACCGAACCGATAAAAAATTCGGTTCGACACTCTGCTCAGGGCACAGTCTCAGCGGCAGAAGCTCTCGTGCAGTAAGGGCAGCTGGCAACGCTATGAGCTCGCGCTTCTAGCTTTCGCTGCGGTACAACATAAGGTGAAACGGAGTATACCTGTGCATATTTTTAGTAGTTCAGTACATCTCATACAGGTGACTGGGACAATTGAGACGTTTCTCCAGCTACCAACTAATTTACAGGAATTGTGCATCTTCTAAAAAATAAAACGTGCCTGCATACGTGTACGAACTATATCATTATTTCACGATGACGCTACATTTATGTATAACCCTGTTCAAAGAGCAATTCAATCAAGACCCAGGGCTTTTAATACATCTACGAACCAGCGCATGTAGAGTGGCACGCGCAGAGTCGGGGTCGCGAGCTGATTTGCCGACCGCCCAAAGCCCTTGGTATAAATGCCATTTCAGATGCCTGCAAAGCGGAACATTCTCCTAAATCATGAACACGCAAGGAACACAATCCCAGCGTCTGCAACACTTACGCCCCCGCTTCACCGACCCCTTGCAAGATTGCATTGTGTCGTGTGGGCGGACGACGAGGTTCATCGGCGGAATTGCCTCCGCCGATAGCTTTCGGGTTTTGTAACTCAATTATAAAGGTAAAAGGGACGAGCAGGCTTATAAAATGTACAGAAGCACGTCAATATCGGCCTAACCCAGCGTCTTGTACACCGAGTAATCGAGGTCCCGCGCCTCTAATGGTGAATTCCCCTCGTAGATCTGGAGCGCTTTCCAAAATCCGCGAGGGAGGCGAAATTCCGCTCCGTGGGACCCGCTCCGTATCGACGAGGGGAAGATAAACTTGCATTTTTGGAGCGACCTCCCCCACACCCCTCCCCACCCCTTCTCCTTCCGCCGTTCAAAATGGCCGCTGCTCGAACTTGACCAGCCCACCAACGCCTCAGCCGGCTGATCTTTCCGACGACCAGTGACGACTGTCACTGCTTAGCTGCAGAAGTAACACGCGACACAGGCCGGGCGGAATTATACGTACCACGGCGCCCATGTCACAAATAGCGAAGACGTCCGCGTTCTACACCGTCACATACCTTTCGGCCGCCTCGAAGCGCCGGGGCACGGACAGCGATTGCCAGCGGTGGAGTTCAGATTGCTAGTACGACTTTAATAAACACAGAGGTAACAAACCATCACTTGCGCGGTCGTTGCCTAATCACTTCTTGCTTTATTTCACGGGAAAACGCCGATGGAATGCAGTGTAAAAAGGTAAACAATCACTGGCTGCAGAATGAATAGGCCTAACCTTGCGTCTGCCTCCGGCTTTTCTGTCGTTCTTTTTTTCGTTCTTCCTCGGTGATCACAGATGTCAGCGCTTACGATTTGCCACGCTCCACATTCCCGGCTTTTTATCCCTGATCTACGCGAGGTAGAAGCGTTCGAGCCGTCACAGTCCAGAGTAAACAACCGACGCACCCGAACAGATCCAACTCCACGACCCGACCGTGGCCCGACCGGCCCGCCGATCTCTCCAACCTCGCCGCGCATGCGCACCGCCGATTTAGACGGAAATCACGTGGGCCGCTCTGTCAATTTCCGGAGATATCTCTGAAATCCCGCAGAGCAAGTTCGGCGGAGTTTGGGGCGCTCCGTGGAGCGGGCGCTGCCAGAGATCTACGAGCGGAAGATGACCAACTTGAGCCAGATCTGCGAGCGGAATATGCGCGCTCCAAATGGAGCGCTTTTGGAGCGCTCGAGATCTGCACGCGGAATTCACCATAAGTGCCTGCGGCACACAACGCCAAACCAGGAAACCGGTGCAGGGAAGCGAGCCGGATGCGAGACCGCGGAGCGGAGTCCTTCCCCTCACGTCACGGTACACCTCACCCAATCAGAGCGCGGCGACCGCAGCGACGCTTGTGTTCGCTCTCGGGGCTAATAGCTTAGTTTCCGCGAATGCCACCAGTCTAGCGCTCCCCGGAGAAAGCCGCACGCTCAAGTGGGATTAGCACTGTACACCTGTGGGCTTCTGGAATAATCGGCGTAGAAGGTTCGGCGTGAAGAACATTCTAACCTAGAACAAGCCCCGAATTCTCGAATTTACCAGAACATTGCTGTACAAAGTCAACAAAAATGCGCCTCCGCGGCCAGGAATCGAACCCTGCCTTTTCGCGTGGGAGGCAGGCGCGATAACCGTTAGGTCACGCGCGCGCTGCCTACTTGGCCAGCTGCGTGAGCAGCAATATAAGCGCCACCGGAATGCTAGCGAACCTTGAACACACTCTACATTCCTTTCGATCGTTAGTTAGCTCAGAATCGTCGCTCGTTTTTACATACCTGCCATGGAACAGAGGTTTGGGCCTGAAATATAGCGAAGCGTAAGATCGTTCAATGGTAAAGAAACATGCTGTAATTAAAGCAATTACACTTTTACAATATTAATAAACGTACATACTATCCGGTACAACCGAAATAATAAAAGTTATTTATGTTATTTTCCGGCGAAGAGACAGAATTCACGCGCGTTTTCTCATAGGAATGCACAGGAGCACCGCAAAAGTTGACTGGTTGCTGTCTGCTTCAATTTGCCTCCCGGAAGTCGCATAGACACTAGCGCCAGTTGAACCTCTAGCGTACATTATAATAACTCTATGACTCAGACAGAACCGATATGATTCATGATTCAGACAGATTTAAATGATTCACACCAACCAGCCACCCTGATGACCTCGCTTGCGGGCTGACCAGCCACATGCGATAACAGGCAACTCCAGCTCCAACACATGTCCCTTACATTTTGGAAAACCTACAAAACAAGACCTTAGAGACACAAAATAAGCTTCATATCACTGTCCAGTGCCAAGGACGGTGTGTACGCAATTACCAGAGGCCAAAATACGCATGGTGTCTCTCAGAACTCTCCTACCATAGCTGATCGTTGGGCGAGTTGGTATTGAACATGAGAAAACATTATTGCGACAGAGGAAGAACGCCACAGAGCGCTTACTTTCACCCGTTTTAACCTCAAGAAAAAGCAAGTTTTGCGCATTATTCATACGTGGCGCGAAATAGTTTTTAAGAGATGTGGTTATCGGGGGAAAAACCGATGCTTTTGGCGTTTGAAGCGTGTACGTCTGGATAAGATAACATACATATAATCTAACATTCACCTATACACATGTCTTACTTATCCACATAAAGGGGGAAATTAGTAATGGTCCGCGTGGCGCCGGACTTTTTTTACTATGGTTCTTGAGGTGAAAACGGGTGGACCGAATCTGCCGAACTTCAGACTCGGCCAAGTTCGGCAACTGCCGAACTTTTGAAGGAAAGTTCGGCAAAGATTCGGCAAATGTCTGCGGACGCGCGAGAACGCGACGGGCCCATGGATTGCAAATGGACGCCGTGCAGTCGTGCGGTTACCATCGTGCAGTGTAGTACAACCAGCGGTTGCGGCGAGGTGTAGAAGAGGCAACGCGGTAACAGTGCGTTTGTAAGCGAGTGCAGTTCTCTTCAACATTTTATGCCTCAAGAATAGAAGATCGACGTGTAGTTTACGCAGTCCATTGCGCAAGTGACAAATGATGCGGCACATTCTGGATAACGTGATTTTCCTTTGACATTTCCAGTGATGCAACGAGGCAGTTGAAACACTGGCCGATAATTGCTTAAAAGCACTCCTTGCATTTATAGACCGACACGCGGAGCGGCTCTGTTTAGCAACACGGCCGGAAGGCCGCGCATGCGCGGGAGCTATGTGGGCAAAAGCGGCCCTGCTCTCCGTGTTTCCGCCACTGCGTTGTGTGGCGTGCGTTCGCTGTTGACGTTGTAGGGACGCTTTTAGTTTCATTTCTGCGTCGTATTTCCTTTTCGTAACGACCGAAACGTCGTCCAAAAAGTTTTCGGAATCTTCCATCTTCCAAAACAAGCCGAAACCGACCCCCCCTCTCCACACACACACACACACACACACACACACACACACACACACACACACACACACACACACACACACACACACACACACACACACACACACACACACACACACACACACACACACACACACACACACACACACACACACACACACACACACACACACACACACACACACACACACACACACACACACACACACACACACACACACACACACACACACACACACACACACACACACACACACACACACACACACACACACACACACACACACACACACACACACACACACACACACACACACACACACACACACACACACACACACACACACACACACACACACACACACACACACACACACACACACACACACACACACACACACACACACACACACACACACACACACACACACACACACACACACACACACACACACACACACACACACACACACACACACACACACACACACACACACACACACACACACACACACACACACACACACACACACACACACACACACACACACACACACACACACACACACACACACACACACACACACACACACACACACACACACACACACACACACACACACACACACACACACACACACACACACACACACACACACACACACACACACACACACACACACACACACACACACACACACACACACACACACACACACACACACACACACACACACACACACACACACACACACACACACACACACACACACACACACACACACACACACACACACACACACACACACACACACACACACACACACACACACACACACACACACACACACACACACACACACACACACACACACACACACACACACACACACACACACACACACACACACACACACACACACACACACACACACACACACACACACACACACACACACACACACACACACACACACACACACACACACACACACACACACACACACACACACACACACACACACACACACACACACACACACACACACACACACACACACACACACACACACACACACACACACACACACACACACACACACACACACACACACACACACACACACACACACACACACACACACACACACACACACACACACACACACACACGCGCACACACACACACGCGCACACACACACACGCGCACACACACACACGCGCACACACACACACACACACACACACACGCGCACACACGCACGCGCACACACGCACGCACACGCACACACGCACACACGCACACACACACACACGCACACACGCACGCGCGCGCACGCACGCACGCACGCGCACGCACGCACGCACGCACACACGCACACACGCACGCACGCACGCACACACACACACACACACGCACACACACGCACACACTTAACGCCGGACATTTCACATTGACATTTTCACACTCCGTCTCATGGGCGCTGCCATCTTGAAATCACGTAACGCGGCCACCATGCCGTGGCTTCAACTCGTCGCTCCTCTCTCCCTCCGCAGCCTGGCAAAGGCGTTGTATCCGTGCTTTTCGTCGCGATTTACCGCAATCTTTTGCCTTCCTTTGTGAAGTGTCGTCTGATACTTATTTTTACTACTTAACTGCACGCCATCATTATGTGCATGTGATGGGTGATCCATTACGAAGACAAGGAAAAAAAAAACGTACAAGAAAAGAGATGTGCGAAGAATGGGCGCGGTTTTTGAGAAGGGCTCGAGAAGAACGCGAGCGCAGCTCGGACTTGGAAGGCGAAGCTGCGAACAGCTGTTCGGACCTCCGTAGACGTGACCAGTCGTCAGAGGCCCGACTCTGTTCCCGCCTCCTCTCGTGGTCAAGGCGCCGGCCTGCCTGAGGCCGACTGGACTACGTGAGGCGCCGAAGACAACTCCAGCGACCGGTTCACCAGCATCTCCGGGAACCAGACGCTCCAGGCTAACAAAAACTGCCGCTGAGCTCATCAACGACGAGCCTTCCACCATCCTCCTTCGGCGCTACCCCTCCATGTGACCAGGGAATAAAAAAAACCATGAGAAAGACAACACGTACAATGACATTCTGTAAAATAGCCGCGGTGTAAATATTTGTTTTTTTATTTTTTCTGATGTCTTGATTGAAATAGTGAAATATTCCCTAACGCATCCTGTGTCTTCTGTACTTCTATTAACACCCAGGGCGCATTGGATCGTTGGAAATAACCACTAAACTATGGATCTGATAAAAATTATAGAGCTAGGCAAGCAGCTAGGCCTACAAGGTGTGGATTTTAAAGAATGGGTGGAAGAGAAAGTTGCCTACGAACGCGAAGAGAAGGCGCATGAGATGGAGGAAAGCGCTGCGGATAGAATAGCAACCCGAGAGAAGGCTGAAGTGGAAGAACGGACATTACAATTACACATAAGGCTAGCTGAGACGGGAGCGACAACTACTGCCGAGGTCACAACAGACGAGAGCAGTAACGGAAGAACGAACTCCAGTCACCACTGTCCCCGGAAATTTATTCCTCCGTACGATGAAAGGCGAGACAATTTAGACGCCTGCTTGAGGCGTTTTGAATGCATTGTTAAGAGGGAAGACTGGCCAGAACCTAAATGGGCTACCGCTCTAAGCATGTGCCTGACGGGAGAGGCGTTGAAAGCCTACGCAGACTATCGCTTCGGGATTCTATGAGTTATGAAGCGACCAAACGAGCTCTCCTGGACACATTCCGATTTACAACTGAGGGGTATCGAGATAAATTCAGGGAATCAAAACCCGAAGAAGGAGGGACAACATACTGCCCGGCTTAAAGAATACTTTTATAGGTGGATGAAGGTGGGGGAGACACCTTCGACATACGAAGCGCTGAGAGATAAGATACTGGCAGAACAGTTCTTATATCAGTGCCACACAAAACTTCCCATCTTTTTGAAAGAGAGGAACTGCCAGACGGTAGCATCAATGGTTGGGGCCGCCGATCGATTTCTAGAGGTGCAACAACAAGAGAACCTCTCCTTTTCATTTCATTTTCATTTCATTTTATTACCTTAACGACCCCCTTTTAGGGGGTATTACATAAGGGGTGGGGTTACAAAAATAATCAAACATAGGTGCTGGTCTTCAGGATGAGAGATGATTGGTAACATTTTCGAAGAAGATTGATGGGCAGGTGATGGCAGCAATGTGGTGGGGAAGGCCGTTCCAGTCTGGAGCTGCTCGGGGGAAGAATGACGCAGAAAAAGTGACAGTGCGAGCGCGTGGGCGAGCAACCTGGAGAGGATGACTGGTGCGGTGAGATATGCGTGTGGGAGGTACGATGTAAGGTGAGATACAGAGGGGGGAATTGAATAACTTGTGAAACAAACAGAGGGTAGCGATGCGGCGACGACAAGCGAGACTAAGTAAACCTGATTCAGCTTTCAGGGGTGATACGCTGGTATGGTACGAGTATGAAGAATGAATAAATCTAGTTGCGCGATTTTGGACTGCTTCGATTGCGTTGATGAGGTATACTTGGTGAGGGTCCCAGACGGCGGATGCATATTCAAGCTTTGATCTTATTAGTGATTTGTAGGCGAGTAGTCTTACTTCCTGAGGGGCGTGGCGTAGTTGACGTTTAAGGAATCCCAGGGTTTTGTTAGCAGATGAGGTAATGTTAGTAATATGCGTACGCCAAGATAAATCGCTGCAAAGGGTGACACCAAGGTATTTATATGATTCGGTTAATTCTACGGGGGTGGTAGTGATGGTATAGGGAAAGAAAAGGGGATTGCGGCGGCGGTGAAAGGACATAACTTTACATTTAGTAGAGTTAAGTGACATTAACCAACGGTCGCACCATTGCAGCACGCGGTTAAGGTCGTTTTGGAGAGCAGATTGGTCCGATACGTTAGTGATGGAATGGTAGATGACGCAGTCATCTGCAAACATGCGAATATTACAGGATAAATGTTGCGGTAAATCATTAATATATATTAAAGATAAAAGCGGACCAAGAACAGACCCTTGGGGGACGCCCGATGTGACTGGGATGAGATTAGAAGACTGGTTGTTAACTAGGACAGATTGGGAGCGGTTGTTAAGAAATTCTTTGATCCATCGTAAGATATTATGGTCTAAGTTCAACTGAGCAAGTTTTAGTAGCAAGCGCTGATGAGGTACTTTGTCAAATGCTTTTGAAAAATCTAAAAATATGGCGTCAGTTTGTATGTTAGAGTCGAGGTTAATGTGCAGATCATGAAGAAAGAGGGCTAACTGAGTTTCGCAGGAGAATCCTTTACGAAAGCCGTGCTGCGAAGGATGGAAGAAGTCTATCGAGTCCAGAAAATGCATGACTTGAGAAAAATTGACGTGTTCCATGATTTTACAAGGCACGCTCGTTAGAGAGATGGGGCGGTAGTTTAATGGGGATTCTTTATTACCTGATTTGTAGACGGGAACGACCTTTCCCACCTTCCAGTCTTCCGGAATGTTACCTGTAGAAAGTGACTGAGAGAATAACAAGGACAAATATGCTGCAGAGATGTGTTTAGTATTTTTTAGAAATTTGGAATTAATTTCGTCTACGCCGGCTGATGATGACAGTTTAATGTTATCAATTACTGACGCAATACCATCAGCAAAAAAAGTGACGGGAGACATTGGACACTCGGTGTTTGCAGGGAGCATTGTAAATGACACATCAGATTCTGCAGTGAAAACCGATGAAAACGCGGTGTTGAAAACGTTCGCACATTCAGCATCATTCACAGGTTCGCCCAATTCATTGATAATGGCAACAGTACGCTTTTGCTGAGGGTTTATCACTTGCCAGAATTTTCGGGCGTTTTTAATCAACATATTTGGTAGGTCCACGTGGAAAAAAGAGTACTTGGCGTTTCGGATTGCGGTTAAATATGCATCCTCAGCCGCGTAGTATTTTTCCCATGCACTAGGGCCAGCCGACAGCTTGGCTGAGCGGAAAAGACGTTTTTTTCTGTTTTTTAATCTTTTGAGGCTTTTAGTGAACCACGGTTTATGTTAATCTGCGTGGAAACTGAACAAGGGGATGAAATTATTTGCTAGCTCGTTTAACTTATTTTTAAAAATCAACCAATTTTCATGAATTGACTGGTGGTGAAATGTTGCTTCAAAAACTGGAAAAAAGGTATTCAGCTCGTTATTTATAGTTTCATAATTTCCTTTATCGTACAGGCGAATTGTTTTCTTTTCGATATGACGTTTTGCAGGAGTAAGCTCAAAGACAGCATGAATAACTTTGTGGTCACTAATCTCTCGAAGGTAGTTTATGGATGATAGACTGTCAGGTTGATTGGTTAATATGAGATCTAAAATATTTGCAGATTCGCGAGCGACGCGCGTTGGTTCTGTTACCAGCTGGGTGAGATTAAAATTGAGACAAACCTCAATGAATTCTTTTTCTTCTGAGTTGCTTACAGTTAAGGGTGATGGGTCAATCCAATTAATATTTGGGAAATTAAAGTCACCAAAAAGAAGAATTCGTGCATTTGGGTACTCTGCAGAAAGTTGACATAGTAGGTCGTTTAGTTTACGGGAAAATTCGGTGCTATAATTTGGTGGTCTGTAGCAGATGCCCAGTACAACTGTTTGCGGAGAAGCCCGACATATGAGCCACAATGCTTCAATATCAGAGGGAATGGTAATGAGAGAACAGGACAACTGTTGGCTAACGGCGATGAGTACACCTCCACCTCGTGCGCCTTTCCGATCATTTCGAAAGATTTGAAAATTTGGCAAGTCAGCAAGGACTTCTTCGTCAGTGACGTCGGCAGTTAACCATGTTTCAGTTAGTAGTAATATATTGCTGCTGGATGACGACACGAGATTAGATACAAGATCCCGCTTTGAAAGGAAGCTCCGTATGTTGGTAAAGATAACAGATAAGGAAGTATTTACACGAGGGGTGGATTGAGGGCGGTTTATTGGTCGTTGATAGATTGGTGATTGTTATGCAATTTCTTTGACAGTTTGTGACAACTCGTCAAACATATAACGTTGTTTGCCAATGAATAATGTTTTGTAGCGTAGCGAGAATGGGACTGCCTTGTTTTTAGCAAATGTAACTAATTGCTTCCGGGCGTTTTGGACGGGGCGCGAGAAATCTTCGCCAATGCTAAAGACGGTGCCCTTTAACTTACGGCCGTTCGAAAGAATGACCTCCTTGGTTTTAAAAAAAGTTAGTTTCACGATTAATGGGCGACAGCGTCCGTTTGTGTGACGGCCGAGACGGTGAGCTCGCTCTATATCTGTAGGTTCAAGCGTCACGTGGAGATGATCAGAGCATAACTCAATTATTTTTTCTTCGGACTGGACAGAAGTCTCATGTGGGACGGGATCAGGAACGCCGTAAAATATTAAATTGTTTCTTCGTGAGCGGTTTTCAGCATCGTCCATTCGGGCGTTCATCTCTAAAACCATATGGGATGTGTGAGCGGTATCAGCGCGTGCCGTCTCGAGGTCCGATTGCAAGGTGTCAATTTTTTTGTAATGAACCTCTAGTTCAGCCATTCGCTCATTCAGGTTGGCTATATTTCTGTCCGTAGTTTGCAGTTGGGCTTTGAGGTCTTGTACCTGGGAAATTATCTGAGCCTGCCCGACAGACAGTTTTTTTAATTCAACAAGTATAGCTTCCGTAGGTCCCGGGTTGGTCTCTACGTCGCCAGACAACAATACCACTAACAAGGAATGCATGACTTCAACGCACTCAATGGCAAGAGACACACAACACTGCGGGCTCGGCAGCTCCTCCTTTAGGGACGACTCAAGAGTCACGTCATCCCATAAAGCTAACCTCGGTGTGCCGGCGTTTGCGAAACCTAAATGTTTCTTGTGTGTCAAGCTTGGTCACAAAGTACGAGAGTGCCGAAGTAGTTTCAGGCAAAAGATTCCATCCTGTTCGTTTTGCCAAAGGGAAGGGCATGATGTAAAAACTGCCCCAAGAAACAAAGAAATCCGCGAATCCTGTGTATGGTGGAGCCAGAAACAGTAGAACGTACACAAACTCCGCTTGGAAACTTTATAGAGGGGTAAGGTCTAGTATTCACAAACAATTGTGAGGCAGGGCTAGTTAACGTGGTTCACGAGGACGACGAGGTATTCGACATATATAATATGCCCGGCTCACGGGGGTTGCTTAATGAGCAATCAATCAGTGTGGTACCTGACACGGGTAGCAATACAGTGATAGTTCGACGTGGCTTGGTAAAGGTTCTTGTCTCACGGGAAAGACAGGAAAGGTTTTTCTCGTAGATGGTCCTTGCAGCTGCCGGAGCCAAAAATAATGCTGCGTTCTCCATACTTTGTTGAAGAATTGATCGTGAAGTGCATGGGCACAACTCTCTATGCTGTGATTGTAGCAAATATTCAGGGTGCACGAGCAGTCGATGAGGCGGACTTCGAATGGAAAAACAAACTGGTCCAGCAGGCCTCACAAGAACCTGAAAAGGAAGATGCCTCGATAGACACTGCAGCAACGACTGACGTGTCAGCTGTAAATAAACTGAAGCCCACGAACAAAAAGGGCACATCTAAGGAAATGGAAAGGCAGGAGGTCACCATCAAAGTCCTAAAGAAATATCACCGATGCGATACCACGTTGGAGAATTGTCGGAACAAAATCGGAGAGATGCACCACGCCAAGGATGGATCGACATACAGCTTTCATTTTCCGAAGGAAGTACTATGTCGACGTTATGAACAGAAAGGAGGTAAGGTGTTTGAGCAAGTAGTCGTTTCAGCCACCCTGAGAACGTACGTCATGGAGGTAGCACACGACAGCGTAATGGCTGGCCACCAGGGAATGAAACGTACCACTGAGAGAGTACTAGAGGCCTTCTATTGGCCAGGACTGCAGGCCGACATTAAAAGATATGTGAAATCATGTGATGCATGTCAGAGGACCACTCCTAAGGGAACGGTCAAGAGGGCGCCTCTCGGCCGAATGCCAATCATTAATACTCCATTTAAAAAAGTTGCTATCGACCTGATAGGTCCGCATACAAGCTTCGAATATGAGAACCACTACATTCTAACTATGGTAGATTTCGAGACGAGATACCCTGATGCGGTAACGCTGCCATCTTGTGACTCTCCCACAGTAGCGCAAGGCCTATTGGAGATCTTCTCGCGCGTGGGCCTCCCCAGACAGACTTTGTCGGATCGTGGGACATGCTTCACATTGGGGCTCATGAGGGAGCTCACTCGACTGATGTCCGTCCAACAGCTGCTGACGACTCCGTACCACACATTTGTAACGGTTTACTGGAGAGGTACAACGGTACTTTGAAGCAGATGTTTTGCAAGATGTGCCAGGAGAAGCCTCGATCATGGGATAAGTATCTCGCCCCGCTCTTGTCTGCCTACCGAGAAGTCCCCCAAGCGAGCCTAGGTTTTTCTCCGTTTGAATTGATTTATGGGAGGCATGTTCGGGGACCGTTGACGATACTAAAAAAAATCTGGACGGATGAGGAGTTAGGACGAGATCTAAAAACAACATACTCGTATGTTTTGGAGCTGCGGGATCGCCTTGATAAAACCACATAACTGGCACATCAGAGCTTGGCAGCCGCCAGCAAGCACCAGAAGAAGATGTACGACAAGAAAAGGCGGAAAGGCGACTTTTAAAAGTAGGAGATAGTGCACTGCTGTTGGTACCGTCCAAGAAGAACAAGCTGCTCGTGCACTGGAAGGGTCCCCACAAAGTAATAGGAAAAATAAATGAAGTCGACTACGTCATAGATTAAGGGCATACTACGAAGGTGTTTCGTATTAATATGCTTAAAAAGTATGAGGAGCCAGAGAGGGATACAGAGGTTAAGAATCAAGCGTGCTCAATAATAGCTATCGAGGACAGGGAAGCGGAGCAGGGCATACCGTGTATGGACATCAGGCCTTCCCAGGGAATTGATGATGTGGTGAGGGCCGAAGACCTCAGCAAGAGAAAGAAAATAGGCGTCAAGAGCGTTCTACAAAAATTTGAAGAGATATTTACCGAGGTGCCGGGACGAACAGAGCGGTTGAAGTGCAAGCTTGAGTTGATGACAAGCCATCCTATCCAGACTCCGCAATACCCAATCCCCCTTCGCAACGAGGGAGCCGATAGAGAAGGAAATGGTACAAATGTTGGTGCTACAAGTGATTGAGCAATCAATGTCACCGTACCGTTCTTTTCTGGTCCCAGTGAAGAAGCAAGATTAGTCACGTCACGTCTGCATTGACGTTCGACGACTAAGCGACGTACTCATTCCTGATGCCGAGCCAATTCCGCGGATAGAAGACGTGTTTGCGGAAGTTGGAAAAAAGAAGTATTTCTCGAAGCTAGACTTGTCAAAAGGGTACTGGTAGATTCCCTTTACCATGCGACTCTAAAAAAAAAAAAAAGCATTTTCTCCTGAAAGCGGTTTGTATCATTTCAAATACATGCCTTTTGGGTTTAAGACTGCATCTGCTGTCTTTACGCGACTAATAAGGAAAATTCTCACAGGTATCAAAGGGGTACAACATTACATCGACGATATTCGAATCGCCTCTGAGACTTGGGATGAACATCTCGAAGTGCTCGAACAAGTTCTTTGGCAAGTTAGCGAAGCGGGACTGACTGTTAAACCGACCAAATGCCAACTGGGAATGAGAGAAAACACGTTTCTAGGTCACAAATTGAGGCATGGTGAGCTAGCTCCGCTACCGGAGACCCTACAAAACATCGTAAGCTCTAAGCGGCCTGCAACGAAAAAACAGGTGCGATTCTTTTTAAGACTGACAGGCTATTATCGGCTGTTTGTTCCGAATTATGCGGAGAGAGCTCTTCTTTAGTTGAGCTTTCTTTAGCGATGGCGGATTCACTCCCAACGCCACTGAAAGTAAAAGGCGTATCTGTTCGAATAAAGAAATATCTGCTTACACAAATCTATGATGTGGTGCCTCGAATTTAACTTGAGCCGAGCTTGCTGGAGGTCAATTCTCTTGCACCATTTAATTATATTTCGCAAATTATACGGAAGACAGACGTCAGATTCCAATTAAAGGTACTGTAAAGGAACTTGATGTTGGGCTAGTTTGTGTTGACTGTACTGAACCATGGTTAAAAGCGCTAAAAGACGCACACAAGAATGAAGACAAACACGGGCGGTACTGACAACTGTATTGGGGAAGGAAGATGGAAGTACATACACACATATATATATATATATATATATATATATATATATATATATATATATATATATACAGGGTGTTTCAGGAAACGCAGGCCAAATCGTTCCTGCGAAAACTACTCATTGCAACGAAAAAAGGCTTGTGGCGTTGTGGTCCTGAGCCAGGGGCCCATTTAAGAAAATTATTAACGTCCGGGATAATTAACTTGTTAATTATTTTGCCTAATTAACTTTTTAAATATTGTGTTTAAGGGCATGGTTTAAATTAGAAAGTTGCTCAGCATCATCGAAAACCACTAAACCATCAAATTGCAGAATGATAGAAGGCTCGCGAAGCATTTTACGGCTTTCTGAAAAACCGCACAAATTCGACGGGTGTTTAAGTTTCGGTTTGTTATCGGAGCGCATCTCGGCCCCGGCAGCACCGCGCCCCGTGGAGAGATAGTGCAACTAGACTACTGCGTCGCGCGATGACAGCGCAGCAGAGGTTGGTTGCACTATCTCTTCGCGGGGCGCGGTGCCGTCGGAACCGAGATGCGCTCCGTTAACAAACCGAAACTTAAACACCCGTCGAATTTGTGCGGTTTTTCAGAAAGCCGTAAAATGCTTCGCGAGCCTTCTATCATTCTGCAATTTGATGGTTTAGTGGTTTTCGATGATGCTGAGCAACTTTCTAATTTAAACCATGCCCTTAAACACAATATTTAAAAAGTTAATTAGGCAAAATAATTAACAAGTTAATTATCCCGGACGTTAATAATTTTCTTAAATGGGCCCCTGGCTCAGGACCACAACGCCACAAGCCTTTTTTCGTTTGCTTGCTTTGTCAGTCTTTGTCGGGCTAAAAGAAAAGGCCAGTTCACACACTTGCAACTGAGTGTACGACCAGATGCGCTGCTTCGGTGCTGGTCGTAAGCCATCACAAGAGGATTAAAAACCAGTCTCAGTCGGTTCCAGTCGAACGCAATTGTGTGAACGGGCCTTTAAAACCCTTAAGACCACTTAAAATCTCTTACGACAAGAGAACACACTTAAAGCCCATGTATCTGGGAAAGGTGGCGCGTTCCCTTCCCGCCCTCTCCGAAAAAAAAAAACAAAAAAGAACTCTCCTTACCCCGCCTCTAACTTCCGGTTTGCGACAAAGCCGCCCTCTGGAAGTTCCCAAGCGTGTCGATGTCTCGGTCAGTTGGAGAGGGCGGGATGCCGATCATGTGGGCTCCAGCATTCGCATCCGACCGTCCTAAAGCCGCTCTAGTTCTGTTCGTCCAACCGAGAATCCCGAAAGTGCTTTGGATAATCGTCCCAATCGTCCCTACCGAGTTGCAATGCCGGACAGTGTCTCGTGAGTGTCGGTCCACCCTTCGGCTTCGCAGGAATTGCAAGTCGTTCTTAATTATCATATTAAACCGCCAAATTGCAATTATGTTCTCGAAGATTCGAAATGATTCGCTGTTTATTTTTAATATGTGTCCTTGGTGAGCTTTCGGGAAGGTTTGGCCTATGGACGCTAAATACATTAGGCGACTAAAAAGCGAGGTACTTTTTTTTCTTTCTAATCGGGGCAGCGTTAATGTGGTTGACGTTAAGCTAGCGTTTTTTAGCTGACTGCAGTACTATTAATGATAAAAATCGCTACGTATTTCTGTGCGTGTGTATTGTATTCATGCTTTAAAAATTTGCGACACCACGGGCCTTTCGGTACGGGCTACGCGGTGCCGCTACTCTTCCGAGAGTAATAAATAATTTTCGTTATTTTATCTGAACCCGTTTTTAGAAATGAAAATTATGTTTTCGTTTAGTTTTTATACTCCGTAATTGCATCAGTGTTTATCTTTTCTGCTATACATTTATACAAAAAAAAAAAAAAAGGTCTAGGTTTAATTAAAGGGGTACGGAAACATAAATTGAAATATTCAAATCTCGTTCGGAAATGAGTCAAGCAGGACGGATAATAACCGTAAATGATAATCGCACGTTTGTATTTTGAACGACTGGCTATATTTTTCGTTCCAAACGGTGCACTCGAGCCAGCGCTCGAAGAGAAGCGAACGGAGAGCGCGATGCGTCATGGGATATCCGGCGCAAACAAAAACAGAAAGAAAAGATTCCCCGCATTCGAGGAGTAGCAAAGCAAGCGTGGTTATGAGCTTTGCCCTTGATGGCGTTGTCAGCGTTGTGTGTGCGTCAGCACGTTACAACCGAGCCGTTCGAAGTACCCGTGGGGTGACGAGCGTGTGGCTGGCCCAAGGAGCACGTAGCTTCCACAACACTGTCAGCTTAGGGCTGAAAGGGGTGGGGAAAGCGACTTTTGTTCGAGTTTTGAGGGACGGGCTGATCTTCTAGAGGGAGAATGGTTGTTTCCGGTTGCACGAACGAGGGTCTGAGAAAGAGGGGAGTCCTCCCTTTCCGTCTTCTTGGACCGTTTGGTACAATACGTGATTTGTGAGTTCAGGAGGAATGCTAAGAAGGAAAACGTTGAAATGCCAAAGAGCGGCGCTGCTCCGAAGGAATCTGCTACGTCACGACTACGTACGTTGCTAGACTACCTCCCAAATAGGCTCCGCATGCATCCACCAGGTGCACATTGAAAGTCGTTTATTTAGCTTTAAAATTAGTTTTCTTGTGCTTTTCAACGGAAGACTGGTGTTTTTGAGGTTAGGGTGCGACATGCAACACAGTAAAGTTAGAAAATGAGCGCTGAAATTTCGTTTCCCTACCCCTCTAAGATCCACACTGCATTTAGATTCCTCGGCCAGCGTTAGGGCTAGAAACCTGGTGCAGACTTGGGAACCAGCGCTCGGTTTCAGAACCTTTATACAATTTAATAAAGACCTGAAAGTTCTTCATTCAACATGTCAATATTCATACACATTACTACTTGTAGACGTATATAAGGGAGTCTACATAAAATCTGAGAAGAGTCAAGCTATTGCAGGTTATTTCAGTAAAAGGGAATTGGGTAAAAAAAATTCAAATGTCATCCAGAGAACAATGCAAAACAAGCGAATGCGAGATAAAAGTCTCCATGAAAATACACAAGCACAGATGACGTTAAAGAGAACAAGGTAAAAGTCACAATCCTTATTATTTTACAAAACTGCCAGCGAAGCAAAAAGGCCACGCCAGGAGTATGCACTACAAGTAGAACACATGCTGTGTACATTACAAAATAGAATTCAGAATGAAAAAAAAAGTGAAAGCCGTTTACAACTCCCTGTAACACCGAATTTGAGCGCAGCTCTTGAGGAGGAGGAGGGAAGGGTACGTGACCTTGGGGGGTCACGTGACAATGCCGATGACGTCATCAGTGACGATAACGATGCGGATACCAATGACGTCATCAGTGATGATGACGATGCGATGACGTCATCGTCACTGATGACGTCATCAGTGACGATGACGTCATCGGGGGTCACGTGACCCTGAGGGGGGGTCACGTGACCTCGGAGTGGTCACGAAACCTCGGGGTGGTCACGTGACCTCGGGGTGGTCACGTGACCTCGGGGGGGGGGGGTCACGTGATCTTGGGGTCACGTGACCTAGGGATGACCTTGGTGGTCACGTGGCCGTGCGATGACCTTGGGGTGACCTTGGTTACGCCGACGGCGACGCCCTCAAGCCGGGAATGGGCCCCTAAGAGCTGCGCCCTAAAAGGAGATAAATGACACGGAGACACAGCATACACCATCATAATGCTTTCATGACAATTCACGAATTTGCAGGTGGCTTTTACGTAACATAAAACACTTCTAAAGCCCCTACAGCTTCTAATGCTGACCTGAACACTGATTGAGTTGTACAAACTGCAAGGGATTAAACATCGAGCTTCTTGATGGGACGGGTTTGCGGGTATTAGACTTCAGATACATACTCAAGATAAGGATACACGATTGTGTTGTATGCTGCTAGTTTAAATCACCTTTTATGCTAAAGAATCCATCAGCTTGTGCACTATGTCTTATACGAACTTGAAGTCCTGGAGATGCCAATAAAGTGTGCGTTCTACAGGCAAAAGCTACCCCAGTTTCCCAGTACCACGCTCAAACCATGGGAACAACAAGAAAGATTAATCTTGGACACTTTCTCGGGGGTGTCTTCACTTCAGGCACTCCCCTTCATAGTGGACTTTTCAATACACTGAAGTTGATCTGCGACGAGAAAGCACTTAAGTCCAAATTTTATATTGTTCTCGTCACGTTGCAGCTGAAAAAAGTGTACCTGAAAAAGAAAAAAAAAGATTATTATTTAGTCTTGTTAAGTGGTTAACAATAAGACAATAGGCTCGGATCTAAGAAACAGTGTAATTGTCTGCACTCTTCCAGGAAATAAACAACAGTCGAAAATGAAACTTATGAACAGTTGCTGTTGCTGCGGCAAACTATCGAGGACAAGCCGGAGAAGTAGGGGTCTGCTCAGACCTTGTTAGGGGAGCCATGGGACGGCACACACTTCGAGAATGAATAAATAAACAAAGACGGCATGTCGTTGTAGGTGTGCCTCGGTCGACCTGGAAACAGTATCATTGTGCTAAACTCACCAGCAGCTGGGGTAGCCGAACCAGGCTGCTCTGGGGAAGCTGGGAAAGTTAGGTTCTGTACAGCACCGCTTGGAACTTACTGGGGGGCCTCAGGAGGACACACTCGCCTAGAATTGACAAAGATGGCACAAGTGGTAGGTGAACCTCAGTTGACCTGGAAAGAGTATCGGACTTCCAAACTCACCAACATCTACAGTCACTGCGGCAGATTGCCCCGAGGGAAAATCTCCGCTCGGACCTTGCTGGGGGCTCTCGGGAGGACACACACTCCCAGAATGTACAGAGACGGCACTAGTAGCAGGTGTCCCTCGGACGACCACGAAACAGTATCGGACTGCCACACTAAAGAGCAGCTGCGGTTGATGCAGCGATCTATCTGGAAAAATATTTCAGCACTGTGGGTATTGGCTTGTGGTGTACTATTCAGGCTTTGTTGGGGGTGCCTTAGGGACTTCAGGGAGCCAACTAAAACAAATAAATGGAACTGCATTTTGCAAAGGAGGCATTCAAAAGCGTCAGTCTGTGCATGAAATATGCATCGTAAAACTGATGCAACGTGTCTTACTGAAGACAAAACAAATATATGGTTTGCGAGATATTGTACATACCATTTACATTTCCAGTTCCCTTGCAGTGGCGGTTTACTCTCTTGGATGAAGGTAACGAAAAAAGAAATGTTTGGGAAAACACCTTTCCTCAATTTTTTGCTCTCCTTTGATTTGCATGATTAGTGTTTTGAATTGGTCAATACTGAAGTGGTCCCGTAATAGATTGAAGAGATTGGATTTTAGTCGAGAGCATATCATGTAGCGCCACCTCAAACGCCCGTTTCTGCAGATCCTTTAGGTTAGCCTGCCAAAGACCTGCACATGAAGTTTGCGCTGTCAAAACTGCTAGCGCGAGTGTGGGGTTCATCTCAAATGTATTATTTGCTTGCGTTTTTGTTTCAATAAGACTGCGGGCGAAGGAGAACCTATTGACGCTGCGAGAGCGAACGCACTTTGAGCGGGCTAAGCACTCACGCTCGTCCAGTAAGAGCGTCGTCAGAGAAAACATACTCGTGCTTGTCGCATTGGCTGCGCTCGCACTTATATTAAAATGGAGTATGGATACATCCACATGCTCGGGTCCGCAGCCACGTCAGCGTTGCAAGCTATGTGTGCGAAACAAAGTATAGCACGCGCACACGTACGCAACAATTGATGAGAGCTCGCACTCCGCACGCACCCGTAATTGGGAGCGACGCCGATGCCACAAGCACGAGCAGGCGCTGCGTTTAACAGCGTTTCACTGCGTTACGACTGCGAGAACGCAGTCGTGCATGCCAAGTTGGCAATGACATGTGCTCGCTATTACATTATTACATCGCTCGCGTTTACGGGGCAATGGAGTGTATAACTCACTCTAAACACCTGTCTTTTCGCATCCTTGAGCTTCATACAGAGCACTCACATCGCATAACTTTGTGGCTCCTGTCGGGTTGAAATCTTTTCGACCGATTCGGTGAAGCAAGATCTTCCTCCGAGGTTCCTTTTCCGTTCCAGAGGGAACATTAAAGAGCTTTCTGGCCGACTGTTCTACAGGCGCAGCAGCTCGTCAGGGCCGGCGTAGCAACATTTTGAAAAATTCATGGCGATTGGAAGTCCAAGACCGAAAGCCAAATGTCACGTGACGCGGCTAGTTCAAAGAATGGCGCCACTTTCCTTAGGATGAAGGGGCTTTAAACACACTGGCACGCTGGCGCCATCTATACTGAGACTCTGAAACTAGATTTCATTGGAGCGAAGGTTTTGCGGGATTCGCGAGGTCAAATGCACGCACTCAAATCTGTGAACACCACCACCATCTCGAAGCTTCACACCCTCTCCCTGGACACAGAATGATGAACCACACGAACAGCATCGCAACATTTCCAGAGGCCTTGGCGAGGATCCTACAGTGGAGCTTTCTAACAAAAAGAGTAAACTTACCCATCGTTTTCAGACGCAAGGCAGACCCATAGCGTCTGCGGGCCTACCAGGCTAGGAGCACTACGTGAGCTCATCTATACCCCACAAGCCCACCCGCGCCACCAACTCCGTCCCTGCTTGCAACGGACAAGCCGCCATCTACAAAGATCGCTCCCTATCGCAAGCAGAGATCGACACAACCACCTGGTGCACAGCCGGACAGGAGATTGTGGCATTCCGAACCCAGCTTCAAAAGCGCAAGTACGTGCACTTTTAAATAAAAAGGGTACTTATAAAAGGAGCAATTGTTATCGTTCATTCCCACGACCCTAGCGCCCTCTATTCAGAAGTGGTAACTCGAGCAGCTCATCCCTCGGGCACTTCGTTGCTCCCACTGGAGTTGTTCCCTTATTGAATACTTTAGTCTGCTCGCTAATTATGGCTGCTGCAAGCCTTCGATGAAAAGGATGAAAAACAACTCGAGTAGCTATTTTGTAGAGAAGCCTTGGCAAGACAAGATTTTGGCCCTGGGATTTAGAAATTGTGACTACCCGCGCATATTCAGTGAATGTCTCCGTCCGCGAAAAACATAAAAACGGATTCCGAGCGACGCGGAGGCGCCGGTAACGAGGCTACCTACTCTCCAACGACCGCTTCCGCGCCTCCGAAGCGGTGACATGTGGCGGAGGAGGCCCCGTCGAATAGAAGTCAGTGTTGCGACCGATTGAACGGTGTCGGTTAGTTTTGATTGCTTTGGCTACTTGTAGAGCAGTAAGAACGGTATAGGCATTTCAGAAGGTGCTTCATAAAGCCGTAGGATTGCCCTGTACGATAGCCGCTCGCTGTCCGACTCGGTTGGGCACGTACTCGTCCGTGTTAGCGTGCAAACGAGGCCTAGCAGCTTGAAACTATGCCTGGTGGCAATCAGTTCATCAAATAAACGATGTTACACCGGGAGATCGTTTCGTGGACGCAGTGACGTTTTAAGGCGAGTTAGTTTAATCGGAAAGTTATCGTGTTCGTTTCATCGACCAACCTTTCTATGCTTCATCGAAAGCGTCTTTCCGCGCATATCTCCTCGGTCGTCGGCGCGAAGGTGCCGGAGACAGAGGCGATACGAGCCGGACGAAATCGTGGCGTATGAGGACTGGCGCGAGTTCACGCCTCGAGATTAAAGTTTCACCCTGACGCTCTTTAGGCGAAAAGTATGGTCGTATACGCTTTGCGTCAATAAACATGTTGGCAAGCAATATTAAAGGTCCTCCGAGCAGAGAGATGGGTTCAGCGCGTAGTGCGGACTGTTTGAAAGCGAATTCATTTGTGGCCTATCAGAGCCGCCTGGGTAAGTCCGCTTCAGTCCAGGTACGCTTGTAGCGAACGAAATTAAACTAGTAATGCAATCCTCTTGGTTAAAAAAAAAGAAAATCGACGAAACGTTGCAGGCGCATGTGTCCACGAAATTGAGCGGTACGGCGAAGTCGTGCTCGCGTGCGTTTAATTAAGCATTACTTTATACTTTTACTTTCTTCGCGGGTTTCCGAGTGTCTTTCGGCCGATGCTGGTCGGCTCCGCGGCACGGTTTATAGTTTCAACCACGGTCGGGAATCACCAAATTTGAATTGAATTTGAACGCTGTGACTATTCACTTTTTTACAGAGCCCCGCGTGGAGGTGTTTTGTCTTGTAATGCTTTCGCTTTTGAGATCCTCACTTCGGAGTTTGGTTTTGCCCTTTGTATAACTTGTGCTCGTGGCTTCGGATGTGTTCAAAGCTGCTCTTGTGAACTTTGTCTAAAATCTTTTTTTTTCTTTTGTGCTCTGTTGTTCCTTTGATGGTTGTGTTTGCTTTAGGCTCTGAGCATTTTCATTGGTGCGAAAGTTCTACTCGCACCAATGACGATGTTTTAAATTTGTGGCTCTTTTACCTTTCAAATCTGACATATCTGTTAGTTAAATTTCAACTAGTGTTCATTTCTGCATAAAACAAAAAGTACTAATTTTTTTAATAGTAAAGCCGCCTACTAAAACCTTGAATCCAAGCTTAAGGGGACATCAAGTTTTGTGTTGCTCAGTATAACGTGACAGTACTGTTTTGCTTTTTGGACCTCCTTATTCAAGATATGAAAAGCCATAAGACACAACTTTCAGACCTTGTCGGCCTCTCCCGCTGTTTATTGTGTAGTGAAGGGGAATGGCTTTCGTTATGGCGTACCTTTTTTGCCATGTTTGTCATGATCTCAACTGCAGAGTTCACTCTCAGTGCACTTATGGTTAGGCCTCAAAATGTTTCCAGATGCATTGTATAAGTATTATCTCATTAAACATAATGATACTACATAATTCCTGGCTCAATATTATCTGCAGTCACTGATAAAAATACCGCTAATAAGATTCGTATTTAGTAATTCCACATGAAAGAACTGTGTGGCATATAATATGCATTCTTCTCATTGTAGAATGCGCAGTCCAATTTGATGTTTGGCCACGGTAGTCAGCCAAACTTTCCCAATCAAATGGCATTGTTTCCTACCACTTTTCTGTAATCTTTTTCCAGTTATGAATATTTTAATTGAATTAATGTGGCGTACAGCAGCAGGCAATATTTGGGTGTATAAGTGCATAAGATAAGGGAGATTGTCTTGAAGCGCTGAACATTTTCATGTCCACTAATAAACTAGTCAGTGCTCAGGTTTTTCTTCATATGGGCTTTTCATTAGGTATAATTGAATCGCGGGTATTATGGGCGCATATAAATAAACAATTAAGAAAAATTTATCTGTTCAAAATATTTGGTACCCATGAGACGTTTGCAATCTTATTTCAATAAGTGTGAATGATGTGCCTTCGAGCAACTCGCACAACCTCTTCATCAAACTTTATGCAAGTGAGGCAAAACCTCCGCAACTTTTGTGCTCTTAAGGTTATTCTTTATAAAAAATTTAAAAAATCTTGTGTATATAGTATAGCTAGGTTAAAGCTGAGAAATAGTTATTTTTTCGTTGTTTCTAGGACTGACCCTTGTGAATATGCAGTGTTGAACAAGATTGACATATTTTGTTGATTTTGCTTTTGGCAGTCATGAGCGTCGACATCCGCTATGAAGACAAGCACGACCCACATCGACAACGCGGAAAAAAATAGCTCTTTACGTAAAGAGGCTCCATATAGAGGTTGACACAAGCCACATCTTTTGTGCACAAAAAGGATGTGCCTGCAAAAACCCTTTGCAATTAGATAATTTGTAAGTGTATCCAACTTTTGAGTCTAAATATCAGGTAATGTGTTTCTCCTAAACACAATAACCACATGTAATGTCCAGTGGCGTCACCAGGAGTAAGTCTTATGGAATTTCGCCCCCCCCCCAAAGAAAAAAAAATCCACCCGACTCTGTACACATGCGTTTCGACCCCCTCTCTCCCTCTACACTCTAAGGCATCTATATCCCAGCCATCTCAGCCCCTCCTGAAAAAAAAAAGAAAAAAAAATTCAACTCGATTGGGATTGAGGCTTCAGTTGAAGTTCCTACCCCTCAAAGGAAAGATCAGCACGTTAGGGGCAGAAACACAAATGTGTCTTTGTCCTTAACGTTTTAGCTGACCTTTCATTTGCGTCAATGCACCATCTAGCTCAACTTCAGCCCGCACCCTACCCCTCTCTTTGTAACAGAAAGCCAGCAGTATGCGCAAGTACATTTACTAATGTTTTACAACGGTAGATGTTATGTTGAAAACGAATAGTGATTTTGGCCTAATATTTTCAAGTCGAATATTGAATAGTTGTGTTTTAAAAAAATTATCATAAGGTTGTATAACAAAAATCTATTCCGTTAAAATAATTAAAAATGAAGTTTTGTGAATGAATGAAAGCAAGTCACTTGAGTAAATCTTTTATACTAAACAAGTCAGGTACACATGTTAACAACTTCTGATGACACTTGATAGGAAAAGAAACAGCATGAATAAGGAATGCAGCTTGTCAGGATACCGCTGCCTAGCATACTTTTCCACAATAAGTGCAGTTTAACTTCAAAAACTTTACTGCAATGTAGATGTCTTGATCTAGTGCCACTATTCGTGTGTAGAAAGTGGTACCTCCATTCCAGGGTTGCTGTTTTTAACGTCCTTTCAGGTAGCCAGGACTGGTCATCATTAGAGAAATTTTTTTTTATACATCAGTCTAGTTGGAATACGCGTGTCAAAAAAATAAATTTTAAGCGAAACAAAAATTGTTTGGAGCAATATTGTTTGCGTGAGACGCGATTTAGTTGATAGTCAACTCCTTTCCACTTGATTTCTTAGCATTTCGGGTGCGGAGAGGACAGGTAAATCGGCTTGGCCATCGCGTTGAGGTGGAGAAAGCGTATGACCATCTCGCTGATGTGGAAAGTGCGTATGACCATTCCGTGACGTCATGAACTTTGCGCGCAGAATTTGAAATAAATCTCGCGCCGTCAATGTTGCTCTGAAAAAAAAAAAAATGTTTTTCGCGTAAAATTAATTTTTTTGACACTCTTGTTTTACCCAAAGTGTTTAATTTTTTTTTGTCAGGGGCCCTTTAAGGTGCAATTTACTCGTCTTGACTGTCGTTCAATTTTGCATTAATAAATTCTGGTTATGACAGACACTATGCTTTATGACAGTATTTTACATAAAGCATAGGGTTGAACCACATAGCATTGTCATTTTGGGACAGAAGTAGCCACAAACAAGAATAAAAACAAGACACGTTAGAATAAATTTGCACATGCCATGAACAGTTATCATCACGACGCAAAATATTTCTATTGCTTCATTTAAAGGGCACTTTCGGTTTGAGTTGGCCTAACACCTTCTAAATACCAATACCTTTGTACTTCATTTTTTATGTCACTTATCATATTTCAGCACACCTGCTAAGTGGACAGTGCTGTTAGCATTGGCCTAGAACTCGTGTTCAGTTGGTGAGAACACTTGTTCCAGCTGAATGCTAATGCAGCACCTTTTCCAGTCTGCCTTGCGAAGACCGGTGAGAGGTGGTAGAATTCAGCAATACTAAGGCCTTGCAACCTAGGAGTTGTCCAACTGACACAGTAGTATTTGATTATTGAGCTCTTTAAACTATGGATTTCGGGTTTTTGGGCTCCTTTGTCTCTTGAATGTTATCAAAGAAATGCGTGTGATGTAGATAAAAATATTCGACTACAGGTGGAGGGCAGACATATTGAAAAGGGTTGATTTATGAACAGAAGGTTAGGACGAAAACCAGCTGTTGGTAGTTAAGACTGTGTCTGTCCGTCCTTTCTTTTTGGCATTCTCGAAGTGTTTTGACTATGTTCAAGGTTAGTTTAGCTCGTTCCTTTCAATTTCCGGAAGCTGCAAGCATCCTCGCCCCCAACTGAAGATTGACATTTCATAGCCGACCACATGGACGCAACGAGAAGAGAAAGGAAGGAAACGGCTACGGATATGGAGATTTATGAACAATGCACGGGAGAAGACTTTTCAAGCAAAGAGAGCACACCAGCACGCGCCCCACAATGTCCAATATTGTCTACGACTATCCAGCCCTAAAGTTCACAGACCAGATAATATGTTACTCACTATTCTTAAAACTCCGCCTGCGTGAAATGATGTCGCTCGTGCTTTTAGGAGCAGTAAGTACCCTGTAAGACCACCACCACAACCATTATGGCGCATTCACACTGCTAGCGAATGGGAGCTCCCGCAGAGAGAACCCATTGGTTAACGACGACGCGGTTGGGAAAAATGTTCCCCAACACGCAAATCTGCTTTGCGGTTGCGGCTCCACTTCTGGCGTAAACGCGACGTTAGTCTTGTCATGGTGAAGCCTGGCACCATGATGGGCCTCCTTTTCATCCCATGGCATCAATTATGATTTCGTTACAACTAATAAATCACGTTTTTTTCGCATTTTCTTTATTTTAAAGAACAGTTTACAAATATCTTCAACTAAACTGAAGGTGTGAAAATAATTTTTCTTACAGATCTTTGCAGTTTTTTTCGTATTAGTACTGGCGTCAAGGCAAAGGAGCGATTTATCGATGTGGCCTCGGAGAACCTGCCAAATGTTTTCATGGTGACTGAGAGAAACCAAGACGGTCCTGCTCTGCAAGGTCATCGTGTCATCGTTTGTCTACCTGATGCAGAAGATATAAAAAAGGTGCAGTTTAGCCTTTGTTGTATTACACTTCTCTTTTTCAGCACACTTGCAGTAAATGAAGCCGTTGTTCTTCTAGTACTATTAATGTACTTCCAAGGGCTCAGCTTATGGGTTGGCACAAACTACGGGCTCTCAGACAAGTATTTCATTACCCGACCCTGCCCTCATGCACATGAGTATGTGCAGAAAGCATGGTAACCAGTTTTATGACCGACAGCGGGCTGGTGTGAGAGCATACCCAATGTGATAACAAGGTTTAAAACTGCACTGCCTCGCCAACCTGCTGGAAATTTTCAACAGAACAAGAGAGCAAGCACACTGTCCTTGCCCTGTTTCTCAATTCAGTGGAGATTATTCAAGTTCAACATACTTTGAAAAAAAATAATAAATCTCTTCATAGGACAGTTCTTGCTTACCTTTTTTTATAGCTGCATTATAAGAAAATACTTGCATTTTAGATATATTTTTGAATGGCTAGAAAAACGAACAAATACCTTTATTGTTTGGGATGATCCTCGTGCTGAGCGAGATTTGTTGCAGCTGAGGTGTGTTCTTGAGGAAAGAGCAGTTGCCGTGTAACCTGGTAGTAGAATTGTGGTACAGGCAAGTAGCTTTAAGAAAAAAAAAAAAGAGCAGATGAAACTATACTAAAAAAATAAACAACAATGCAAATTATATGAACACATTATAAGAGCAAAGTTGCGTTTCGAGCGGAAATGAATCGACGACATGCGACCCCTATGGCACACATGGTGCTTGAGACATAGGAACGGGGCCTTGTAGCCGTGGGCTGACATATGCGACGTCACCAACCGGTGACCCACAACGGAGTGAACGTGTTAAGTCATTGGTTCATGTTTGGCAGCCCCCTATTTCTACTACATGAGAAAGAGTTGCAGTGTGGAATGAAAATTCAACTGGGGGTGAGGAGCAGATCTGTTGAACATGGTTGTTTGTTGCTTGCAAGTTTGAGCAGTTTGAGGCATCTCCGGTCATGTCAGAGGATCGACACAGCATTGCTGGCTACATGGACGCAATGAAAAGAGAGATGAAGAAAACAGTTTCTTACAAGTAAGTGGTGGAAGACGCCAAGGGAAGGACCATCCAGGCCGGGAGGAACCTTATCAGCTCGGCCCTCTCAGTCACCGACATCTTAGAAGATTATCCTGCCCTTAAGCTCGCAAACCAGGTAATATCTTGCGTAGTGCCATCAGAAGTCTACATGCCTGTAACAGTGAATGCAAGGCTTCTTTTGAATTAATGCACAATGCATTTTAGGGCTGGCTTCTAGGTCTCGAGCATCACGAGAGGTTGAAACGGAAAGCAACACGGCCAGGTTTCTTCGCAAAAATCACTTTGTCCCTTGGTGGGAATCGAGCCACCAAACTTTCGTCCAGTAGTCTGATGCTCTACGCCTGCGCTGTCTGAGCGGCGAGGAAAAGTGTTTTTTTAGCCATTGAACAGGCTTTTGTTCCTAAGACGGCTAATAATAAAAATAACAATTAGAGGACGCTGGCAATGGAGAACTGATTCTTTTGGGACAACTTTATCCTCCAGAGCGGACGTCATAGACTTTAAAGTAATATCAAGGAAATTAATGACCTAAACTTTGCTAATTTACGTTTTAAATATTTTGCTTCACCTGGCACACGATGCCTCGTTGGCTCCGAGGCAAAGTGCCGGCCTACGGATCCCCAAGTGATGGGTTCGAAATCCGGCTGAGGTGCCCGCAATCTGTTGGAAGCTTATTGTGGAGAAGGCACTGCCCGGATAAGGTCCATTTTTTGTGTTGTTTGTGTTCCTCCTTGGCCTAGAAGTCAAACCACGTGGTGAAGTTTGAGTACCCGATCATTACCAGGTCTGGGGAAGATATTCCAGCTGCTGCAATGACCAACTTAGCTTCGATTTGTCTAAACAAATATTTGGGTAACTGGTTTGCGGTGTTAGATTTAGGGAGAGCGTATTGTAACTGTTTCAGTTAGCCTATCATTGGTTACCTGCATCTGCTGTACAGGGTAGTCCTCTTTTTTTTTTGTTAGAAGGACTTCGACTTCATGATTTGTCTTAATTTTCAACCTTTGTTTCAGACGTGCCCTGCACTCTTCTCGTCGCAGTCTGTCCCGGGATATCAACTGAGCGCTGCAGTGTGCTCTTCGAAAATATGGCCTATAGGCTATTGGCTATGAGGCAGAAGGCCCTTTAGAATCTGTCGCACTTTGTTTCTGCCTGGCATGGGTTTTGGACCTTTAGTACTTTGCTAAATATTGTCGCACATTTTTTTAGAGACTTGTAGGTCTCAAGCACAAAAAGCTGGGCTGTATGGGTACAGGGATGGTGACCACCCTGAATTTAAAGACGACCAAAAATAACTGAAGCTTTTTGTTTTCTAAATACTGCTAAAGTGTGTTTCTCCTGGGCGTTTGTTATGTGTTTAAGGAATACATTAGCATTTAAAAGGGAATTATTTTTACTTTCTTGTGCATTCTCTGAAGATCGAAACCCATGCCATATTTTTTATTTATAAATATACTAGTAATTTTACTGTCACATAACTTCATGATCGGGAGCGTTTTCACTAAGGTGTTTATTTTCGATAGTCATTTCTATTAAGCAATAAAAAAAAGAACATAAAAAACAGCGGTCTCTTGGCAGCATGGTTTGTTTCCAAGTTTTCTTCTTATTTTTGAATTGATAGATAGGGTGCCTACAATACATTTTAGTGCTGTGAAACGTGCCAGAACAATCTGGTCCTGCATGTAGAAAGCTCAACGTTACACCGACTGTGAATTTTTCCTGCAGAAATTTCAAGATGTAGCTCCCTTCACATAAAAAAGTAACACCAACAAAGAGTCCAGTGTCAATAGCAGTCATGTTTGCAGACGACAGAATTAGCGATGGTTGGTAACTCCTGATTGGCACAACGAGCACATGAAAGAGCGCCTTCTGCTTGCTGTGCTTAGAACAAAATGACGTCACAATTTACTAGCATCCCTAACTCTGCAAGTATGCCCGCCGTAGGCCCTGGGAAGTTGGTCTAATTTTTTTAGAGGGAAGATACAATTACTTACAATTTCAACAGATAACACGCATATCCAGCGAAAGCTTAAAGGAGCTGTGCAACGATATTCAATTGGAATGTTTTTCTCTCTACACGAGCTTACTGGCACACCTGGGACTCAAGGATACTCACACGCAACACCATTGGCCAAGAAACTCCTTTGTTGCGGTGTAATTTCAAGGACAAAATCGACCATTTTCATTCAATCTCTCCTTTGCAAAATTTGATGACGTAACTCGGGGATCGCAGTACACCCAAGTGACGATATTTGAATGCGGTTTATAGATTGGACCCGAGCATTGCATGGACACTCGACTTGGGCTCGTGACAATTGCTAGCTCGAGAAGCATTCGGGTTGTGACCCGTGTCCAATCGCTGCAACGACGACAACAGCCGAGCCATAACAATGTCTGGAACTCAGCGCGTGTCCTGCGCTTTGCCAACCCCAGCGCCTGGCTATGACCAACACTGGCGGCATATAATCGGCTCCAGATCACGTGGCCGCTTGTTCTGGCTGCGAGTTGAGGGGGTGAACGCTGCTCGTTTTTCTTAAATTTTTTTCTGGGACTTCTATTGGCGTGGGGTGAAAAACGAACGCGTGTTTCATAGGTCATTAACGTTAGGGATCCGTTTTAAGCGGTATTTGTGCACAGTACAAAAATTGTTGCACAGCTCCTTTAAACTTTTAATGTGCAGGCATCAATTTTTCGGGCTCGTTCCGCAGAACTAAGAACCATTGGACACACCTATATATGCTAGTATTGTTAAATTTTGGCAAGTACTTCAGTGCGAAGATGGCAGTAGTTTTTAGAGCGCAGTCTTAGGCGCCCGTTTCCGGCTTGAGCGGCGTCACCGTCGCCGTCGGCGTCGGCGTAACCGCGCGGTGCATTATGGGTAAATTTCCTCGCTAAATCTAGCGGAAAAATTTCCCCGCTAATTCTAGCGGAATATTTTCTCTGGGGGTAACGTGACCCGGGGGGTCACGTGATCCCCCGCCGAGGTCACGTGACATCCCCAGGTCACGTGACCACACCCCCAGGTCACGTGACCCCCCTCGATAACACGTGATCCACAGTACCCTTCATCCTCCTCCTCAAGAGTTGCACTCTGATTCGGAGTTACAGGGAGTTGTAAACGGATTTCATATTTTGTATACTTTCTTGATGTGTAATTGTTTTTATTTCCAGTGTTGTGTAGTTCCAGAATAAATATATTTCCACAATGAAAGTGCTAACTTGTCTACAGATTGCTGCTGTAACTTTGTTTCGTAAAACAGTGATGTTGGCTGGTGAAGCCTGCTTCTAAATTCTACGAGTGTTGTCCGACTATCTCCAGTCTTCACGGGCATCATTAGCTTTTAGATGGGGATAGGACATGATGCTGCTTGTTCGGCAACACAGGCTTGTTTTTATCCAAATAAAGGTGTGCGATTTTTCAGACGCACTGCAATATTCCTGCCTTTTAGCTGTGAACGGGAGTGAAAGGTCTGCAGTGTTGAATACCTTTCTGTTTGGAAAAGACAGTTTGTGCAACTTTTCAGAAGATATACCTCTTCAGACAAGTTGCACACTCTGCCTTTTCGGAACAGGAAGCCATTCAATGCCGCAAACCTTTCACTCCTATTCACTGCTCAAGAGTCTCACTACTAGAAACTTTGTTTCTAAAAGTGTCAATATTCGTCCACAAGGAGATTAAAGGTACTCCCCCCTTGTCACGATCGAATTCGTGTCTAAGAGTGTCAAAATTTATTCTCAAAGGTACGAAATCTGCTCCCTCAATACAGAAAAACTCATCGACAAAGGAATGAAAGTTACTCCCTTGCTACTAGAAAAATAGTCTCCAAAGGCGTCAAAATTGATCCTTAAAGGGATGCAAGTCACTCCCCCCTCACTATAGATATTACATATCTAAGTGGCAAACTTAATCCTCAAAGGGACGAAAAGTTAGTCGCCAATCAAAAGGTTAGTCTCCAATCATAGGACCGTTGATCCTCAAAGGGATCAAAATTAGTCCTCCAATTGTGGACAGGACGGCGTATTGGGATTTTTAATTTTTCTACTTCCTCGTCTAAGCCAAGCAGATGGCGCGACTGTGCGCCCTGCTTGGCTTAGTCCAAGCAGGGCGCACACTTATCGTGCCTTTTGTTCTTCTTTCTGCTTTCGGGTTAGATCAAAGCCCTCGTCAGGTGGAACGTCCCGTTGAACGGGCGAGGGGACCGGGCCTTGTGAGAGTTGAGTATTTCCCTGTAGCAGTGCCCTCGCGGCCCCGTCCGCCCGCTCGTTCCCTGGAACGCCTGCGTGGGCCGGAATCTACGCGATGGTGATTGTCGAGCCCCGGCTTGGCGAACCAGTTCGCGGATGCGCGCAACTGTAACGTTGCATGTGCTCGGCTGCTGTAGTGCACGCACCGCCTCTTGGGAGTCGGTGTATATTCGAGCTTCTGTAGTTTCTGTTCGTGGCATGAACGTGGCTGTCTGAACGGCAAACAAAACTGCCAGAAGTTCCGCCGTGCAGCTGCTCTGTGTACGAGGCTGCGAGCCTCGGCCATTTTATTGGATTTCTAGGTTACATGACATGTATACACATGAGTATACCTCCAAACTATTATTCATATTAGTGGCGTCACCTGGCCACGGCGTAATGCATCCCTGTATTACTACAAGGCAATACATCTGACGTGATTGAAAGCGCAGCGAAACATTTGCCCTCTCAACTATACCTATGAACTACACCTATTAATAGATTCCGAATTAACGCAAAAAAGGAACAAACAAGGTGCATGCTACCCCGGGCTATAATATTGCAATTGAATTTAACCTGAATATAATTTTAAGTGGGGATGTAATTGAGGTTGTAAAGCCCTTCAAGATATTAGGTGTTATTTTTACAGGCAACTTATCATGTACTAAACGCGTCGACTATATCTATCTTTATATATATATATATATATATATATATATATATATATATATATATATATATATATATATACATACATATATATATAAAAAAGAAAGAACGAGAAAGGCTGTAGGTACATTGTCCAGATACCGCACAATTTCCCCCCCGTCAATTAAGATCATTTTTGAAGGTCTTGTACAGTCATAGTTTTTGTATTGTCTTCTAGTATAGGGTACCACTGCCCTGCAGAATGCAAAGAAGAGACTGACTCTGCAAAAGAAAAAGCAGTCAGACTGGTCGCAAATGTGTCATACTTCTATCCCACAGATGCTTTTTACTCCATTGAAGCTTGGTAAAGCTACGAATCTACATTATTACCGGCTCCTATATTCGTATAAAGCAGCACTAAAATAAAAGTAAGTTTTTTTTTTAATTTTTTTACAAATATCCAACTTAACTAAATATACTATCAGCCATCACACAGGGCTATGCGAAAAGTAAAGTACCTACCCCGCACGAACCATGATATCGCATTCATCATCAGTCTACCATCTTTACTAAACACGTTGAATCATAGCAGCCATAGTTGTCTATTTGATGACTTCATGTTGATATTATCTACCTTATAAAATATTTCTTTTTATAAAAACGTATTGTGTCAACTAATGCTAAGACAAAGATACCTCTGTACATAAGTAAATGGGCAAAGTATTTAACTGTGTTAGATAAGCCCTGTACGCGAACAGCCGCGTTGAAACTGGGGCCTTGTCAAGCTGCATTTGTAGCAGCTTTTGTCCCAGCTACCATCTATCTCTGCGAAGGAAAATAAAATTGATTCATTGATTCATTGATTTCAGACCTTACAAACTATTTGGAGGAAGGGGAGAACCACCCCCTGCTCAGTCTTCCGAACAGCTCCGGCGCGACCACTGAAGATAAAAAATTAAACCCGGCCCACCCCCCCCCCCCCCCAAAAAAAAAAAAAGAAAAAAAAAAGAAACACAAATCAGCGCTTGCGGATTTTTTCTGCATGCCGTCCGCATGAAAAACGTGAAAACGCCATCCTATGTTCAAGTTTTCCTGCCATGCTTCTCCTAATCTCACGTGGTTCTCGGCCGCGCTGTGAATGGCCAGCGCGGATGCAGTCGCGCTGCCGTCGCAAAAAAATTCTGACCTTCTGGATGCCTGTTGCTCTGCCGCTGCAGCTAGCAAAGCGACGCGGCGTCTCACAAAAACCGTGCAGTACAGTCAAAGCTAGAGGGGAGAGAGTGTGTCCCGACCTGTTCAAAAAGAGGGAAAGGCAGAACGGGGGAGTCCCAGACTTTTCTCCTTTTCCTCCTTTCCCTCCTCTTGAACCGGCTGGCATACGCTGTCTTCTCTGTAGCTCTGGCTGTACTGCACGGTTTTAGTGAGGCGGAGTATAGTCGCAAATTCGCTGCATGTGAAACGCTCATAACGCCGGGGCTTTGCGCGCGACGTGTGGTGTACTCCTTCCCTAGAGAGCCTGTATTACTGAGAGCTTCTAATCGCTTGATGGGGGTAACGTGGTTTATGGGCCGCATTGGCAATACGAGCTTCGAGGAGGTAACGGAAGCATTGATCATCTGCAAGCATCTCCGCCTTTCCTCATGTTTTCCTCGTCGCCATAAGAAAACGTGGCGCATGCGCACGATCACCGCAGGAGGTGTCCGCCATTATGCTGCAAACGTTCCCCATGATTTCAGATGGATCCTCTCTTCAGTCTAGGCTTTCTCTCCTGCCCCTGAAGCAACGACGGTGGCACGCGCAACCTCTTGGATGGCGGCCCCCATTGAATCTTCCTCAGTCCGACAGGTGCAGAGAATACAGGAGGAATTGTCGGTGCTTACCTGCCCACATCTTTCTCCTGTACTTTCAGGCAATGATAGTTGCCTGACGACAGGCATAGAGAGTCATTACGAAATGTAAGCCTCGGCACAGTAAACTCCTTACACACTGCTTTGGTGACTTCGTAGCGGTCGTAACCCCAGAGGACCCTGGCCGTTGCAATTCCTCTTTACCTCCTGGTCTTTGCCTAATCCTTGGCCACGAAAAAAAAAAGAAAAAAAAAACTTTAAGTGTCAGTGGTTTCGACATTGGGAAACTTTTCCAGTTCGTCTGTCTATACCCGTTTTCACGTCAAGAACCGTAGTAAAAAAAGTCCGGCTCCTCGCTGAGCGTTACTGATTTCCTCCTTTATGTAGCTAATTAAGGCATATGTAGGCGAATTCTAGATTATATATACGTTCTCTTATCAAGACGTACACGTTCCAAACGCCAAAAGCATCGCTTTTTCCTCCTAAAACCAAATCTCGTAAGAACTACTTCGGACCGCGTATGAACGATGCGCAAAACTTTATTTTTTCTTGAGGTGAAAACGGGTATAGTCTGTAATTTGTTTTGTCATACCTACCTCCACTACATTTATCGACTTTTGAGAACTTCATATGTTGCTGCCCACCCGCTATGAAATATGGGTTCACAAAGTATAGGAATCACGTACGTTGTGTTGTAGCCAGTGCACAGCGGATAAGCGTCGTCTTCATTGGGGAGGCCCGTTGTGCCTGCTTCATTCAACCCTTGCGGTGGTTGAATGAAGCTGGCACAACGGCGCCAAAGAATGGGGATGCCAAATATTGGGCAGACGTTAACAATATAAAAGAGGTTGTGCCCTAGGACAGCTGGGGATGTTTCAACGAGCCTGGCACAGAACCAACGTTACTCGAACCACTCAGTTGGGAAACTGCCATAGAGCCTGCTTTCAAAAAGTGGCATCGATCCGTACTCGAGAACCGAGCTAATGGCGATCGCAACGCCGCCATTTCTCCTGCAGCGGCTACTCGATGAACTGCACGGAGTACCGCATTCGATAGCGTCCACTGTGACTTATATTTGGCTTTAATCAGCCATTTTGGCGCAAAAACATATCAGGGGTTTCAGGGCGCTACCCCCGCCTCCTAAGCGGACGCGCCGCGAATTACTACCGAAGTTACAGTGTAAAACATTTTCACCCCATTTTACGGGCAAAAGTTGCGGGTTCAATATTGCCGGTATGGTTTGCCGTAATCGAGAAACTGGACTGTTCGTAAAAACAAGGCATATAATTTTGTAGAATGACGGAACGTCTGTAGCCCACATTACGGACAGCTATCCGAAGGAATTGTGAAAGCTGTCCGCGCTAAATAGCGAAGGACTATACCTTTCCACCTTATAAGGCCAAAGCCACGAGCCATCCGTACCACGTGCACCTCCTATACATCAGGCGACTCACCTGGCAGAGCTCTAGATCTGCCAGGGGTGTCACCTGACGTATCAGAGGTGCAGGATTGGTGCGGATGACTCGTAGCTTTGGCCTTATATAAGGCGGAAAGGTAGAGTCCTTCGTTATTTACGGCAGACAGCTTCCATATTTCGTACGGATAGCTGCCCATAATGTGGGCTACAGACGTTCCGTCATTCTACAAAATCATATGCCTTGCTTTTACGAACAGTCCAATTCAAAAAGACGTAAAGGTCAAGTGTTTCATTATTTGGTGCGAAAAGCTTCCATGTTCAAGCAAGCCTAAGTCACATGAAGCTGTTGGAGTACAGGTTGCTATGGAAAGTTCATAGCTCCGTCATTTAATATATGAAATTGAATAATTTTTCATCCTCAGCCAAAACATACAAGAGTTCATGTTTCGCAAAAGAAAAAGAGCACACAACCTGTACTTCTTATTGCCAGGATTTTGTTTGTGTGAGCTCAGGTGTTCCTATAGACGGCAGCTCAACAAACGAACCAATTAAGAAGTTTCGCCACAATACCTTTATTGAAAGAAGGCATGCCTTGCTTTAACTCTGAAGAAAATTTACATTATAGTTGTCACCTTGTGCTGGCCATTTAGATGCCCCTCCATGCTTGTGCTTGTAGTTGTTATTCAATTAAAGATTTCTTCGGTATCTTCATGGTGCATGTAAGGGCCGCTTGAAATAAAGAGCAGAAAAGGATTCGAAATCAATACACAATCGCAACAAATTGTATATAACATACATGGTTAAAGTTAGCGAGCAACGTGCTTACCAACTAGCCTAGCTCCCCGCCTTACTACTGTACATGACATATAAAATAAACCTTCCATAAAATGAACCAAAGTAAAACTTTGCATTGATTTGAATACCGAACACAACAAGTGCTTGAGAAATAAAACTAGCCAATTAAAATTGCCCAACTTTTCAGTGATATTAAGCACATTGGATTGAGCCAGATCCTTTAGTGTATACAGTAGGCTCGCGATAATTCAAACTCGGATATTTAATACTTCTGGTTAAGTCACACATTTTTCAAAACTTTGATTGACCCGCTACGTTTTCAATGTATTCATAAGCCGCTTGACTCATGCTTTTTGTTCTTGCAGCACCGTCGAGCACACTTCTTTCCGAGCACCGGTTCACTGCGGAGAAGCAACACCCAGGGAGCTTGCTTCCGCTGGTGTTGCTTCTCCGCAGTGCACCAGTGCTTGGTAAGAAGTGCGCTCAACGGGGTTAAAGCAGAGCAGAACCGTATATAGACTGTTTTACTGAAAGAGGGCGAGAGATAAAAGGGGAAAGGGCTACCGGCGCTTTCCGCCTTGCTGGAGCGTTAAAGACAGCGAAAGTCCCAGATGAGAGGCTTTGCCGTTGTTCGGTGTAGGCGTTGCCCGAACTTCGTTCGTGCTTTCTTCTCTGTTTTAAACCCGCAAACTTAATTAGAGCCACGGGCTTGGATGGCGACAGTTCCCCGGGACACCATTGGTCGGTTATACGGTGCACGAATAACGACAGAAAGTGTCGAATACTGTGCGAGAACCTATGTAGCTTGCACGAAATCCGGCAAGCCGAGTGCGACTGCAGTGTCTTTAACCTCATTCACTTTCCACATGATCCCGATTTCCGGCAGTAGTGGCTTGCGTCCCTAAATCGAAAAGACTTTTCCCCAACGCCATCCCCTCGACTGTGCTCGGAACATTTTGTGAATGGAGTGGCCACCACACTTAACGCTGTACCATCGATGAACACGAGGTGCACTCGCAAGGTCCGTGCAAGTTTTCTCCTGATAATTGCGGCTTCAGCTTGTAACTTTTTGTAAGTGAATTTATTTTAATATTTATATTTCGAAGTGGTAACACTGACTCGATTTTATTATCACAGCACTTAGTTGAAGGCCGATTTCCGCCGCCGGGTGTGGCTGGCAACTGTCAAAAGGTTAGTTCTATCGCTTTGCCTGAATCGCAATCTCCTGTGCAATACCAGAGAGCCATGAGCCCATGCTGACCGTCACAATGCGACTAGAATCTTCTTATTTTCAAAATTAGTACATAATGTAGCTGGAAAGGAACCTTCAATTTCTGTTGGTGAAAGTTGAAACATGCCCATGCATAGATGTTTATAAACGTTGAATGCTCATGCATCGGTGTTTATAAACATTTTATTTGAGGATCCTGTGCCGACGAGTGTTTTTTTTTTGTAGAGAACTGAAAACAGCAAAGTCGACATGGGCCTATTGCCGGAGCGAATCGATCAACGGTTCGAAATTGATGCATGAGCATATTTCAACTTTTAGCAACAGAAATTGAAGGTTTCTTTCCGGCTACATTATGTACTAATTTTGAAAATAAGAAGAATCTAGTCGCATTGTGACGGTCAACATAGGTTCATGGCTCTCTGGTATTGCTCGGGAGATCGCGATTCAGGAAAACCGATAGAACAAGCTGTTTGACAATTTCCAGCCACACCCTGCGGCAGAAATGAGCCTTCAACTCAGTGTTGTAGTTTATAAAATTGAGTCATTGTCAAACTTAAAAATATCAATATTAAGATAAATTCAGTTACAAAAAGTTACAAGCTGCAGCAGCAATCGTCACGAGAAAACTTGCACGCGCCTTGCGAGCGTACCCCATGTTCATCGACGGTACAGCGTTAAGTTCGGTGCGCGCTCCATTCACAAAATGTTCCGAGCACGGTCGAGAGGATGGCGTTAAGGGAAAATCTTTTCAGTTTACGGACGCAAACCACTGCCACTGCAGATTGGGTTCATGTAGAAACAGCCGCACTCGCCTTGCCGGATTCCGTGCAAGCTACATAGGTCCTCAGACAGTATTAAACGCCTTCTGTCGTTATTCGTGTACCCTAAAACCGAGCAATGGTGTCCCGATGACCAAGGGACTGTCGCCATTGATGCCCGTTGCTCGATTTAAATTTGGGAGCTTAGAACAGAGAAGAAAGCGCAAACGAAGTTAGGGCAATGCGGATGCCTAACACTGGGACGCAGATCGAGGGCTTGACAAGCTCTTTGGGCCAACCAGAAGCCGAAAAGAATCTCCTAGTCATGGTAGCGAGAAACAGTTTTGATAAGTGCGTAAGGGTTAAATGCAGTACCTCTTCATGATTATGGTGCACGCAATGTTTCGATTATGGTTATGCAAAAAGATTAAAAAACGATTGTGTCACTTGATTTCTGTTTTGCTCAAACAAAGTCGGATTGCTTCCACGGCAGATTCCCGGCGCTCGGATTATGTCAATCGTTCTGTTAGTCGTGAATGCTTTTTATATCTTCTATATATTTATGTATCTTCCACCATGATGTTGCATGAACGTGATCGAAAAATCATGTGGACCATATTTCCAGTCACCGAGAGTTACCCCGACGCACTTATTAATTTTGTTTCTCGCAACCACCGCCAGGGTATTATGCGCAGCTTCTTGTTGGCCACATTTGAGTTTCTGAAAATGCCCTGCAACATGCCCAGCCCTCCTTCGGCCAATGGTGCTTCCTCATTTGCCTCGTATACATTCCAAGACGCCACCCGATTTGCAGAAATTAAGCCTTGTCCGCCGATCCACGATAAAGCTCCCTGATTCACTCACCAAGTGCCTCGCTTGGTGAGTGAATGCTGGGTTACTTCCGCCAGCAGGATACGGCCAATCTTAGAAAGTGAGTTTTGAAGTGAATTATTTCTTTGTGTGTGTGTCTCTTGGTGGGTGCTGGTCTACATCTATGTGCGTCGTGCCCGCGGTCGTTCGTGCGTGTGCAACTTACGTTGACAATAGAAAATAATTTTTTACACCCCATTCATTCTATCAGGTCTGGTACTGAGGAGCAGTACGCCGAGAGGGACCAAGGATGGTGTACAGTCTGCAAAGGTCAATTTCGGCAGAAGAAAATGTTCATGGTCTGCACCTGTAGGGGAATTTTATGCTGAAAGCCACTAACTTTCTGTGGATGGTCTTCACCTAACGCATAGCCCACATAGATGAAATGTGCAAATTGAAGCCAAGGCCTATCTGTTCCCTTGCCTCCGGTTGCGTTCCCGCAATCTCAGTGCTCGTGCAGTGACAGGTCGCTTCCGTGACTTTTTTGTCAAAAGCTCGAGGGTCACCCAATGCAGAAAGCACCTGTGCGACAAGGAACCGCACACGTTCGCTTTCACGCTGACTGCACACACAAGAACACGTCATAAACGCTCCGAACAGAAAGGACTGAAAAATTAAAACGAGTGAGCGAGCACTCACCAATTAGACTCATATCCACAGCTGGTTCCATGGGCACGCCGGCACCTAGGACACTTCTTTTTTCCAAGAACGTTCTTCGATGTCTGTTCCTAAAGTCTGAAAGCGCCCGAAAGTTTTGAAACTCGCTTCGTTTTTGATAGTTTTTGTGTTTTGTTACGATGGCGATGGCGATGCGGCGATGTTCGTTGGTTCCGAGTTACGACCAAGTTTATTTGACGCAACGTAAATTTTTTTATTTTAGTCAACTTAAATTGAAACTTTCAGACACAAAAAAATTGTTTCAAGATTTATACAATTATTTGTAATAAAGCATGTTGAAGCGCATTGTGTACTAAACCGAAGCGACCGAAGCTTGGCTTCGTTTCATTTTAACATGGCGGCAACCACCGTTGGGCCGTGTACCGTGCTCGACCTATTTGCTGTGCATTGGTTGTCCTGTTATCCACCTCCCGCGATCGGCGTCAGCCACAAGCATGCTGTCTAAGTATTAGTGATGGGACGAATCACCGAAGATTCGGATTCGGACAGATTCGGAAATTTCCGAACTTCCCGCGACGAGTATTCGGCAGATTCGGAGATTCGTCCGATTCGTCGCTGGTTGGAGACGGCAGCGTGAACCTTGTCGTAAAGCCCGCGAACGAGGTCAGTTGTGTTTCTTTTTAGGTACTGTTATTGCATATAACCAGATTTCGTCTTGTTTTTTTTTTTCAATGTATGGTATGTATACGGTACTGTCATTCTAAACCCTGGCACGCGCCCAGGTCCAGCTGAGTTGATTGGTGTGGTTGACGTAGGCCTAACCAATGCACGGTCTTGGTTTCTGTGCGGCTTCGCGGTGATCAGTAAAATGTAGCGATATGCTGTGTATTATACATAATGTGGCGCAACGCACAATAAATTCATTTAAGCAAGGAAATGCTTCGTCTCCTTCTCTAGACCTGCGTATGTCTGTACCTGTAAGACGCGAGAGCGAGATGAATGTTGCTCGTCACAACTTTGACCGCGTACCGGCACCGGTGGCGAAGAAATACGGCGCTAATTCGCACTGCCGTTTCTCCGTCCTCGGCAGCAAGTTTCGCTTACGAGAACTTTATTTCGTGAAAAAGAAACACAACACAGGGGTGTCCAACGCGGAAACAAACACTACTAAATCGGATATCATTAACCAGAAAGGTACAAATGCAGTACGGGAGATTAATTGAGGAGTTTCAGCGATGGTGTCACCGCCCTGGCGGCCGGTCGCCGAAAGAGAACGAGGGGGATAGGTTCGCTGGGCGTTGGCTTTGTGTAAATGCGTTGGCCCCGAACGTAGGCTTATAAACTTCGGCAGCAAGAATATTACGCGGCTCTAGTGTTCCGGTACGAGCAACAGAGATGACATGAACTGCTACGACTAGCTACGACCACCCGCCGCAGCGATGCAGGCGTCGAAGGAGCGCAACCTGTGTACTACGCAGTCAGTCGCCGTCGCCCGACGCAGGTAGTTTGGCATTCAGGGCTTTCCGCCCCCGGTTCTTCGCTTGTACTTGGAACCGAGTATTATTCCCTGTGCTTGTGTATGTGCTCAGTGGCTGGATATGGACCTCATAGAGCAGAGTTCTTCAGACTTGACAGCGACTCAAAGTTGACGACGGAGGGGCTTGCAGCAACGCTTTCGGTTGGTGCACGGGTGCGACGACTAGACGGATAAATTTTAAGATTGCTGCTAGCAAGGTTGTGCCATAGTCGCTTTATGTTGATACGATTTTGAGTGTAAGTACTCCGTGCAAAGGCGAATCTATCGCGTTTCTAATCCATCTTTGTTTTTGCTGTTGTTTTTAGCACGCACGACCGATTGAAAATGCTTCTGTACCGATCACGGAGTGAATGTCTTCGGCCTTACATTGCGGAACGCCCAATAAAAAGTCACATTCGTTCAGCGAGAAAACTTCCCTTTCGAGTGACCTTCTTTGATTGATAATTTCGCCCGTAATTGAGTGCTTTAATCAACACGATCGATTAAGTTTGCTTCCCTAGTTAGGACATTTTTGTGCCACGTGCGACACTAATGCTTGGCACGATGTATGCCACTGGTGGTATTGTGAATTGGTTTACTTCTAAAGCTAACAGTATGAGAGGTGGGACCGTTCAATTTGCTAAAAATGTGATAATATGGGGATTTCGTTGCATAACTAGCGTTTTACGTTTAAGATTGATACGAAACATGCTCATGTGATGATGCATGTCTACAGCATAAACTTTGCAGATCCAGAATGGATGTGCTATAGGCTACAGGCTCAAGATTTTTAATGGACCAAATTGGTGATTACACGGCAATAAATATTGTGGTGGAAAACTGCCCATTGACTCGGTGAGTTTTGCTCGTAACCATTGGTGTGATGTTTGCAAATTAGGTAATGGCACACCTTTTCCCTGACCATCTGGCTTTAAGGAACATTGCATCTAGATGTGCTTAAATATCTTTATTTCAAAGTTCAGTGGACCCCTCTGCATCTGTACAGGAAGGCACTCTCAAGCCACAACAAACAGCAGTAAATATACAATGCATAATAACAGGCACCAGTGTCCAGGTGTACAGTCCGCAGAAGCCAATTTGAGCCTAAAAATGTTTTTGTTTTGTTTAGATTGTTTGCATTTGGTGTATAATTCGCAGGGCCCGATTTCCGCGCCCAGTGCATAGTCCGACAAGCTGATGCGTTGCGTCTTCGTGCTTTTTTTCCTGGGTGGCATTTTCTTCAGAAGTTCTTCGGCGAACGCTATTGAGCCTGAAGAACTGCTCTTGAGGCCCATATCCAGCCACTGAGCACACACAAGCACAGAAAATAACACTCGGTGCCAAGTACAAACGAAGCACCTGGGCGAAAAGCCGTGAATGCCAAACGAGCAGCGTCGGGTGACGGCGACTGACTGCGTTGCGCCCCTTCGATGCCTGCATCGCTGCGGTGGGTGGTCGTTGCTAGTCGTAGCGAGATGATCTTCACTTCAAGCAAGAAATCTTGCCATACCATAGTCAAGATATGTGCGCAAGTGTTCGACGACGTGGGCTCTCCCACGTTGGTGCAGTTGTCATGAGAAAGGTGCATATCTACAATGTTGCGTGTTTGATGCTGAAACTATGACGCATACTTATCTAAACCTAAATTTATCAATCTGCGGCTACAAACATTTTTGTTGACGTTGCTTAGATGATGTAACCATTCAGGCCTCGAATTAAATGGTGTTGCGAACTCTTCGGTTGTGTATGAAAACCTATTTGCCCTAATAAAAGACATTTTGAAAAGGACACATGTCTTTTGATGATATATGTCTTCCAATTTACAATGCAGAAGCAAACAGAAAATCAGCTGCATACATCTACCACTTAGCATAAGCACCTTTTGCAATTCATTCTTGAGCACACTCAAATATCAGCTTAGGTTGCTCTTGTATTAGAAGCTTTGCCCTGTTCTGTAAAAAGAAAACAGTTAAAAACGCTTTACCTTCGTTCTCCTCCTCGCATTTAATACAGACTTGTTTGTCAGCAGATCACACACAACAGATATCACCGTGGCACATACAACTCGAATGACCGATGAGACTATTGCTATTACAATAAAGCTTTCCACAAGAGCCAAAAAGAGGCTTGTAGGGGTGCACAAGCACATCGAAATGAGATTGGCGCTTCCGGGGCTTGTTTACATTATCCGTGAAAACAGGACGATCGGCGACCAGCTGATCGCAATATAACACCAAGGATACCGATGTTTCGATACATAGAACGCAGGATAAAGACCTCAATCGTCCCTTTTTATGCTGTAGTTGTCACACTTTCGATCCAACCGCTTTTTAGCACAATTAACTAGAACAACCGAAGAGTTCGCAACACCTTTTAATGCGAGGCCTGAATGGTTACATCATCTAAGCAACGTCAACGAAAATGTTTGTAGCCGCAGATCGATAAGTTCAGTTTTAGATGAAGTACGCGTCATAGTTTCAACGCGCGAACATTGTTGATATGTACCTTTCTTTGGACCCGCGTACACTCGGTTCAACTTGATGACAGCTGCACCAGCGTGAGAGCTCACGTCGAACACTTGCACACATATCTTGACTATGGCAAGATTTCTTGCCTTCGATTGGCTTGAACACTTCATCTGTAGCATCACGGTAGGTCTTGGTTGAAATGATGACCGTCTCGCACACGGCAACAAACAGAGAACAACACGCTTTGTTCTATTTATACGCTACCGGTCTACGAGCGTCGCAAATCTATCCCCCTCTTGTCCGCCATGTTGGATCGATCGGTGCGCCCCCTATATTCGCTGAAACTCCTCAATAGTACGGCGCAAGGAGTTTCAGGCTGTTTCATGTGTTCCGATAACAATACCTCAGTGGACACACGTTGGCGATAATCGATCCGAACATACACACTTGTGTGGTGTGTGCCAGTATAACCGTAATTATGGACATGAAATCTGTCTGTGCCGAACAACACGTACGGCATCGATTTCTTGCGGCGATGAGAACATGAACTTGTATTTCCACGTGCACCAAGCATGCCTATTTTGGTCGCAATCCGAAACCGAAACCAACTTTCCCGCGATACCAGCGGTACCGTTCGACAAACATCCAGAATAATATAAACAAAACGGGACATTTTATCTATTACCATGATATTATATTACAATATTATTTTGTGCACTTTGTAGAATTTAGTGAATTTAATATTACAAAAATTGAAACACTCATCAACGTGATCTGGCCACCATGGCAACGCTCCAAATCTTTCCGAACTTTTCCGAATCGCTTGAGATTCGGCTACTCTTCCGAATCTTTCAGAATCTCCAGATTCGGCTCCGAATCTCGATTCGGATAAAGATTCGTCCCATCACTGCTAAGTATTGTGTGCTCGCTGGAAAGAATATCCAGTCTTCTTGAAAACGTTGCTCGAATGTCGTCTTCACCCACGAACCGACTCGACAAGCCTCACGTCGTTGCTTGGTTCCTCCACGTTTCCGGCGATGGATCCCCCAACCCTGGCCTCAGCCCTACATGACGTAGCCGGTGAAAAACAATCTACGACAACGCGGTGTCTTTGGAATGCGTTTGCTACGATCTGTGGCTCTTAAAACCTCGGTAGCCCCCCTTCAATGGTGAACTCTACGATGTGAACGCCCTTGCCTTCAGTGTCCGGAGACTGCTGCAAACCTGCGACTAGAGCGGACGTCTTCTCCGGGCTCAGCAAACCCCAGAGAACTGTTCTTCATCCTGGTATAAACATCGCCTCGCTCCGTCGGCTCGCCGCAGCAGGTCCGCCGAGAGATCGGTTCGCTCGAGTCTCGTTCTGCGAGCGGCACGCCCGTTTCTGCTTCGAGTATAGACGCTTTCAGGCAGCTGTGCATGGGCGCCGCCATAACTGACCTTCAGTTTTTGTTCCCTAGTATTCCGTTCGCTCCACTTCATCATTACAACAGCAGGACCGGCTATTGCCATTTTAAGTGTTACTGTGTCCTTCTCCCCAGCATAGGCCCTTCTGGAGACTCGTCAAGGCCCGCTTCAGTGGCTCGGCATCTCGGTAAGACAAGAGAAGGTCGGCTATGGCGGCTCAACCTGGCGCGCGCTGAAAGCGTCTATGGCTGCAGCCGACATCGCCGCTTCAGAGCTCACCAATATCTCTGCGTCCATCCTGAGCCAGGACAAGAAAATCCCCCTCGAGCGAGACGATCAAGGTGGGAAATGGACCACCCCTGGAAAGCCACGCAAATCTCGCCTTCCGGCCGACCCTAACCCCGAACTTCACGTAGTTATAGTGCATCTCCCAGTCCTTCCTGCTGGCACAGCTTCGCAGCTTCTTGACATTTTGCCGGCGTTCTTGCAAGCCGCACAGCTCCCTGCTCATACATGTGCCGACGTGTCGCTTCACCTCCGTCAAAATAACCGTCTCGCCGTCCTCCGCGCCCATCACTAAGTGATCGTCAACCGGCTACTTCGCATCACCAGCATCACCTTACAAAACACTTCCCCTACCGTCATCTCCTACCTAGCCGCTCCAAACAACTCCTGCCGAGGTGTTATACGTGGAATTGCCTCGGGGGCCACCCCCGACGAGATCATAAATAATCTGGAGTCTTATCAAGCTGACATCCTTCACGCAAGGCGAATGGGCACAACAGGTTCAGCCATCATCACCTTCATCGGAACCCATGTCCCTTACACAGTGTACTACCGCCGCCTTGAATTTCGCTGCCGTCCCCACAAACCTCGAGCCCATCATTGCAACAGCTGTGTCGAGTACGGCCACCGTACGCTGGCCTGCCCGGGCAACCAGCGACGCTGCCCCACGTGTTCCACCACCCTGGCCCGCCCAGACGAACCTCATCCCTTCACTCCCTGGTTTGCGTTGCTTCAACTCGCAGTGTGGTTCTCAAACAGGGCAGTTGGTCCCAAATAAGCTGCTGCACCTTCACTCACTCCGCGAGACGCATCCCTCAATAGTTCTAGCGGTATGTGAAGCGTGGATGCGGGATTCGGTTTATGACAGTCCCCTTGTCAATTGCTACAGTGGAGCACACTGCTTACAGAAAGGATCGTGCTAAGAATTGTAGGGGTGTGCTGGTCATGGTACCTTTTCCATTACCCCTTTAGGGACGCCATGACCTGGAGCTGGGACCTCCCACAAGCATGGCAAGGGGCTGCTATGCTGTGCATGCTACCTGGCTTCCGTGAAAGCTGAGTCCTACGACCTGCCCAGCGAGCCGCTGGTGCTCATTAACACAAATTAATTAAATGTGTGCATACTAGAAGTCTTCAAGTTGAGTCGCTCAGAGTGCAGTATATACCATGAAACCATTTCCAGTGGCACAAACGCTCGACAGTTCGACGGTACAGTGTGCTCAGTCCAATTATTCTCAACATGTTCATTAATCGTGATAATGCCTCCCTGCAATCAACTCCACTGCTGTTATGGACGGCCTGATACTGGTGCCGCTTATCAGGTGACCCCAGAAACCACCAGGGTTTGCAGAACAACATTGACAAGGTCTACTATAGACAGCCAGTTACGGTTCTTCACACAGCCTGACGACAGTTTTGTTCAAAACGTGCGGAACACTGGGTTTTGTACATAGCGTGTCCAGTAGAACAAGCCATAACACACTTAGGTGCCTTTCAAAGCCCTGGTCCTGCCACACCTAGAGTATCGCAGCTCCACATGAGACTCCTACGAGGTTGATCTTGTAAGATCAGTTGAAAGTGTTCATCGAAGGGCAACTTACGCTATTCTTCGGCAGCCAAGCTCACTCCGGATCACTCACTGCTTTGACATTGGCTAGAATTCTGGCCCTTCGCTGGACGACCAGAGTTGATCTGAAGTGTGGCCCTCCAGCGGGTTGTCTTATCATTCCTCCTAAACAACGTTGTGGAACTGCAAGTTCACGAGACAGCACTGAAGGGAGTCGTTTGCAAGAATTGTGCCGGTGCCTTTCAATTGTTTCCTACTGTAGAGCAACAGCCTTCCTTCTTGGTGTGGTCTTCACTGTTCTGGCAATCACTTTATGTGCACTCACGCAGAACCCCCCTAACAATCATCACAAGCTCGAAAATATCTGTAGACAGAAAACTCGCCACCTTCACTCCCAGTGAGGTAGAGCAGTGCCTATGTGCTTTAACGTGAATTACAGACTTTCACTTAACTTCTATTTTGTGTTTCCCCCCACCTTCTTTATTTGTTCCTTTTGCCGGGTACTGCAGGTTTCTTGGTATATTCTTTGGCCTCTTTACTATAAGGAATTGCTCTTAGTAGGATTAAACGATAACAGCACTTCTAACGCTTTTATCCTCTACTACGCTACTCTTTGGCACACAACTGTACTATTTTATTCAACCTAACGAAAAAACGGGTTTTATGACCGTTAACTAAGAAACGGACACCCAGTCTGTCAGAATTACGACAAAGTGTTTGTAAAATTACGGAAAGGTTTTACAGTGTAGGCTGCGCACAGGTCACACGCGCTACTTGAAATCACCGCTGAGACATGGTTGTATAAAAACAATATTAATTGTTCCGCAAAACCTTGCGAACTGAAGATTTTAGAAAACATCATGCGCCCGTCATTTTCTACTAAGCTCCAATGAAGGTTACTACAAAAAAAGTTTTTTTTTCCCGTTTGTCTTTACGAAAAAACATGCTTTCTGAAAGCTCAAGGTGACCACAGTAAAAAAAAAAGATATTAAGAGTGGCGCTGTTGTCGTATTCAGCTCGGTTTCGGTGGACGCTAGCGGCCCAGGTTTCGAGGGTGAGTTTCCCCAATGAGCGTTCTAGTAATGTACAGAACTAAGCGCAAGGCCGCTCGCGCCATATCTCCGCTGCACGGAAAAGCAGTTTGAGCGTGTGAGACCTAAAGCCCCTTCATGTTTTGAAAGTAGCACAAGGTGCGTGGATGCACGAGGCACTAGCAACGGGCAGCCCCTGAGAAGATTATGGCGGCACAGCGCAGCACTGAGCTATAGTCCTATAGGCGTAGACTACGGGGGGGCATTGGGGCTCGTGCCCTCCCTGGTGAAATCTAAAGGGGAAAGAGCCCCCCCCCCCCCCCCCCCCCCCCGGGCCTGGGCCGCGATCCTTACCAAGACGCTGTTTACGTGCGATGTAACGAGCTTCTAGTAGCAGCACGTAAACAAAATAACGCCTACGTTGCCTTTATTGACAAAATACATGGGAAATTGAATTCCAGCGTGCTTTCGTTAGCTTCAATCTCCAGTTCTGGCGAGAAGGGAACGCCCAGCACCCCCTCCCGCCCCCCCCTTCCCCGGGAAAAACTCAGCCTGCCGCCTGCCCCCCCCCCCCTCCCCCCCCCCCAGGAAAATGGAAAGTCTACGCCGCTGAGCTTTCAAAGCGTTCAACGCTTTCAAAGCTACTGGCGCGAGCGTGGGGCTTGATATCGTTGATCATTTGCACGCGATGTCGCGCAAACAAAACCATAGATGAAGCCACGCGCTCGCGCCAGTAGCTTTGACAGCGTTGCACGCTAAGTATGAAAGAGATTATAGATTTCAAACGCCATGTTCTTCCCAGAAGTGGCGCGCGGCACGTGTCTCGAGCATTTCCACAACAATGAGTGGCGCCACTTTTCCCAGGATAGAGGGGCTTTAGTAAGACCTAGGGTGCCTTCATGTGCGCTTTGCTTAGGGTGAAGACATCTCACCATTTTGTCCCGCATTTTTATTTTTATTTTTTTGTTCAGAAGCGCGTGAAAAAGCGTGTGGCGCTGGCTGTGCTATGGCAACATTTTGTTTTCGTCGATTTCTTTGTATTTTCCCTGTGAGCTCGTGCTGTCGGCATCGGGTATTACAAAGGGTGGCATCACCCTGAACAGAAAAACATTTGGCACCCGTGAGACCCAGCGGTGAGTCATGATGCATGTGAATCGAGGCTTCAAAAAGACCTGACGGAGTGAACCTGTTGGTATGCATTGAACGAGTTTGAAGCGAAAGGTCACTGTTTTCGTTCTTCGAAACAACAATCGCAGAGATGTTGCGAATCGCTTAGTAGCACAAGCGAATACTGGCCAAGTTCAAAACGCAATTCCTATTTTTTTTTGGACTGTGTAATTTTGCCACGTATTTATGGTGCAGCTAGCCCGATATAATTAGCACGCAACAACGCTCGCTCAACACTCTCGAACAAACACGCACATGCGTGCTTGGCCTGCGTGAGCCGCGACCCGAGTTTTTCAGAAACTGATACTTGTCGTGCCAACTGGACCGTATAGGGGCGCGGGTTTGTTTCTAACCACCCCCGGCGGCATTGTGAACGCCTCGCCCTGCTGTTCCGTCGCAGCCCCGTGCCATAGTTGCACGCGGTGACACCCTCCCTGATGGAGCGGCTACCAGTCACGCCAGGGCGCTATTCGAGCGGCATCGTATTTCCGCAAGAGAACATCCCAGAGACAGAAAAAAAAAGAACCGTGGAAAGCGAGTTCGTGTTTACCGTCAGCGATGGCGTGACAGCACTGGTTATCGAACCTTTTGATGCGCTGCCCACGCGTGGGTTGCCAGGCGAAAGCGCCTACACGGGTTTTCTCTCAATACCACCGAGAAGAGGAGGCCGAAACCTTCCTTCTCTGCTAATACTTCACGGCGCACAACAGACAACACACCATCAAAAGAGATCTCTACTTCTCTGACGTCATCGCTGGTGGATCTACGCAGCGCCGCCTAGCGCGCGTCCGCGTCCCCGCGAGTGCGTCTGTCAGCGTCCCTTCACAACGAGCGCGGTGCGAGCAGACGGCAAAGCCAGGATGCACCCGTTTGCCGCTCAGCGGCGTGTACTCTCGACGAGTTTCAGCGTGCTCGCCGCTTGGGGCGGGTCGGAAGATTCGCCAATAATGACGTCACGCTCAGGCATTGTTTTCTAGGTGGAATCGGTTGGTCCGGCTTCCAATCCCTTTTTCCCCAATGGGACTGGGGCCTGCACCTTCGCACTGTTAGAGTCTAAGGGAGTTGTCTTTCACCTTTAGTTGCGCAGAACTCAAGCTTACTCCTGGAACGTTCCCGGTGTGTGTACTCCTCAAGTTCGAACGGAAATCGCGGCACAGAGGAAAGATTTGAAAGATTGCGCATGAAGTGCCTTTCATAATAGGGAGACTCGTTCGATAGTCGACAGACGATTGTCTTACTCAAATGTGCGAAGATCTTTCTAGTGGCGCCATTGCTTTCTCATTAGATGTCGCTTTTACGGGAGAACAGATCGCTCCAAAGCTTAGGTCGGAAGTGAAAATCACTTTAACGCTCCCAGTACAAGTCTCCAGAGAGCAAAACGACCTCATTTCGGACTAAGGCAGCCACGTGGAAAGGCCAAAGATGTGGTCCTGCAACGTCTTCACATAGCTGTCATTGACCGGCTCCCTTCTGTTTACGGGATGTGACTGCTGTTGATTGGCGGTGCGAGTAGTGCACTCTCGAGTGACTACAGAACTGGTGAAGGAGGCCGAATGCTTTAGTTGGCGCAGGACATGACGTTTCTTCACGACAGCTTCAACGTCTTCCACGGGCCCTTGAAGAGACCTACCAAGGTGTGGTCTGGTCCTCTGTCTACGAAAAGATCGGCCCTGCTCAGCAGATCGTCCAGGTCAAAAGTTCTACCCTCGGTAGCCGAGAACGTTCTTAGACAAGGTAAGCATTTTTGTTTTGCCTTTCCGTAAGTCACTCGACAGTATTCATCGTCAGTTTAGGCCGTACCGATTTATCGCGACAGTATTTGTGACGCACTTTTATGTCTTCCCTCTTTTCAAAGGCGACATGTTACGTCACTCTGTCTGCAAAGTCCAGAAGCACGTACGCCGTTAAACCACGATCACACCACTAATACATCATACAAAAGACAGTCTGCAGACTTGTTTGAAACATGTATTAAGCAGACATGCTTAGAACAGGCATGAGGCTTGTACGCACGCCATTTCTGCAGCGTACTGTATCTATTTTAACTGATGTATGAGAAGGGTGACAGGGGCCTTATAAAGGGATATATAACTAAAACATTCAAGGAACATAAAAAATAGACATTGTCCCCGAAGCTAGTGTGCTGCGAGCTGGTTCATCACTGAAACTGGAACCCAGGAACGGGGGAAAAAAGGGACGAACGACACAAAGATCCAAAAAGAGAATTGGAGCTTTGTGTTGTCCGTCCTGTATTTTTCCCGCTCATATGGGTTGCCATGCCGACAAGAGAATGTTTTAGTAGATCGTTTCGATGACTTTGTTAACGGTACCTGATAATCCGCCGCCGTCTTTGCGTATGCATCGTATGGTTATCGGAGATAACGGAGGTATTGGAACGATTTACTAAAACTCTCTATTGTCCCTTCCACTTAGAATGTCTTCGGTTTACTTTTCCCAGCGGTACTAAATGTCATGGTAAACACCATCACATCACCTTCGATCGCAAGCTCCATTTTCGACCTCTGTCATCACCATGTATTCATCTGTCTATGCTCACCCCATCTTCACTCTATCTTCACGCGGCGCCGTGGGCTTCCTCGGCATGGACCGCTGGTCGTTCTGCGACGTCGATCGCGGCTGTCATAAGCCGAAATAAATACTGACACGATTTTATCCAGATACACGCAATCTTTTCCAGTTACGAGAAATATACCCCGTCTACTATAAAAATAAATAACAAATACCCAATTCCAGTAATAGAAAGGAACAAAAACAGCGAGTCTCGAGATTATCTGGCTGACGGCTATGAGGTAAATAAAATGAATAAAACGGGACTGCGTTTTTGCGGTTCTTCGCTGAAGGCTACGTCGAAACACGGTAGGAATGCTTGATCAGGCTGTAAAGTATACAGGGTGTTTTTGGAAACGCGTGCCAAATCACTCCTGCGAAAACTGCGGATCGCACAGAAAAAAGTTGATGCCATAGGGGTCTGCACGAAATGGCCCATTAAGGAAAAATATTAACGTTGAGAATTATTAGGTAATTAATTACTTTTAGCAATTAAACTATTAATTTTAGAAACTATGGTTTCATACCTTTGAATGGGTAGAGCAGATGCACAATGTGTAAGAAAGCGCGCGGAGCGAAGATGGGTGAAAAGGGCAAGAAAAAGAAAAAGAGGAACAGAAAAAGGTGGTTTAGAAAGAGCGCGCGGAATGAGGTGTGGAAAGGGCAGAAAAGCGCGCTTCCCGTCTCTTGGTGATTCAAAAAATTCAAAGCAAAGGATTTTTTGTCTTAAATATTTATGTAGCTGTATTCAGTGTTGTGCCTAATACTCAACAAAGGTATTTAAGATAATGTACTAAATATACATTTGAAAACGTATTTATAGTATTGAAGTCACTTTTAGTACCAACTATCGTGAGCACATTACAAATACTTTGATAAATCAATTAAATTACATTCGAAGATACTTGGCAAGGTTCTCAAGCTGGTAATTACAAGAAGAAAAACTAAAAAAGGAGTGCCTTTTTTATCACTTCTTAAAAAAAAAACTCATTTCGCTCTGATCTTTATCAACTTCAAGAAGCGCCTTAGCTGTTGCAATTGAAGTTTACTCTGAAATAATTCAAGATATGAAACATAATGGGTGCTGAAATATTTGAGGACTTGCGTTAGTTTGATAGCAGGCTCGGCCCATAATGCATTCCACAATAAGTTTGTAATATGCCCCGCTGCGATTCTGTGGCTTCACATGTTGTCCGGCATTGCATATCCGTAAAAGCCGAACTACACTAAAAAAAAGAGTGTAAAGGGGTGTATCGTTACACCCTTTGTCCCACATAATACACCGCAAAACATCAAATCGACGTGCAGCGCCCTACAGTCGAACAGACGGCCACAAATTTTACGAGGAGCCTGATAGCCGTGTGGTAGAACTTATTAAAATAGCTAATGTACGTTTTACTGTCTACAAAAAAAAATAATCGGGGTTTTCTTGGCCCTACTGTAAAAACTCGGTGTTTTGTTTATGTGGTCTTCGACACGTGCTTTAGCTATTTAAAAAGTTATATCGCACCGTTATCAAGTGCCTCGTAAAATTTGGGACCGTCTGTTTGACTGTAGGGCGCTGTACGTCGAATTGAAGTTTTGGGGTGTATTATGTGGGACAAAGGGTTTAATGATAGCCCCTTTTACACCTTTTTTTTAGGGTGTAAAAGTTAATCAGGCAGCCAGACTTGTTGATGAGTACGCGAGTAAACGACATACATGCACGCTTAGGAGAAACATTGACTCGAGGAGATCATTCCCTGTCGCTGATTAACAACCAGGAGCAACTGCTTTGTCCCCCCAGTCTAAAGCGAAAAGAAGCACCTATACTTTCAAACTGTGAAAAAAAAAAGAAGGTAAAGAGGGAAACAAAGGAAAGTTTCCAAAAAACAGCTTTTAAACTCTATTCCCTACCCCTCGCACCAGTTCAGACAATTATTGACGCACCGAGGTCAAGATGTTCAAGATTCTAGAATCAAAATCCACTATGCGAAGATGCAAGTCGCTAAGGTTATGGTTATTTTCAAGTCTGGAGATAAAAACCACCTAGGAAATTATAGACCTGTTTCTGTGCTCCCAGTGTTTTTAAAAGGGGCTAGAGAAAATGATACATGCCAGATTATACACCTTCTGCGAAAAACACTCTGTCCTAACATCTTGCCAGTTTGGTTTTAGGAAGAGGCATTCGACGGAACTCGAGCTATTAAAACAGAGAAAACTAATTTTAAACAACATCAAAAGAAAATTGATTACCTTGGGTGTCCTCATTGATTTTTCAGAGGCTTTCGACCGTCTAGATTATAAAACTCTCCTTCAAAAAATTAAATGCACACGGGGTGCGAGGTGTGGCCTCAACGATGATCTAGAGTTGTTTTTTTAAATATCGGCATCAGTCTGTCGTGATAGCTAGTGCGCGGTCTAGCTTAAAGAAACTGATGTCAGGGGTGCCGCAGGGGAGCATCTTTGGACCCCTTTTGTTTAACGTGTACATCAATGACATAGCAAATATAGACGACAGTGCCGATTTTATAATTTATGCAGACGACAGCAGTGTATACTTTTAATGAAAGTTGTCCACCAGGGTTTTTGTGTGGCGAATAGAGTTCAGCAGAAGATAAGTGACTGGGAAATCTCAAACTCTTTAGTAATTAATACAGATAAGACGAAAGCAATACTTTTTCGATCCAAAAATACAATGTTTTCATCTGCCCAAGGGCTCTCTCTCCAAGGACGAAGTATTGACCTTGTAAAAAACGTGAAGGTTCTTTGTGTGATATTTAATGAGTACATGAGCTGGGACGCCGAAGTACAATATATAGCTGGCAGACTTTCAAAAGCTGTAGGCATTATTTATAAAGCTCGTCCTAGGTTATCCCTTTCGGTCTTAATCCTTCTCTACAACTCCCTCTTTTGCTCTTGCTATAAGTACTGCTCCCTTGGTTGGGGAAGCACCACGGTTACAAATATGCATCACTTGCATGTTCTCCAAAAGAAAATAATCCGAATTAAGTGCAATGCGGAGTTCAACGCCTCACATATTACAACTTTTCAAAAACCTTTATATAGTTTCAATCACAGAGCATTACAATTATAAACTTCTAAGACATCAAATGTCTGTAAGGAAAAATCAAACTTATTTTTTTATTAATCGACAATATGAAGCTGAGGGGGCCTGCATATGCAGGCCGTTGTGTTGACACTTGGTCAACGCCTAGCTAGAGGACAGGCTATGGCCTCCAGATGATGCAGTACTCGTTGCCTAATGTTATCAATAGTACACATAGATTTAGCACGGTTTCGATGAGTTTGAGCAGAAAGGATATTCGTTAATTGTTTCTCTAGTGTTATTTGTGCCTATCCTTGATGAGACCTCCGACCTGCAAGAAATGTTCGTAATGCATGTCAGATATATATATATATATATATTTTAATGTTTTGTGCTTTGCTGCTATGTAAACCTTGTTTTACGGGTCACTAGTACGTAAAATGGTTTCTCTTGTTGCTGATGGGGCGAAGAAACTCTGTCAAGCTACAACAGTCTGCTCTTTTTTTCTCCCTCCCCCTCTCCTCTGGAGAGAAACAATAAAGTCTAAGTTGGAGTTGAAGTTTATAAATTACTCCACCTAGCAAAAACTGGTTTCTAGGATTTTGAGGTTGAAACAATGCGCGCAATCGGAAGGAGATGAAAGAAACTCTTTTGAATGAGCTTCGGAACAAAGGTTAAGCCACAGTAGGAACATAAGGAGATTCGGGAAAGCCCAATCTAGGTCACAGCAGCTCAATAAAGCCAACAGGACGGGTACGGCGCCAAGGGGAGGCGAGGGGTGGAGGGTGCCTCCCCTAAAATTTCTTCTGCCACCTTAAGATAAAGCAGCTTTGTAAACAAAGCCTACCTGACGCCATTGTTCACTCCAGATCCATATAATCATTCTCAACTGCTCTGGGCAATCACCTCATATGATGTGTATCCTACTTGTTTCCATCGATTCATCCTACTCTATTAAACTAATGTTATTTTTCCTCCTGCGTCTCCACTGAGTAGCGCCATCCTCCTCACTGTTTTTTTAACCGTGCACTACAAAGTATATGACTTGTATTTTACCTTGTAACCACCCTACTAAAGTTTCCAATAAAAACTGGTATTTCTAAATAAATAAATAAAATAAATAAAATAATTTCCTACGACGCCGGCTTGAAGACCCTGTGTAACGAGTGTCCAGCTTTCAAAGTGGTTAATGCCTTTTCTTTTTCTGCTAACTTCCAGCCACGTGAAGTCGTACCTCGGGCGAGTAAGCTATCGAGCGCTTTAGAAAAAGCACCTCCCTCCCCTTTGTGGCGCCTGCTAGCTTTCCTCTCCTTATTCCGCTCTGTGGTGCTTATTTTGAGCAGAGACCGGAGACGTGGGCGAAGGCGAGCTTAGTTGAAGTCAAGGTCATGGGGAATTCCGGACCGTCTCAGAGAGGGAAGCAAAATCTGACTGCGAGTGTGAGCACTGGTGGCAGAGGTCCCTGCTGTGACAACCCCCCCCCCTCCCCTCTTCCTTCTCGTGTCTCCTCATTTCCCTTTTCAATGAGCACACCATATAAGCTATCTTCGGTAAGCCCGGGGGCGACGGCACCTCAGAGCAAGCTGAAAGAGACATCCCTGAAGACAAGCCCGAAATCGAAAAAAAAAATGGACAAACAAAACAAGTGGTAAAAAGGCGGCGGCCAGGAAGGAAGGATAATCCTCCCTTTGTTATAGGATCTCATGCGTGAGAAAGGCGGCTTGGCGTCTGTGCCTGGAATCTTTAAGTGTAAATATTCAGGGAGAGAGAGAGAGAGAGAAAAAGAAGAGGGGTCAGGAAGAAAAAACAGAGGCGGTTTTGAAATCAAAAATGGTTTTCTGAAGTCGGCATCTTTTGGGCCGCTCAGTTGGACAGTAGTAGATCGGAAGCGTTGAGCTTGATGCGCTATGGCCAGACTTGTACGTAATCCGTTACAACTAAGAAAATTACTTGTAATCTCTTACATTTATCAGTAATTTAGTAAGAGAATAATTACATATTTTCAAGAATAATTTTAAACTAATTCCCTTACATTTTTTACGTAACGGATTCCTTGTAATCCGTTACTTCTTTTTAGGACCAACCCTCCCCCCCTCTTTATAAGGGAAGGGTTGTTTTTATTTTGGTAAAGTTGAGCGCAGTGAGAATGTAACGCGCAAAAGGAGGCTTGGCACCCTTCAGTTCCGCAAATCCATTTTTGTTTGCAACACCAAGCCCCTAAATCTTTTTTTTAGACCCTAACAACAATGTCAAAAAACCCAAATAAGCATTTCTACAAAAAGAGAAAAAGAGGTGGGGGGGGGGGGGGGGGGCGGAAAGTTATATCCGCTTTTTTTAGTCGTTTTGTTTTTATCGAAAACGGGGAGAGGAGGACGCGAAGTGATTGTGTACCTCTTCGAGAAGCTCGGAGGTGCACATACAAGAATTAACAATGTCCTTCTCGTTTATAATGACTTTTCATTATGTCACAACACCAGACAACGCTCCGTATACCTTAAAATCCACTAAAAGAGATGTCATAATATGTGAAGGTGCTATGACCACAAGCATCCTCGTTCGTTGCTGCACCCTTATCATCTTCTCGAAAACGGGATATATGTTTTTCGGTTTCTTTCACCTTATTTTACCCTCTTTTAGAAGCTACTTACTTTTTTGTAGTCCAACTTGTAGAGTTGGCCCACTTTATTTGTGAATTCCAGCCAGATCTTATGCATCTCAGTCACCCTTTTTGTGAGTCAGCTTTTTGCGAGCACTTTGAAAATGGCAATAGTCTTCCTTTCTTCTTCTCCCTGTTTTTCCCCCAGCAGGAAGCATCTTATCTGAAGCAGATATTTTTACAAATAAACATAATAGTGGCAGACGTAGACTTGATATTCTGGGCTTGGGGAGAGAAGAAAGAGCCATAGCGCGGCCGTGGCATCACGGCCGCGCTATGGCTATCTGGAGAACACCGGAGTAAACTGCAGTCGATTCGTGCTCCGTGCGTTTCTGAACGGCACCAAGATAGGTACACACGGCGAACGTGCGTTTACATTTCATTTTTTTTTAACCGACGTTCTAAATAATTGTTGTTATGAGTGTTCTTTTTTTCGATTACTTATATTTATTTACTGGAAACTTTCTTTTTTATTCACCAACGTCTCAACCGAGGCTCGACCTGTTCAGAACCAAAGGAGAAAGAATATCGAGCCAAACCATATTTACTATTTAATTATCACCTTACTGTTACAACTATGTTTTGCTATTGTCTGGCAATATATGCCGGTATAGTAAGATGAACATGATTCAATTCTTATTCTAGTTTTGGCTAGATGTATGATGACTTCTACAGATTTGCGATTTAGAGAATGGAGAATATTAGTCGATCGGTCCGATGACTCAATTAACGATACCCGATATCTCCGTCGCCGCCTGTGCGCAAATAGAACGGGTGTAAGAACAAATGTCCCCGGAAAAAAAGACCCCAGGTGGAAAAGAGGAAAAAATGTCCCCAAAGGATTTTCTGTCTCTCAGTTTCTCTGATCGTCATGTCCTTCGGGGTTAGGGTCATATGTCCTTGGGGAAAAAACACCGTGTGGCGAGTAGGAAAAAACGGCCCCAACAAATAAGGAAATATACGAATCCGCGAGGTACATCGCGACAGTGGTAGCGCGAACACAACATCGGCGTATTTTCACAATTTACTTAGAAAGAGTATTAGTGGGAACGAAATTATACCGTCTGCATTATATCCCCAAATAAGCACTTTCAGTACCTATAATAACTTTGATGACAATTAGCTTTTAATTTCTATAAGAAAACGATAAAAAAAAAAACAACTAGCGATCTCCTGTTTGTGCTAAGTGTCGCGCTTTTTATCTATTTGGAAATGGTACACAAGTACCTCTCAAATTTCCCCGAACACAATAATTTGGTTTTGGATAGAAGAGTTATAAATGTTTATTTCACAATGAAAAACAAACAAAAACAGTTTAGATGCAATGTTACAAAATCAGGAATGAAATGACAGACTGTGAAAAAAATGTCCCATTGGGAACATTTTTTTCTACTTTCCACCTGGGGCCTTTTTTCCCGGGGACATATTTTCTGGGGTCATTTTTTTCAGGGACGTTTTATCCGGGGACATTTCTTCCGGAACCCAAATGGAACAGGTTGCAACAATAAGAACTTGAGTAACCCTCTTCCCTTTGTTTCTTAATTGAAGACAATATTGTTGAAAGTAACACAACGAAAATAACGGATTACTTTTTGGGGTAACGGTCACTCACTTTCATGGAAAGGTAATTGTAATTGTAATAAATTACAATTTAGCCTTGAGTAATTGTAAATGTAATTCCTTACTATTTTCAGTAACATGTACAAGTCTGGCTATGGCGTCTAGTCGTCCAATAAGTGACTCTTTTTCGACACAAATGCACTAAACGGAAAGTTGAGGAAGACGTCTCTGAGCCTGATCGTCATGGAGCCAAGTGTTCACTCGACGAGGAATCGTTGGTTAACGCAAGCGCTGGAGAACAAGAACGTGCCTCCAGTCCATCCGAGAGCGACGATGGCGAGCCATACGTCAGTCTTCGGAACGACGAACCGAAAACCCCACCTCCTCACATGAAGGCAGACATACCATATGATGTGGGCAAAATGGCCTACGGTTCCCCAGCGCAGCCTTTTCCACAACCAAGTATGGGGCGATTCTAGGACCTTCAAGGCAGAGTGGTACACCAGGTTCCGGTGGTTAGTACAATTTGGCTTCAAACTCTGCTTTTTGCTTTCCCTGTCGGATGTTCTCCGCAGGCGGACTGAGAAGTGGAAGTTAGGTGTTTGGGACAGAGGGCTATCGCAACTGGAAGAAAGCCCTTTAGAAGGACGACGGACTTCGACTTCACGCGAACAGTGCGGCGCACAAAATGTTAAAGGCATCCTGGGCTTTTTTCAAGCTCATAAAGGAAACAAGCCCAGGAAACTGAGTGGCCGTGCACCTCAGCGAGGCGTATTAAACGGAGTTGAGATAGAAACGACACTACATTTCTGCAATGTCTGACGTGCTTCAATTTACTGCCATTCAGGGGATAGCCCAGAGAGCAGACGAGGAGTCCTTTTTGAGCTATACAATAAGGGAAACGTTCTCGAGCTGCTTCAGCTAGTTGTGAAAAGTGATGTCACTGTGCTAAAAAAACTGGAGAGTGCAAATGCGAAGTACACGAACCACTCGATTTAAGACGAGGTAATTTCTTTCATGTCTAATCTGACTTTGCGCCATTTTAAGAAGGAAGTGGACAGTGCCTAATGCTTCACGCTAATGGTTGACGACTTCCGCGATGTAAGCAAAACAGAGCAGCTCTCTGTATAGTACGGTACTTTCTCAACAGGCCCGTGTACGAGAGGTTTCTCAGGTCCAAGAGCGCGAAGATGCTTGACGCAGCCTCTCTCTACAACTACGTAAAGGAAAGGCTGTCGAGGTGTGTAATCCTTCTCGAGAACTGTATTGCACAAACGCATGACGGTGCGGGCGGCATGAGCGGCAAGAGCAAAGAAGTTCAAGCTCTCCTGAGGAAAGGTGTGCCTCAAGCCGTGTGCGTCCACTGCCTCAACTACTAGCTGAATAAAGTCATTGTCAAGGCCTGCAAAGCCTTAGGCTCTGTGAGAACGTTTTTCACCCTAATGAAGACACTGTATGTCTTCATGGGTGGATCTGCAACATATGCAATGTTTCTCGCAGTCCGAAAGCAGGTATGCGGCACGACTATTGAACTTGAAGAGAATCAGCGAGACTAGGTGGACCTGACAAGTAAATGCCTGCAAAGCCGTTGCTCACACACACCTCAAAATCATCATTACACTCACAAAGAGTAGAAAGAGCCAAACAAGATCGGTGGAAGCACGTGGGATTTTACGTTTATTGCACATTTCTGCATCTTTGACTAAGTCTTGGACGAGTTGCAGATCATCTCAGACTATATACAAAAAATGACATGCGGCCTTATACCCTAGTTACACGGGCACTTTGAACTGTCGTTGAGTTCAATCACAGTTATCGGTCCCAACTGTGATTGAACTGAACTGAACTGAGATGGTGCTACACGGCTCTCTAGAACCCAGTTGAAGCTAAAACGAAACTAGTTATTGTGGCTCGTGATCAGTCTAATTGTTAAAGTAATTTACTCGGAGAAACATATTTTGTTTACTATAAGTATATCGTACATTATGTTCAATACCTTGTTGCTTTTTAGTGGCGTTTACATCAGTACCAAAGCAGACTCAGGGCTAAGTTTCGCATATTTTAGGCTAGGTGGGGCTAGCTACCACCCGCTACGATGGGTGCACCTATTACTATCTGTCCATTCACACAGCTGGTCCCGCCGCCATCTTCACTCGTTTGGTGGCTTGCCGGCTAGCCGGGATCTTTTGAGCGGCAGCTCGGAAGCTTAAATCTATTCCTTCCCGGATATTTTGTTGCTACGATTCTTTTTAGACGCCTCCCCCTGCATTCCGAAACAGTAAGTGCCTCGGAAATGATGGTCGGCGGCAGCGGTCCCGCGGACAGGCGCCATCTTACCTCAGTTGGGGAAGTCCGTTCAGTTGAACTGAGGTAGGGGAGCTCAGTTGAACTCAACTGTCATTAGCAGCTCGATGACAGTTGGCGCCGCCGTGTAACTCCGGCCAATCGCTATTGAGTCAACTGTCGTTGACTCAATGGCAGTTGAAAGCGCCCGTGTAACTAGGGTATTACTCAAGCATCCATGATGATCACTGGTGCATGTGAGCGGTTCAGCAAACTGAGCGCGGCAGAGGGCTTCGCAAGTATTTTGAGTCAACGCGTAAGCGTTGCAGAAAAGAAGGATATTAATCTCACGACAGATCGACGACTGAATCGCTTGCCTGCACACCTTGCAAAGTAAGTGACAGAAGCAACGCTGCCATGGGAAGACATCCGCTACTCCGCCAAAAATGAGTATCGAGTGCACATTTTTCTTCTCATCTCGAATAGGATGTGCGAAGAACTTCGGAATCAATTTGGCGAGAACGATAATGTTCTCAAAGGCCTTAATTGTTTCCAGCCTCAGCATGATAATTTCAAAGACATTACACTGGTTAAGACGCTGGCAAGTTATTACTCATGCGACTGGAATAGTTTGGTGGCTAAGATGAAACTAATTCCTAAAGGTCTGCAGTGATGCGAGAAAGAGAACCAGTGCAAGGTGAGAACCACCATATTTTTTGCTGAATTTCTAGTCAAGTTTCAGATTGCCTTCTAGGAAACGTATCATTTGGGTGTCATAGCTCTGGCTATTCCTGCCCCCCCCCCCCCCCCCTGCCGCATGTGAACGTACGTTTTCATGCCTGCGTCGGCTGTGGACGTATCTGAGAAACAGGATGTGCGACGAAAGGCTCATGAGCTTGGCAGTTCTCGCTGTGGACAAAACCACTGCAAAAAGGCTGAAGTTGAGCGACATTGCACACGCCTTTGATGCTACCCATCACTACAGGCGAATTCGCCCGCACTAAACTTTGGACAAGTAGAGTGTAAAATTTTAAATATAGGTGAATATTTGAAAAGTGAAATTGTATGAAAACTTTGCTCTACATGCGCGAAAAATATAGAATAGACTGAGCTTTAACCAATGACCATATCCAGTCCGACCCAGCAATCGTTCTTCGTTCCTTATTTTCTTTCTGTTAGAACAACCAATAACTAAAAAAAGAAACAAAAAAAAAAACAACAACGTAAGCAAACGTTTACAGCTGCCGGAGTGCAAAAAACAAACAAGAGCCTCACGAAAAAAAAAAAAAAGAACGACTCGTGCGCGCATGCGCAGTGATGTTGGTGATTTGTTTGAGGACGAAACATTCGCATGGGAACGACTCGCTAAAATTCTCTAATCCTCCACTGTCAAAACCGCTCTACAGTCGGTTACAAGTCAAGAATGTAAGAGAAGCTCTTCCCACAAGCGTGATGCGCCCGTTTCAAATCCCTCCGCAGTCGAAATAGTCCAGTGGAAACGCCCCTTGTTCCGCTTCAATGTAGAAATGTCGGCTACAGAGTGATTCCAACTTCTCTCCGACCCCCCTTTTTAGGAAAGCGACCTTTGTATTCATCGGAGAGGGTACCGAGCCCCCGAAAGTAGCCGTTGTATCCATCGGAGGGGGAACCTAACCCCCGAAAGTCGTATTTGTTTCCATCGGAGTGGGAAAACTCAAATCTCCCTCTCATGGCTTCCACAACGCTAAATCAAAGTCGAAAGGTAAGGCAAATATTTACAGAAAGGCAAGACCCTCGTCCCGCATTGGCCGCGACGTCACGGAAACGATGGGACGCTATTGGGTGTGGAAGCGGCGGAGGGATATATGAATCCCTTTGAGGGGCATTTGCCGCTACCTTCTTCACCTGTAACTTACTATAGCTCCGGACAAAAGGTAAGGTCGGAGTGTAAAATCCGGATGACGTCACCATCACTTTGCTATACATGACATGCACGTAGCGTCAGTGAGGCCCTCTTCCATGGTGGCCAGAAGCGCCTCGTTAAAGCAGCGGAAGCTTCACTCTGAAGCACCCTTTCCCCCATTATACCTGACCAAGTGACAGTGCGAGGGGCAAAAGGGCCCACACGAGAGAAGCCGTTGTGGAAATGAGGTCGCTCCTCTTTCTACTTCAGCTTTCCTACTTTCCACCCAACACCTCCTAGAAGTTGAGGCCGTAGCGCTCTTTTTGTGACGTCGCAAAGGAAGGCCACTGGGGGCGCGCGTCGAAGCGCCGAACCGAAGGTAACGCGCGTGGATCGACCGCCTGAACAACGCGCCCCTTTAGTCACATAAGCGTGTCTTATTAGCTAAAATGAAAAATGCGCATAGCAACTGGGACAGAATTTTTTTTTTCTTACACGGGCAAAATATTACGCCTTTAAAGGGATACTGAAGCGAAACTTGAAATATACCTATTATGGTCAGAAATAGGTTCAATATGATCAATGATATTCATAAATCATAATCGCGCGTTTGTATTTTGAACGGATGGCTATATTTTTCACCCTGATGGGCCCGATTGGGCGCGCGCTCAAAAATCGGCCATCGGAGAGCGCGATGCGTCTTGGGATATTGGGCGCATTCGTGACGTCACTTGTGCCGGTCGGGAAAGGCTACGGCGTGAATGTTGTGGTTACGAGCGTTGCCACTTGGTGGCGCGTCGACGATTTACGACCTGTGACAACGTGGCCGTTTGAGATATGCAAGGGCTGCACGCACGCTGCACCACGGGACCACGGCAAGTCGGCAACCACGGCAGCACTGACAAAACCAGCTCTGAGGCCGGATTCTCAAAGCGAATTCACGACGAAAAAAGTGCGTACGACAAATTTCAGAGAAAACCCGTGCCCTCGAAACGAAATTGTCGTATCCTTTGCGCAGGTTACGACAGAGTCCTACGACAGCTCCGAAGCTGTCTTACGCACTTTTTACGATTAAATCAACAAGGCCGACAGCGTCGCTCAGTTACTTGGTATCGGCCACCAACGGACATTTATTTTTCTTCGTTCTCTTCTCGTGCGTCCCGACTTCAACCAGCAAGAAAAAAAGGAAGGAGTACTTAAAACAGACCACGACGATCAAGAACGCAGGATCCACAAACACACGAGAAGAGCTACAACAGCCACGATTCTGCCGACCGAGCGAGCTCGGCAGAATATAGTAGGCCTAGCAGCAACATCGACTCGGCGCACCGTTGCTCCGGCGGTCTTTGGCCAAGACCGTCTGTCCATGACCGGCTGGCCTGCTGAATTGAATATGCCCGCGCGACCCTTGTGGACCCTTACCGGATGAGTAGTTTGATCCCTGAACTAAATTTCAGAGGTCAATATTTTCCCCTTGTCATCTCGATCTCCTTGTTTTCCGAGACAGCGGTGACGAACGCTGTCGTCGAAAAGGGACTCTCATTGATTCTATCTCCTTGTTTTGTGTGATATAAAACTGAAATAAACGCCATACGGATTACCTTGGCAACTCGGTATGTACACTCTGTTATTAGTATGCCATTTTTATTCTGACTCGACGCTACGTCAGTGTCGAGCTATAGCAGTTCGTGGGAGCTACGCGATGTCGGTCTAACCTTTCTTTGCCGAGTGTCATGTCAGTATCGAGTTGCAATCGTAAAAGATCGGTCCAGAAGCGCTTACCGAAACGCGGTCTAACAGAGCGAATCCAGCACTTCGATCAAACGCGCGTGTCCGCTCCGTGTGTGAACAGGTATTTGGCATTTGCGTGGCTCTTGCCGACACCCTCGTAGTTCAAACATATCCTTTTTAACGTCTGCTTGCAGCTCGCGACTCGTAGCAGCTAATACCGGCCGTGCCAGAAGCATGCTCGGGTCGTGTCGTGCAAAGAGCCGCAACGAGAACGAGCTCACTGTGGCCAACTACGCTTTGGCTTTCTCCGCCAAGGCTTTGCAAACGCGTTCAGGCCTAGGCGAATTCTGCCGGCACGCCGTATTGCCGCAGAACGGCGCTGCTATTTTGGCACAAGTGATGTCACGAGAACTTCCCCCCATCCACCAGATGAGAATTTGAAATCATTTAATTATGTTTAAAATTAGTTCTCCTGTGTTTTACAGCGCCATATTTATATTTCCGAGGTGGTGCCTGTCCCTAGCCCATATTTATGCAACAAGATCGGCGCTAAAATTTCGTTTCACTACCCCTTTAAGTAATCGGTATGAAACTGCACTAGGTATGCGTATAAGGCGTCTACAGAAAAATGTGACTGTTTTAGTCGAAAACATTGAGCCACGCAATTATTACTCCATTAAAGAATATTCTCTACAGAATTACTTCGACAAAATGGCGATACACGCAGTGATTGGATACAACAAAACAGATTACAGTAAAAAGCAGGTAGACGTTGTTAACGCGGACACGGTTAGACTAGTGCCACTTGCAGTCATGTAAGCGATGTTAAAGCATGCAGTCACTGAACTCCTGCATTATACCCCGGCCATGGCAAAAGTAACGTCATTTAAATCGAATGACATTATGGGGATGGCAAATCAGCTCGTGACGCTCGTATATATAGTCACTCAAGATCGCGAGTTGATTCAATCCTATAATATTATTCATTGAAAACATATTAACTTCTTTGTGTGGCAGGAGTACTAAACTTGCTTACTATTTACAACCAACTAATCCACTTCTCTCTATGGGCTCAAGCTGCATTAGAACAAAATATAACTTATTTTGTATACAATACTACTATTACCTTAATACAGCTAGGATTGTAGCATGAACACGGTAAATACAATCAAATAGCATTAGTATAACTAAACGCATAAGCCCAAACAATGAACTTTTAATACCAACATTAAAGATTCTTATTCCCCTTCCATTGAAAACTTAAATGTTACCACGGATATTTACAAATAACTGCGCATTTGCGCACGGGTAACATCGAAGAACAAGGTTCTATTCTATCGCGAGATTAAAGCAACCGAATACAGCAGTCAACTCGCGTCCTACATGACCAAAAAAAGGTCTTAAATAAGTTATTTCTCACTTGTCGATCGTATCCATACGTCCCGCAATATGCGCCAAAAAAAAAAAAAAAAATTGAACAAGAACTTCAAGTACTCTCTCTCCCTGTCGGTTCAGAAAGGTCTATTGACAATCGACCAACGTTAGCGTTGACTGGTTGCCACACATGTCACTCACACTATAGCAGGAACGCGAATCCACGTAAATATTCTTTCTTTCCGGTCAATCCAAGATGATAATTGCTGGTGATTTTTACTTACCCAGAGTTAAATGGGATGACGTATAACCAGGACCAACGAAGACCAACAATGGCGAACTTTAATTGGACATCGCTTTCTGTAACGATCTCGTGCAGGTGGTTTAAGAATCTACTGGAATAACTGGGTCATCCGTTCTATACTTGACTTAATTCTTGTCTCTGAACAGTTGGCAAATTATGAAGCACGCGTTGAAGGCGGACTGTCAGACCACAAGATGGTGTTGCTATCCTGCGAAGTCACAACAACGTGCAGAAACGCAAAGTGCTTAACCAGGGAAGTGTATGATTTTAACAGAACCGATGACGTTCGTATTCTTGACCATTTAGAAATAAAACTTTTTTCTCTGGGGGGTGTGCAAGATTTCAATGAACTATGCAATTAACTTAAAAGTGTAGTTTTCTACTGTCTGAAGAGGGTTAAGCGCGTGGCAAGACAAAACCCGTGGGGGACCCGAGAAATAATTAATCTAAAACGTAAAACTGTCCGTAACCGCAAAAAAAAAAAAAAGAAAGAAAACGCGTCACACCACATTTATTTAAGAACTATCGCGTACACTCAATAGTAAACTAAAGGGTGAGAAGGAGAAGTATTTTTCAGAATCTATGCTCGAATTTATGAGAACATCACCACAAAAAAATTGGCGTCATCTCGCGCCGTCACGGGTGGGTGTGGAATATGTCACCGATAATGACCGTATCATTACTGATCCCGCCAGAATGGCGAACGCGTTTAATACTTTTTTTTTCAATCTGTTTTTGTAGATAGTGACAACACACATAAAAGCGTTGAAGAAAAAAGAGGTGCGCGGCTCTCGGCTATGCCAGAGCTGATTATCTCTGAGCGAGGCATTTTTGCGTTACCACTAAAGTTCGACACAAAAAAATCTCCGGGAGCAGACGAAAGTCCCAACGCATTCTTAAAGCGTTACACGGAGTGGGTGTCCAAGTATCTATTCGTTATTTTCAGTGCACGTTTAGAGCGGCATCAAGTACCTTCGGACTAGCTGACAGCGAAAGTCGTACCAGTTCACAAATCTGGAGATAAGCATTCTGTTAAAAATTATAGGTCACTATCGCTGACGTGCGCTTGTTGTAAGATACTTGAGCATGTTGTGTCTAAGGAGCTGTATAGGTTTCTTGAGGATTCAAACATATTTTTTTTCTCACCAACATGGGTTTCAAAAGTCGCTGTCGACTGTAACGCAGCTTGCTGAAACTGTACAAGATCTCCCCAAATCTTGTTAAGAATAGAGGACAAATTGATGCGATATGTTTAGACCTATCGAAAGCCTTTGATCGGGTGCCTCATTATGAACTTGTTCATAAATTACAAGACATGGGCGTAAATGATACCATTGTTTTGTGGATCAAAGCCTACCTCACAAATTGAATACAGTTTGTGCAAGTAAACAAAAGGAATTCAGTTATTGTAAGTGTACCCTCCGGCGCTCCCCAGGGGTTTGTATTAGGGCCTGTACTATTTTTGTGTTATATAAACGACATTACGGAAAAGGCAGGGCCTAATGTCACTGTTCGGTTGTTCGCATATGACTGCTTGTTGTATACAAATGCTTCTTGACACCGTGATCAGGTGCAGTTAAGCCACTCCTTACAGGAAGTACAAGAATGGTTTAAGCAATGGAAAATGAAAATTAATTGTGACAAGACAGTCCTTTTTGCTATAACTTCCAAAAAGAAAAACGTTCTACCATTTGTGTACGAATTTGATAACGGGCGTCTGACTCAAGTTTCTGAATTTAAATATCTGGGCGTTACAATATCTTGTGATCTAAAGTGGAATGCACACATTGACAACATCTGCTCCGCAGCTTGAAGAAAGCCCTGGTTCCATAAGCGCAACCTTAAGTACGCTTCACGTGAAACAAAATTAACTGCATACAAAACGTTAATACGGCCAACTTTAGAATACGCTCCTGTTATATGGGATCCTTTTAGAATTTACGAAAAAAAAATAATAGAAAGAGTGCAGAGAATGTCTGCTAGGTTTGTACTGTCGAAGTATCGAAGAACCGAATCAGTAAATGAAATGCTTAAACAGCTAAGTGTTCCACTTCTTTCTGATCGGCGGAAAATAGCTCGTTTGAAATTCCTATTTCTGTTGAGAAATGGAATGTTTAGCCTTAAAAGTAAGTATATAACTCCCCGTGTATCTAGGCCTCTAAAAAGTACTCATTCATCTCAAAATATTTTGAGAAGCAAAATAATAATATGTATAAGTATTCTTTCTTTCCAATAACTATATCGGAGTGGAACAATCTCCCCAAAGAAATAGTATTAAGTGATACCCTAGCTTCTTTCGAAACACGCATATCTAAATTGTATACCCAGTATAAACGAACCTTGCCTTCTGGCAGTGCATAATTTCGATCACATGCTTTTGATACATGAATGGATTGGGACTTCCGTGACTTCATTTATTATCTGCTCATGTCTTCTTGTAGTTTTTTTTATTTCTCTCTGTTCGATGTTGTTTTTGCGGCACAGCAGCGTACGCTGTTTTAAATTTTAACAGTGAGAAGATATTATACTTCAAAATGTTGGTTTTGTTGTGTATTCAGCGTGATTTACCAAAATGAGTACTCTTGTCTTTCTTGAGTTGTAGTCCTCAAAATGTGCCTTCATATGTATTACCTAGTGTTCTATTTAGTGTACTGTTGCACTCCTGTAACAGCCGCAACTGGCTAACAAATAAAATAAATAAATAAATAAATAAATGACGTAGTTTCAAGAGAGCGCAAAAGAACCACACACAAGAGGAGCGGCAGAAGCGTGGGAGGAAAGCCTTAACGTCGTCGAACAACCTTTTGTTCGTGTGCGCTCCCTGCGGCGGTTACTGGATTTTTTCTTGTTTCCCTTCTCTTCTGAAATGCCTGGGCGTTCCTTTTCAGACAGTCAGCAGCTCACGCACAACATAAATTTACTAAAATCGGAGCCCGTATGAGGGAAGAAAATGTCACTGCCGGAGCCGGTTCATTCGAAAAGCGTGGGGAGCTGCGGGACTACACTGTGATCCCGCGGTTACGGATAATCATAACTATAAATTTGGTACTTTCAGCCTTGGTAACGCGTTGGATGTTACGCTTATATTTTATATCATAAATTATACAAGGCTGTGCATTTCATACGTATATTATTGCCGGATGAATGCGCACGAACAAACCACGTCACCTGAGTGAGCATACGACGCGGCCGGTGTAAAGAGAACCAAAGTGGGCGCCTTTCCACGACGTGGCCTCCTTTCTCTGGTCACTGTGACGTCACTACTCGGAGCGCTACGTCCTTAGCTTCTCGGAGGTGTTGTCCCACCCCTTTCCTCCGCTGCAATGTCTTTCTTATGTTAAAGTAAAGAAAAGAATAGAGGAGGACACACACAGGTGGGCGTGCTTGGGATTTGGACTTTTACTGGTCCATTTGGTCTCTCGTTGGCGTTTGGAGAATACGTCTTGCTCGCGCTTTGTCGCCTGTTCTGTGCTAAGTCGCTTGGCTCCAAGTTTGCAATTGGTTCAGATTTATCCTGGACTTTGGCGATCCCTAGTTTACTAGATTGTCCCGGCCAATTTTTTTTCCAAGGTTGCAAAATATATTTGAGATATGAGTAGAAGATAGTATGGCATGTAATTAAGACAGAGTAGCAACTACTCTAGACTTAATGTATTTGCAAGATACGAAAATACTACCAGAAGTATTTGAAATACAGTGTCTTGAATAAAGTATTTAAGATGGCCACAATTGTGGAACTTGTACTCTATATGTTTTTGTTTTTGTCGGACACTTGATTTTGTGCAAGTGTATGTAGTATAGCGCGGAAAGCGATGCCTTTAATGTCATCCTAACTTGTCTTTATATTTTTTTTTGCTACAAGTAGGTGCCTCAGAAATTCATTGGAGGGTAGCCCTTCATTCTTCTTGCAAGCTTTGATGCGCCGGTGTCTCGAAATTATATGTTTAAACTAACAAAAAAATATTAAATTTTAGACGGAACTGTCACACTTATGTTTTCTGCCGGCGGGCTTGTTCGGAGAGTAGCCAATAATTATACAGTTATTGGTTTAGAAATGAAAAAAAAAACTATCCCTAGTAAATAACATAGCGAACCGTTATTGGAGGCCCCTTCCGCTCACGCGGGCGCTACGAGGCACACTTCAGTATCGCACAAATGTAATTTATTTTCAAATAATACAATCTTGGTGGCAGACTTGGAAAAAACGCTGTTAAAAACTGATTGCCAAGCTCCGGGCTCCAAAAAATAAAACTGCAGCGAAGTGCGCATACAGTGAACTTAAGCTTGTATATTTATTCATTTCACCCTCAGAGCCGAAGAATTATAGAGAAAAAAAAAGTTATAAGAAGGAAAAGCGCACTATAAAAAAATCAAAATCTAATGTTCCTTTCATGTATAGTATTTTATGTTGATTATAGTCTATAATCAACATAAAGTACTATACATGAAAGGAACATTAGATTTTGATATGGCCAATAATATACATTACTAACAGCTTCGCGAAAGCGATTACCGTTCATAATGCTTACTAAACACGCAGGCAAGCTGTTCAGTTCAAGGCTGGTTTTTGGAATGAAAGATTATGAGTAGGTTACTGTGTTTTGATATGGTATGTTTACTTTATGGCAATGGTCGAGACATTGTGAAGCAAAGAAATCAGGTTTTTTCAAAAGTGATATAACCTATTGATTACGTTGATAAATCTTATGAAAGAGACAGAGGCGAGATAGTTTTCTGCGAGTGGAGAGGGAAGGAAGATTAAGCGATGACTTCATGTTAGTTACGCTGGCAGTCCGCTGATAATTTGAAAGAATAAAGCGGACGGAGCAATTCCGCACAGCTTCCGAGGCATTTATTAGTGTGACGTGGTCGTGCATATATCAAGGAGTAACCAACGAAAAGCATAAACGAGTAGATTGACAAACTAGATATATGCATATACTCTATAGCTAACCGCGCAGATGGTCCCAAAATAAAATTTTCACCAAAGGCAAAAAAAAAAAAAAGAAAGAAAGCATTAACACGACTGTATCAGTTAAATATAATTAGCGAGAGTAAAAATGCAAACGAAGGAACATTACATAATCGTAGAAGCAGGACCATTTTTGTTAGAAAGTATCGCTTTCCAGCGTACATGCAATATTGCGACGCAAGCCCATGCTTGAGTTCGTGCTTTGAAACCGCGACTTCCTAAAACCCCTCGAAAACATTTGCTCCTTCTCGTTATAAGCCCACTGAAAATACAACATACAAAAGGCATTCTGTAGACACTAACCTTTCACTACTACCTGGTCTGAGTGACCACCCTATTGCAAGCTTAAATTTTTTCCGTTCCTATTAAATTCTTCATAAGCAAATAAGAAATTATAGCAAAGCTGACTACGATTCAATTAACTCTGAACTAGAAGCCTTTTATGAGTCTTTCCGGGCGGCATTCCATAGATATAAGATAGAAGAAAACTGGCTTACATTTAAAAATAGATGATAATTTCTCGCCAGAAAATGCGTGCCTCTGGTTAACACCAAAACAGTTAGTCACAACCCTTGGCATACTAAAGCAATCAAGCGACTAGGCAACAACGAAAAAATATTATTTAAGCTTGCTAAACAGACTCCCACAAACATAGAGGTGTGGAATAAATACGAAGAATGCGAAAATTTGTATAAATATAAAAATTCAAAAGCCACATCAAAATTGTGTGGCATCAATCTATTAAAAGTATTGTCTGACAAACCAAAACTGTTCTGGAATGTAATCAGTCTTATACCGTTTACCCCCTTTTGCTGTAAGCGATGACGAAGGTGATGTCCTCGCTGACGGCCAGTGTGCTGATTGCCTAAACAACTATTTTTGTTCCATCTTCACCAACGAAAATGTTAACGTCATCCGGAGCTTCCTGCCCTCACTCATCCGTCTATGGAAACCATTGCCAGCGACTATCCTGGTGTTATCAACGCCGTTGAAAATCAGAAACTTTCCTCAAGTTCTGGCGATGACTTCATCAACCAAAAAAATACTGAAAAATAATAAGCATGTGTCATCTCTGTTTTTAATCTATATTTTTTTTAATCTCTTTCGTCTGGTAACGTCCCTCATGACTGGAAAATTAGCCGTGTCATCTGTCCGGAAAAAACCGAAATTAAACTTTAAATTACCGTCCTATATGTAACTGACCAGCATTCCCTCAACAACCAGGGAACATATTATATTTTCTAATGTTATTAGATATATCGAATCTAATAACCTTCTAACCTGAATTCAACACAGATTCAGAAAAGGATTATCATGCGAAACCATACTCCTCGAATTTTTACATAACATTCATTTTAATTTGGACCATAGACAACAAACCGTCGCAATCTTCCTCGATTTTTCGAAGGCTTTCGAATACCTCACAACCGCCTTGTAATGAAACTTCACCAGTTAAAAATTGACTACTTTATAATTGTTTGGATTACTGAATTTCTTTCTGATCGCAGTTAATATACCGTTGTTAATAACTCAGTGTCATCTAAATCGAGCGTAACGTCCGGCATTCCCCAGGGAAGCGTGCTCAGACCACTACTTTTTTTTTTAAATCTATATTAATGATCTCCCTCTTCGTGTTTCTTCCACAATCCGCTTTTTCGCAGATGACTGCGTAATCTGCCGCAATATCTCGTACCTCAACGACCGCTCAATAATTGGCAGATGTCACTGAACCTAGATACATACAATGTACTCACCTCCTAACGTCTTTCGTCACGGTCTTCTTATAACTACAGCATTAACGATATAACACTCGGTTCATGTTCATCTCCATCTTATAAATATCTTGGTCTTCATATAACCAGCGATTTAACATAGATCATGGATCACTCACGTCAATCACATTGTTGCGAAGGCGAACGGCACACTTAATTTTCTGCGACGGAACTTAAGACTTGCCCCCCCCCCCCCCCCCCTCTTCCGCCCTCTTAATGTAAAGCGAATTGCATATATATCCTTAGTACGTTCAAAACTAGAATATGTTGCAACCATTTGGTCTCCCTGGCAAAATTATCTTAAAGACGGCCTCGAAAATCTAAAAAAAAAGAGCGTTACGATTCATTTATTCCGATCATTCTTATTACACAAGCGTATCCGAATTGTGTAAACGAGCGAATCTCCCTGAATTCACTTTAAAGCTTTAGTTTTACTTGTATTTATTTTTAAAGCGTTCGTTTCTGTCCATATCGTTATCTGGCCTAACAATAGGTTTACCTTTGACACGAGCTCCTCAGGATCGTCCGAAGCATACAGAAGTGTTGTATCGTCAGCATATTTTATCGAATTAGCTGTTTCGTCAATATTCACTATGCCATTTACATGTACGTTAAAGAAAAAAGGGCCTAAGATACTTCCTTGTGGTACCCCAGAGCTATGGGTTTAATACTGGGTGAAAAATTATTACAGCACACATATTGTTTACAATTTTCAAGATATGATCGCAAAAAAAAAAAACATGGCTTGCCCGCGTACTTTATAACATTCACGTTTTTTTAATAAGAGGAATTGTGGTTCAAATAATGAAAAGCTTTCATAAAGTCAGTAGAAACTCCCATAACTAGTAGTTTATCGTTTAGATTACGTAAAAGAAATTCCTTTCATTCAAGTAACGCAAGCTTAGTGGAACGATGCTTTTGAAATCCAAACTTGGATTTTCTAATGAGCTGATGCTTATCAAAAAAATTTTGAGAGCCCCATGTGAATAAGTTTATCTAGCCCCTTTGAAAAAACAGGCAGTATAAAAACTCGCCTGTGATTTTTTTATAAATTTTTATCACCTTCTGATGCAGTAAAGAAAAGTTTGCTATCTGCAAACGCTATTGGAATACACCTTCAGATATACATAAATTAACCATATATGTCCAATACGGCATAATTACGTCCGAAACGTATTTCACAGGTCTAACCTGTATTCATCTATGTCTCTGCTACGAGTATTATTTAAATTCATAATTGCTCTAACAACCTCGGAATCGTCCACCGGATCCAAAAATATTGAACTTGCACTTCTCTTTTTAATATACCCACAAGCATCATCATCGTAATTTATATTCACTAAATTTACAAATCGGCCATAAAACATATCCGCTAAAAAGCAGTATTCTTTATTTCTTCGCCGTTTATATACAGCTTCGCTAGGTGTTCATTTTTTTCGACTACCCCTTAAAATCGTATTCACTTTCTTCCAAGAGACCTTAATATTTCCAATTGTCGAGTTAAAACTGTTATGGTAATAACGTTCTCTAGCTTTTCGTAATTAATTTGACAGCTGGTTTTTATAACATTTAAACTTTTTAAATCCTCTTGATTTCTAGTTTCGTTAAAATCATGAAATAGCTGATTGTCTATAATAATTTTTGATAGAAGGTTTGGGGTAATCCACGGCTTTCGAATTTTACGCGACGATTTAAATATCTTATAGGGGAAATCTTTCGCACAGATAGTCCGAAACATAATAAAAAGTGTTATATGCTATATTGGGATCATTCTCTGTCAGAACATTATTCCAACTCGCGCTTACAATATCGTTGCGAAAAATATCAAGATTGTCAGGCGTAACGTATTGAAATTGTCTTAATGACCAAATGTCTCGTTTTGGGTGAACAGCGTCTTTTATGCAAACAAATATTTGGAGATGATCGCTGATATGGGAGCTAAATATTCATCCTTTTAGACGTGTATGATCCATATTTGTAATGAAAAGGTCGATTAAAGTTTTTGTGTGAACAATGATTCGTGTTTGTCTGGTTATCGTATTATCATATCCGTACGTGGAAAAGAATACTTCAAACTCATTTTAGGCGTGCGATCAACTAGCATATTGATATTAAAATTCCCACCGATTATCACACTGAAATTATTGTTGTTGCCGTATCCAAAGTGCCTCGTGAAAAACGTAAAAAAAATTCACAATATTGCCATCCGGCGGGCGATAGACAACACAAGCAAGCATATTATCTGCTATCAGAGATATCACTTGGTAGTCTCCAGTTGTAATGTAGAAATTTAATAAGAATTGAGAGTTAATGCTTTCTTGGACAAATGCGCAAACACCACCCCCGCGACTTGTATAGACCGGTTTAAACAGTAGCTTCTATAGAACGGCGTATGAAATGCATCAGTTTTGTCAGAATACCATGTTTCGGTGAACATAATCACGTTCAGTCTTACTGAAAGTATGCTAAAAACATATTACAGTTCCATTGATTTATTTTTCGCCGACCGTACACTTATTGAAGTGTAAAAGTTTCAGTGAAGCTTCAAAACCACTCAAGACTTTTTGCGAAGTCAGTCGGAAACAAGCATGAAGAATTCATCGTAAATTGATTGAAAACCCAGAGTGTAACCAATCTCCTCGCTAAAACTACGAACCAATCACTTTTAGATCGTGTTAACTCCTTATCACAACGGCATGGTCACCATCCTTGCGCCTGGCAAAGATTTTTTCGTTCCTGTGCCAGGTGTATTTGGAGCCCTTCGCTTTCACCCATTCTTTTGTTTTCGCTAGGAGTTCCCGGTTTTGTTTAGTCATTTTCTTGTAGATATACACCCTCATTCCGGTTGCTCTTAGCTGATTCTTCCGGTAGAGCCATGCATCTCTAGTTGTTTGGGATTCAAACCTGACAATGACACCTGGGAGTTTGTCTGGTTTTGATGGCAGACGGTGAATCGCGGTGATATCGTTTCCAGCTAGCTCGGGCCCTTCTAAAGTTCGCGCCACTTCATCTACCTTGCTTATCAGGTCTTCGTCATTACTTTTTGCGATACCATGGAACCCCAAATTCAGCTTACGGCTTCGCCATTCCATGTCGTGAAGTTCTGCCTTGAGCTATTCACTTCTTCATCCTGGTCTTTTTTCTCGATTTCTGCAAGTCTACTTTTTACCTCTTTCATCTTTCTTTCTTTCGTTGACAGATTTTAAAATTTCATCATACTGAGCAGACATCATGCCTGACAGAAGCTTCAATATGCTCCCAACAGTTTCCTTAAGATTCAATAGCTCATCAAGCTTTCCGTTCATGTCAGCCAACAAAATTAAAATATAAATGTCGTCATACGGTTTTTGTTTACTGACCGCACTGCCGTTCAACCTCAAAATTCGGAGAACGCGGCATCTCCATGCCTTACGGTATGCCTCGCCTTATGTTTTTAGCGTGGCTTCGAATACTCCCGCGCCAACCCCACAATGGTACGAATACTCGGGTTCACTACACGAAAAAGACTGTCCGGGTTTAAGAATTTCCTTTTGGCATTTGAAACACAATGCGTCAGCCGTTACCAGATAAAAACATTCACCAAACGTAAACAGCGCAGGCAGCAGCAGCGACAGAGCTAGAAATGTTGATGTGAAATAAGTAACGTAAACCAACCTGCAATGACGTAACAGGAAAGATTAGCTCGTGCACTGTCGTCTGTCGCCGCTGCTGCCAGAATGCCGAGGTCCAGCGCTTGTGGTGATTTTTATGGCACGATGTCCCGCTGGCCTGTTAGGCGTGGCCACACGCTTCAGCTCGTTGTATTTTGCCATTTCCAATAGCCAACGTTACTGGGACGACTCAGTTGGGAAACTGCCGTAGAGCGTGTTTTTAAAAAAGTGGCTCCGATCCGTGCTCGGGAATTGGGGTTGTGGGGATATTTATGCAGCGTGTAGTTGGTCAGCCATTAAAGTTGCGACGAGTCACAAGCTCTGGATGAGCAATTTAGCCAGTGCAGTACAACCGCTAGCCTCGGGTCTTTAACGTGCACCACGCAATGGTGATACACGACCGCTCGCCGGTACGATGCTCATCCAGATCGAAACGAGCAGGGATGGGGCTCGAGCCCAGAATCCCTGGGTTCTGCAGCGCGAGCTTTCGCTCCACGCGCGTCAAGCTGGGTGTGCGCTTTAGCCCACTCTAAACCCCCTCGATATGTTTGGCCCACTCGGCCACCGATCCCCGCATGTGCTCGAGAACAGAACTAATGGCGATCGCAACGCCGCCATTTCTTCTGCAGCGCGGCCACCCCGGGAACTGTACGGCTGCACGTATTGGTTCAGGTTGAGCAGCGGGAGGTCATGTAGCGCCATCTCGCAGTGTCATTTCGCAGTAGCTATATGACATACCTAAAAAGTTAAAGCAACGCAAAAAACGACGGACAGGGTAAAGGAGGACACAGACAGATCGCTGTCTGTGTCCTCCTTTACCCTGTCCATCGTTTTTTGCGCTGTTTTAACCTTTTAAGCATGTCATACCAACTCGCCCAGGCTTCAACTTCAGCTAGATGGATCATCTTTCATGGTTTGACACGTCGCTAAAGGGCGGCGTTGTTATCGTACTTTTTTACTTCATGTTTCAAAAGTAGCACAAGGTGCGTCGATGCACGAGGCACGTGCAACGTGCAGCCCTTGGGAAGATCATGACGGCACACGCAGCACTGAAGCACTGAGCTAGATATCAGACCCATGAATTTCGCAGATGTGGCGCGCGGCAAGTGCTTCGAGCATTTCTACAACAATGAATGGCGTCATTTTCCCAGGATAGAGGCGCTTTAACTTATTTCGGTCTCGGTGGACGCGGGCGGCACGGGTTTCAAGGGTGAGTTTCCTAAGTGAGCGTTTTAGCAAAGTTACCAATAACCCCATTTGACTAAGCGCTTCACCCGTGCTTGACGCCGCCATAACTGTAGTTCACGGGAAGTGCGCGCCAGTGCACGAGACAGCTCGCGTCGTCTCGTGCTCGGATCGCACAGACCCTGAGCGGAGTTGTTGCGCGTGCGGAAAGACGTCAGTTCCCACGATGCATGCCGGCAGCGGTGGCGCAACGAAATTGGCACGTGAGTTCGGTCTATTAAAAGGAAGCGTAAGCACTTTTTGAGAAATCTGCGCTAGAAGCTAACTTCTCTTCGCAACTTTCAGCCATGGTGGTACATACTTTCGTGTGAGAAGCGCGCCATCCAGCTCCTGGACGATCGGCTTAAAAATAAAAGTGACTGCTCACACCTTCCTGACGAGGAAATACGACGTAAAGCTTTGATATCGCTGGTATTTCATGAAAATTAGAATTACTTACGCGTCAGTGAAGTTTCTTTCTTTCTTGAAAACAGAAAACAAATAGTCAAAATTAACCAATCATCATCGCGTCCGTCCACTGTCGCATCCGGGGTCTCCCAGGGCAGTGTTCTCGGTCCTCTGCTGTTTTTAATATACATAAATGACCTTCCTTCTTCCATTAACTCCACAATTAGGCTCTTCGCTGACGACTGCGTGATTTACCGAAAAATTATTACTAATAACAATTCAACTCTACTCCAAAACGATTTAAATATGGTGCTCTATGTGGCAGATGAACATAAACACTCGCAAATGTAAACAAATGTCCATCACTAAGTCTTCCACAGTAACACAATCACAATATTCACTGTTATCACAACACCTGGAGCATGCAACATCATATAAGTACTTAGGAATACATTTAACAAACACTCTATCATGGAGCGACCACATTGAATACATTACAAGCAGTGCCTTGAAAACGCTTGGCTTCTTGCGACGAACATTATATCTTGCCCCACCTAAAACAAAATTACTCGCATACAAGACAATAATCCCGCCCAAATTAGAGTATGCATGCACCCTTTGGAACCCTCACCAAACTTATCTTCTTCAAAGACTGGAATCTGTCCAAAACAAAGCGGTAAGATTTATATGCAACAACTACTCACCGGTAACTAGTGTCTCGGCCTTAAAAACTAGCAATAATCTCTCTCCTCTTGAACTAAGACGTAAAATAACTCGGCTTTATTTTTTTCATAGCATATACTACAGCGATTCGCCTTTTAAATCAGTTTATTGCCGCCCTGCCAGTTTTACATCGCCAAGACTAGATCATTGTCGGAAAGTAAAACCATTCTTGAGAGGCACTAACACTTTCCTTTTTTCTCCCCCTTATTACTTTGTATCAGAGACTGGAATGCATCACCTGATCATATTGCTACTGACAGCGATCCCATTTCATTTCGAGATCAGTGTTCACTATTGTATAATTATTCACCTTGATTATGTTTCTGTATATAGCTTTTGTGCTTTGTTCGTGCTTTATTCTTAATTTATTTCGCTTTGTTCGACCACATTGGGTGCATCCGCGATCACATTTCACGTTTCCGTGTTTTGCTATTCTGTTTCTCTTTAAAAAAAAAAACAAAAAAAAAAAACCTTTGTTATTTGTTTTTGATTCTCCCCACATGTAATGCGTCCATCGGACGCCCTTGAGGTGAATGAAATGAAATGAAATGAAATCCGAGAGCCAGCTGAGTGGCGCGTGAGGGGGCGAGGGTCATCCGACTTCGCTGATGACGTCACTCTTGCTAGTTTTTCTCTCCCTTCTCGCGCTTTCCTACCGTCGGCGCGCCGCAACGGGCGGGTCTACGTCGAAGTTTTGATTGTCTATTACGACGCTCCTTCTAATAAAATCGAAATAAAACTTAACACACATCATTCTTAAGCTGTCTACACTACAACTTATACTGTTTGTTCCAATTGAATGACCTCTTCAGCTTCCCTTGATTTAAAAAATGCCGCGCGGATCTAGTCATGGGAACGTCCCTTGTCCTTTTCCGCACCTGCCACGTGACACTGCCGGTTCTGTACAGCCAGTTCCCGGCGTTCCCTGCGGCACCGCAGATGACCTTGCACGCTTTGAAAAAGACCGACTGCTCTAACACAACAAAGGAACACAAAGAGCAGCGAGAACGGCTAGTTGTTTTGCAAACTGTATCGGCTTCCGAGCAGACCGCGCTTTCCGTGGTTAGCCCTCGCATCGATTCGCTTCGCTCCGCGTGGGAAAAAATTTCGTAGATATTTTTCTGCCTTCCTACAACGTTCTCCACAATCCGCTACGAGACTAAAAAAAAAGAAAAATAAATGATAAATAAAAAGCCTAGCACCGTAATAGCGCTGTTTTCACGGAGGAGAGCATAGCGCATAATCTGAAGCTGGAGCTTAGGGCCAGGTCTCTTCGGAACCGCTAAAGCGTCGTCAAGCTAGGCTACCATGGCAAGGGAAGACGGAGAGAGGATGCTGGGATGTACACGGCAAGAATCGATCAACGAAACGTCGGGAGATATGCTCAAGTTATTGCGTAGTTTTAAATGATCGTTCTCCGATCCAGTAACGATACGCGATAAGAAAACGACCTACGCGCAAAGGCGGCGTCCAAGTATCGAGTATTTTGAAAGAAATGCACAAATTAGGGAGTTTTCGTAGATCGTTTCTGCTGTCCCGCAACGCACTCCGCAACCTGCTACGGTGCCCGAAAATCTACAGTCAAGAGCATCGGTGCGCAGGCGTAATAGCGACTTCTTCGTTGCGGAGGGCTTGGCGGAGGGGGAAACGTGGTCTATGATAACTCCCGTTAATTCTCTACAGCAGGCCCCCCCCCCCCCCTCCCCCTTGAAAAAAAAAAAGTTTTTTTTTTTTTTTTTTGAAGCGCAAAACAAAACGACGCATTGACGAACACTCATTCTGTGCCCCAATGTGGCGCTAAGGGTCCGAATAAAATGTGAAACTGGCTTAAGCTTATCTAGTTGGTTCATACTTCAGATAAGGCCAGCTAAACTAGAATAAACATGAAGAAGAACATACAGACCGCTGGACTAACAACTGAGTTTTCTTTTTCCTCCTCTTCTAGACCGCCGTGATGGCGATGGCGGAACCTTACGCCCGCACTGACGCAGACGACAGTGGTGCACTATACGCGTGTATAGTATATTCAGTATATATATATATATAGACCAGGCCAATAAAGAACGTTCTTACACCTACGAACCCCGGATGAGGAAAATATTTTCTTTTCTTCTTTTTGCTTCCTGCTTCACCGAATATAATATAGAATATGAAATATATTCTATATTATTCTAATATATATTTTATATTTCTATAAAATATATAGAAATATAGAAAACGTCAAATATTTTTAACTAACCATTATCTTTTCCGAAAACAATACATTTCTGAGAAGTTAAAAAAAAATGGAACCTTTTGCTTCTTGGTAACCTGCGCCACTCAGCTCTGGAACAGTGTAAATCAGCTCCCTGCATTTGATGACTCCGTCGGCCATCATTCTCCCACTGAAATAATAAAAAAAAACAAAAAAAACATACCCAAGTTTTGAATAAGATAACAGTTAGTTTTGAAACTTTGGCATCTGTTTCGGATCGGCGATCGCGCGGCATTTGGGCAGAGATTCAGCGTTTGGAGTTGTATACACCTTTTCCACAAGGGTGCAGCCATCTTGAATGTCGTCACTTCTAGTAGGCAATAAAACATCGTTTTGATCTCTCCACGCCGCTGGAAGGTGTTTACGAAAAATGCATGACTTTCACAATTCTCGTTTTGCCTCACCTATATTTTCTAGCATATTCCAGGTTGAAATGCTTTATTATTTTTTCGTCCCGCATAGCAGAGCAGATACGGAGCCCACGTGTCTGAGAACGGCAGGAAACAAAAAAGTATGTGCTTTACCTTTCCAGTATAAAAAGAAAAAAAAAAGAAGGTGTAATTTTTTTATTCGTTTTCCGTGGTTTGGGGGGGGGGAGGAGGGTGACATCTTGTACTAAAACATTTTTCTCGGAACGAAATACGAAAATATTTTTCGGCGACACATCACACTGTCGACGAACCCATCTGTCGACGAGATGTCGCTCGACGCACTGAGTGCCACTCTCCTATTCTCGCCATATTGAGCGGAAGCAATGCCTAAATAAGTTAAATACATAGACAAGATGAAGCTTTATCTTGAAATGCAGAACACGGTGATTGGACACCCTCAATCATCCACGTTGGACCTAGAGTTCAATCACCCTTAAAACCACTGCGCTCGAACACGGCTAAAGTATACTTTGGTTTTCCACGTCTGCTCAGCGTTTCAGCGTAACCTGGCAAGGAGCAAGTACTATGTCCCCCCTCGACTGAATCACAGCCAGAGATGGCAAAATCATTTTCAAAAAGTGATTAAATTACATTACTTCCTTGAAAAATGCAAAGATGTAATCAAATTCGACTACAAATTACCGCGGAATAAAGGTAAAGAGATTACATTACAATTACTTTCTAAAAGTAATGAAATTACTTTGGTATTACTTTTAAATATATTAAGCATTCGGTATGGCATAACAGCTTTTGGTAATTGTTCCGCTTTCTGGAGAGCTAGAATTGACAGCATCCTTAAAGCAATCCTAAAGAGTGTCTCCTATAACATGCAAATACCCGAGGACACCACTCTTTTCGACCTTCTTCAACTGCCTGACTTTCACACCCTCTATGTTCACACAGTTATTTTGCGACATTTCTGGAGCTCTGAAACTTTAAGCTCATCATCTCGTGCCCTCCGACACGTGCAGCCTTTCCAAATACCTCTTGTGCATACCCGATACGGTGAAAGTACGCGAGCATATTATGTTCCAAAGCTTTTCTCACAGCTGCCGCCCGAGCTTCTAGGCCTTACCTCGCTCCGTAAACTTAAGAGATCACTTAGAAGTATGAGTTTTTGATGATCTCTGTTTTACTTTGTTTAGTGTTTTCCAGTGTGGGTTTCACTTGTTTAGCCTGGACGTCCTGGACAGTCGCTCGTTGGACGCCGTGTACTGCAATTTCGTTTTTCGCCTGAATATTTTTTCTTTTTCTTTTACACATCAGGCGCGACACTTTGGTCTTCGTGATTATCGTTATTTTTTTATATTAAGTTCTTTTAAACCTTATCTATGTACTTGAATCAGTATTTTGAGGCGTGATTTTGTGTGTTGCATGCACCCAACTGCTGACTTTGACTTTGGGACATTCTAAGGACGTGTGTATGTCAATCTGTCTTATTTCCTTTTGTATACCGGGTAGCAATGTTTAAAGTGTTAATTTTAGGGTAGCATCACACAAGCCTTGTTTTGGCTTTGATGCGCCCGTCACGCAAACAGTGTTGTGCTCCATACAATAAATGTATTATTATTATTATTAAGGCAGTAGATTCGTGCTCATTTTATTTACAGTGTATGTGCCAGAACTCAGATCTTCCTGTTTACACCGCGACAGCGTTATTTACCTCAAAGTGAACCATAATGAACAGTTGCATGGTGAATAGCTTCTTTAGATATGGCACAAAGGTAGTCGACTCTCCGGTTTCGCTGTTCATTCAACGGTGAAGGTCCTTAATTAAAGGGTAACATATTTCTGTTTTTCTGATTTAGAAAACGTTATAGTCCGTGTCAGTATGTTAAGGTCGGGCCATAAAAGCGCGTTTTTACCAGGGGTTGTCACGTGCAACAATTTCCTTCCGCCTCCGAACGCAATCTAATCCTATTCTCCAAACTGCACTAGTTCACGCATTTCCGGTCATCCCTCTCAAGGCATATTGTTCCCAAACACCCGAAGACCTCAAAGTTATTGCGCGTTGTCACACAAAAGGGCTGGGCATTTTCTAGCCAGAAACATTGCCAGTTCAGGAAAGGGATGGCGCTAGCTTCGTAAAATGTCTGCTTTCCCAACAAACGGATGGCGGTATCTGCTCGAAGGCTTATTCCCCAATAAACTTCCTAAGGAAAGGCAGCGAGGCATATCGCGAGCGGCACCTGCTTTGCTCTATTGTCGTCTTTTCTGACTAAAAATATCACCCTTTCTTGAAGTCAAGGATACGCACGAAACGTTCTCGGGTCTTGAAAAGGTATTTGGGATTAACTATTTCTTCCAGTCGTTTGCTGTTCACAATGATCGAAGCTTAGGGTTTGTCCTTGCTTGACGAAAGAGCAAGAAGAGTGAGGATCTGTTTGTCCTGTTTTCTAGGGTTTTAAAATGTGTTCACCTCACTGATGTGCCCTTCGCCTCGTAGCCTAAAAGTCGTTCATCCTTAAGCTGACAGTGCGCTGGAAGCTACGTGCGCGTTGGAACATTTACGCGTCTATCTCTCTCCACGTAACGACGCTCTCGTACGTATCCCCTGTAGAGAAAGGAACGGGTGAGGTGATAAAAGAAGGGTGTTTGACTGGTTCTGGTCAGCTCATAGTTCCCACCGCTCTGTCAGCTTAGGGCTGAACGAAGTATAGTATCGTCGTGATGACGTGGCGCCGTGAATCCTCTTGCCTGGGGTTTATGAGCCGTGTCTTTCCAGCGATGTCTTCACACGTAAGCTTTTCTCCTTCGCCTTTCCAGCTCGCCTTTGTGAGTCCGTCGAGTTCCTCGTACGAGGCCTTGCGCCCAGATGGCCGTCGTTTATCTCCTCTGATGTCTCTTTCACAACATTTCACCATGTAATTTTTTAAAATCTTTTTTTTTAAAGCTCGCAAACAAACTTTCTCATTTGGGACGGAAGTAATTTCAAAAGTAATGAGTAATGTTCTCTAAATTACTGCCTGAAGGTGATTCATCACATTACAAAATTGCCAGACTAGAAAAGTAATGCATTACATTACTCATTATCACAAAAAGTAACGAAATTACTGTAATTGCATTAGAGTAATGTCATTACTGTCATCTCTGATCACAGCGACGGAGGTAAATCACGTGACAGCCTTTACCAAAGGCACTGGGGTGAGTTCGCAGTGTTGTAGGCGTTACCGAAAAAAAGTAACCGAATACGAAAACACAGTGAGGGCACAGGCGAGCTGGTGTAAGTTTACCTTATGTTAAAATACCTGAGACTGGGTGTGAAAAAAAACAAACAAAAAAACACTGAAATATCCAAACGCAGAAGAGGCAGGCAAAGAAGTCAGTCAAATGACGTCTCCAACTCAGCTATTAAGTGGATTCAGTAAACCTCCTATACACACGTTGAAACCAAGGCCGTCACCAAACCAACGCAAAAAAGCCCCTTTTTCCCTTTTTTATCGCTCCTACAAACTTTGCAGCCACCTATGTACACACTTGTGACCCGCCACGACCTTCCCTGGTCACTCTACTTTCGAACAAAGTTCACACTTCTCAAAACGACCCCCCCCCCCCCCCCCCCCCCAGCCCGGAACGACCTTGCTGGCGAAGCCCACCGAACTGATAAGAAAACCTCAACGAGAACAAAAGGCACGTAACCCTCTACGCTATTTGTAATCTTCACACTGAAACCTAACTTTTCACAAAATTCTTACATGCGGCAGTAGACAAAAAGAAGAAAACACGCACACAGACGAGGCAATCACCAAAAGAATTAAAAGCGCAGGAACGCCTTGGTGCACTGTCAGCAAAGTACACGGATGCCTGGCTTGTACAGTTCCATATTGACCTAATTCTAATTGCTTCTCTAACAACTCGTTCGACATTATTTGCCTCTTTGTATTCCACTTCTGTCTAAGCGCAGTTTTGCATATCTGTTTATGTGTTGATATTTTAGAATTGGCCGGTTTGATTTTTAAGTTTCTTTTAGGCTTAATTAGTCTATTATTCAACACCTGAAAGTTTGCCCGACATATTTAAACACACACTCATCTCATACACCTTGCTCACAAAGAACCGATTTCTCTCTACGGGCTTTCTGAAACCTCTTCTTTTCTCTTTGAAATGGTTATCAAGCGCTCCTTTTGCTTTTCTTTACCAGATGAAGTCAGAGGAAGCGCTGGATGACCTTTTTTGTGATTGGACCGGAAACATTGAAAAAATTAGGAGAGAGATTTATGGAATTGCGAGGAAGAATATTTCGAGGGTAAGGCGAAGAGCATAATGAGTTCAAAGCAGTCAACTCTGAGCTTAAAGTTTTTTTCTCAAAGTTCATAAGCCGGAGCTTTCTTTTAGTGCGTTCATTAACGAAAAGGGAACATGGCAGAAGCTAGTGTCCGCGTTTCTGCAGCAAGAGTTGGGGTATGTTCAGTGACAAAACTCTCTATCGCTAAGGAACACAAACAAATTTATCAGTAAATTGGAAAGGCATCGTGGCAGGAAGTGTTAGTCTTTTCTCTATTGATATAAAGGATCTGCCTACTACTTCTTCAAAAAGAACGAACTAATAAGAGGGTAAACAAATTGCTAGAGCTTAGTTTAATGAAGTTTCAATCAAGTTCAGGAATTTTCGTGGACAGTTTCCTGGCAGTTTTGGATATTTAGCTTCGTTCAACTGTTGTGGAGTATGAGGGAAAGAAATATGTCCAAAAAGGAATCCCGGACAAATGCTCACCGGACAAAAGCTCACCCATTTTTTCACAGACCCGGACAAAAGCTCACCAGAACATTTCATGTTGGTCTTAACACGTGTGCGGACAACGTAGGTGCATGCGTGCGACACTAAAATGCAACGATAAATAAAATCTGACAGGCGCGTGGTTTGCTGCGAACATTATAAAGAGTTTATTTAACGATTGGTTAGAAGCGAATGCTGTCCCCCAGTAGCTGTCCCCCACTAGCCCTCGAGAATATTTTTCACGCGATTCTGCAGGCGCAGAGGGATTTTTTGCACCCGCTTCTCTGGGGGTTCACCTCTCCGGGCTTGTGTCAATGCCGTGGCAACGAACGCCTGATTTTCCTGAGGGCATTCAATCAGCATCCAGACGCTTGGATGGGCGTGGGGGAGTAACATGTGGAACCCGATATTCCATCCTTCGCAGGTGTATGTCGGGTCTTTATCTTGTAGAATGGCGTCGTACATATTCCATCGTTCCGGGGAAAACTGCGGTCGTCGTCGGCACACAGTCAGGCAAAGGGAAGAATTCGCTCTGGGGGCCGCCGCAGAACGAGCAAGAACATAACGAAAGGAGCCGTTGAAATACGTGCGATCCAAGTAGTCCAGCAGGTATGTCACCGGTAGGCTTTTCCCTGATGTAGGTTAGTCCTTCGGGCGCAAGCTGTGGTGGAAGAAACGCGAGCCTATCCAAAATCCCGCACAGCTTTCTAAATTAGTTATCTGTCCAAAAGGCCATACTCCCGTTCCTTGAAAATATTTTTAAACTTCACAACTTAATGGTTTGTATATTACAGTTTTGCTTCAGTTTCCTTTTCACAACACCTTGAGATAATCCTTGATTTCAAATACATTTACGACGCTCGATGACGGAATGAATTTAATTTACCTAGCCATTCACTTCAATTATTAACCTGAACCCCACGAGAACCCATGCATTAGTAATGAAGACACATATTGTGCCTAACCTTTATGTGCGCGTTTAGCGTGACATATAAGTACAATGAAAAAGCGAGGTCGAGAAAGGGTGACTTTGCTTCTTCGGTCACCCGTCGGGTTCAAAAACTTCGGTTTACGAAGTTTCTTGGGCGTGGCACAAGGGCGCTCCGGCATAGCTTGAGTCAAGCAAAGTGGATCTTATCAGCTCCACTAAGTTTCAGAAACCAAAATTTTTGGTCCCAAATCGTTACTTCTCCGCCTGTTATGGCTTATCTGTCGACACCTTTGCTTGGGATGGGGTACGAGTTCTCCTAAAAATGGTGCAATATCCATCGCGTCCGCCCTTTATCCTAGCCCGTGTTTCGCCCGGGGTAGCAAAAAAAAAAAGTAAGTGAGCTTTTTTCCGGGTTTGTGAAAAACAGATGAGCTTTTGTCCAGTGAGCTTTTGCCCGGTGAGCTTCTATCCGGTGAGATTTTGTCCGGTTACCCCAAAAAGCAGGGGTCTGCATTGGTTCCTCTGTGGCACCTGTGTTGGCGGAGATTTACTTAACCTTTCTTGATTCTACCGTGATGTATGGAATGGAAAAAATCGCCTCGGGCAGTTGCGTTGTCAGACGATATCTCAACAATATCGCTGTGTGTGCTTTTCAGACGGGAGTGGTGGAAAATCTAGAAATGTTAATAAGGTCATCAGCTCTTGAGCTGAGGTTCACGGGGGAGCAGCCAGAGAATAAATTCCTGCAGTTTTTGGATCTACATATTCACGTGGGTGAAGCATTATGCTGGGAATATTGAAAGAACAAATTCAAAACCGACGCTTCCAAAAAAAGAGCAGCCGACTGTAAAAGCGGGTGCTGTTAAGTCATTGATCACTAATGCTTTAAACAGGTCTTGCGTACGTCTTACAGGGAAGGCAGTCAAAGGGCAGGGTGAGAGGCTGAGCAGCGCGGGATACGGAGAAGATTTTACAAGGAGGCAAGTAACTTTTGAGCAGGACAAAAACAGAGAGAGAGAAAGTTAAAAAAAATATTCGCAGTCATGCCATATTTTACTCGATTTCTCACAATGTAAAAGCTTGTGCGAAAAACTTTGGTGTAAATGTAGTGTTCAATAAGGATTCCAAGTAGGGCAACCTTACCCTATTTCAAAAAGAAAGGAAGAGGTGACAGAAAGCCTACAAAGAAAAATCTGTACCTTGTAAAGAAGGAGTCGTGTACGAGAAACTTTTAGCGTGTGGGTTTAAGTATGTGGCGCGAATTTTCGGGTGTTTGAATGATAGACTAACTGAGCATAAAAGAAACGTAAAAGTCAAAGCGGATAATTTTGCAATAACAACACATAAACAGGAATGCAACAACTGCACGTCACACCAATCGGGGAGAGAAGTGGTACGCGCGCGCGCTAGTGCAGCAGACGGCAAGGGGAGCGGACGAGCAGACGACAAAGGGAGCGGACGAGCGGCTTGCATGCTTTCGCATTCACAACTCATAAGAGATGCTTAGGTGAACCTCGAGCTTTTTTCTCGCACAGTGACCTGGTCTCCTCCTGGTTGGCCATGCTGCAGAGGCTCGCCAGGATGAATCTGCTGGAGAAGACGACTTTGGCGTTAAATCGCTTTAACACGAAAGTCGTCGTCTTCAGATTTAAACTTTGCTGTATGACCTTTGCTGTATGACCAGCCGGAAGGAGACCAAGCTGTCATGCGAGAGAAACACCGCAACCATTTCAGAGAATGTGCGACCGAGAAAGTGTGCCAAACTTGGAAATATTTTTTTTTGGCAAAATATAAATGAACAGATAATGCTAGAATCTACGATGCAGAATTAACCGCGATATATAAAGAACTTCTATACATAAAAACATTAAAGGGGAAGTATACTGTTAGTTTGATAAAAGACAATTTATTCTCTGTTCAACTACTAGGCAACCCAAAAATAATAATTCAAAGGTAAACGAAATTAAGGAAAAAACTAAAACACTTAACAGAAAAGCATATATCTATATAATGTAAAAGGCCATATTAAGAATTACGGCAATGACATCACCCACAAGTTAGCAAATGAAGCTCGATTACATTGAAAGTGTGATAATAACGCCATTAAATGCAAAAGTGCAAGCGAGCCCGACAAGAATGACGAAAATAGCTCCTTGTTCCGCTTCTCCAGGGATTATTTTCGTCACATGGAGAGTCCCTCTTTTGCAAGTATTCAAAGAAATGTATAAAACAAAAGCTATCTGAACTGAAAAATGCAAACTGGAACAAACAATGGCAAACCTATGGTAAAGATACACCTCTTTTTCCAGTGGATTCGAACAATAAATTCTATAACTGATTATTTTCCTTCAGATTACTTTTCAACACAAGTATTCACTAACCACGGACGCTTTCTTTATCATTTTATTTTTCAAATTTTGGTAAAATACAACATTCAAACTGTCCTTGTAGAAAATCGCTATAGATTTTGACATTACTACGCATAATGTCCAAATAGAAGTATATGTAGGCAAGAACATAAAAGCTTTGAGTCCAATTTTAGATATAGAAAATAAATATTTGTTATAATAACCGCTTCATGAAAATTCTAACCAGGATGGTGAAGACGTTCGCTCCTATCAAACCTCAGGTTGAAATAAAAAAAAAATAATAATACAAAAGTATTTCCAATAGACTTCTCAAAGTACAATTTTTATCCAAAAAAAACGCAAAGAAAAGTGACATGACCATGGAAAAAATATTGCTTCCTGCTTACCAACACTTTGTTAGGGGAGAAGAGGTCAGGATACTCCATGATCCCCCCAAAAAAAAGAAAAAAAGAAAAAAAGAAAAAGAGGACGTAAAATCCAACCTCCCAACAAAGCGACCGATACCCCTATAAAAAAACAAACCCTCAACAACAAGGCAACAAAGCAACAAGCACACAACACAAAAAAAATTAAATACGCCATAACATCATCAGCACAATGAGTAACAGTCTTGAGTGCAGGGCGGAAAACAGTATCCCACCTGGGAGTAGGGTACAGTCCTGCGAGGTACCCATTCCCACCGCGCCTGAAAGGTCGGCTGCCTTGAAAGTCTCTTAGGGAAACACAGGGTAGACGAGACCAGGCTACTTCTTAATCACCCCCAAAAAGAAAAAGAGGCGGTAAAATACAACCTCCGACAAAATAAACAATGCCCCTAAAGAAAAGAAAACGACAGTAACAAGGCAACAACCACGCAACAACCACGCAACAACAAAAAATGAAATGCAACACAACATCATCAGCATAATGGGGAAGAGTCTAGAGTGTGTGTGTGTGTGTGTGTGGGAGGGGGGGGGGGAGGGCGAGGACCTGAGTGTCCCACCTGGGAGTGGGGTACAGACCTGGGAGGTGCCCACTCCCGCAGCGCCTGGAAGGCCGATTGCCTCGAAAGACTTTTGGGGAAACATAGAAAGGCCATGGACAAAACCAAAACATGCCCTTCTAATCAGTCTAGAAAATCAAGCAATCAAACTCTTAAAAACAGAAAGAATGAAAAACAGTGTGTAAAAAAAGCAAATTTACGCACCTTAGCAACATGAAAGGACGCACCAAGGACCGCCTGAAAAACAACTGTTCCTTGCTTGGAAGAGAGAAATGTAAAAATGTATAAATCTAAGAAAAAAATGCACAAAATAATACATGTAGGTACCTGTACAAGTAGGTTTTTTTTTATTTTGGTTTGGTTCGCTTTTGTGTTTTTATATATATATAAATATCATGTCTCTCATTCGCAAAAAAAAGGTGAAGGAAGAAAAACAGTATAATTGTATATACTAATACAACTTGTATTACTCCTTACCTCCAAAAGGGGCTGCATTTCACTTAAATGATTTCAATATAAAAAAGCACACTCCATTTACTTAATTAATGCAAAAAATTGACAAGAAAAACGAAATAAGCTAAAAACAAACAATCTTCATTTTAACGTTAATGAACGTCTAATTTTTACAGAAACAAAATCAAGAACAAAGCTCAACTACCTCAACATCCTGTTCTGATCTTGAAACTCCCCTATTCGACAACCCCACGTGATACCCAAAGAGAACTGAAGACAAACAAGAAGAAAACACTTACCCCTATATATATTAAACAAAATAATATTAAAAGCCGCTGATATGGCTCGGTCCCCTAGGCAGGGTATCGCTTTAACTAGTGCCACTAGATAAGCTACGCTTCAGAGTAACGACACTTATTCGTGTTGTGGCTTAAAATCATGGTTGCCAGTTATCTGTAGCTTTATCTGAAATCACAGAAAGCGCTTTTCCGTCCCCCACAAATGCTCGAACAGCTTGCGACAGAGCAAAGCAACATTAAATGACTTTCCTAACAACGATTCTAATGGTGAGGAAGTCGCACTTCCTGAATCACGACGATCGGCAGTTGCGTCTGGTCTGCACAAGCACCAAGATGGCGGCGCCTACAGCAATATCGGAGAACAGAATGCCGATACTTTAAGCGTAGCTCATATGGCTCTAGCTTTAACCATCGAGTTTTCTTCTCCCCAATAGGTTTTTATTCTACAAAAATAAAATTCGGTGGATTTGTCACCCTAATATTTTATTTCAAAGTGGCTTTAAATCGGTTGTGCCTTCAAAGGCTGTACCGATAGAGGTATCTTGTTTTATTATGATTTTCCTTCCTCACCCTAATTTATGCCCACTGGGACAGTGGGCATAAATTAGGGCGAGGAAGGGTGAGGAGGCGCTTGGCGCCGACAACGCCGACAAGCGCCAGGTGGCGTTGTCGTTGGCGAAGTAAACAGAGAAGTGTACGAGGCTGGCTCCCGCCCTTTTGCAGATGGCATTCACTACAGTGAGGCCACGGGTTACAGGGTGGGGGATAGGATGGGCCGCACGGTGACTGCTTTTTTGGGGGGACCGAGGGCCCTGGGGGCACTGAAGTAACTGAAAACCCAGCAAAGTCAGGGGAGGCACCCAGGGTTAAAAAGAGGAGAAAACGTAAGAACAGGTATAAAAAATCAGCACAATCAGACATTGGATATATTAACATGCAGGGTGGTAGAAATAGGTTAAAATGGGAAGAGGTAGAGGAGCAACTAAGAAAGGAGGATTTAATGGTGTATGGGTTTGTGGAAACACATCTCAGAGACATGGAGCAGCCACCTTGCAACCCTGACTATGTGTGGGAAGAATGCAACAGAATGGAGGGAACGAGGAAGGGAGGTGGAATTGGAGCATTTATTAAGAAGAATATGAACTTTCAAAGGATCAGAAAGGAGTGCGCCGAACATTTGTGGCTGAAAGGAAAAGTCGCTGGGGAATCAACAGTCCTTGGAGTGGTTTACTTATGGACAGGGACAGGTGCTAAAGAGGAAAACAGAAAAATGATTGATTGCATATCAAGAGACATTAGTGAACTAGGGGAAGGCTCCGAAATAATTATTATGGGAGACATGAATGCCCATATTGAGGGTCTGGATGGGTATACGGACTCAACTGGAAGCATATTACTAGAACTGGTGGAAAAACATGACTTAGTTTTATGTAATACCAGTCAGAAGTGTGACGGGCACATAACTTGGGAAACTGGCAATCTGCATTCAACTATAGATTACGTACTCATGTCACACAAAATATATGGTAAGTTACAAGTAATGAAAATAGATGAAGAAGGTTCCAAAAGTCTTGGTAGTGATCACAAACGTATTAAGCTGAATTTTGCCAGAGAAGTAAATGCTGAAACTAGACAACATAATTCAAAGCAAACTTTCTGCAGCGACAAAGAGTTGGAAATAGTTGTTGAAAAAATAGAGGCAGCAGTTTCAGGGCAACGGCATACAGATTGGACCTATGAGAGCCTAACTAGGCTTTTTTCTCTAGAACTAGACAAAGTTAAGAGTAAACGAAAGGGGAAGCAAGGACATAGACCAAAAAGTTGGTGGGACAAAGAAGTGAAGCAAGCGATACAAAAACGTCAGGAAGCCTCTAGAGAACACAGGTATTCCAAGCGTAGTGGGGAGTCCGAAACGGAAGTAAAAAGAAAATGGGACAATTTTGTAACATGTCGCCGAGAGGCATCCAGTTTGATCAATGCGAAAATTCAGAGAAAGGGTGAGGAATGAATGAGTAATGTAAGTAAGAAAGATAGAAATGCTGCCAAGAAGTTTTGGGAGCACTTGAACTCACTCGGTAAAACAACGCAAGCTAGACAGAGGTTCATACTCTCGCATCAGGGAGATCAATTAGAGGGAGATGATGCGATACAATATATAGGAGCAGTGATGGAGGAGAAATTTCGGGAACGGGTACATGTGGAAGATAGGAGAACCGAAGGAAGTAGCAGTCCAGTTTGTGACATCGCGGATTTTGGACAAAGAGAATGGGAAAAGGCGGAACGAAGAGTCCCTAGTGGCACGTCGACAGGCACAGATGGTATCCCTATCAAGCTGGTGAAGAATTTGGGTCCTAAATCTAAGGCAAAACTAAGGGAGGTAGTGAGTACCATGATAACAAAAGGAAATATTCCAGATGAATGGAGGCTTAGTAGGATGAGTATGATATATAAGGGAAAGGGAGATAAGTCTGATATTAGGAATTATCGTCCTATAACCGTGACACCGGTTATTTACAGGTTGGTAATGCAGATTATAAAGAACAGACTGGAGGAATGGGTAGATTGCGAGGGCATACTGGGCGAGTTACAGAACGGGTTTCGAAAACAAAGAAGGTTGAAGGACAACTTATTTTCTCTAACACAGTGTATAGAAATAGCGCAAAAAGAAAACAGACAGCTCTGGCTGGCATTTCTGGATATCAAGGGTGCCTATGACAATGTGAACCAAAGAAACCTGAGGGACATAATGGAGAACTTAAACCTAGATGAAGGACTAACAGCACTATTAAGGAACATTTACAAAGATAACAAGGTGATTATAACATGGGAAGGAAAGGCGACAGGGAAAATAGAGATAAGACGAGGCCTTAGGCAGGGGTGCCCGTTATCGCCTTTGCTGTTTATGTTGTATCTGAGAGGATTGGAGGATAGACTAGAGAAGAGTGGGCTTGGGTTCAACCTTTCTTACAGTAAGCTAGGCCAAAAAATTCAGCAATCCTTACCGGGATTGATGTATGCGGATGATATTGTACTAATGGCTAACAACAGGACAGAGTTGCAGGAATTAATGAGCACCTGTGGTAGGGAAGGAGAGGAATTAGGTTTAGAATTCAGTAGCGAAAAATCGGCAGTCATGATTTTTAACGAGGATGAAGTTGAGAGGCTGAAGATACAGAATATTACAGTTGAGAGAGCTAGTAAATACAAGTATCTAGGAGTATGGATATGTGATGGTGCAGAATATCTCAGAGACCATGAAAAGTATATAATAGGTAAGGGCAACAGAAATGCAGCTGTAATGAAAAATAGAGCACTTTGGAATTACAACAAGTATGAGGTGGTGAGAGAGATTTGGAAAGTGGTCATGGTGCCTGGCTTGACTTTTGGAAACGCAGTGCTATGCATGAAATCCGAAGTGCATGCGAAACTAGAAATAAAACAGCGCGGAGTAGGTAGACTGGTTTTGGGGGCGCATTGCAAAACGCCAAACCAGGGAGTACAAGGAGACATGGGATGGGCATCATATGAGAGCAGGGAAGCGGTGAGCAAGGTAGAATTTGAGGATAGGTTGAGGCTAATGGATGGGGAGCAATGGGCACGAAAGGTTTTCAGCTATTTATACATGAGGAGTGTAGACACAAAGTGGAGACAGCGCACTAGGAAATTAAAAGGAAAGTTTTTGGGCTATAGCGAAGATACGGAAGAGCAAGTCTCAGTTAAGAAGAAAGTTAAGGCCACAGAAAGAGATCGGTGGCTAGAGGGAATGCAGACAAAGACTGCTCTGGAAAGCTATAGATTAAACAAAAGAGTTATTGCCAAAGAAAGCATTTATGACAATTCTAGGGGAAGCTCATTGCTGTTTGAGGCAAGAACGGGTGTTCTGCGAACCAGAACATACAGAGTGAAGTACCAGGAAATTGATACAGTGTGCACTGCTTGTGGAGAGGAGGACGAGACGGCTGAGCACTTGATACTCTACTGTAAAGGGCTTCACCCTATGCCTACCGAAGACAACATAGATTTAATAAAGCCATTGGGTTTTAGAGACAGCGAAGGGAGAGTGGATTTCAAGACTGTAGAGATTACCAAGCAAAGATTAAGTGAATGGTGGCAGAAATCGAGAGAAAACTAGGTATTTTCTTATTCACTGATGGCAAGGGGGTTTCATAGCCTCACTTTCTTTGCACTGCGGAGTGAATATAGATTTCACATTTAAATATTCTAAGCTTAAATGGTAAAACAAAATGGCTAGGTGGCGTAAGCTACCGCCCGATCCAAAGGGCTCAGCCGTATTCATCCATCCATCCATCCATCCATCAGCTCGTGCCGTCTGCTACTAGGGGCCTGCCGAAAATATTAGCCAAACATATCTAAATAGTAAAACAAAACAAGAAAAAAAAAAGATAAGAGGCTGAGCTGCATCCAATAGAAAAGTTTAAGGGTTTTTGTTTATTGTCCATTACTTTTTCATCTTTATTTGTACGTTTTGCGTTTTTCTTCGTCACGGATAGAGCAACAAAATGAGCTACGCTTAGAATATCGGCCCTCAGTTCCCCAATCTGTAAGCGGGCACCGCCATCTTGGTGCTTAGTGCAGAGCAGACGTAACTATCGATCGTCGTGATTCAAAAATGCGACTTCCTCAGCTTTACGCACGGTGGTAAAAAGCTCACGTGATATTGTTTTGCTCTGTTGCGAACTGCTTTAACATTTTTGGAGGACGCAAAAGCATTTCCTGCGATTTTGGATAAAGCTTCAGAAAAATGGCAACCATGATTTTAAGCACCAAGACGGCTGAAGTGTCGTTACTCTGAAGCGTAGCTTATTTAGTGGCTCTAGTTGTGGAGATGCAGCAGAACTCAGTTTACTCGCCCTGTACGCTCTTATTTTTTCTGAATGTTTTCTTATTGTAAAAATCTTGTTAATTTGATAGGACGACATTCTGAAGTTTTAAAAACCGCGGGTCCTGAGTTTTATATTTGTATCTTTTCTGGGCAAAACTAACTTTTTTCGCTCTTCCCTGGCCCAACAGCATGCGTATTTTCTTGCTTTTTATATTTTTTTGTTTTGAGAGCGGAGGACGCTTTTTTTTTTTTAGAAACTATTTCTTGAAAACATTATTTTCCAAAGTAGTTTTTTTTTTCTCGGCAGAAAGGACACTTTGCTGCTTGTTTAAATTTTTATATTTTTTTCTAAAGCTATCGCTTGAGCATTATACTCTTTTTACTCTGAGATTCTGCGATGGGCACAAACCATTAGTCTCGAATTCTTGACATTCCGCTGTTAAACCACGCTAGAGTCAACGGGAAACTTTCAAGCTGAAAATTCTCCTGTCAACTCTCGCTCCAGTCTGAGAGTCCGAGCACCATGCAATGCGACAGGAAACAGTCAACTTCGTTCTGTCATTAGAAAAAAAAAAAAAAATCTATTTTGCGTAAGAAAAATAATAACAATAATAAAGTTTACTTTATTATTTTTGACTCGTACATGTCTGAGAATGCAGAATAAGACGCTGAGATCGCCGTGAAGCAGATGCCGTGAACCATGCGGCAAACCGGTTCATTCGAGCGGGCCCTGGGCGCCGCCATGTTTCCAGTGACGTCACATATTTTGCGAGGTCACGTGTCCGGGGATTAACCAAGTGCACATGCCGGCGGTCAGGGGCCAAGAGGTTCACTCTTAGCTGCCGCTTTCCCGGACTAAGCCAGCCTATACTTCATTGATTTAATGGCAGAGACGGGCCCCTGGCGGCGGAGGCGAAAACCCGCAATCCAACAAAAATGCGGGCGAACGCCCCGAGCGAGGGCCGCGATAGCAGACGACGTTCGCGAAGCGGACGAAGCGAGCAGATTTTAGAAGAACGGCGAGGGGCGTCTGCTGCCGCCATGACGAGGCCAGGTGAGGGAATTTTCTCAGAGATCCACCGGGACATGTTTGTTTCATTACTTGAGCGTGACATAGAACGTGTTCGTTGCTGTCTTTGTCGCGTGGTTCGAAACCTCGTTATGCCGCATTCCTGAGCGACCGGGGCCCGGGGCGGTGGGTGTCATTACAGTGAAAACACGAGGATGCGTTTGGCACGACGGTTTCGTTATTGTACTCAACTTTGCGCTTGACGTGCGCACTATGCGCTCCTTGCAACGAGGGTCGGGGGCCGGTTATAGTTTGGTGACGGAGATTTCGGGGAAAAAAAAGCAAGATTCGCGTCAAAGTTGAGACCGAGATTCTTTCTCCGTTTCATGTGGTGTCCAACGAGAACGAATGAAAAAAGCAAACATAAGCGTCTGCAGTCGTTGAGAAGATGAGAACGGCGTGGAACGGCGGGATGCTTATTTCAAACGCCCGGCCCCCAAGCAAGCGCTCGTCGCCTTCCGTGGTGCTTTTGCTGCGAGTGCACGATCGAAGCTCGCGAGAGGTCTAAGTGCTAGCGGATGGGAAAGGCTCGTGCTGGGACACTGAAGCTCCTCCCTAACGTTTTCACCTTGTTAGTAGAGTACAACGAACAAAATAAAATAAAAAATCCTGGAAACACGTGCGCCACCCCACCAACAAGTGCTGCGTACGTCAGATAGGCGAAACGACCCGTTCCAGAAACTTTCCCGAACGCGAAGTAAGTGCAAAGCTGTACACTAAGAAAAAAGAAAAGAAAAAGAAAGGTGTCCGAAATGATGTTTCGGGTTTAACGACACTCTAGCAAAAATCTCGATGCCTAAAAATCCATCGCCTCCCCGGAAATTTTGATCCGACATGACCGGAAATGCCTTGTCGTTTTTCACAAACGTTAATACAATCCGCAGCGAAAAAGAAAAGAAAAAATGACGACGCGGAGTTAGTTGCTCGACACCGTACCCAAAGCTTAGGACCAAAATGGCGGCGCCCACGAGATAACCCGAGAGCGGGTGCACCCGAGCGTTGCTCATACAGAAACTCGGTTTAAGTCCCAACCGTAGCCGGCGCTACCATCCCACGAAGCCAATCTGGAAGCGGCAAAAGTGCGTCGTCTCGGCCAAAGTGCGTTGACAGCGTGGCCGCTTTCACGAACTAAGCCAATCAGAATATAAAGCGCCATAAAAAAAACAAAAAAAAAACGACAGGACAAAGAGGAGAGTAAACAGGACCAAGCGCCTCGTCCTGTTCACTCTCCTCTTTGTCCTGTCGTTTTTTTTTTTTTTCGGCGCTTTATATTCTGATCATGAACCAACTGGCCCAGCTTTCGACTATTTAAGCCTATCACGAGCAAAAAAAGAAAAGAAAATTCCCAGGATCGCGACGCGTTTACTGTGTGTGATTGGTTAAGTCGGCGATATCGAAGGCACAAAGGCGACGGGCGAAGTGAGGATTCACTTTTGGCATTTCTTGATTGGCTGCATCGACTGCCCGGCCACTTAAGAAGGATGGCGCGTTGCGAGTGCAGCCGATCAGGTGACGGGATCACGAATGAGCCAATCTTAAAGCGAGATGCGTGATCATAAATAAGGCACGCCATGGCGTTCGAACGTCACACAGCGCACGCATCGTACAAAAAGCCGTTCGCCGCGGACGCGCCTCAAGCTCGTTCAAAGAGCTTCGTACGTGTGCCTGCTTCGATCGTGTCCGCGGACATATTGTTGGTGCGACCGAGACGACAGGACGTTCGTACGAGGCAGAAACGTGCCAGAGACACAGTGTCGGCCGACTGTCATCGGTGCCAGGGTGTATGATCGCGCGCGCTCCGCATCGAGTCAAGGTGACTGGAGCCGCAGCGCGAGACGTTCTCGGGAGAACCCTCGCGGCGCACTCGGAGGACATCGAGGGGGAATCCGTACAGCGAAATCCTGGGCGGCTTTGGCGCCGCTGTATCGATCTGTCGTGACAGAGCCCGCCCTTTGCTCTCGCGGCGTCTCGCAAGATCGCGCACGAAACGAGCGGGATCGAGAGCAGGGAGGTTTCCTGGGTCGTTCGCACGCCACAATCAGATCTCAATCGCCTCGTCTGGGAAAACTCGGGCTTTGCCTCGGGGTTCGGAAATGAGTAACGACCCAGTGCCGACTGTCGCAGTCATCTCACTGGTGGACTCTCGGTACAGTTCCGAAAAAGGAATGGGTGTCAATGCTTCGACTAGGGCTCATTAATTTCGGTGGAAAAGGGGTGACGGTTTTTCTATTTCGAGCGAACAGTGATCTGCACATATCTCATCAATGCCCCCCCCCCCCCCCCCCCCCCCTCCCCAACAAACCCCTGGGCTGAGTCCAATAATACAAACGCCTCCGCTCACAGCCCCCCCTCCCCCTTCCCGACTCCTCTTTTGGAGCCACAAGTTCTGCGTAGGAGTGGCTGAACAAAAATGTCGGCTTTCGTCTTTGACATTACGCTGCGACAACGGAGCTTCTTGCTTTATGGCGCATCAAGAAAAAAGAAGTTTTGAGCACTGTTAAGGAGCTCGGCGAAGTAGTTCTTACAATATTGAATTGTCAAAGGCAGAAACGATCATCTCGGCGCTTAAAACGCGTACACCTCGCTAAAATAACATACCGCTCATCTAATATATACACCCAACACAATGCGTAAAAGTGGAAATTAGTAACCCTCGGCAAAAAACCGTTATTTTTTTCTTTTTGCTCTACAGCGGTTTTTTGAGATGAATGCGGGGATAGTTGAGTTCTAGTTCTTGCCCTCCATTTATTTCGTTCTGTTTACAAGTTTTCATCATGCAGCAACTAGCCCAAGTTCAAGCCTTGTGATAGTAGAGTAAATTGAGATACATTTCAGCCAAACATCGTTTCCCGGCTTCTCCTCGAAGATAGAACGCGCGCTATTATGGGATCAGACACGAATGGTCCTCGCGCAATTTAGCCTTTCCCTTCGGAGCCATCAAGGATGCACGCGCTCGTTTTCACCTGTCCACCCGCGCTTTGCCTGCGAGGGTCGTCGAGAAGCTATCAACTCGCTTTTCATTTGGCTCGTCGAGCGCTAATGGCCCAATGAAAATAAGACAATTAGGGCAGATGGGGTACTTTCTGTGTGTGCGTGCGTTGCTTCGATTTGTCGAGATCCCGAGTGTGTTTTCAGCGTCGGTCGACTCATCGGCGAAGGTGAGCCCCCGCCCGATCGGTGACCGAGGACAGTCGGCGACGAGCGATTTGAGGTGTAATACGAAAGGAACGATAGCGTCAGTTAGGGCCACTGCTGCAGCTTTGAGCGGCTCTAGCCCTGCTCACGTACCGTATACGGAAGCGTTCACTGCAGGTATACGACGACTGAATGAGCTGCGGGAGCGTCTCAGGTAACTTCGAAGCATATTCGCTTCATACATTTGTCTGCTTGGAAGACGTCCGGAGACAGTTTCGGTCTGACCAATCCGACAGGGAAGAAACAAAACGCCTTAGAGAGTGTCAGTAGACCGTTTATTGTACGATGTATTACTTGTGACCGCTGCCTAAATAAACACCAAACGTAAAAAAAAAAAAAATATTTGTTAGCGTTTGGATAGGCCAACTATGTCATAAAACAAACTCAACCCTCACTTTTTAGGTTGCGAGGTTTATTTCGAGTATGCACTGGAAACAATTCTCGCAACCTAAAAAGTTAAAGGTAAAAATTAGTTAGAGAAACGTGTTTCTTTTTCGTGACATGTGTGCTCTATCCAGGCATTTTAGAATCATTATTTTTTTTAGTTCAGTGAACCTTTAATTTTAGCGGCATACATGTACGGATTGCCGAGAAAGTAATACGGAGCGCAAGTTTGTCTGCTTTTCTTTGCAGGGGTTGTTGTGACGTCATAACACCAGGCTCTGATTGGTTCTGAATGAAGGATAGTGGGCAGCTTGCTTTGCGGTCTACTTCACTATCCTTCAATCAGAGCCAATCAGGGCTCGGCGTCTTTATGACGTCACCGCCACTCCTGCGCGAGAAGCAGACGACTTGCTCCCCTCATACCATTACTCGTTACTCAACTAAAAAAACAAAAACAAAAAAAAAACTAAGTACGTTTCTGTCACTTAAAAGGGACGCGCGTTACGTCAGCTTGAAATTAAGGCGGGACTTTTAGCAAACCGTTACCCTACTACCGATACAGTGGGCGAATAGCGCCTCACTGGTGCCCCGTGCGTGCACATGCATGTGCAGCGTGGGCTTGAGCGTATCTTTGGCAAGCGTGTAAATGCACGCAATTTCCCGCATGAGCAGAGACGTGACGGCGGCAAGATGCCCTGCTTCCAAAGGTCTATACATAGATTGCGTGTGACGTCATTCGCGGTCATGCCAGTATTTTATGCGCCGCGAGCGTTCGGTTGGCCGTGTTAGTCGCACACCGCAAATGTCGGAGTTCCGAGAAAGCAGTAAGCAGAGATAACCGTCAGTACCCAGCAATGGCGACACCTGCAAGCTATGTATAGTGTTTATTTTGCGCCATATAAAGAGCGAGGCGCGTTATCATAACAGTTATTTAACGCCTATGAACGAGACTAAATGTTTTTCTATGTAATCTGCTTAAATACTTAGTGTGATGACATAACACAACACTCGCCTATATATCTTGACAGCGAGGATCAATATACTCGCGTTGGGTAGAGTTGTGTCTTACCGCGGTTGGTGGCCGCATACTACGGTGCGTTTAGCTGAGCTTAAAGGCTGCCCGTGTAACTAGGGTGTGCAGAAAGGCAAGCTGGTTTTATTTTTCATTTTATTCCAAATGCTTTCCACTCCGGTGCAGATTTTCATGGCATATCAGAAGATATAAAGAGGGTACGCGCAATGATTTCATCGGTTCCCAGGGTGCGCGAGCTGAAGTACGCCCATAGCTTTGACTGCATTGCCAAGAAACGCTGTCCCCGAGTGTCAGGAACCGGATGGCGCGTAGCTGTAAAGCCCTTCTAATAGAGAGTTTTAGTAGATCGTTCCCATGACTCCGATGACGACACCCGATACTCCACCACCGCCTCTCTTGTGCAGGCATAGTATCGTTATCGAGGCTATCGGAGGTATCGGAACGATCTACTAAAACTCTCTATTCTCGGAAAAGCGGCGCCATTCATTGTTGTGGAAATGCTCGAGACACATGCCGCGCGCCGCTTCTAAGAAGACCCGGAGCCGTTTATACTAGTTCCACTAAATAAGCTACGCTCATTTAGTGGCTCTAGTTTATACTAACCGCTCATTCACACTGGAAGCGGATCTGCGTTCGCAAAGCGGTTGCGAACGCGGTTGTATGGACGCTTTACACGCGCGCCAAATTACAGCCGCGATTGCTGACCTTCTCTTGTCTTACCGAGATGCCGAGCAACTGAAACTATAGTTTACGATCCTCAACGAAGGCCGATGCTTTAGAAAAGGACACAGTTGGATCTAATGTGGCAATAACCTGGCCTGCTATGGTAATGATGAAGTGAAATAAACGAAATAAGAGGAAACAAAAACTGAAGGTCAGTTATGGCGGCGTCCATGCACAGCTGCTGCAAAGCGTCTATAAAGATCCAGTACAATTGCACGCGCACTCAATGACATCGAGTGCGCGAGCAATTGTACTGGATCTTTATACAACCGCGTTCGTAATCGCTTCGTGAACGCGGATCCGCTTCCAGTGTGAATGAGCGGTAAGAAAGTTTGGCCTTCTTTAGGAGATCTTGACAGCCTGACAACCACAGCAGCGTAGTCTGACAACCGGGGAATGACTACTTCCGTCCGCCATTTTGGGGCTCTGACTAATAGGAACTTTATGCAATTTTTCGGAAATAAAGAAGACAAAGAAGTAACGCCATTTTGTGTTATCACGAAATCGGCTGGTTCTAACGGACAACAAGCTCCGCCCATTGGCCAAACTGTCCCAGTATAAACGACTCTGGGAAGACGATGACGTCTGAAATCCAGCTCAGTGCTTCGCTGTGCCGCCATGATCTTCTCAAGGGCGGCACGTTGCACGTGTCTCGTGCATCAACGCACTTTGTGCTACTTTTGAAACATGAAGGGGCTTTACGTAGCTGCTCGCCGAGCCTGGCGCAAGTGAAGCCACCGGAAGTTCGATGCCTGTCCCGGAAGTCGGGCCTGGGCTGGGCTTTCTAGAGCATTTAGCCGATATTTTGGTCCACGCTTTTTTGTGTCTTTGATAGGGTTTTAATACTCCCGTTCTGGATTAAATCCCGAGAATAAGGCATTTGAGCGTGGGACAAACGCACACTTGATCAACAAGGGTCTCAAAATGTTCACATCGAATGGCTTTCCAGGAGACTTCTTGGGTCCGCATGCGCTGATACTCCAAAACAAGTTGGGTCTCTTGGGATGACAAGAAAAAATCCAGCGCACTGATTGCTCTTCGATCCAGCAATCGGAAGAGTTAAAAAGCCTGGCAAGCGCTCGCTTCCGGGACAAGCCGCTTACTTCCGGTGGCTTCATACCTGTCTGCTCAATGCGTCATCCAGCCCCGTATAGTGGAGATCAGTGGTTTGTGCCGATTTTTAGTTTTATCATCATTCCACTTTATTGCGCCACCAATTTTATAAATGTATTTATTGTCAACCTTGTTATATACCAGGGCATGCTCCAGTCGAGCTCCGTTGAAAGCCCCTCTATCCTGGGAAAAGTGGCGCCATTCATTGTTGTGGAAATGCTCGAGACATGTGCCGCGCGCCACTTCTGGGAAGAACATGGCGTCTGAAATCTAGCTCTAAGGGCGAATTCCATTGGGCGTTTTGGAGCGCGCCGGGAGCAGTTGACCAGATCTGGACTGGAGGACACGATCCGAACGGGGTCGCGCCGCCTACGGTTCCCCAGTGGAAGATGACCGCTGCTTCGGGATCGGCGGATGCCTTCCCGTCATTCAACTGCCGGGGAATCCCCTTTCCGAGGCCGCCGCGGTCGTTTGGAAAACGTTTTCGCAATCGCGGCGCTAACACGTGTTCGACGCACGAGCGGCAGGAATGGCTCAGGCGCTTCTAGCAAAGATTGCCGGAATGCCCGTAGCGCCGGCAAATACCTTCTCTTCTCCTTCCTGGAAAACGAACCGCCTGTCGAGCCAAGGGGTAAGCAAGCGACCATTACGAATTATTCTGATGTCGAGACAATCTAGGAGCCCAGCCCGCGACGCGCTTCTTCTTCTTCTGAGGCGAGATGGTCGAGATCTGGGGGGCTATGCTGCACGTTTTCGACTCCCAGGAGACTACGGAGAAGGAAGTGACGTCAACAACGCTCTTTGGATGTTGATTGGTGTAGTCGCAGATGACGCTTGCGTGGTGCTGCTAAGATACGTTCATTCACACCTACGTCACTTCCTTCTCCCTAGTCGCCTGGGAGTCCAAAAGGTGCAACATAGCCCCCCAGGCGAGGTGCCCCACGAGAAAGGAAGTCACGTGTGTGCGCCGACGGCTGGCCCGGCTGGCTTCCGGTTGAGTACCCCGTAATCGTCGTAGCGACTTTTCTCGGACTCAGATCGAGATCTGGAACGGGAGCTAATCCAAAACGACCAGCGCAACACGTCGGTCTCGTTACCTATCACCCAGTGAAATAGGCTCGCTCCAGAAAAGTCGATCCCGGCGCGCTCCAAAACGACCAGTGGAATTCGCCATAAGTTAGGCTCAGTGCTGCGCTGTGTCGCCATGATCTTCCCAAGTGCTGCACGTTGCACGTGCCTCGTTCATCGACGCACCTTGCGCCACTTTTGAATCATGAAGGGGCTTTACCGCTCATTTACACTGGAAGCGGATTTACGTTCGCAAAGCGGTTGCGAACGCAGTTGTATAAAGATCCAGTACAATTGCACGCGCACTCGATCGAGTGCACGTGCAATTGTACTGGATCTTTATACAACCGCGTTCGCAACCGCTTTGCGAACGCGGATCCGCTTCCAGTGTGAATGAGCGGTTAGTTCCGTTACCACAATAGACCCGTTGCTCTCGGGCAGGTGGCGCGACCGCGTCCACACGACGCGATCATGTTATGCTGGCAGGACCATCCAGACGGCTCTGTAACGTTCGATTTTGCGCGTGCCACGTTCGAATGCAAGCATCTGTCAGTATCTGTAGACGCGCAATAACAAAACGTGTAAAAAAATAAAAGAAAATGAAAAAATATGCAGCTCGCGGCCTTAGTGTCCTATTAAACAATCCTTTGAAGGGGCGGTGCAACAATATTCAATTGGAATGTTTTTCACTTTACACGAGCTTACTGGCACTAATGGGACTCACGGATACTCGCACGCAAAGCCACTGACCAAGAGACTTTTTTGTTGCGCTGTAATTTTGAGGAAAAACCGAGTGTTTTCATTCAATCTCTCCTTCGCAAAACCTGATGACGTAGCTCGGCGGTAGCAGTACCGCCCAGTGACGATATTTGAATGCGGCTCATAGATTGGACCCGAGCATGGCGTGGACACTTGATTTGGGCGCGTGATAGTTGCTAGCTCGAGAAGCATTCGGGTAGTGTCCTGTGTCCAATCGCTGCAATGACGACAACAGCCGAACCATAACAATGCCTGGAACTCAGCGCGTGTCCTGCGCCTTGCCAACTCCAGCGCATGGCTATGATCAACATTGGCGGCATATAATCGGCTCCAGATGACGTGGCCGCTTGCTCTGGCTGCGAGTTGAGGCGGTGAATTCTGCTCGTTTTTCTTTATTTTTTTCTGCGACTTCGATTGCGTGTAGTGAAAAACGAACGGGTATTTCACAGGTCATTAACGTCAGGGATTCGTTCTAAGCGGTATTTGCGCAAAATACAAAAATCGTTGCATCGCCCCTTTAAGCTTTATTATTTTATTGATTTCTTTCATAGCTTCCGCGAGCCCTTATGTTTCACTTTACCTGATAGCAAAGCCGAGGCTACATACCGAAGCATGTTCCCCTGAACGAGGCTCGCGCTGCACGAGCGCGCGTGCTTGCAGGGACACAAGCTATTGGCGACGTGCGCGACCGAAAGCGTCGCTGTGGTCGGCCTTCCACCATTGGGCCAAAAGCTGACTATGACGTCGGAAAGGGTATACCATCGACGGAAATAAGAGGAATGAAAGAACTTTAATTTCGACGGTGCTGGCAGTGTTGCTTTGAGAGCGCAATGATTTCAGGCTTCCACCATGCTATTTACAAACACCATCGAACTTGTTGTTCGCAAGGTAATGACGTCCCAAAGGGGAACCATAGGAGGGCGCCACCAAAACATCTCGCCGCTAATACCCTGTTTCATACTTAGCGTGCAACGTCGTCAAAGCTATTGGCGCGAGCGCGTGGCTTCGTCTATGGGTTTGTTTGCGCGAGAACGCGTGCAAATGATCACCGAGACCAAGCCCCGCGCTCGCACCAGTAGCTTTGACAGCGTTGCACGCTAAGTATGAAACGGAGTATAAAAGCTGAGAGCTCGCTCTTGTAGCCTCTGGCACTTATAATGGAATGTGTAGAAAAAACTGTAGTGGGGAAGCGTAATGACGCACGTTCGAAACGCGAGCCAAATATTCTATTTTGCTCGCCTGGAGCGCTACTCAAAACTTCAGAGCTACGGGCCTATACCAGTCCCCGGTATGCTAAAACGAAATTTCGCAGGACTCGAACAGTATACGTGGTCGAGCATGCGCAGTCGGTAGTGCGGTAACGGTTTGCTAAAAAGTCTCTAACATCTCGTTAGACGGGATGTCAGGGATAACTGTTCGCGACACCAGCGGTCGGGTCGTCCCTCTCGGGCAAGTATGGCGACGGTCAATAACACTGATCTCTATGACAATTGCTGGATCGCGCTTCCCCGCTTGTTCGCTGCAGCGCAAGTGAAGCCACCGGACTTCACTCGCTTGGGATACGATTTGCCGTTTTTGCTAGCCCTTGCTGCGGTTTTCCAGCGTGCTGTGGACACGTTTTCTGCTCGTTCGTCGTCATTCGCCGAAGAAGTTTTTTGAAGACTCTGTGTATTGTTGAGACTTGCCGTTGTGAACACGTGGAAAGTTTTACGAAAGTGCAGTGTTGTAGGAAAAAGGCACAACGCGTCGAAAGGAAGGGCTGGCGGCGTGTTCAAAGCTTCATGGGCACGCCGAAGTGCAGTGTCTCTGTGCCTTCGCACGCTTGGATACCGACCAAGAACCGACGCCGTGTGTATGTGTTTAGCGAGTGCAATGTGCGTGAAGCTGTTCGTGCCTCTGGATCAGCGTCTTTTCCCCTCGCGGTTTAGGAACGAGCTTAATTCAGCGTCCACTAGCGACGGAAGATGGGGGAAGGTACGTCTTTTTTTCGTCCTTAGACGATTTACACAATACCGTGCACAACAGCTCCTCATCACTGATCAGTGCTGGCTTATTATCAACCTGCTTAATTGCACTTGACGTTTGAGCGCGGCTCGCCTAATTGTAATTGGTCAACAGATTGCACACAACCATATCGGCCGCGCTTCAAAGATTTTCATTCTCGCCGTCTTGTACTTTTGCTTTCGAAAACCCCCCTGGCTCCACAACGTTGCCCTATTCGTGCTCCCACGGAATCTATTAGAGTAGATTTGGGACATAGCCATGGTTAATATAGTACATAAGAACACGTACAGATCTCTCCCTTTTATTGATAGCAACTCACCGGAACAGCTGGACGATCCAGAACTCCGTGGCCGATATATATAAATGATCTAAAGGCTTCTACGCGCGACACACGTTCAGAACTTTGGCGCGGCGTCAATTCTTGACCGGTATCCAAGCGTGCGAAGGCACAAAGATGCATCACTCGGCGTGCCAAGGAAGCTTTGATCACGCCGCGACACCGGCGACACTTGTTTTCGACGAGTTGTACCTTTTGATACGGCTTCACGCACATTGCACTCGCAAAACACATCCACACGGCGTCGATTCTTGGTCGGTATCCAAGCGTGCGAAGACACAGAGACACGGCACTTCGGCGTGCCAAGGAGGCTTTGAACACGCCGCCAGCCCTTCCTTTCGACGCGTTGTGCCTTTTTCCTGCGACACTGCACTTTCGTAAAATTTTCCACGTGTTCACGACGGCAAGTCTCAACAATACACAGAGTCTTCAAAAAACTTCTTCGGCGAATGACGACGAACGAGTAGAAAACGTGTCCACAGCACGCTGGAAAACCGCAGCAAAGGCTAGCAAAAACGGCAAATCGTATCCCAAGCGAGTGAAGTCCGGTGGCTTCACTTGCGGGAGCGGCAAGCGCGATCCAGCAATTGTCATTGAGATCAGTGGTCGATAACAAGTCGAGCCGTGTCGTGTGCCAGCCCAGCGCACAACGCTCAGATTTCGGTGGGCAATCATTGGCCTCAAAATGGTTTGCCCGGATTTTTATTCACCGGTACAACGTCCCGAACACGCGAAGCTGTGTTGGCTTCAGCGAACTTCCAGGGGCTTGACCTAATTCTTCAGGGAAATGATGAAAGGACTACCTACTCTTCTTCCATGCCACGCTGACGGACGTTTATAAACGCAAAGTGGCTGGTTCCTGAGGTTGCGCAGGTTGTAATCCGAGCGACCAAGGCAAAACGCTGGTGTGAAAGTAGCGAAAGAGTCACCGGGACAACTTTTCGCACTACACAACATGAACTGCAATAATGTGCTTAAAGGGGCGATGCAACAATTTTTGTACTTTGAGCAAAAACCGCACGCAACAAATCCCTGACGTTAATCACCTATAAAACACGCGTTCGTTTTTCACCCCACGCAATAGGAGTCTGAGAAAGAAATAAAGAAAAACGAGCAGAATTCACCGCCTCAACTCGCAGCCAGAACAAGTGGCCACGTGATCTGGAGCCGATTATATGCCGCCAATGTTGATCATAGCCGCGCGTTGGGGTTGGCAAAGCACAAGACACGCGCTGAGTTCCAGACATTGTTATGGCTCGGCTATTGTCGTCGTTGCAGCGATTGGACACGGGCCACTACCCAAATGCTTCTCGAGCTAGTAATTATCACGAGCTCAAATCGAGTGCCCACACAATGCTCGGATCCAACCCATGAACCCCATTAAAATATCGTCATTCAGGTGCACTGCGATCCCCACGTTACGTCATCAAATTTTGCAAAGGAGAGATTGAGTGAAAATGATCGCTTCTGTCCTTGAAATTACAACGCAACAAAGGAGTTTCTTGGCTAGTGGCGTTGCGTGCGAGCATCCTTGAGTCCCACTAGTGCCAGTAAGCTCGTGTAAAGTGAAAAACATTCCAATTGAATATTGTTGGACCGCCCCTTTATATGGGCCAGTTGGTGCATTGCAAAGGGTATAAAGGGCCGGAGAACACGGAATGAGCCGCGAAGAAATCAGCGACGCAAGAAGCCCTCTCAACTGAAGTTTGTGTGAAAAAGTTCGCGCTATTATTCCCAACGGGAACGCACAGTCATCAATCAATCCATGCCTACCTCACGTTTTAAATATTCATACTCGCCTGTGGATAGGGCCAAAGACGTTTCGCTGACGCACTTGTTTCCCCTAGCCATAATCTCAAGAGCCTCGGGTAGTTCACGTGACAACTTGTTTTTTTTTTTTTATTTTGCCCAAATTTGTGTGCTGTTGAATGACGGGGTGCAAGAGCATCTGCTGCAATGAACGGCGTGATGCCCTGACGGTGGCGTCCTCGTGGAAGCTGCGTGTTTGCGAGCCTGATCATTAACACATCTGCCTGTTTGCCGTACATAGCTTAACCCACAGGTCATCGGAATCTCATACATGACGCCAGTCGTACAATCTGTGCACTTGTTCCTATGCTTAGTTTTGCACGGGTCTATGATCGGCTGTGGGTTCTTGATTGTTCAGCACAATCGCGACATCTTATTAGGGGCTGAAAACACAACCGGGACATTGTAACGCTGAGCCACCTTTTTAAGATTGTGTGTGTGACTTCTTAAGAGGGTGGCTCAGCGTTACAATGTCCCGGTTGCGTTTTCAGCGCCTAATAAGACGTCGCGATTATGCCGGCGTTACTTGCAACGCGATACGTAGAAGTCCGGCTATCAGTGAGCGTGACAGCCAGGCATTTGTAGTCCAACGCTTCATTACGTTATTGATAATCAAAAGGCATTTGTATAACAAAAAAACATTCATATTTGTAAGAAAAAAACAAAAAAAAACGTAAAACAAATTTGCTAGAACTGATTTCCATTTGCCAGTCCTGGTTCCAAAAGTAGAACTGCTCAAAAGAGCCGTATAAATAACACACAATCATCGGCAGAAAGTAAGATTTTAACTGGACACGTTATTAACTACTTCAGTTGTATACGGAGGGTGTTTCACGCACGACCGAAAATGAAGAAAAAGGGCCGCTGGAAGTGGAAGAAATTTCTTTCGGAGTAGCGCCATCGATCGCGGCAGAACTCGGGGTATATAATGGGAAGTGCTAAATAACGAGCTAATTAGCTAGAAGCTACTAATTAACTTTTTTTCAGAATATTCGTTGTCTCCAGTACATCCCGCCCCAAGCTTTGCTCAACACGTGCTTTCGCCGAGAATTCAGAAAAAAACAAAGAAGTTGTGCTCCGCGCTGTTCAACATTGAAGCCGGTTCATACATCACGGCGCTAAATGGACACCGGTAACAGCGCTGATGCGGCGCTCACTCGAGCGTAACTTAGAGCCGATGTTGCGCTGTACCACCACCGTGTCACTGACCTAGCTGGAAGTCACCGCTGCATCAAGAAGGTCGGCGCTATTCCCGGTGCTGTCTAACGGCGCCTAGTTACAGTGCATCTGTGAACGGGCCTTGAGAATGCGCCATACCGAAACTAAGAGAGAACCGAAAATGCCCCGAAGGCTCGGCGCCCAAGGTGCCGTATCAGAGCATGACGAGGATATACGGCGAGCAAGTGTTTCCAAATGCGTCTTTGGAGCGTCGCAACGCAAGGCGGGCATGCCACCTAAAGGGCAACATAGAGAAGGATCGCTTAAAGCGCGATGACGAGGAATTCTCGTCGGCTTAAAGATGCATCGTCGTCGGTAGAGGTCGGGGGGAGACAAAAAGAACGTGGACACGTTTTGGGGGGGGGGGGGGGGGGGGGAGGGTAAGCAGACAAACGCACGACATGCGCAAGGTGCCGACAATCTTGCACGCCGTATAGAGCCACAAACAATCTACACTTCGAGTATATTGACTCTCCACACTAAGTTTTTTTAGTGCGCCTCTATCTTTGGGATTAGTGCGAGCGGGCGAAATTGACCTTTCCGGGAAATCCGGCGAGGCCTCTCCTCACGTAACCGGACAGATTCTCACGGGACAAAAGTTCACCGGACACAAGCTCACGGGACAGAAGCTCAGCTGATAAAAGCTCAAGGCGGAAACGTTGCCCATATAATTTTGCTGACCTAATATTTGCTTTGTCACAAACAACCAAACGTTTGGCTGGTCTATATAAACTTTTCTATAAAAAAACAAAAAGTCGACCTTAGGGGGGGGGGGGGGGGGGCGCTTCCCCTTAAAGGGACACTGACACCCCCCAAAATATTTTTTTCATTTTTCGCCAGGTGCTTCATTATGGTGTCGGCGGACTACCCAATTAATATTTTGCAACAGAGTAGCGTATTTTTTTAATAAATCCAAAAGGCGCAACTGCTCGAAACCGAAACCGAAACCCGACGGAGGTCGGAGAAGTGGAGAGAAGAGAGTGGAGTGGCGGAAGTCACGTGGCTGCACCCGACCGTGCAATTTTTTTTTTTTTTCCTTCCTTCTTTTTGTAGCAGAGACCCGCGGCGTAGTGGGAACTGTTTGCCGCGCGATTCTTTTGAAGTTATGTTTGTTCCGCTCGCTGTTCTGTAGTCCAAGATGAGTTGTTTTGTACATTGAGGAGTTGGAGATGAGTAGTGAGTCCCCGTGGTGAATTTCCATGATCGGCTCCGAAAAGAATACAGCCAAGATGTTGCGTGAAGAGCTGGCTCACATGTCCTGCGTCCGAAAAAAAGTGGCATTGTGCGACAGAGTTTCCGAAAAATCAACGGGATCGGGACCAATGGCTGGCTGCAATTCCTGTAGAACATTTATAGGCACCTCGGAAAGCGGACGCTACCTGATTTATATGCCTCTTGCATTTTGTGGAAAGTGATTACATTGAGTTCCCAGGTGTCAAAAAGGAGATCCCATACCATTTAATTCAGCGACGTGTCGTCCACAACATTTGTTTGTTATTTTCTTGTTTGTTTCTTCAGTGATAATTATATATATAAAAAAAAAAAGAAATGTAAACATAAAAAAATGTTTGAAAAAAAAAAGTTTCATTGGGGATCGATCCCGGTCCTACCGCGTGTGAAGCGAACGTCTTTCCGACTGAGCTACTCGGACTTTTTCTTATTTTTTTTCTTTATTACATGGAAGAAGAAACGATGGGATCACAACGTTGTCGTTCAGGGTACACTTTACACAATCATACTACACATGTTAGAACTCTCTAATGTCTACAAGACTGTTAAACAGAGGCAGCCAGTCAGGTACTACAGTTTGAATATCATACACGCTTTTGACGCGGATAACAAGTTCAATGAAATGTAGGCGTACTGTTTTTGGATGTAAATTCTCATTCCTTATGTCGAGGCGGGACTTCCACATGCTATACAATGCTAGGAGCATTACAATGTCATACGGAAAGTTATCTCGAGATGATACAGGCAGGAAACGAATTGAATAGGGTGTAATATCAATATCCTTTTTTAGAGTGCGCTGCAGAACATCCCAGAAAAAAATGGCATCCCAACAGTGAATAAAAATATGTTCAATTGTTTCAGGCGTTTTACATAATGTACAGTTTGTTGACCACGGGACGAATATTCCTTTCTCTTCTAGCCACACTTTCGTGGGTAACACTGAACAATGTAATTTGAAAAAGAAAGTTTTCGCTGCAGGGGGGATGGACATCTTCTTTACCCGGCGCAGTACATCGCGTTGGGAAACGTCGCTAAACATTGAGCGGTAAATTGGCATTAGAAATAAGATATTCACAAGATCTCTTGTCAACTTTTTACGTGAAACAGTCACTAAATATTCTTTTGAAAATCTTACTGATAAAAACTGAAAAGCATCGACTACTTCTCTAAGATATCCTACTAACATACAGGTTTGGCCTCCCACGGTGGATACAATAAAGTCAGGTAGGTAATATGCCAGTCTATTCTGAATGACTTCACGGAGAAAAGGGTGCCCCTGGTCTCTTAGGAAAAGGAAACGTGAAACCAACTGACGTATAAATAAATGGGGAAGGCCAAGTCCACCATCTGATACACGACAGAACAAATTGTCACGGCGCATGGGTTCCCAAGTGGACTTCCATACTAAAACAGCAAAAACCCTGTGCAATTTTTGAATACTTGTTCGTGTACATTGCAGTACTTGCAAGACATACCATACTCTAGCCGCCAAAAATATATTACAGATGGTCGAAAGTGCACACACTGACAAATTCTTTTGTGACCAATTATTGGCTCGTCGTTTCAATTCAGTCGCAACTCCGGACCAGTAAGACGTGCTGTTTCGGAAGTGCTTCAATGGCACACCTAGATAGTTACACGGAGTGCAGCTCCAATCTATGCCTTCGCAGTGCTTGGGCGTCGTCGCCCAGGCTCCATGCCAGAATCCTCGACACTTTTCTAGATTTACCGAGGCTCCAGTGGCCTCACAGAATCTGCGAGTGAGATCCATGGCATGGGTCACGCTTTTCTTACCATTACAAAAATATGCGACATCGTCGGCATATGCCAGAACTTTAATTTCAGTGTTGCTCAAAGTAAAGCCTTGTATTTTTCTACTTCTTATTATACTTTGGCACAAAGGTTCTAGATATAGAGTGAAAAGTAATGGAGATAATGGACAGCCCTGTCGAACTGAAGAACAAATTGGGATGCTTGCTGTAACTTTGTTATTTATGATTAAGCGTGTAGAACAGTTTGTGTATGACATTTTAACGCCATGAAGTATCATGTCACCAACGCCAATGTGCGACAAAATCATAAAAAGAACATTATGGCTAACACGGTCGAATGCTTTTGCGAGATCAACTTGCAGCATCGCTACCTGAGAGCTGCTGTTGGTGACACACTCTAATACGCTTCTGGCAATGTGAATATTTGTCTGAATCGACCTTCCACGAATCCCACACGTCTGGTGATCCCCGACTAACTCGCAAATGATGCGCTGCAATCTATTTGTCAGTATTTTAGCAAATATTTTATAGTCCACATTGCATAATGTGATTGGTCGATAGCCAGTCACTTGTGAAAGTTTGTTTTGGTCATCTGTCTTTGGAATAAGAATAGTGTGTGTATGCAGAAATGAGGGCGGAAGACTTTTGTTTCTGTAGGCCTCTTGAAATATCTCCTGCAAGATAGGACATAAAGTGTTTTTGCGAAGCTTATAAAATTCTGCCGTTATACCATCCGGTCCTGGGGTTTTGTTTGTTGGAAGGGCATCCACAGCGTTTTCTACCTCAGCTAAACTGATCGCTTCTTCCAATTCTTTTGTGTGTTCCTTATCTAACTGGGGAAGCAATGTTACAAGTTCCTTTAGATATTATATATCTGTGGAGGCAATCTTTGTGCCGAATATCTTTTTGTAATGTTCAGAAAAGGCTTCGACTATAGCTTCGCTATTTCTAATAATCATGTTGTTTTGCCTTATCTCTTTTATTTCTTTAGTCATCGCATACCTTTTCTCCTCCCCTATAACCTTTTTTGTTGGCTGTTCTCCCAAAAAATATTTTACAGCACGAGAACGTATAACAGCGCCTTGATAACGCTCTTGGTGATATTTATCGAGCTCAGCTTTTATGCGGATAATTTCTTCCAAACCCTGTCCAGAGTTTTGACATTCAAGTTGAACCAAGGCACGGAAATTACTTATCAGCGTCCTCTCGGTCTCATACTTTTGGAATTTTAAAACACTAGCTCTCTCAATTGCTATCTGTTTAAATTCTTGTTTAAAAAGCTCCCATTTAACAGATATATGTTCAGTTGTTCTCCCTATTCGCTCAAAAAGATCGGTCACAGCTGCGACAAAGTTTTCATATTTTAACAGTTGATTATTAAGTTTCCATACTTTCCTGTTTATACACTTTTTTCTTCGTTTCCTTCCAATTGTTATTGATACCATGCAATGGTCTGTGAAAAAAACTGGATCTACGGCATAACCATTTAAATTGTTAATAAGGTCTACAGAGCAGTAAATCCTATCAAGTCTTGCGTGTGATGTGTTTTGAAAATGGGTATATGGTAAGTGTTTTTCCTTTAGCTGAAATGCTGCGACATCAAAAATATTAGACTCGTCCACAATGTCCTGTAGCAGTCGTTCACTTTTGTCAATTCGAAGTTTATATGGTGATCTGTCTGCACCGTCGCAAACGCAGTTAAAGTCTCCAAGCAGCACTACCATCCTATCACAAAGTAAATAAGGTCGCAGGTGATCAAAAAAAGTTACTCTAGCATTCACGTCATTCGGTGCATACACGCATATCACTCTCCACATTATGTCGGAAACTCGGAAGTCGCACATAATGAAGCGCCCGCAAAGGTCTGTCGTGACAGCTAAATCAGACAAATGAAAAGACTTCCTAATAAACAATAAACATCCTGCGGAGAGACCTACAGCATGGCTAACGCATATCTCGTAGTCGTACAGGAAATGTTGTATGGCCTGTTCTACCTGTTCTACCGTTGACAGTTTGTTTCCTGTACGGCTAGAAAGTCTACCTCTTTGTCTTCAAGTAGACGTTTCAAATGATATTGTTTCTTTCGTGAGTTAAATCCTCTTACGTTTAGGGTAACAATACGAAGGATATCAGTTAAAGTTAATGGAAGGGGAGGAGGGGGGTGAGGATAGGATAGAGGAGAGGGAGGTGGAGGGGCAAGGGGAGGGGGGTAGGGTGGGGTTTGTTCATGTACTCTAGTGTGCAAGGGAGGTTTTTCGCTTACTCGCGATGGTGTCAGGCGGGTGTTTTTTCCTCTTGGTGTCACTATTGTCCTTGCACGTGCTGGGGCTCAGGTCCATTGCTGACGGGTCACTTTTGTTGTCAAACGTTGTAAGTCCGTCTGCAGACACCGCTGACTGTTTCGGTGCCTCTGTTTCCGATGTTGACAAGGCGTCCTTGATCGGCTCTTCCTGGGAAGCTTCTTTCTCGGTTTCTGTCGATGTTGTGTCTTGGAGTACCTCCGAAGCTTCTTTTTCAGCTTGCTTTTCGCTCTCGCCGGAACTCTGGGGTACTGCCTCTCTGGGCTGCGTTTGAGTGGAAAGAACATCTCCGCTAGCATCCACGACCTCGGAGATGTCCATCAAAAGTTCCGGGTTGGCGTCAGGGTCGTTGCCAGAGCCTCGTACTACAGTTGCATAGCTTGAAAAGCACTCGTCACTCTCATGCCCAAATCGATTACAACGCGCGCACTTCGGAGTACGGCACTGTCGTCGAATATGACCGACCTTCTTGCATCGTAGACACAAGGGTGGTCGTCCCGACATCACCAGAAGGGATTGTATGCCGGAAACCTTCAGTAGGTGAGGGATGTCTTCCGACGTCACGGTGTCGTGCAGCGTTAGGCAGACCTCCCTGTTCAACGTCTCCATGTTCTCCATTCCTGGCACGCGCCACTTTTCTCGCGCCATGCTTCGAACCGTGCCGAACGGTGCTAAAGCTTCAACGACCTTTTTATCTTCTAAGTATGACGGCAGCCAGAGTAGCTTGAGCTTCACGTCCTTTGAGTTCGGGTCGATGATTAAACACTTCTTCCCTTTCACGCTGAGTTCTTTCGCGGTTGTCAACTTTTCGGTGGCTTCTGGACTAGCCAGCGTCGCCATCCACACATGGCTCATCTGAAACTGCCCGAGAGACACCACTTCGCTGAGGTCGACGACCCCTCTAAGTCCATCGCGAAAGTCAACTGCACGGTAGGGCCGACCCGCGAGGTTAGCGTGGAGGAAGACCGAGTTTACGCACAAGGCTCCAGGTGGAAAACGTGGAAGTATAATCTTATACTCAGGGGCTCCGGAAGCGGGGGGGCAGGGTGGGCTTGAGCCCCTCCTGTCCTCAGGACCGAGCTGCCGAGCCCCCCCTCCCCCTCCCTTTTTTTTTTTTTTTAGTTCGCGTGTTTGCAGGTTATCTGTTATGGGCCTTCGGCCTATCTGCTGTACCTCCGTCTCTCCTGAACCGAAATAAATTAAATGAAAATGAAATGACCCTTCTATGCATGCTGACCTACCACCCGCCTCATCTCCGCCAAGCACGAAAAGCACCGGGGCGATGGAGAGACTTGCTTGAAAAGTCAAAAGCAGAAGAAAATGACAGGCAGGACTCATGAGCCTGATTGACAACCAGTTGAGAGCGAGCAAAGAGGGGACAGCGAACTGAATGGATTCCGACAAGACGACGTCGGCGAGCGTTTGTCTGCTTCCCCCGTGTGGAAGCAAGAAACCCAGAAGATGCATGATGCTTCTGGCCTGGGACAAAACAGGCAGGCGGTACTACCGCGGCGCCTAAAGGCCATCATTAGGAAAGGGGGGGCTGGTGAGCTTGAGTGGGGATTTGGGAGTGCTTAGAAGAGGCGAAAGGCTACGAGCTTCCAATTGTGACAAGGCGCCTTCGATGGCGAAAGCTTTGCGCTCATGCGGCGTTGTGCCCGCAGGGGGGTGAGGTATGAGGTGACACGTGTTTACAAAATTCAGGAGAAATATTGAGAAAAGCCGACAGGAAAGAGGAATTTGGTAGCTGGCCTGGAGCTCTGTGTTTGCGTAAATGAGATGCTATTATTTCGCGAGATCATTGTGATGTAGCTTGTAAATCTCACATAACACGCATCCACCGTTTTTACTCCGTCGTGTCCTTTTTTGGTGGATGCCTTTTTCGGTGGACGCATGGAAATGATATCTATCGGCCGCGCTTAGCCGCTGCGCAGTGCCAAAATCTTAGACTCTATAAAGTGTTTTGAACCGACTCGATGCGCACACGAGGACCCGATGCGCTCACGAGGACCCGATGCGCACACGAGGACTTAAGCAGTTAAAAACGGTAGCCCACGAGTGTATGAATATCGGTTTTTACAGTGACTATCCAAGTCTAGCGCTATCACCAGTCGTGGCTGCGTTGATAAAAAAATCTGTGTGCGTGCCACTGGGCAGTGGCGATGCGAGCTCATGATTTTCTGGTATTTGTTTTTCGCCTCTATAACCTCAGTTTAACATCCTATTAGGAAAATGCGTTTGAGGCGGAAATCAGTAAGTAGTTAAATGGTTGGAATGATCCACTCTCTCGTTGCAACCGTCGGATTCAAAAGCGCTGCACACTTCGCGCTGCAACTTAATTCTTTTTTTTTTTTTTGCTGGAGACGATTCTTTAATTATATTCTCTCCAAGCACTACATGTTTCAAAACAACTTACAACCAAGGATTCGGAATACAAGAATAGGTATAAAAATAAAAAAAAAATAAAAGAAAACACAGAGCGTTTACTTCCACGAAAAGCGGGGGTTCACCGACCAGAAGGCAGGTCTCAAACAAATGTATTAAGATGATGACGGTTACGGTAGAAAATCACCAGGAACAACTGAACAATTCTAGCGAATTACCACGATTGGAATAAGATTAAACTTCACAATGCCTTGTACGCTGCGACACTGGGCATGACGTTTTCCTTGCATGATTGTCCTATTGTGGTTTGAATTTCTTATATCTAATTGTTTATATGCCTTGCCCGTGACGTACGACGTTCTTTACCGTCGTACTTTGGTACCAAGCGCCCTATTAATGCAGTGGAAGCTATGTTGTCACTTGCCTCAACGAGTGTTTCAAATCATAATACGTTTGCACGCCCAACGTCACGCTGCCATATGCGAAGGACTCCTGTTTGCAGTACAGTATTACGTCAATGCAAGGCATCTATTCCGACATTCGTTGTTAGCTCAAATTCCTTCGTTGTTCGCTGTGATTGGATGAACCTTCTGTTCTGCAAGAAAATGAACGCGGAGGCTACTAAACTGTGAAGGCGTCACGAAACACAACATAAAGGGGGATTTCCGCACGAACGAAAGCCAAAGGGGTTTGGGTTTTCGAGTATGAATGGAAACTTCGCAGGAAGGAGACTGGCTTGTACAGCCTCCCCCAACCCTAACGCCGCCACGAGATAGCCCTCTCTGGTGACACTTTGACTTGTCGGTGTACCCTATCCAGGGGAGGCATTCAAGCTGGTCCGTTGTCCGATTTATCTCTTAGCAAGCGGCAATATCTCAATAACTGGGAAATCAAGTGACGTGATTGAGGCTGGAGAGGAGCACTGTATTTACCTATCCTTATCTCGACTTCCTTTTTCAAACTAAAGTAAAAAAAGGCTGTTACAAGCCGGCAATATTGACAGTATCACTTAGCGCCCTTAGCTTTAAGATGCGTGATCGATGCTATTCATGTATCGTGAAACCTGAAAGCACTAGGTGGATGCAACCGGTTCATTCAGGCTAAAATATTGTTTTTAGACAAAACCCCGAGACTGGGGGGGGGGGGGGGGGGGGGGGGGAAAGGACAACACAACACGAAGTCTCAAACACAGCTCTTATCCTTCAGCGCCTTCCTTTTGTGATGCCCCCCCACTTGCATTGACGCCAGGAGTCCGAAGCGATCACGGTCGATGTACGTGATCCTGGGGCACATACCGATGTACGCAATCTCTGCCTCCAGTTGAGAATTCGATGGTCCAACTTGCTGTGTTTGAGACCTCGTGTTGTGTTGTCCTTTCTTTTCCGCGAGTCTCGGGGTTTTGTGTAAAACTTTTAACACTAGTTTGTCTACGTCTGCGTTAATACATCATGGTTCCCCGAGAATCCCTAAAAGAACGTACGTTTTCCTTTTTAGACATAGCCAATTTGGCTGCGGTTGATATGTAAAAGTTGGTATAGAAAAGAAAAGAATGAAGAACACATGGGGCGGCTGATTTAAGTGGTTATCCAGTCATTGTATGAGTTGTCAGTGCAAGCTTCTTACTGTTATTTTACTGAACCATTGTTTTACTTTGTTTTCTATGGATAAGTGCGTGAATATGTGAACGCGCTGCATTAATATATTTTTATTCAAATATGGCAATTATAATGTCAACCTGGAACCAACCTCACCTTGAGGATTTCAGGGATGTCGAGCCCCCCCTCCAAAGAAAGACTTCCGGAGCCTCTTATACTCATCTTGGCCGGTTGCCGGAAAAGGAACGTCTCTTGGGGCCACGGGTGCCGCTGCAGTGTTCTCCGAGTACATCTTGCGATTTTCGTTACCAGTGTAAGAAGCAGAGGTAGATGGGTTTCCTCGGCCTGAGGCCGATTGTTGATTTTCGACGGAGAACATGAAAGCACGACCGTTCTAAACGGCGTCTTCTTCTTTCTCGCTGAGCTACTCGGACATCTTTTTGATGGGTGATTTCTTCCCTTAGTAACAATGCAGCCGGTAAACTGTAAGTTGGAAAGTTTGCTGCCGATTTTCATCCAGCAAAAGCACTCCCGGGTCGAAATCGGGAAGCACCACGTATTGGCGACATAGTAAAGAAATCGTACGCGTGCATATTCAACCCGAAGTAGACCCGTCGTGCTTGACGTTTGCGCGAGCGATGTCTTCAGCCACGAGATGGGAGCGACGGCTCGGCGACGTCTTCGTGCAAATCGGCTTGGTGGTCGGGCGTATTGTAGGGGATGAATACCAATTCTTTCGATCAGTCCCAAATTTCTCTTTTAAAGGCAGACAGAATTCGCCGGTACCGCGAACGACAGTTCTGAAGTAGAGGTCCAACGCCCGTCGTCCGCTGCCATCGCCGTCCCCGCGAGTCCCACGATACGCGAAACGACGCACGCACAGAATGCTTCCGGTTCTCTGTGCAACTTTTTTTCCAATCAACGTATTTGCAGCTTTTTAGAAGCCACAAAAAATGGGTTTCATATTTTTTTCTATTTTTAATATTGAGTGTGTGCCTTCAGTGACCCACGACTTTGATTAAATTTGGTGGTCGCATCGATACCTTAGAAAACGGCCCGTGACCACGGAAAAGAGAGTGAGCGAGACTCGAACCGGCCAGTTCTTGATCGGCAGTTTTCGGGCGGAAAGAAACCGAATTTCGAGTCGCAAATTGTGTTCTGGGTAGTTGGGCTCTCATATATCATGTACAACTAAAAACCTCGGCGGGCATAAACACCCTGTCAGTGTCCCTTTAACCCTTTCCTCCTCTCTCTCCTAAATCTGTCTATGTACGTCGGTTGGTCGTAGTGCGTCGAAAAGATGATGGGAGGCGCGGCCTATTTCCGGAATGGTCTATTCAGGTGTGATAGGGCCACGTAAGGCATGCATAATCAATCTGCATGGACCCTGTTACCCGAACCTAGTGTCCAAATAAAAATTAATTCAATTCAATTCATTTCAATTTCTGGTCGACCCGGACAAGAGCTCACTCATTCTTTGGCGGACCGGGACAGAAGCTCACCTTCCTTTTTGATAATCCGAACGAAACCTTTCACTCCGGATAAAATAGGCTGGGAAAAACTGTGAGCTCAACGGGGTCACGTAAGTGATTCCACGTAAGTAACTGAATTTTGTAAAGATAATATCGAAAATCCTATCCTTTTGAACTCGGATAATTTAACTCAAAAACCAAAATCAAACTTCTAGAGGCTGCGCTTTTTTTTTTTTATTGTTCGTCATTGATGTGGGTGCTATATAAGACAACTTTACAACACTACTAGTTGCACTTGCCTTTTCTGCGATTTAGGTAGTCATGGGCACGTTACTGCTAGAATGTAACTGTGTTACAGTTACATTTATTCGGTAAACAAAATGTAACCCTGGTGCAGTTACAGTTACGAAATTGAAATGGTAACTTGTTAAGCCGGGGTCACACTGCTCATACATAATACAAAAGACAGTTTACAAAGACGAGTCACCGCACTTTCCGTGGTTCGAATGCCGCGAGCCAAGTTTTCTCCTTCAACTCACTGCAATGCGGCGTTCGAAGCACGGATCTCGCTGTGGAAAAAGACAAGCGCCGAAAGACCAGGACAAGGTAAGAAGACGACAACACAAGGCGCTTCTTACCTTGTCCTGGTCTTACCTTGTCCTGGTCTTACCTTGTCCTGGTCTTTCGGCGCTTGTCTTTTTCCATTATGAACCAACTGGCCCAACTCACCATTTTGTTGCAATTCATCTCGCTGTGACTTGCGTTCGAATCTGTAGGCAGACTTTGTTTTGTATGATGTGTGAGCAGTGTGACCCCGGCTTTGTAGTTACAGTCATACATAAAATGCGTCGCTTAGTTTTTCACTTTATTCGAGCTCATGTACAGATGCAAACAGTTTTATTCAGGTGAGCTTTTTTTCCGGGCTCACGAGTAAGAGCTGTAAATTTTTGTCCAGGTCTGTAAAAAAACACAAAAACGATGAGGTTTTGTCCGTTGAGCGTTTGTCCGGTGGGCCTTTGTACGGGATATTCCTCTCGTCACGCCCATATTGCACCTCGTGGCACAGCGAATTGTGGGGACGCTTCGATGTACACTTGGACTAGCTCGTGCGCTCTGTACGTCCTAGAAGCGGCTCGTTTCCTTCTCTCTTACCACTACGAGCTCAGAACACGAAGGAAGCAGAGCGAATGCATGACGAGGCCGACAAGATACCCTGTTTTGTTATCGTCCCGCTTTGTTTGCGTCCTCAAATCGCGAAATGCTATACCCCTTTTCACCTCAAGAACCATAGTAAAAAAAGTCCGGCTTCTCGCGGAATATCACTGATTTCCCTCTTTATCTAGAGAATTAAGATACAGGTAGGTTAGATATACGGTATCTTATCAAGACGTACGCGTTCCAAAAGCCAAAAGTTTCGCTTTTTCCTCCGACAACCAAGTCTCGTGAGAACTACTTCGAGCCGCGTATGAATAATGCGCAAAACTTGCCGTTCGTCGGATTGTCGTAGTGTGTCGGAAAGACAGTGGGAGGCTCTGCGTATTTCCGGAATGGTTTATTGTCATAATTCGTACGTGCGATTTTCTCAGCTCTGGATGCGGTGTTAGGGAGCTTAGGAGATATTGCTTTGCGCTGTGGCGGACTGATTTAGTATTCCTGGAGGACGGGAAATCGTTTCCTGCAATTTCAGATAATGCTTTACGGTGACTGGCGACAATTATTTTACAGGGCGACGTACATTTCCGCTTTCCACGTTTTCCCGCGACCCTTCTTTCTAATACGACACGCTCCTTCCCCTTCCCTTTTACCTCGCAGCTTAGACGAGGAGGACAGTAAGAGGATTATTGTGCCTGCAAAAAACAGAGGGACCGAGATGGCTCCAGTTTCGTTCCTCTGCCGCTTTCACTTTGGCTCGCAGGGATTCACCATCCCACCATGCTGGGGAGACTGAGGCCACTTCCGGTTGGGGAGTGCAAAACGGGGGGGGGGGGGGGGGGGGGGGGGGCGACGGCAGTCTTTTGTGGCAGTATTCATATAATAATAATAAAAAAAAACAACAACAATCTCGGAGCAGATTTTAGTTGCGCGAATTCTTGCGAGTGCTGCGACTTGTTTTGAAGTCAGACAACACATCTCTAATCGGATTGTGCCAGCTACGGCGAATGTTTAAAGGTTGCTCGTTACATTTTAGGCAGAGAGTTTGTAAGCCATCGCTTCACCCTGGCATTTTGACGTACGCCGCAGTCGATAACATTATCTCGATCGAATACTTTTATCTAGGATTATTTTTAGAGCCCAGCTCTTAGGGGCCCGTTTCCAGCCTGAGCGGCGTCGGCGTCGCCGTTGGCGTCGCCGTCGGCGTCGGCGTAACCGCGCCCCTCCCTCTCCTCCTCCTCCCCCTCCTCCTCGGGGGGAGGGGGTCACATGACCCGTTTCCAGCCTGTGCGGCGTCGGCGTTGGCGTCGGCGTCGGCGTCGCCCCTCCCCCTCCTCCTCCTTCCCCCTCCTCTCCCGCCCGGTAAAGGTGGTAAAGGAGAGGGAGGGGGAGCAGGAGGGGAGGAGGACTAGCAGGCATGATCACGAGGGAGAAGGAGGAATATACCCTCCACTCCTCCTCCTCAAGAGCTGCGCTCCAATTCGGCGTTACAGGAAGTTGTAAACGGCTTTCACTTTTTTTTTTTAATTTTCAGTCGTACGGGGAATTACCTTAAAACTTGGCACACGGCCGCCTGACGCCTAATGCGGCCCGTGTTTGTGGCCACCTGTCTCAACCTGTTTCGATGCTTTTGATCTGTTCTGCCTCGGAGTCACACGGAGCATACATTATACAAAAAATAGCCCGCACACATGTTCGAAGTGTACATACGTGTGAAGCAAACATACTTCGAACATACTCTATGAGAGTGAAAAAATGTATCCTTTTCTTTATTTGGTTTCTAGGCTAGGTGGCACCAGCTACCGCCCGTTATAAGGGGTACAGCCATTAGCATGCATCTATTTAACACTCTCAAAAAAAACGTCTGCGAGTTCACAGCCAATCACGGCGAGCGATAGAAGGGGCCTAGGGAAGGAAGAACCTAGGATACGATTATATCGGCCCACGTGCGATGTGCGGAGAGACAGTGAGCGTGTGAAATGTCATGCGCAATGTTCAATATAATCCAATACAAAAATTTAAAAAATTCGCATCGCCTTTTCTTTATATCATAATCTGAGTGTCGTCATTCGCTGGTCTCGCTTGCTACAGGAATCGGGGGGTGAACGATGTTTCGAAATTTGTATGTCATGGACATTCAGCCCCCCCAAAAAAAGAAAGAAAGGATGGGCATTTTTTTGGGGGAGGGCATTTATACGAAATTTTAAAAGTCGCTGTATCCTGGGGGAGCAGAGCTTTTGCCTTCTCTGTCTGCTATCGAGACACAAAGGGATACTCCCACCAAAACCCCCGCAAGGCGATTGGCTCATCGGCATCTGTGCGGCTCTTATTTCGCCCGTATTTCACGAAGAATGCGGCCTACGCGTCACAGATCCAACCTCGTACCGCCGTTCTACGACGATCATCCAGATGACAGCCATTTCGATAGGACCTAACGCGCCCGCTATTGGCCGCGAAAGTTGCAAATTGTTCACCGCGATTCGCTGTATCTTGCTCTGGCGGAAAGTGCATTCTCGCGGACCCTTCTCTCTAGAGCGAATGCGCGCGGTAAGACCTGAGATTGTTGCAACCCCACCTACTTCCTACACTCTAAAAAAAGCCTGTCCGTCTACTTTCCCGCTCAAAACTCGGAGAGCCAATCATCACAACTTACGGAGGAAACTCAGCGAATGACGATTCCGATACATATGTTTAGACCAAAAAACGCAGTCTGAGTTGTGACATTAAGCAATGCAAAACGTCACGCTTGCATTGCTTAATGTCACAGCTCAGACTGCATTTTTTTTTGTCTAAACATACGTATCGGAATCGTCATTCGCTGAGCTTCCTCCGTAAGTTGTGGTGATTGACCCTCTAAGTGTTGTGCGGGAAAGTAGGCGCGTGGGCTTTTTATAGAGTGTAGGCGCGATGGGGCTGGCAGGAATCGGGAAAGTTACATTTAATTTAATCACATATTCAGATTGGATCCCGGTCGCAACTGCTGATCGATTCTCGTGTCGCGGAGCTTTCTTCCCATCAGTCGTGCTCTTCTACTGCTAGCATAATGCTACAGGACCTTCGCATCGCTTCTCATTATTGCAAAAGCTGCTTAGTCACTGAGCGGTGGACGCATGTGCAGCGTCCGATATAGCGCACATCATATCAATTGCCTATGCCCAGAAGGCATTCCACAGCCCATCAGACGAAGATGGCAAGCGAGCACAAGGTGATTTTTGAAAAGGTCTATATTCCGTTTCAAATTAAGACCGCACCCGAAGCCGTCATCCGATGTAGGTGATTCAGCCGCGACGACAGTGCTTCGTTATGGCGATCGTCGCTTTTGCGCTTTTCACTAAGACCAGATAAGTCAACCACCTTGCGGCTCGTAATTGCCTACATCGGGTACTGGGATCTCCGAAGTCGTCACTGACGATGTGTCATGCTATCATGTGGTGTATCCCTATCGGTATATATTAGGCGGCTCGTTTTCCAGCGCTCCAATCCTCGGAATCGGATCTGCGAGATCCGGGAGCGTCCCCGGATCTGAGCTAGAGGAGCGGCGCGCTAGCCGAAGTCTCGGCAACGTTTCCGAGCGGCCCGAGAAAGCTGACACGGAACGGGATACCGAGGGCAACTTCTGCAACCGCTCCGCTGCCATGAAACAAGCTACCGCCCAGTACTAAGGGTTTAGCTTCTTGTACCCTTAATCCATTCATTGGGCACCCCCGCCCGTCGCATCACAAAGGCCAACGCCGAGCATCTCCTGTGCTTACTACACAGCCAAGGCCCCTCGATCCCCTCTTCCGATTCCTGCCGTGATCGAAAGAGCGTTCGTGAGGAGGATAAGTTATTCCGTCTGCCACGACGGATACTGGAGGCGCTGCGTATCGGCGAAAGCCGAAGCCAAAGCCGTGGCTTTGTTGAACGCGACCAAAATGAAAGGCATTTTACTGCTCCCTTGCGTTTGTCCGTGCCCGTGCGAGTAGCGTGATATTTCGGTCATTTTGTGCTCACTTTTAACAGTGGCTGAGTTTTCACGGGAATCGCAGGAAAAACAATTCCTAAAATTTATTTAGGAGAAACCAGCTGAACAAACCAACCATACAAATGAGAGGAGAACGTGAGAGATGCATTCAACCGCTGGACTACCAACTGCGTTTAATGATACACTTCATCTCCATCGACTGGCTAAAATCATTCAAAGCATAGCTTGCTTCACTTTTTCATTTTTTCTTATTTAAACTAGGACAACCTGCTCGTTTGTCTACTTGTGGTCAGTACTCCATAGGGTGCCTTCATGTGCGCATTGCCTAGGGTGGAGACATCTGGCCATTTTGTCCCACACGTTTATTTTATTTTTTTTTGTTCAGTAGCGCGTGAAAGAGCGTGTCCCTGCACGTGTTTGTAGCGCTGACTGTGCTATGGCGACATTTTGTTTTCGTCGACTTCTTTTTATTTTACCCATGAGCGCGTGCTGTCGGCATCGGGTACTACAAAGGGTAGCATCACCCTAAACAGAAGGACATTGAGGCCAAATACTTTACTATACTCCGTTTCACCTTATGCTGTACCGCAGAGAAGGCCAGAAGCGCGAGCTCATAGCGTTGGCAGCTGCCCTTGTTGCACGAGTGCTTGTGCCGTCAAGATGTGCCCTAGAGCAAGGAGCTCGCGCTTGTGGTCTTTCCTGCGGTACAGCACAAGGTGAAACAGAGTATAAGGGGAATACATTTCACTCCTCTCAAATACAATAGCCTCGGCGCGGACAGGTTTTCTGGGCTTGGCAAGAGCCATCTATCGTCAGTGAGGTCTCGGCTATCGGGTGGTAAATGATGATATTGATGGTGGTTGTTCTACATGCCAAATTCATTGTTGCGGAAATGCGCGAGACACGTGCCGCGCGCCACTTCTATGAATAAAAGGGCGACTAAAATCTAGCTCAGTGGTGCTCTAAATACTTTGCTGCACTGTGCCGCCATGATCTTCCCAAGGGTTGCACGTTGCACGTGCCTCGTGCATCGACGCACCTCGCGCTACTTTTGAAACATGAAAGGGCTTTAAGTGGAATCGGAGACGACATCGCCGCGGCAGCCGCGAACATCCACGTGCACTTGAGCGTGTACTGACGCGGACCTCCCCTCCGTCATTCGGCGCTGTAGGCGTTCTGTCTAATGCAAATAATGCAAATGAGCAGAGTGAAATGTATTCTTCCTAGTAAAGTATTTGTTGAGGCACCCTAGTACTTCACCCTGGCAAGGACATACTGTCTCCTCTGGTTAATGTTAAAGCTTCCAAAACCTCACGTGCAAGCCGGTTTCGATGGTGCCCTACGATATTAACTTTGTCTAGGTTTGCCTTGTTAGCCCTGCATCGCCGCAGTCGCGGCAATGCAAGACTAAATGACCTGCTGCCGTCAAGTTCTTTAAACTATTGGCATGTTCCTGAGTCCTGTTGTTGATAACCGTCCGGTCTGTCCGATGTGGTAAATAGGGAGTTTTAGAATAACGTACGCAATTTTAGCGCACGCTAGCGCTAAATTTAGCGCTTGTATTAGCGCACGCGACGCAGGAGAGTTTTAGAATAGCGTTTCTCCGCCGCGACGCAAAAGCCCAAGCATCTCGCGCTTGCGACGCCACCAAGATACAGTAAAAAATTTTTATTTCACACACGAAATGGTGTAACTTTAGAAAAAAAAAGAGTTTTTTGGTCCAGAGTAGCATTTTAATTTGTTTAAACATGAGAACGCGACGCGAGCGGTTGACCGATCGTGTCCGCTTGCGTCGCCTCGGCAAGAGAGGTCTCGTGTACCGACCTTCGCACCAACGTTGCTTCGCACATCGTACCTTCGCCGAGAAATTTTCGCGCGTCGCAAGCATCAAGTTGCCGGTGATCGTTGCCAAACCGAGTCACCCCGTATTGAAAACCGCAGTCGCGAGGATGCCGCCGACCCTGCACTCACGACGCCGCCAAAGCAGCCGCCAGCATAATCCTGCAAGCCGCCATTTTTTTAACCCTGCTCGTCTTGGCTTTAGCCAACTTGTCATCACGAATCCTCCTTGGAGAAGCGCAAAGACTCTTTGCGTACGCACGCTATTTCCGAGAAATAGCGCACGCTAAAATTGCGCACGCAAAGCGCAAAACCTGGTTTGCGTTCGGAGCAGGCGCAGTGTCGACGACGCTATTCTTTGCGTGCGCAAAGCTTTAGCGTGCGCTATTCTAAAACTCCCTAATAACCTCCATGTCGCACTGGACGTAAACGGTCCTGTATCTGGTGCCACACCCCTTGCGGCTGGTGGTTGGCCCATGATTAACTTTGAGGCACAATATATCAGCTTTATTTTGCGCCGAACATAGCACTTGTACCTCGTGCCGATTTGCCATCTTGTTTTAACCTATGTGAAATCCCATGGATGTGATGGACAACCACAAAATAACTTTTTGTCTTCTTTTGCTGTGTGGAAGGGTCACTGTGTTCACACGTCGTCTTAATGGTGCGGCAAATTCTTTCGCACACAGAGGCAACTACGTGTCGTGGGTAGCCCACATCCTCCAGTATGGAGTGTTTGTAACTCGAAGCTTCAGGAGATCTGATGCTCACATGATTTGTTCGGGCTAGAAAACAGAGTTGTGACAGCTACCGCCTGCTTAACTGTTTTTGAATGCTCCGACGAGAAGGGAAGAAACCCTTTGCTTAGACGGGCTTGGTATCTCCAGCAAACATGACCTGCTCTGAATTCCAAAACCAAATCAAGAATCTTGATGGTCTTCCTGACTGGAAGCTCATGCGTGAATACTTCAGCTTGGGCGCTGCGTGAGTGTTGTTTCTTTGTGTGGATGTGATTTGATGGTTGTCTTTTGTGCTCTGTGAAGTACTATTATGCGTGAAAGAGAGCCCCATTCATTACAGCTGAAAACTCTTCAGCATGTTGTTCAGGCACCCGTCCATTTGATCAACAACTTCTGTAATGCATAAAATGAGTAAATTGACTACATACCTGAATATCGCCGCGATTCTGGAATCTTTAATACTTTCTTGTATGGCACGCCCTCACGCTCCGAAAACAACTCCACACAAATGCGGGGCAACTTGGGATCCTATCCACACGCCACTTCTCTGCACGTAGTGCCGATCTTGATGGGCCACCACCATGACTGAGAGGAAATATCGCAAAAGTTCTAAAAGGTATCCACTTGCATCCCTGCCGCAGTCTGGAATGATGTGAGGCCTTAGTGCTCGATGATAGACCGAAAAACTGGTAGGAGACGCGCATGCGGGATGGAGTAGAACGTGTCTTGAACGTCCATGGAAAACCCAGACACGATGAGGTTCCCTTTTCTATAAGAAAATATATAACATTTTCAGAATTGGGTATCCGGAAGGGGTCTGGCATCGTAGCAAGGGTGATCTTTTCAGAAAGAAATTTAGACGCGCAAGCTTTCCACGTATTTCTCTCTGAAACAGTTGCCCGGAACAGACATCTCTCTTTGTGCGTTTTAGTTGAAAAGAACACCGTTAACTGGCCAGTTCTAGCTGCCTTGATCTTGTAGCACAACCCACCATGATGGTTACTCTCTAATATCGTAAAAATGGCTCATTTTGTTGCATTTGTTCTATTAACTTCAACCGAGACGAAATTTTTGTTCATGGGTTGTGGGGCTTTTTCTTCAAAAGCCATTTAGTCTGGAACTACAAAAAATACTTCCTTATCTGAAAGGCAAAACATCAGGCCCTTACTTCTCAGTTCGTGTATAATAGGTCTAAAGATGAGACGTGGGAGGGCTTGATGTTTAAGGTTTGCGAACTCCTGAGTGCCTTCATCAATGACCTGCGGGCATCTTTTAAGTGCTCCTTTGGCAGCTATGTTCCTTACAAGCGCTACTTGGTCAACCGCTTCAAGCTACGGTGCAATGGCATAGTTTGGTCCATGCTCCAAAACATGCTTCGTCCGCGCGGTTAGTTCATAATCCCCAATGAAATGTAGTGGAGACATTTTGGGATTCCTCTGGTCTTTGGGATGTAAAGAAATATGACAACGCCAGAACAGAAGAAAGCGCGAAGCCGATAGGTCCTCCGTAGTGTCGTTGGTCATTCTCAGGTGATAGGAAAAGGCAGAGTGGCTCTGGGATTCGACACCTAGAAAATCAGTGAGAAGACGTACTTGCCACCCTTTTTCACACCTAAGGATCTTTAAAACCGACTGGACGTGTCCTCGCGATGGCTTAACCGCTCCAAAGAAAGCCTGCACATCCTCCAGTATCATCTCCTTCCGTATGCAGCGTGTGAGCAGCCTTGCTTCGCAAATGTGGGTTGCGGTGAGGAGACTTAGCCCCGCCGAGTCGATAAGGTGAAAATTGAACATAAAATAGCTCAGGTAACTAGAAAGATAACTAACCACCGGAAAGCGTTGAGCACGTTGGTAAAACATTTAAAAGAAAACCAGCTGAACAAACCAACCATACAAATGAGAGCAGAACGCGAGAGACGCATTCAACCGTTGGACTACCAACCGCGTTTTATGAGACACTTCATCTTCATCGACTGGCTAAGATCGTTAAAAACATAGCTTGCTTCACTTTTTCTTTTTTTTCCCTTCTATTTTTAAACTAGGGCATCCTGCTCATTTGTCTGCTTGCGGGAAGTACTTCCGCCTCGCAAGAACATATTCTCTCCTCTGGTGAAAGGGGCCATGAAACAAATTTTGGGTCGGGATGAATGATTTTAAATTGGGACTTTACTAATCGCATATACGATACGATACGAACTTTATTTTTCACCACAAACACAAGTGGTGAATGGGAGACCGAAGAAAAAGCTGCATAAATGCAGCTTGACGAGGCTCCGGGCCCCCCATTCAGCAGCTACGACGGAGTACATACAATACACTGGTCAAAAAAGAAAAAAATCAAATGAACAAATTGAATATTTGGCTGTTGGACAATTGCACAATATCTACGTTTTTAACAAAATATCCGTTCAGAACAGACGGTAAAGCATAACTTATTTTTTGTTTTCCATAGTTTGTCCTACATTTCGGAATTTGCCAGGGCTGGTGATTTCTCGATGAATAATAATCACTTTTTTCTTTTAAATCAGACAGTTGAAGAATTACATTTGAGCGTCCTAATGCCGCATATTTATACGCCATCGTTAAACGATAGTTATAGATTTGGTGAATATTAATAATCTTGTATGACTTGAACAGTGAATCAGTATGATGTATGTAGGGAACGTTACCTATCATTCTCAACACTTTTTTTAATAAGTGTATTATATGCAAGTTTGAGAAAGACGTGTTACCCCAGATAAGGGTGCAGTAACATAAATGAGAATAAAATAAGGAATTGTACAAAACCTTTTTTTACGCTGGATGGAAGAACGTGCCTATGCTTGTTCATAATTCCTGCGACTTTGCCTAATTTAGAGCAGAGATGTTTTACGTGATTTGTCCAGAGCATGTCTTCGGAAAAAATGACTCCGAAAGTTTTTATGCTATTTACAAATTCAATGTATGAAGACCCGAAATGAAGAGGAGTGTAAACTCGGTTACTTGAGTCGCGTGGGCGAAACATTATTGCTTTTGTTTTCGAAGTATTTATAGTCAAGCAATTGGACTGAGACCATACTTTTAACTTTGAAAGAAATGCGTTAGCTTTATTTATGAGGGCCTCTTCGGATATATCAGAAAAAAAGATACTCGTGTCATCCGCATAGATTATATATTTACAGTTTGAATCAACGTTCACAATATCATTAATATACAACAAAAAACGAAGTGGTCCTAGAATACTTCCTTGGGGCACTCAGTTGATATAGTTAATGGAATTGATTTCTCAATATTAATTTGCACCAACTTGGTACGATATTCTAAATAAGATTTGATTAGAGCACGAGGAAGATCACGAATGCCGTAAGCATATAGTTTATCTAACAAAATAAAATGATTTATACAGTCAAACGCTTTGCTGAAATCTAAAAATATCCCAAGCGTTAAGGTTTTTTTCTTCGAAATTTTTAAGTATTTCTTCTTTTTGAACCAATAACGCTGTTTCGGTTGACCTATTCTTTCGAAATCCAAATTGACAATCAGTAATTAAAGAGTGCTTATAACAAAAGTTAACAACACGAGAGTGAATTATTTTTTCTAGACTTTTTGAGAACACAGGAAGTATAGATATAGGACGGTAGGTCCCTAGTTCATTTTTGTTACCTGCTTTAAACAACGCTAAAACTTTTGCAGTTTGCATTTTTTGGGGAAAAGTGCCAGATGATATTGCGAGGTTGAATATGTATGTTAGACAGGGAGCAATAATATCTATCACATACTTGATAGGTTTAATTTGCAAGTCATCTGCATCACGATTGTGATTATTATTAAGAGACAAAATAGAAGAACAAACCTCAATTTCATCAGTAGGGTAGATAAATAGTGAATCCGAGATTGACGAAATGTGATCTGACGCTTTAGGATTGTAAAAGCTATTTGCTATATTCACGAAATAGCTGTTAAATGCATTTGCCAAATTCAAACCACTCAATATTTCGCCGTTATGGTTTATGTTTTCAATTTTGTTTGATTTATAGGACATATTAAGAACACTGTTTATACGTTTCCACAATAAATTTGGTTTCTTTAGGCATTCCACATCAAATAGATTAGAGTAATAGAGTTTTTTCGACTTTCTGATTTCCCTAGTTAATTGATTTCTATATATTTTTAATTGTTCAAGTGCAGTTTTTTCACGAGTTGCAAGAAGTATTTGATAAAGTTGATATTTTCTACGTGTCTTTTTAAAAAGTGTAGGGGTCATCCATGGCTTTCGTCCCTTTCTGGTAAGTTTAATGGTTTTATCTGGGAAACAGTCAAAATAGAGCTGCCTAAACTTTTTAATAAACGTGTTGTATGCGCCGCTATCTACGTCATCAGAGTGGAATACATCGTCCCAATCTGTAGTCATTAATTTCTGCCTAAATGTATCTAGAGTAGCTTGAGGAATGCCTTGAACAGTCACAGTATCTGAATTACGTTCACATACTTCTCGTGCTGTATCGGCTAGCATAAATATGGGCAGATGATCGCTAATATCAGAACTTACTACACCAGCCCTGACCTTTTCCTTATCGCTTAGTTGGCCAAAAGATAGAGGCAAGAAAGTCAAAAGCCAGCTTTTCGGTACGAACATTTGAAAATATAGCGGACTATTTTGTGCCTTCTTGCCTTCGAAAGCCCTCCGCCTTTTCACTATGATACATCCGCGGTTCCAAAAGCGCGTCACCGGCGCCAAACTGACGTCAGCAGTGCCCAGCTCACGCATTGGACACGAGAACTGCGTCACTCGGACGTATGCGCTCGTCAACAATCAATCCGTCGACGAATATTTGGATTCGCGTTCGTGGCCAATGAGAGCCCTGACGGAACTTATTGTCACTGGGGAATGACAAGTTCTATGGTGCGCAAAAAAAGCACGGTGGAACCTAGGAGTCATTGCACCGGTGCCGAAGGAATGTCACGACCACGTGATTTCACAATTCGCATTTGAGTTGAGGATTAAAGCTAGGAGGAAGAAGTAGGACATTCGTTTCATGACCCCTTTAAAGGAGCTGTGCAACGATATTCAATTGGAATGTTTTTCTCTCTACACGAGCTTACTGGCACACCTGGAACTCAAGGATACTCACACGCAACGCCATTGGCCAAGAAACTCCTTTGTTGCGGTGTAATTTCAAGGACAAAAGCGATCATTTTCACTCAATCTCTCCTTCGCAAAATTTGATGACGTAGCGTGGAGATCGCAGTACACCCAAGTGACGATATTTGAACGCGGTTCATAGATTGGACCGAGCATTGCGTGGGCACTCGACTTGGGCTCGTGATAATTGCTAGCTCGAGAAGCATTCGGGTAGTGCTTCCCGTGTCCAATCGCTGCAACGACGACAACAGCCGAGCCATAACAATGTCTGGAACTCAGCGCGTGTCCTGCGCTTTGCCAACCCCAGCGCGTGGCTATGATCAACACTGGCGGCATATAATCGGCTCCAGGTCACGTGGCCGCTTTTTCTGACTGCGAGTTGAGGGGGTGAACGCTGCTCGTTTTTCTTAAATTTTTTTTCTGGGACTTCTATTGCGTGGGGTGAAAAACTAACGCGTGTTTCATAGGTCCTTAACGTTAGGGATCCGTTTTAAGGCGTATTTGCGCAAAGTACAAAAATTGTTGCATCGCTCCTTTAAGGTCATCGATGGTGAACTAACACACATGTCGTCTTCCTCTTCTATGGTTAAAGCTTACAAAACCTCACGTGCAACAGGCTGTAGTTTAGCTTGTTGGTGCAAACCGGTTTCGATGGTGCCCCATAATAGCAACTTTGTCTAAGTTTACCTTGCACTTGCAGTCGCTGCCGTCAAGTTCTTTCAACTATTGGCATGTTCCCGAGTCCTTTGATAAACCGCCCGTTCTGTCGAATGTAACAGCGGCAGCATGTCAGGGGCATCTGGTAAATAACATGCTTTTTGCATTGGGCGTAAACGGTCCTGTGACTGGTGCCACACCCCTTGCTGTTGCTGGTTGGCCCCTGATTAACCTCGGGGCACAACGAACAATCAAGCTCTAGAGAGCCTATAGAGGCGTCAGGGTATAGAGAGCCTACACTCTAAGAAATGCCTACTCGTGTACTTACCCGCAAAACACTCGAAGAGCCAATCTCTGCGATCTACGAAAACCGCTCAGCGAATGATGAGGCGAAACATCCGTTTGGACCTAAAAATTAAGCCTGCGTTGTGGCATTACACAATGCAAGCATGACGCTTTGCATTGCATAATGCCACAGCGCAGACTTCATTTTTAGGTCCAAACGGATGTTCCGCGTTACCATTCGCTGAGCGGATTTCATAGATCGCAGAGATTGGCTCTTCGAGTGTTTTGCGGGTAAATTGACGCGCAGGCATTTCTTAGAGTGTAAATCGAAAGGATCGAACCATGGGGGGCGTTTGCACTTTGATGGTGGATGCTTCCTGGCGAGATTAGTGGCAAGTGCGCGTGCGCTGTGTTTTCGCTTGCTCAGCAGCCGGGCACGCAGCAATGGCCGCCAGTGAATAGGTAGTCCCGATGAGATTTCCTGTCGATAAGGACGCCGAACAACGAAGCAAAAAACGTGAACATAATGATCCGTCGATTCTTTAGCTGTCAGCGACTCTTTCTTCGGAATGACGCCGGTGTTCATTCGACTCATTAAACACACCAAAAGGAACGGCGACTTCCCTATTATTTTTTATTTTTTTAGTGGGGACGGCAGTCTACTTCGTTTAAATATCTTGAGTACCGAGAGCGTCGTTGAGACTCGGAGTCTCAATTGCGCGCAGTGCGGCTTCTTTCGGGTGAAAAAGATATGCGGCCGTAATGAAATACAAAGGCCTCTCCATTGCCCTTTCATCTGTCCACTCTCGTCCACTTTGCCGTAAAAAAAAAATTTTTTTTTGCGTGCGTTTTTGTTTTGTTTTAAAATTATCGTTTTGTCGGTTGCTCTTTATGTCTTCGCAGCAGCGCCCTCGTGACGCCTAGTGCCGCGTTCTCCGAATTTTGTTTTGTTGTTTTTCTAGATTTTTTAAATATTATTTTTGTACTGCCCGCAATGTAGGCGCTGAAGTTGTTATAGATAAAAAAGACGCCTCCATTCAAGCCCCTTTTCGCCTCTTTTTCTATACCTTGTATTATTTACTCACACCACACACACACACACACACACACACACATATATATATCTATATGGGTGATTTCATCTCAAATCGTGCAGGCAAAAATGGTCGAATTTTTAATTTCGCTGAAAAAATATATGTTATGGCGTCGTCTTTAAGAACGCAGTAGCCACAAACCGCAAGTTCGTCTGATTTTTTGTTCTCGACTTACGACTTTTAAAAGAGGCCGCGGCGGAAAGCATTGTTTTCCACATCCGTCGTGGGTCGGATGTTTCGCTCGATCTCCCGCCGTGGATTTCCAGTCCACATTATATTAACTTTTTTTCAAGCACTCTGTGAACACATTTAAAAAGCTCTAATACCATGAAATAATTTTAGGCTTTTTGCTTTTTTTCTGTAAAAATGTCAAAAACGCCCCCTCGGTCAATTGTTGACGAACTTTGGCAATTAATTACTGGCAATCTACTTGGGTTACATTAATATTTTTTTACGTCCACGGATAGCCCAAAACACGCTTTTTATATATATTATAATATAACTCGGCTGTATAAACTATGCTTTGCGGTACGTTTACGTTAATATTATGGAAAACCAAAAAGTACCCTTTTTGAAATCGATTTTCTCAAAAAACCCATTTTTTTATTTTTTTTTGTTAAAATGTAGATGTAATAGTTGTCTACACGAAAATCAAGTCGAGAAATTGTGTATTTTGTTTGTATGTTCTATATTTAAGCATCAATATCGTACAAAAACGTGTTTTTATGGCTCGAAATGGACTTGCGAATTACGCGCCTTCACAAACGGTGAAATATTTTTGCCTTTTTTCAACGTTCCCACATAAAAATGAAGTACAGTAGGTCTACCCTGTTCTATTTATTGATTATTTAATTTTTTTTTTTGTAGGCGGTGTAGGGATGGCCGAAGGGGCTTTGCCGAAAGAGCTCGGGGAATTGGCGGCGCGGTCACCCGAAGCGTCTTTCGGAGGCGCCCGATGTCTTGTCTTTCCCTTTGGCGGCAAGCGGAGGCCAGCTCCCTCCCGAAAGTGGAAGCAGATTTCCCCGCGTGGGAAGTAAACAAACCTCTGTTCGCGGGTGGTCGCCCTTGCCGCCGAGGTAATTGGGGAGGCGACCTTGTCGGGGCCATGTCGGCGACTTCGGGGGAGAGAGGGAGGTCTGGCCTCCCTTCGGAATGTCGGTGCGCCTTTTTGGAAAAGTTGAGTCTGAACGAGCCCGTGCGCGGAGCAAGACGTTATTCTCCCGCGGTCCCGAGGGCTCCGCGTACTTTGCCCTGCGGGGCAAAGAACTTGCCGTGCGCGGCAACGGATTTGGCGCTGAGGCGCTTTTGTCGACGTCGGGCTGCCGCGAGCGGCAGCAGCAGCGTGACAGCCTTGTACTATATTCGTTCTTCTTTGTAAATATATCAATCGAAAAACCTCCATCGAGTTCTCCGGCTCCTGACTGGCGAGAACAGCAGATCCCCGCACCACCGCACGACACTCCACGGTCACCCGGCTCCATCGAAACCCGAGGGAGACGATGGAGTGCCGGGAAAACCACCATCGCTCCTGGAAGGAAGAATCTTTACTGGCGGCAAACTACATTGGAGGAGTTCAAAAGAGAAAGCAAAACTTCTGAACAAACCAGCAGGCGTCGTAAAGTTTTAGTGTGTAGAAATCGGCAGACGTCGTATTGATTCGGGGCCTTCATTGGCCTATATGAACGTCCCGCCCTTTCGGAACCAGCAGATAACCACGACCTTTCGTGCTCGTTGTGTTGGATGGGAGGGACCGTGACAGTAAAGCAAGCAGCGCACCCTGTGTCACGAGGAGTGAAATGGTACGAATGTGTCGTTGACGCGGCGAACACCTCTCTCCGCGGAGATTCGATAGCCCCAAAGGGTTATCTCTTTTGGAAACAGCAGAGCCCGGAGACTGACATTAAAAAAGAACGTCTTGGTAAATATACTTGTGTTGATTCTTCCCGGAGACTAGTTGGGTCCAAGTCAGCCTCCTTGTCAATTATAACCGTTTGTGAAGAGTGGCCTTCTCCCGAGATGAAAAGTTAGAGCCGGCTGGTGTGTTCTTTTGAAAAGGGGAAGGGGAAAGAGAAAGTTTCAGTAACTGCAGTAACTACCTCGAAAGCTCCCCTCCCGATATGAGGCTCGAGGCATGTTACGTCTTGGTTACCTTCTCGCGCATCGCCTGCTCGAATCTATTCTTCACTTTGTTTCTGCTCAGCCACTGTTCCGCACAGCCGTTGTGGCTGTGCGGAACAGAGTGAAGAACAGATTTGAGCATCATCTGGACACCGTCATCCTGCCAGGCTTCAGTGTCGTGAGACTGGACTCGGCGTCGGTCAGTTAAGCCTTTTTTTTTATTTTATTTTATTTCGTGTGTGTTTTTTTGCCCCGCTGAACTTTGTTTCTCGGGTGCGGTTTTGCTGAACGTATTTTTTTTAAATGTTTTATGACTAACTGTTGGTTAGCATTGTATAGTTGTTGGGTTTATTTCGTCATGGCGTAGCGGCCTGACGGAGCTGTAGAGAGCGTGTTCGCACGCATTCGGTTGTGTCCCGTTTATGGAATGCCCGGAGGAGTTGGTTTTTGTTCTTGTCATAGGCGGCTGAGTTTTTCCGTCTTTATTAAATCTTTGTTCCTTTGTTTTACTTTTACGTGTCGTCGACTTCTTTGTCTGACTCTCCACCAGGCATGGACCTATCGCCTTGGCAACCGCTCGAACCGAAATCTTTTTATTTTTTTAACGCAATTTTCGTTAAGATCGGAGTTGGGTAGTTTTATTCTTATTTATTTATTTTTATTCCCTACCCCACTCCGTGATACTTTCTCCGTGTGTTTCGGATTGTTTCTGTGTCATCACTTTTGTGTGTTACGGAAGTGAAAGGATATTAGCTGGTGATCTGTACGATGTGCGGTGAACAAACCCTAGCGTTTGGTTTCGGAAAGAATTGTATATAATATATCAATGATGTGGTGACTTTCTATGTCTAAGTAATATGACAGTTAATAACTAGTCATGCTAGTTTACAGTGAAAGGTTTATAAATCGAAACAATACAACGTCTGCGCCTCTTGGATATTGAAGGTCTACTAGGCCTGCTGATTTGGTTAGATATGTTTCTCCTGGTTTCCCGCTCTTATCAAAACATAAATAACTATTCAATACCATGAAATACGTTTATAATTGATTACTAAACGCAGACAAAAATTAAAGAAACGTTTTTCACAATTCATAGAAACGCACGGGTCGCTATGTCTGACTTAGGTCTTGCAAAACGAAGACGGCTGTTTTCCAATATTGAGGGTTAAATATAGAACATACAAACAAAATACACACTTTCTAGACTCAATTCTCGAGTAGACAACTACCATATCTACATTTTAACAAAAAAATAAAAAAAAATTAAAAATGGCCTTTTTGAGAAAATTGATTTTAAAATTGGTACTTTTTGGTTTTCGCATAACATTAACATAAACGTCCCGCAAAGGATATTTTATACAGCTGAGTAATTTTATAATATATATAAAGAGCTTGTTTTGGGCTCTCTGTAGACATAAAAATATTGATGCAACGCAAGTAGATCGCCAGTATTTAATAGTCAAATTTCGTCAACAATTGACCGAGGGGGCGTTTTTGACATTTTTACAGAAAAAAAGCAAAACGCCTAAAGTTATCTCATGGTATTAGAGCGTTTTAAGTGTGCTCACAGAGTGCTTGCAAAAAGTCAATATGATGTGGACTGAAAATCCACGGCGGGAGATCGAGCAAAACATCTGACCCATGACGGATGTGAAAAACACTGCTTTCAGCCGCGGCCTCTTTTAAAATTCGTAAATCGAGAACAAAAAATCCGACGGACTTGCAATTTGTGGCTACTGCGTTTTTAGAGACGACGCCATAACATATTTTTTCCAGCGAAATTAAAAATTCGCCCCTTTTTGCCTGCGCGATTTGAGATGAAAACGCCCATGTATATATATGCGAAGAAAAAAAGCCTTGGTGAAAACAGCAACGGACGATTTATTCTTCGACGTTTCGGCCGGAGTCCGGCCTTCGTCAGTTATATACCCATGCCTTCGGCCTCCCGCCACTACGCCCGTTATATATATGTATATATATATATACAGGGATGAGCAGTATTTCAAATACAAGTATTTGAAATACGTATTTCAAATAATTTGTGTATTTTGAATTTGTATTTAATTACAAATTGAGTAATGTATTTGACGTGCGTATTTAAATACTAAAACGTGTGTATTTCAAATACAATTGTAATTAAATACAATTTTGTGGGCGAAAATACATCCCTGAAATTTATTGTCAATGTCCAGAGAAAGGAAGAAAACTACGTTCTGCACCGAATGCAGTGTCCCTCAATCGAGCACAAGCGTTTAGTGACTTTGTGATTACGGTGCTAGTCCAGGGCAAGTATAGTGACGAAATCGACGTTCACAGGCAGACTGGCTAAATAAGTGCCTGTGACAACTTGTGATGCTTTCCAGCCTGATTTTCATCCATATTTTTTTCTGGAACATTCTAAATGTGCGGGTCATCCAGATTTTCGTAACTGGCGCGAGTTGCAACAATAAAAAATTCTCTAGCTAGCGCTCCGCGTCTTGGTCGTCTCGGTTCTTTGTTGATCTAATGCTAAAATGTAATCGACAAAAAAAGCTGCTTGAAGCTCTGTACTTTTTTAACCTATTACGTCCAAGCTGATTACATTTTTTTGCGATTATATTTCTATTACGTTACTAGAGCCTCGCACACTAAATCCCGAGTGTGCGATGCAAAATTAAAATGAGATTTCCAGAAACCCGTTGCAGCTGCCCTGAAGTTGCTGACGCAAATTTTGAGGAATGTATTTAAAAAAGTATTTGGAGGAGACCAAATACATTCGGTTGTATTTGTATCTTGTACTTAAATGCTTTTTTGCAAATGTAATTAGATTTGTAATTAAATACATTTTTGACGAAGTATTTTGTATTTGTATTTCGATACCTATTTGCATGTATTTTGCCCATCCCTGTATATATATATATATATATATATATATATATATATATATATATATATATATATATATATATATATATATATATATATATATATATATATATATATATATATATATATATATATATATATATATATATATATATGTCATCTATTCGCAACTCCAGCGTGCCGCTCGCCCTCCCGCGGACGAACGGAGAACCAGAGGAGCGGGGACGGCAGCGGCGGCGGCGGCACGGAAACGGTGGCAGGGACTGTCGGCCTCGATGCGTCCATCTGTGCTCAACGTGACGGAAAACACTCCCGCTAATAATGAAGAACTCTATATTACGGTCTACGGAAAGTCTATTCTTTGCCATAAGTAGGAGAAAACTCGTCGCGCAACGGTATGTCGAGCAATACAAATCGGGATGGATTCGCGTTTTAAGGAAGTTACAAGGAACATGACAATTTATTCCAAGCACTTTAAAATGACAGAATACCCGTACTTGCTTTCAGGTAATTACAAAGCAAATAAAGAAATGCTCGAAGCATTTTAAGAGCGTCTGTGTTAGCTAGCCGTTCGTGAGGAGAGCTTAGAACGCGCAGTTTTGTCCAGAGGGACCGCAATGTTGCAAATAACACGGTAGAAAAAATGGACGGTACATTAAAATATTTATTTTTTATAGAACAATAAATAAAAACCCTATACACGCTATTTATGTTAATAGGCGGTTTATGCATAGCATACGACACCCCTAAACTTCAGTTGGATGTACAGCGCACTGACGTTCAACCGGCGCTACCAACTTTCACAAGCGGCTTGATAGCCGAGTTGTGCAACTTATTAAAATAGCTTAAATAAGTGTAAATGACTGTAAAAAAAAAAGTAATCCGGGTTTTCTTGGCCCTACTGCAAAACCTCGGTGTTTTTTGTTTTTTTTTCGTACTCTTTGATGCGTACTTTAGCTGTTTAATATCCTTTATTGCGCCGTCATCAAGCCTCTCGTAAAATTTGGGGCCGTCAGTTTGACGTCAGTGGGCTGCACGGCGAACTGAAGCTTTGGAGTGTCGTATATGTGACAAGGGGTGAAGGACTGCAACATTTTTTTAGGGTGATGAGCACGGCAACGCTTCTGGCGCTCACGGAAAATTATGCTTCAAAGGCGCAGCGCGAGCTTGCGGTTGTAACGCTACACCGAACGGTAGCCTGCCGTAACAAACTTTCTATCAATAACCAAAAAGCAGTTTGATTACGTGCTGCAATACACTAAAACCGAGACGATGAGCAGCGAGTTGTGAGGTGACGCGAAGACACCAACACTGTGAACGCTGCTCTGCCGAAGCTTGACGATCACCGTTCGCGGCTCCCTTTTTAGAGCACTAATCGCCAGGCAAAGGGCAAACACGATATCTTCAACCTAAAAAAATATTCTGCCACAAACAGTAACGTGACCGGTGCCTAAAACGCGCTCGCTCGCCACGAAGCTTCGCAATCTGAGGTTTCTGCAACTTCTAAATAACAGCATGCTTGTTTTTCTAACGTGCATCAGAACCTCTGTCACCTGTAATATAATCCCTCCCTAACCCCTTCGCATTTGTACACAAATAAACCATTTTTAGCGCGCTGAACAGCGTCAGCGAGCAGGCGCACGGGATATCCTGGATAATCTATCCCCGTCTCTTCCGCCATCTTGGAACTACCGCCCCGCCACCTATAGGGCGTTGGAGTTGCGAATTCAGCCCAAATGAACGGCAGTTGTTTGGTCAGGTAATTCTTTCAGGCGCGTCAGAAGTATTGAGTGCAACTCACGGATGGCACAATCAATGACGGCGTCTGTTGAGGTCATGAAGTTTAATCCAAAAATAATTTCTGCTGCGCGGTTCGAGAGAACGGTAAACAAAATACCATAACGAGTTCCAACGACGAGCACTGATAAGGTTGAACATCCAACTGGCTGACAAATAGCACTATTTCCGATACGCCAAAAAATGTCCACGTGGAGGGGTCCATGTAGGCGTCTGCGGACGTCATCAAAGGTGCAAGATAATGCAGCTCCAGTGTCGACTAGGGCAGAAAATTGTGTGCGGCAATTTCAACGTTTATACGTTCCTTTATATGTTTCTTCAGCAGTTACACCCACCTTGTGTAATGCCAGCAATGGCCTTCAAGGTTTTAATAAATGATGATGATGATGGTCGTAGGCCCGATGGGCGGAAGATTTTCAGCAATATGCGAGTTTGCAGCCTGACCTCCGGTGTCCCTGCACGCTGCCGCGCTTAGTTTGGCGTATGAGAGGGAGCGGCAGCGTTTTTAAACGGAGAAATTGAGCGATGACGGGCAGGACATACACGAACTCAACTCTCCTACGTCACGCCGCGGTGGTGGCGCGTCGGGCGCACTTCCGGTCTGGGGTGGTTGGCAGAAGTCGCGGTGCGAGACATGTATTCCTGCGTTCTTTTGGGAGAAACCAGACAGAAGACCTGCCTTCTCGTCAAAATGCTGCGACGGGGCTGTACAAAGAGAGTCTGGAAAGGCTTGAAGATCAGTTTTCCTGTGTTTCTGCCCCCTCCGTTCGTCCGAGAACGTAGATAGTAGCCGTTACATAATGACATTTCCCGCATTCCATTGCGCATCCGTTCGAACTGTCTTCTGCTCTTTCAAACTTGTCTGCTTTTTGCCGTCAGCTCGTTCAAACGACAGCGGCCCGTAAACCAAACGTTGTCCCGGTAATTGCGGTAAGAAGTAAGTGCAGGCCTCAAAACACTTTTGAAGATTGGTTCGGGTAAGTACTCTAAGCGTAAACAGTAGATACAAGAAGATGTTGATCATTGTTACCAGTGGCCGTCACCTACTTGTGATGCCCGATTCTACTTGCGGTTTTCAGTATCGACGCCCACCACCTCAGCTACGGTTCACGCTATTTGCAGCCCAATCGACGTCCCGACTGAAAATAGCGAGATTAATCTCATCGTGGGAGTCAGGCTTTAGCGCCCATTCTGCGGCGTCCACGTGAAATGAATCGCCGCACGTCACATTATTTACGCAAAGTTTTGCGGCGTAACGAGCCTCGTTAATTTTGCTGAAGTCGCTCAAGTAGTCAGACATTGTTAGGAGGACGTAGAATCAACAATTCCAACGCGAAAAATTGCACGGGAACTCCCACCGACGCCGACAACAACGCAATTCAATGGTTTGTTTATGGGAGACGGCGAGCTTCTTGCCCACCGTCCGCTTGCGCGGCGGTTAAAGAAAGTGTGGTTGTCGTCAGAGCTGAAGTAGCGAGATGGGATTGCTGTCATGCGGTGAGACTTCTCTTGATTGATCCGGCGGCGACAATAGCGAGCGATGTGCCCAGGGGTGCGGCAGTAAAAACATACCGGCCCGTTGTCCTCCGTTCTTCTCTGGTCAGATCGGCGTTGTGGTGTTTGGGGCTCGTGGTTATTAAAAGGTCTGTTGTAGCAGTGCTGCGCCGGCTGTAGAGAGCAGAGAGGCGAACGCGCCTGGGACGTGGGCGGTGTAGGCGTGTACGCGCACGGAGAAGTGGAAGGCCGGAAAGCGGAACGCAGTTCGTTTTTTACTACTCTCTGGATGGTCTCCGTCTCGATGGCTTGTCAGTGATGCGTAGTGGGCTGAAGTATCGTCGTAGCTCCTCCCAGCTGATGGTGCGGATCAGTTCTGGGAGCTTTGTGGTGCTCACTAAGTTAAGGGAAACCTTGGGTAGGTGTCCAAAAGGGGACTTTTTGATACGGAAGCTCAGTATTTCTTCGTACGTTTTGCGTTCTTATATTAGTTGCTCTACGGTGGCGGAGGTCTTGGGGGCTACAATTGAAGATAAGTCGTGAGACAACCATTTTAAAAAAGCTGTCTGATCTTGTCTCTCTTGGTCATCTGTTCATCGACGCGTTGACAGAAACTGAAAACTTCGGTATAGCTGGTGGATGACTCGAATTGTATTTGGTAGCGGCGGGACAGCTTGTCTTTGGCCTGTTGCTTGCGGCTCTCAGGTTTGCCGTATGCTTCCGAAAAAGCGGTTGTGAAACCTTCCTTATAGTTTATGTCGCACTCATGGTTGTCAAACCACTGAAGCGCTGTGCCTTTTAGAAAAATAAAAACAACACTGCTGTCGCCTGCTTATATAGAAATCGTCCAGTGGTTGTGGATGCTCGCGCGGTCGTATTGCTTTCGCTAATCGTCGACATCGGAAGAACCGCGTAAGATTGCAGGGTCCCGCTGGCAGTGTTTGACACGGTTGTGCGGGGGGGGGGGGGGGGGGGGGGTGGGGGGGGAGGGGAGGGGAGGGTTAGGAGTGGCTGAGATGTGCTGGCTTCCGAGTCCGCCATGGTGGTGGCAGTTTTGCGTCCACTGCGAAGCTCCAAAGCAGACTCGGGGATAGAAAGGAGCACAGAGGTAGGGGAACTTACTGAGCTCCATCGCTTATACGAGATACTTTGATGCCGTTTTACTATGGACGATGAATGACTGTGTTGAGGGTGTTGCGGAGGCTGTACGTTCAAAGTCGCAACCTCGAACGCTTGCTCATTGTTACTCTTCTGTTCATCGTCCTTTACTTCGTCAGAAAGGCCGGTCTCCGGCCGAAACGTAGAAGTACAGTGGTAGAAGGATAAATCGTCCGTTGTTGCGGTTTTCACCAAGGTTTTTTTTCTTCCCAGTTATATACCCGCGCTTTCGGCCTCCCGCCACCATGCCCTATATATATATATATATATATATATATATATATATATATATATATATATATATATATATATATATATATATATATATATATATATATATATATATATATTGGTCAGGAAGGCCGGACTCCGTCCGAAATGTAGAAGTATAAATCGTTCGTTGTTGCTGTTTTAACCAAGGGTTTTTTCTTCTCAGTTATATATATATATATATATATATATATATATATATATATATCAGCGCTGTTTACACCTGTTTTCAGTTACATTCTGGCTAATCTGGTCGTCGCCGCCCACCTTCAAAACCTCCAACCCGCCAAGCTTTTCCTGCAAGGACAGTCACGTTTCCGTAGGGCTCCAAGACCTTACGTACCTTTTTGGGTACATAAAGGGCATCCAGTGCAGCCTCAGTGGCACTTCAGTGCTGTTAAGGTCCAGCACCAAACGCTGGATGGACAGTTGTGCGAGTCGAGGTGCGTTCATAATGAAATACAGTGCGACTATGACAAGGAAGAAAATACGCGGCAAAAGCCCATAAACCAGGAGTCCCTTTTCGCAACATAGTGTCAAAGCGGGACACATGGTTACATGCAATATCAGGATATTTGCCAAGACACCTTGACTCCCTACATATTGTCGAACCAAAGTGTTTCCCCAACTCCAAGGCGGTTATTGTCTTTCTGAAGGTCAATAACCCAGCAGGGTGTTGCGCATTAAGCATTGATGTTGAATATTTGTATTATTTTATGCCTCACCCCGAGATCATGATGAGTGTCAAGGAGTGCATATTGAAACACAACGGTGAAAGAGACTTCAGGGTGCTATGCGGGATCACAGTAGAAGATTTCCTCAAACGTTTGCCTGTGTATTTGAAATCCACAGCCATCGCAAGGCAGGACAAGGTGTACGTACAGAGGCCCGGAGTATGACCGAGTGTAGCCCCTGTGCTCACCAACATTTTCTTAGACAGAATCAAGCAAAATCTCAAGCTTTCCTTGGAAAATGACACCAGAAAAGTATTTAGATATATGGACGATTATATAGTATTCATTGAGAGGGCAAATTTCTAACACACGGTTTACGATGTGCTGAACGTTTTCACGAAGAAAGTTCTAGGGCTTCGTTTCACCCATGAGACCCCATAAGCATCCTTTTTCAGCTCTTGGATCTACTCGTCGAGGCGAAAGAGGATCACGTTTGCTGGGCGTACAATACCAGTACGTCGAAGGGTCTACTCAACTATCAATCAGCCCACTCCAAACTCATCAAACAACGCAGCGCATTTTCTGTCTGAGATTAGCATCATCTTGCGCCCGAATCCATAAATTGAGTTACAGCTTCATGTCCCAGATACAGAGGATCAAGGACTCGGGATTCCCTGATTCGGCCATCTCATCAGCATGCGGACAGTGGTTAAAGCATATATAAATCATTTAATATATCCACCGCTCTTACCACGGACTGAAAAAAGGTGCCACGTGGTTCGGTGAGAACGGTGATTGTTTCGCCTGCAACAAGCAAAGTATGCACCACAGTGAACAAACGCGCAAACAAAGAGGGTCCAACGACTCGCAATGGGTGCAGCGTCAAACAAGGAATGAAGGACCGACGCTGCGTAAGAGGCGCTGTTTACAAGATCCCGTTTTCCATGCGGGCGCTCATATATAGGACAGAGGGTTGCCTGAATATACTACGAGAACACAATAGTTCTTTGAAAGGAACCGCATACTCACACCTCGCGATGCATTGCTGTGACAGCGAATGCCACCCCCTTTTCTCCAACACAACAGTGATGTTCCCACACAAATACCAACTACACCGGAAAGTTATCAACATACTACATCACACAAAACAGAACATCGCGTGTGAGCCAGCCGACAGTGGCTTCGAACCACGGAATTAGCTTCTTGGATTTAAGGCCTGTTCACACATACAGCGGAGCGCTCAAGCAGCGCTCATGTAGCGCTTCCTGGCGCGTGACTTAGTTCTAATATAGCGCGTGATTAGCGCTTTTGTAGCGCTTTGTTAGCGCTTCAGTAGCGCCTTGATAGCGCTTCAGTAGCGCTTCTTGTACCGCGGTGCTACGGATTATAGCGCGTGCACTGCAGTTCCGGTTCCTGTGGTTGGGTGTGCATCAGGAGCACTACGGCGGACATGTGGGACGCTGAAATAGAAACGCGACAAAAGCTGTTACATACGCAATTAGTGCATAGGTGTGTAGATGGCTTAACCCCCAGAAGAGCCTTCTGGGTGCGCAAAATCTTTCGCCACCGAGATGCCGACGGGTACGTGACGAACCTTGTTCCCAGGCTGGGAGACAAGAGTTCTTTCGAAAGTGCTTATTTTTTTAACTGCGTGTTTTTGAAACCAGGGTCACGCATGTCGAATAGAAATCGACGAGGCCGTACCAAATCAATTAGTCGCTCAAAGCCCATGACTCTGGATCACCTGCCCGACCGTTTGCTTAGAGAGCGGCTCTTTTACTTCCTCTTCTTTCACCACCAAAGGAAAAACAACAACGGAATTGCCGTGCAGGTGCTGTTCCGCAGCAGCAAGCATGGCACAAGGAGCGTGAGAGCGCTAACAAAGCGCTTTTGTAGTGCTAACTAGTGCCACTAAATAAGCTACGCTTCAGAGTAATGACACTTCGCCATATTGTGTCGTAAAATCATGGTTGCCAGTTATCTGAAGCTTTATCTGAAACCACAGGAAACGCCTTTCCGCTTTCCACAAATGTTTAAATAGTTCGTGACAGAGCAAAGCAATATTGCGTGACCTTTCCACAACCGAATCTAATGCTGAAGAAGTCGCACTTTTGAATCATGACGATCGGCAGTTGCGTCTGCTCTGCATACGAGCCAAAATGGCGGCGCCCACAACAATGTCGGGGAACGGAGTGCCGATACTCTAAGCGCAGCTCATTTAGTGGCTCTAGTGCTAACAGAGCGCTGCTGAAGCGCTAACCGAGCGCTACATTAGGTGTTTTTTTTTTTGTTTCATAAAAATCAGTTGCTATAGACCTTTCCAATGTTTACAAAATCAAAGTCCAGCGTGCGATCGTCACAACTTCGTTCGTGCGTGTTCGTCGCTTCGGAAAGCGAGCAAAGCTCGCGCCATACGCATTAACACTCAAAATGGCACCGGCCGCACGCTCTTTTACGGCGAAGCTGTTTATGGCTAGGGTTCCGTGGGTGTTCCGTGTGCGTCAACAAAACCTCAGGTCCCGAATTTGATACAAAATCGCTTCATTCTATGCAAGAGCGTATACGTCTCACGACTTGGATATGCCTTTTCAGTTGATTAGTTAGCAATAGGCACCATTTACAAGACCCGTAGGCTCTCAGGTAGATATTAAAGGTTTCTCAAAGATTTGCCGCTGTGCGACCCACGTCGGCCATGTCTACGTTCGCACCGCCCTCTCCCTGTTGTCGTTCCAAGCGCTTGCGTGCCTAGCTTTTCTTCTCTCCGCTCTCCTGGGGTGGCGATCCCTTGAAGTGGGTGTTACGAAGAAAAATGAATACTATAATTTCCCTTCTTTCGAGCGCATCTTCTGGGCAGTGTCGCAGGCTCGCAGGACGATCTCATAACCGCAATCATTTCTTCCAGACACGCGAAGTGTTTCTGGAAGGGTGATCACTTCTACTATCAGTGTTGGGAAGTTCTTTAAGTATATTGTATACAGAAACTATTATTTCAAGTATAGGTTTAGAAAACTTGTACTTTACCTGAAGTACATTTTCTGAGTATGTACTATACATAAAATAATTTTCTTCTGGTACTTTCCGAGGAAAGCCCGACTCCCGACTTCAGAGTACATTTCATCCCATATTTATTGTTAAACTTGTATCACAAAACTATTCGTCGTCAACCTTTAGCAAAAAGAAAGAAAAATGCAGTATCGTCATGTGAAAAGACACTATCGCCTTTCGAGACGTCATCCGGTCATTCCACTCTGAGTGAAGTGATGGTGGCTATAACAACGATAGAAATAAGCTCCTTGCAAGTTGATTGCGTTAAGTGGTTTGTTAGCGAACGTAGAGCAACTAGTCTGTGGCCACTTCACGCAATATTCGCCGCCACTTCCGATAATAACTGAAGCCCCCTCGATTGACCTATGGGGCAATGCATATACCAGGTAAAAAAAAAAAAGAAAAGAAAAGAAGGAAGGCATTGATAGGAAAATGAAAGGGCATCGTAAAAAATTGTGTTAAAAAGGGCTTGCACTTTAATTAATAGACCTATTGCTATATTACCCAAGCACCAAGGAGAATGCAGGTAATGGTGTTCCACGTGCCACGCGCGCATGCTTCCCCGTATAAAAGATTCGAAGTAAATAGCCAAAATAAAGCGTTGACGAACGCGCGTGCAAGATGCCATTTGTTTTCAGTATTTGCTTTACAAAAGTTACTACTGCTGACGCCAGCACCTGCGGCGCGTGGAACACTAATTCCTGCATTCTTCTTGATGCTTGGGTAATATAGCAATAGGTCTATTGTGTTGCGTGTATTTTTCTACAGCCGGAAGTTAGTCAGCCCCAATTAGCGTCTGGTGTCTCAGCTGAGGATGAGAAACTTAGCCAGCGCAGTACAACCGCAGTACAACGCAGTAGAGATACACGACCGCACGCTGGTACGATGCTCATTCAGATCGAAACGGGCAGGAGTGGGGATTGAGCCCAGAATCCCTGGGTGCAGTGTTCCCTGGGTTCTGCAGCGCGAGCTTTCGCTCCACGTGCTCCGAGCTTGTGTGCGCTAGCCCACTCGGCCCCCGATCCCTTCTTTATATATATATATATATATATATATATATATATATATTATCGGCCGCCAATCCCCCTATCGCGTGTCGAATTTCCGCCAAAGCCCCTCCACCGGGTAGCGGTGCGCGTGTCTAGTTTCCTCCGGCTTCTGGAAGCGGGTTTGTGTCTTTATTCTTTATCCTTTATTCAATTATTACCCCGCACTGCCCGAGGGCGTTACAGCAGGGGGGGTTACAAGGATGAAAAGAACACGTCTTCATTGAAACAGCACACTTGCTCTTCAGACAGCCGATTCCACTGTGCAATTGCTCGTACAAAAAAGGAGTTTGCAGACATGCATGTCCTAGCGCAGTACTCTCTAATTTTAAGACTATGATCATTACGACTAGAAACATAATAGGGTTCTTTTAAGTAAGTCTCGCTATTTATTCCTGTTTTATTTTGAACTATTGAGTATAAAAATTTTAGTCGCAGTTTCTCCCGACGTACGGAAAGTGGTTTCCAGTTTAACATTTTTTTTTCATTTCTGTACAGCTTTCTTTCCTCCCGTATCGTCCAAGAACAAACCTAGCCGCCCTGTTTTGTATTTTCTCCAGCTTATCAATCAACGTTTTTTGGGCTGTGTCCCAGAACGCACATGCATACTCTAAAATGGGTCTAACACATGTTAAATAAGCAGTTGTTTTTAAGTTAGGTTGTCAGCATTTTAAGTTACGTTGGATAAAATTCACTGCCCTGCCAGCTTTTAAGACTACTTCTGCTATGTGGGCATTCCATGAGCAGTCAGGTGACAATATGACACCTAACTATTTGTACGTAAGTTCCTTGGTTGTAGGGTTATTATTTATAAAATACTGAGATTCAATTTGTTTCCTTTTCTTTGTAAAACAAAGGTTAACACACTTTTTGTGATTTCAATTCATTTTCCACGTAGAGCACCAACTGTGAATACGATCAAGGTCTACTTGCAACTGGGCGACATCATCTGAACTCTTAATCTTTCTATACACTACACAATCATCAGCAAACAGTCGAATGCAAGAGGAAATTCCAATAGAAATATCATTAATATAAATTAAAAACAAAAGTGGACCCAGGACAGAGCCCTGTGGAACTCCTGATGTTACATCAACGTAATCGGATTTCTTGCCCTTCAGTACTACACATTGACGACGCTGGAACAAGTAATTTGCTATTCATCTAAGCACTGCCGAGTCTAGATTTAACATTCTTAGTTTGTTGAGAAGAAGTGAGTGTGAGACCGTGTCAAACGCTTTTTGAAAATCCAAGAATATACAATCTATTTGCCCTCCCTCGTCGACATCAGATGCAAGGCCATGATAAAATTCAACAAGTTGCGTAGTACAAGAAAACCCCTTACGAAAACCATGTTGTTCTTTAATCAGTAAGTTGTTTCTTATCATATGACCGATTACCTCTGAATATAAAATATGTTCGATGACTTTGCATGAGACGGAAGTTAATGAAATGGGCCTATAATTTACGACATCTTTTTTTGCCCTCCCCCCCCCCCCCCCCCCTGATGGAAAGGGACATGAGCTACCTTCCAGTCATCTGCCAAAAATCCTATGTCTAGTGACTTGGAAAAATTAAATAAAGGTAAACCGAAATTGGTTAAGCACATCGCTTTAGTACGCGCAGAGAAATACCATCCGGTCCAGTTGCTTTTGTCTCATCTATGTTTTTTAACGCCTTCTCAATACTACTCATGCTAAGCTCAACTGGCTGCATTAATTCCACCGTACTAACAGTAGATGGATTAACATAGTTTTGTTTGGGCAAAAAGACAGACCGAAAGCAATTATTTAAGCACGTTGCCTTTTCTGTGTCATCCGAAACTGTCTGTTGATTATATGTAATTTCACTTATTCCAACTGTGTTCGATCCACATCCCTTTAAATACTTCCAGAAAAGCTTGGGGTTGTTTTTTATCCTGTCATTGAGTGTATAAAGATATTGTTCCTTAGCACCCTTTATGCTCCTTTTATATTCACGCGTAAGCTCAGCCAGTTTCAAGGTGATTACTACTTTTGGTCTTCTTATATCTATCAAATGCTCTTCTTCGCTTTTTAATTATCCTAAGAGTACTTGAAGTTATCCATGGTTTTCTTCGTTTTCTAGCTTTCTAGAATCTATGCAAGGAACATATTTATCCGTTATTTGAAGCAACATTTTTTGAAAACATCCCATAAATTATGGACACCATACTCCTCAGAAAGGCACTCAAATACGGGAAGGCGGTCAAGAAGCTCTTCAGGAAAACCAGAGTAATTGCCCTTCTCAAAGAAAAAGACTTTCCTCGATTCGCATGAATTTGCTCGGTTGATTTCAGTTTGGATATTTGCTACAAGAGCGTGATGGTCACTGATACCAGGAATAATATTAACGGTGTTAATAAGATAGGGAGAGCTACAAAACAAGAGGTCTAAAATGTTATTATTTCTTGTTGGCTCACTCACACACTGCTGAAGCCCAAACGTATCCACAATGTTTTTCATTTCAAGATTAATTCGGCTACCAATCGTGCATACACAAGTGCCATCCCTCCACTCTAAGTCAGGCAAATTAAAGTCTCCCGGAAAGAGAATAATTTAGCTTGAGGCCTCAGAAACAATGTCGTATAGCGATTGGATCGTACTAAGGTCCGAATTTGGTGGTCGGTATTACGATCCAAGAACATAGGAAGAGCTATCAGGTAACGTGACTGTGCACCAGATTGATTCAAAAGTGTCGTGTGTTAAACAGCTTCGCTGGTCATGCACCTTCACAGGGTGGAATGGCTCATGATTTTTCAGTAAGGTCCATACTTCGTCTCATCTTGCCATGAACTATTGTTAGCCGCGCATGCTAAAATCGCGAGCTATTTTTTTTTGGATGAAGCCTCAACGGCTGCACGAGCCCTCGTGCAGCGAGTGCTTCCCCAGTTAAAAATAACCATTCGGTCCAATTAGTTTCGACAATTAGAACCAATGGGGAATCCTATCTGTGATTTCGGACTCCTAGTTAGAAAAAGTCAATTGGTTTCAATTGTCGAAATCTAATTGAACATCACCAATTGAAAATAATTGTGCACTGTCCATTGAATGGAGCCAATTAGGTATTGCCAATTGGATGCAACCAATTAGGCATGGCCAATTGGCAAAATGTATTTGTGTTTTCGGAATTCTACGGTCTTCAAACTGAAAAAAAGAGCATTGGTCCGAACTGTTCAAATCTTATTCATAGATACCATTTGGGACATTCACTGGAGTCTTTACATATCACAAACTAGAAAAAGTTGCAACTGGATCAAAAGGTAGATAATCAATACAGTTTTTATTTAACTAATCAAAAATCATTCCTAGCATTCAGGCTGATCTTCGTCCAGGATTGCAGCAGCTGCGGCTTCCCTAAAACAAATAGATAAATATATGTTAAATGACTTACGGGACTACATAAACGATAAAATAAAGCTTAGAAAAATACTAGAAAAAACGTTTTGCTCTAAAGAGATTAGTTGCGGTGGTAAAAACCTGCAGGCATTGCATTAAAAACTGCAAAGAAATTAGCTGAGTGGCGAAAACCTTCAGGCCTTGCGTTATAAGGAAAACATCCCTGGGCGACTGGCACAGTTTAGTAAAACATTACGCGACAAAGCTTTTGCCCAGATTGGTAGCTTGCATATGGGATGCTTTTAAGGCTACCAAGTTTCATTTGAGCAAATTGAGATATACTCTTTGCTACAAGGAGAAAAACAGTCAATTCAAAGGCATCTCTTTAAAGCCGGTGCACCTGGAAAATGCTTAAAGTCCGCGTAAGCCACCACAGAGAAAAGCTAATAGAAAGATGGGCATAGCTGAGTGAAGGATAATGCAACTAGAATGTACCTTCGCGTTTCCGCCCTCCTCAGCTCGCCAATTTTTTCATTGACGAGCTTGGTAACATCCTTGGCCAAGGGCTTGGCAAAGATCACGGGCAGGCCGCCGGAAACAAGCCTGGCCACGTAAAGATCTGAAAAATAAGCTCTTTTACTCAAATCTGTCTACAAGCCCTATCATCAAAACTCACATAGACTGGTGACTAACATAATTGAAGGTTGACTACATTGATGAAGTACAGTAAATACTATCAGACATATTCTAGCAAACATGTTTTGCACTGCAGGCAGCAATTTGAATTGAAAAAAAGGGAAGCTGAAAAAGAAGGAAGCTGAACATTCAATGGAGATCAGTAGCCGAGTGGTTAGCAGTGCACACCCCAGCTCGGAGAACGTGGAGTAAAAACTCGCACCGCAGAACCTGGGAATAGGGGATTCGATCACCACTAATGCCCTTGATTCAATCTGCATGAGCTACATACTGGTGTGTGGTCGTGTATTATTACAGCATGTTAAAGATCACCGGGTTGCAGCCATACTGCACAAAGAAAATTTCTGACCTATATCGTTAAGCAGAGGTGCAAAATGTAGAGGTCGCAACCCCCGGAGGATTGAAGGGAAATGGCAGAGTCTCGGAGAGCTCTCGAAAAAAAGCATATATGCCAAACCAGCACACAAATTGGGTGGCAAGGGATTGCCGCGGCTGGCATTCAGGTGCCTTAGGGGCTGCATACCGAAAATGCTTTGGCACACGTCTCGTACATATATGTCACCTTTCTGGATGGCTAACAAATATGAAAGACCATTTATTGACAAAAGTCGTCATGCTACAGTTAAGTGAGCCATACAGATTTAATGAATCGCCACCAAGGACACAGGTTCACGTCTGAAGTCTATAGGAGATATCGGGCAAAAATGCGAAGCGGGGACAGATCACTCCCGCCTTCATTGTTTATGAGAAATGTCTAGAAGGATATGATATTTTCCTTGCCCCTCCCCCCTGTTTCAATGTCATTGCTATAAATATATGTCGCCCGATTTCAGCAAAATTTAACAGCAAGAGAAAGCAATAAAGAAAAAGTAACTGAGAAAATTCCTAAGCAAAAAAGCACACCATGTTTTCGCTGCATCAGCAGAGTAGTCTACACATTTTCTACACGGGTACCACCATCTTGAATTCTTGAACTTCAGGTATGCAAGAGAACATTGATTTTCTCTCAACTGCCAGTGGAACGTGTTATTGTTTAAATTGCAGCCATCACACATTCTTGTTATGCCCCAACATGTTTTTTTACTTGTCCTGCTTTGAAATCGATTCCTTTTTTCTTTCGGCACATATAGCAGATATCGGGACAATGTGGCTGGGTATAAGGCTAAGCGGAAAAGATGTTTTGCGAAGATTACATGTAAGTGTCACGCCAGGCTGCGATGCATTGCACTACTTTTCTGCACCTGCTTAGATTTGAAAAAAACAACAACAAAAAACAAGCCGTTCAAACTCAATGCAAAATAGAAACAATAACTACTAACCTTTCAGGACACCGAACTTGAGGGGACAGAGGGGCTGCTTCTTCTCACGGCCGGGGAACTTTGAGCAATGACGTCCTTAAAAAAATTAGAAAAGCATCTAATGAGATTTTATGTTACATATTTATAAGGATTTTTTAACCACTAAGTAATGCAGTGCAATATACTATAAGCATTAAAAGCGTCTGTACTTACCTAGCACCGAGCTTTCCAAGAGGACCTTAGGTCCATACATAGCCACGGCCATGTCCTTTACAAACACCGTGTCCCTCTTTGCTACCGCCTGCAGCCAGGCAGGACGGTCAATCAAGACTCCTTTTCCGATGTCGACCTGAAAATCAAGATAGTTGAAGTCACGAGAGGAATAAAATGACACCATTAAAAAGCGATAGTGTCAGTGACATCAGAGGCATGCAAACTTTTTGGCCTCGGTACCCTAAAGGAATCCAAAAACTGTAAGGCGACCCCCACCCAGATATTCTGTGCTAGTTACGGGCATATACATTTATTCCGAAATTTTCAGTCCCTCAGACATCACTCTGTAACACCTCGGAGGGTCGCGACACCCAGTTTTCGCATCTTTAGGTTAGATCACTGGCACTAAAACACTACCACTTCCAACTTCATACCAGCAAGGACAAAGCTGTTAGGAAAAATGGGAAGAAGCTTTCAGTTAGCCTTGCAGCAACATGCCAAAGTTTCACCAATGCCTGAGCCAAGTGCTTTGGCAGAATGTAAACGTGCTACTTTGAGGCCTAGTGCAAGCTCCTTTTCCTTCACTTGCAACTTAGGTTTATGTGCCTGTATGTGATGTCAGCAATAAGCATAATGCTATTCTATGAGCTTATTGATTAACCAGTTTCCTGCACAATGACGATAGAGAAGCACCATTGCACTGCTATAATGCCATCAGCACTGCAGTACATTGGGATACCATGTGCTGTAGTAAATAGAAAAGACGCAACATGGAAAAGAGAGTTCCACTATTGTGTACGTTCCATAAGCCGGTAAGCTAAAGCAGTGGTCCTCAATCCATGACGTCGTTTGTCAGGTCTGCAAACCCCTACTCATTAGTAAAGCCTGGCAATAAGACTTCTATATAGAGTACAAACACCCCACTTTTGGGTTTTTTCTTCTGTCTGGGTCAATAAAAAAGTTCCCTTTAAACTAGCATTTAGATATTACTTCTGTCGTAATAATGTGCCAATCCAAAAGAGGGGTCCTCAATACATAGTTGGTTGTGAGCCACTGTGCCCGGGTTTAGTTTGTAATGTAAAAACAATTTTGCCTGTTGCAGGAGCACAAGGTTAGAGACTATCAATGATGTTTGCTTGAAGATCCCAAAAGATACTATTTCTTTATCCATGCTGCAATTGTCCTTACATTTTAGCATTTTTTTTTGTAAGAGAGACAGCTGACGTACCATGTCATCAGCATTTGCTGCCATGCCAGCATTCTGCATAGCAAGCAGTGCTGCAGGTTGAAGGTTAGCAGCCGGGGCATGGACAGCTGGCAGCTGGGGGAGGGCAAGCGGCAGGGGAGGGCCAGCAGCCAGGGCAGGGCAGCAGCCACCCTGGGTAGAACTGCATCCAAGGGAGGAGCAGTAACCAGGGCAGGAACCGCACTCAAGGCAGGGCGAGGAGCCAAGGCATGGGCAGCTGCCAGGGGAGGGCTCATCACTGGGGCAGGGGAATTCACCAGGCATGGGTCGTCGGCCACGACATCAGCAGCACCATGATTAGCGGCAGCACCCAGGGCAGGTGGGGCTTCAGGAATGGCACCTGCAGTTCCTTTCATCACCTGCAGAAGGCATCAAACAATGAATAAGACCTTTGTCCTTATATAAAAGTTGGAAACACCATACCTTTCATCAGGGATTCCACTTTCTTTATTAATATTTCTTGGAGGTTGACGTTCAGTTGCCTCAGTTGGCGAGCTTCGTTCTCCAACACCAACACTCGCTTCTCTGCACGGTCGTACTTCTCTCGGAGAAGTTCCAACTCACTCTTCTCCGAGTTTGTTGCACTCATTTTTTTTCCTTTCCATTTCCAAGATCTTCATGAGGTCTGGCTTGCTTGCTGAGGTTTGCCTCTCTTTGGTGTGTTTCTGAAATTGACCATATGTTACTCATTTGTTTCACACACACAGATCTGCATTGAACAACATAGCAATATATCTACCTTCTGTGCCTTGGCATTTTCCTTCTCCGTGGTTGAAGAGTCCTCACAATAATCGGAGCTAATCGGAGCTATCTATAACTTTCCGGACACGCAGCCGTCCCTCCTTCAGCTTGGTTTTCAGATTCTCTTCAGAGGCTAAGAATGATGAAATATATCAGCATAAAATAAAGGAGAGCACTTGTAAAAGCTTTGACTGATTATAATAACTAAAGAAAGAGCTGTCAAAACCTTACAGGTAGGGAGGGTTCTTAAGATTCCACAAGTATTCGTTTTTTTTTTCAAATGCTGAATTTATTTGTTTCTCTCAACAACCGTTTATATTAATTTTGACATGATAATTACTTATTTAGAAAGCCAACTGCCAAAACCTTTTGGCTTTGTCTCTCTACCAACATTTAGGTTTCACAAAGTCAAGCTACTCAGTGGTTCTCAAAGGTGGGTCTGTGTAGTATTTGTATATAGCCCATAATGCCGGCACTGAAAAAGAAGCCGATGCCGCGCGTGAAATAAACAGGGCCGGGCACCCGCGCTCGGGGTGCTCGAGACTCAGAGACCATGACCAGCAGCCGGCGGTTGTCATTGCTTCTTTGAGCTTCAACGGCCTTCGTGCCCACGAAGGCATTTTGGGTTTGTGCTAACCTCCGGCATGCAATTGCCAAGACAATCAGCAACCCAGCCAAATACAATAAAGATCAGTGTCCGCGACACACCCGTGGTTGAGAACCACTAGTGCTAATAACCGATCCTATGTTCGCGGGCACAATATTCCGAAATTGGGAAGCGATATGGTTTGTAATTCAGGCGATTAATCTTCGCAATTACAGGAAGTATGTCGTTTAGAGTATCGATGCTGTAATTTGCACGTGAAGCAATACAATATTACACGATTTCAAGCAGGACGTTTGGGTCAGAACCCGCAGGCATCTGCTTGCATGCACCCACCGCGCAGCACGCGCTGCGCGTGCAGGGCGGGAAGATAAAGCCCGCGATAGTGGTACGCGGGCAGCTTTTAAACACTGGAACTTACCACCCAACAGAAGAATACGGGCTTTATAGAAGTCGCTGTTGCCACCATCCCCCCGTCCATTTCACGTAGTACTTCGTTTTGTCATCATAGTCTTTCGGACCACTTGGATGGAAGTCCTTGATGAAAGATGTCGGCACAATCGCTTTTGTTTTATCGTCGACGTAACGTACATAGGCGTAGGTTGTCATCGCGCACCAATTACCGTACGAAGACCGAAGAACCAAAGACTCGAAGTTATCCAAAGCACGGGGATCCAAAGTAACAAAGAAGCAGCAGGAAAGTCCTAAGGCTCGGCTTGGCTTTGGATTGCAATTAACACGGTCCCATATAGAGAGTGAAAAGGAACAAAGATTTCGTCCGTCCTTTAAAACAGAAAGGTTATTAACGTTTATTAACCTTATCTGTTCTTTTGTTAAAAAAAATTAAAAGCAAATTGTTTTTCTACATGCAGTGTTCACCTGCAGGATAACGTTGCCTGCAGACGCTCTCGTCCGGTTGGCAGAACCGAAAGATGCCGGCAGCAGTAAACGCGCTTCTCTAGAGAGCCTAGAAGGCCCAAATTGCAAAAAGCTAAAATAAAAAAAAAAACACCAAAAAACTTTGTCCGCTTTTTTTTTTCGCTACGTGAAAGGGCGACGCATGCGCACTTGTGGCAAATCTGCTTAAGACTCATGGTTTGAGTTGGTCCCTCTCTTTTATCCGGGCTCTCTACGCTGCTGGCTTTATCGATACCGCTGTGGGCTCTACGGTACACTGCCGCGGCTTCAGACTGCGTCGGCAGCGTGGGCAGCTTGCCATTCATATCGCCCTCTGCGGAAGCTGACGTTTGTCGGCTCTCGCCGTCCAGACACGTTTATTGTCTCAAAGGTTGAAAGGTGGTGCCGACGATCTCTTCAACTCTGCTGTCCCATATGGTACGGGCGGTACGGGTGCGGGGAGAGTGTGACATCGGGCCCCGCTGTAATAAAAGCTAGCACCCCCTGCTCAGAATGCGAGTTAGTGGGATTTCTAAGTCCCCAACAACGTTTTCGAACCGGTCTTTCTAAGAATGTATTGCACAGGAGAAAGACTAAATGCATTAAATTCGAAATAAGGTGAACTGGGCCAGTTGGGTGACGTTATACATAATAGGGAAAACAGCTCAGAAAACGCGGACTACGAAGAACAAACACGCGTGTCCTGTCGTGTTTGCTCTTCTACGTAGTCCGCAAATTCTTAATTGTTTTCTCTATCCTGTATTAAACTTGAAACTCAATAAGAATGCGAGAATTAACGAAAACGCATCGCGCGCCGTCGTGGAAATTAGTATATATATGCTCGGGTGCCCAGATTTTCTTTTATCTGCAGCTCATTTCTAATTTGTTAAAGGCATTCTCAAAATGGCAGAACAAATTTGCACGACGAGACAGGCGCTGTCAGATGTACGCGTCAGAAAATCGTCGGATCCGACAGCGTGGGATTTTGACAGGTTATAGACGCTTTCAGGCGCGCGCCAGATTGAGCCGCCATAGCCGACCTTCCTTTGTCTTACTGAGATGCCGATCCACTAAAGCGAGTGTTGACGAGTCTCCACAGGGGCCCATGGTGGGGAGAAGGACACATAACATTTAAAATTGCAATAACCTGTTCTGCTGTGGTAATGATGAAGTGGAACGAACTAATCAGGGGGAACAAAAACTGAAGGTCGGTTATGGCGGCGCCCTTGCACAGCTGCCTGAAAGCGTCTATATCTTTCTCACCGTACGCTTGATCCCAAAGCTTTATTTAGACCAATGCATGTTACAGTGCGGCCACTTTATTTACTTATTTATTTAGACTAGAAAATCAACATTGGCGCCATCGCGAATCAGTGTGTAATGAACCCCCACATCGGGCGGGTTAGCTTTCATCAAGTTATATTTTTCTAACCAGATGTGGTCCGGCCGATGTAGCATAACTGCGAGCCTCCTTGCATATTAAGGCATTTTGAAGCCGCGTTTAGAGTGCCTCAAAATCAGCAGGACCGACTGCGTGCCTCGATCCCGCTCGTGCAGTCGTGGTTCTGTTCGCTCGTCAGGACAAGACAGGTATACGCATGACACTCGTACGCGCACGAGCAGACGCGTGTGCGGGTCTCAAAGGCAGTTCAACGATCGTGGACAAGGAAAACTACTTAGAAGGCTCCAACGGCGTTGACGAAATGCTAGTAGTACGCTAGCTCCTGCCAGACCACGTGGTTTCACACAATTTGCTGCATAGTTCACCTGAGACTGCAGCCAAAGCGCGAGCTCCTGGCTTTAAGGCATGCATTTCTAGCGCTCGTTCTGTGGAAGAACGTTTCAAAGCAGCGACCTCGAGCTCTGCTGCGCTTCCGACGTTGATGTCGGAAACACAGATGTCTTTTTCTCTGTCTCTGGCTAATTTCGCATTGGTTCTGGTAACTAAATAATAACATCCACGCATGTGGTTTGTTTAATTTGCTCTCAAGAGAGGCGCGCATCAGTGAACCAGTAGCCAGAGAAGGCCGAAGGTTCTAGCCGGTGTTACCCCAGAACGTTTTAAAAAAGAGAAAAAAGACAACGGAACACCGCTAACTAGGCCTGACGACCAGAAGTGCAAGGGCAGCAGACATCACCAAAAGCTGCATTTTAGCTAGTGGAGTAACTCTAAGTTAGAGTTGGTTACTTCGACACGTGACAACTTAGCTAGAACCACGCTCAGTGCAGCTAGGTTTTTTTTAAATTTTTTTTCTTTTTCTACTTTTTCTGACCGCCAAGGGTGGCGAGCTTTAGCAGAGTGAGATCTTGTTAGATTTTGGGAACACGGTCAGTGGGCGGGTGCTTTGTTTTGGCTACAGTGTAGTTTTGGCACTTTGTGTAAGCGGCTCTCGTGCCATGCCCGCAGCTGCGTGACTGAATGTGACACTCTTTTCCGTTAACGCGCGCTGTTTTCCTCTGAAACTTTATGAAGATGAGCTTGTCCTAGTGAACTGGTTTTGTCTATGGAGGGTTCGACAACACAGCTTTCCCCATCTGCTGCGTATCCACAGCGTCCAAAACGATCCAGAAAACGAGGCCCTTTTAAACAGTATTTGCATCCGGGGTCTCAAACTCCGATCCCGAAATCGACGAGATACGCCCAGAGAGAAGACGCTGCACATGGGAACCACGTAAGTCTCCAGCTGTCAAATCAAGCTACGATTGACTGTTCGCTGGTTCGGCCGGTTAAATGCAGATATTCAGGCTGGGTTTGGATCAATTTTTATGCTCTATATTCTTTAAATATTATTGTGTCCGGCCTAGGGTTCACGATAGCGGCGAAAAATCGGCCCAAGTTTGCACAGCCTGTAAAAACGTACCGGGGACCCGCGCACTTCTAAAAAAAAAATATATTGTTGAAAGTGTTGAACAATTCACGATAATTAAATTTCTGGTTCGCGTGACCCTAAATCCCTAGATGACTTCAGTCAAGAGGGGCTGCAAAACCCGTCATTTTCAGTAGATATATTTTATCTGATGACCCTAAAATATCTTACATTGTTCATCAAGTTTAGAAGTTCCTTTATCTTCAAGCTTTTGTACTTAGTGTGAGCCTTGATCGTACTAAGCCATCTACACTCCACCATGAAAATCGGATGCTAACCGTTCCAGGGTGATGCAGCAGCTGCATGTTTGGCCGCAGATGCCGACTTGTCTCACAAAGATGGAAAGTCAGCCGATGCTTCCTCTTTGGTGACTATATCTCATTATTTTGAATATATCACCCTAAAGAACAAAACTCTACTTGGGCTGTTACCGATTCATATTTATACTTATTTCTGCAGGAGCAAAATGTTGCAGAAGATCTGGCCAGAGAAGACCTGCCTTGGGAAGTCGGAGGAGTTCCTTCCCCTTGGGCAGTAAGCAATATTTTCGTAGTATGAAAATAGTCATTTTACAAACGAAGGACTTGTTGTTATACTTATCCTTTTTGAAAGTTAATACAGGAACCTGGTATGTCTTCGGACGACCTTGGTAGCAGGGCTGGCTGCTCTCGTGATTCAAGAGAACGACCTTGCACGTCTCCCATGGTAAATATATTCCCTTATTTTTGCAACGGGCATGCACTCATCTTAAAACTGAATGAAAAATCCTACCTTGATTGTATTCTCTGCATGATGTGAAATACGCCAAAAAAATGAGGACAAAGACGAGAGGCACACAGGACAGGGCTCTGTCCCTGTCCTGCATGTTTTTCTTTTCTGTCCTCGTTTTTTTAGCGTATTTCCCATCATGTATCAGAACCAACTTGCCCAACTCGCAATTTTAATAGAGCGTACTTTTTTGTTTTTTCTGTGCTCAAGCATTTTGAACTTCGTCGCAGAACCCTCTGCCTACATTCATCTGTGCTAGATGTGTGCATCTATATTTTTGGACGGAAGCTATGTGAGACCATGCAACCCCCAGTTTGCGCACTTCTGTCCTAGAGCACGGGCTAAGTGTGACTCCCTGTCTGCTATCGAAGTTCTCTATATGAACTCATTTAGCACAGTCATTTCCTGACGAAAATCTTTGATATCTTGGAAAGGAATGATACGCATATATTTGTCTGGTTCTTTTCTATTGTATGAACCTCCAACAACCTAACGCGATTTATTACAGTTTGTGAGGGAAAGCATTACAAAAATATTGAAATGCTTATCAATTTGGTGAGCTTATCTTAACCTATCCAGAACACTTGAAGTTTTATTGCTCTCCTAAAACGTTTTAAACACCCAGGTGATTGGCCCTAAATCTTGGTTTGCACAAATATTACGTCACTAACCTTTGCTATGGACCTTAGTAGAAATAGGTATATAAAGACCATTAAAGAATTTACATGTTGCATGGATGATTTAGCTAAAAAGAATGTGAAGGTAATAATTAGGTAAGCAACAAGTGATTTTTTAGTGCTGTCCTTCGTTTGATCTCTATTCCTTAAGGAACTCCGAATGTGGTGTGCTCTTTACATGCTTCTCCTACTTAAGTTTCAGAATTTAATTTTTCAATGCATATAGTAGTGATATGCAGTTTGCTAGCTGAGAAAGCACGCTGTGTTCTTGCACTGCACAGATAAATTAAACACCAACCAAAGCCCGGACTCCGCCCAAACATAGGTTTTGCAGTTTGGGATGAGAAGCCAAGGTTACAGAGCTTACAATTACGGAGGGGAAATTTTAGAGGCTTAAAGCTAAGCTGGGTTATGAGAGAGTGCTATCCAACAACTAACGGAATTCGGGAAAATATGCTGGCCTATCGATGAACATTTCTGGTCAGTCAACTTGTCTCCAAAACTTTCAGGAACATGACTCCTTCGCTGGAGATGACCTCTCAGATGACGCAAGATCTCTCTCATCCTCGGTAGGCAACCTTCATCAAGCGCTCGTGGTACTCAGTGCACGTGGAAGGAGAACAGAGCTGTAGAGCAGTAATTATATAATTTTAAAGGACATGCTCAATACTACATGGGGGACTTTCTAACTGGTATCAGCATCTATATTTTTACCACCATGTTCTTAAAATTGCCATTGATTAATTCCAGACTTCGTCAGAAGAAGACATCTCAGATGGAAGTTCAGCGGCCACCGATTCGATTGCAACTCAGCCTGCAAGATCATTTGTCAAGCTTTTCGAAGAGATTGTATCTGAACGCCTTGTGTCTAAAAGTGACATTTTAGTAATGCTGCTAAAGTATGTTGCTTGTAACAACCATTCATTTACCGCTCTGACAAATCTAGTCAAGATGGTGAATAGTTTTTTTTTTCTCGACCTATTCTTCCAGAATCACGTTATTTTCTTGGTAAGATGTTTGGTGATAATAGTGCAACCTTTCACTTTTATTGCCCTCACTGTTTTTACTACATTGGAAAACTGGATGGCTGCTGCAGTTCTTTCCAGTGCCTGCATTGTAGTCAAGAATGCAAAATGTCGAATGTCTCTGAGCCACCTTTTTTATTACCTTTGAGATTATGTCACAGTTACAGAGCATCCTGATAGATTCAGACTTCTTAGACTTAACAGAACCTCTGCAGGATGTCCACTCAATGTGTGACATCACAGATGGGAGCAAGTATCGTGCATTTGTTGACGAGACTGCAGAGGCTGGGCATAGGATTAGTCTCACCTTAAACACGGATGGTGCCCCAGTTTTTAAATCCTCATCAACTTCAATTTGGCCCATCCAGCTGTCAGTGAATGAACTTTCTCCCAAGGATCGTGTTGTTAAACTTGTGCTAGCGGCCCTCTGGTTTGGGAAATCCAAGCCCCGAATGGACATTTTCCAGAAGGCCTTTGTGGACATTATGCAGAAGCTTTCGATGGAAGGATTACCCCTGAGCTTCAAAGGGAAAACTGAAACCTTCAGAGCTTTCTGCATATGCTCAGCAGTTGAATCTGTGGCTAGAGCCCCGATGCAAGGGATTATGCAATTTAATGGTTATTACGGCTGTAACTGGTGTTTGCACCCTGGCACGCGGGTAGGAAGGGCTCTGAAATACCCTGTCTAAGCAGTCGATTCTGTTGAACATACTGACGAACAAATGTACAACGACATGCAAGAGGCTCTTGAAACTGGGACTGTAGTGCGCGGAGTGAAAACTGTTTCTCCTCTTATTAACCTGGAGCACTTCAGCATAGTCTGGGGCTTTGTCCCAGACTACATGCATTGTGTCTTACTGGGTGTAGCGAGGGAGTTCCTGGAGCATTGGCTTGAGTGCTGTGACAGAGAGTTTTATCTTGGGCGAGAGACTGATGTTTTAGATAGTAGGCTTTTGGCTATAAAGCCTCCAAGAGACGTGAGGAGGATGCCGAGATCGTTCAGAGAGAAAAAATTTTGGAAAGCCAATGAACTTGAGAATTGTGTCCTGTTTTACAGTGGTCCTGTTATCTCTGGAGTTATGCCAATGAGGTATGTTGCTCACTGGGCTCTCTTAGTGGAGGCTCTGCACCTGATGCTACAGGACCGTATCTCTTTTGCAGACATCAACCTTTCCGATCTCCTGATGCTGGAGTTTGTTGTTAAGACTCAGCACCTCTATGGAGAAGAGAGTATGACTTATAACGTCCATCAGATGCAACATATAGTAAAGAGCGTTCGTCTCTGGGGTCCCTTGTGGGCACATTCTGCCTTCTCTTTTGAAGAAGGTAATGGCGAAATGAAATTAAGCATTAAGGCTGCCAAGGGGATTCCCCATCACATTTGCAGGATGCTGGCGATCGAGACCGTAGTTTCTGAGTTGAAGGTACTTGTGAGAAGTGCTGCTGTGTCCAGTTACTGCTCTTCTCTTGACTCACACTCGACACAAAAATCTGTTGGTCCTTGCAAAGGAGTGCGTTTGCTGGGAAAAGGGTGTCCGTTCAAGGACCCTGGGGGATCCTGCTTGGTCTTCAAGCTTTGTCGCCTCAAGCTTTTGAGTACTAGCGGATGGTGAAGGGAGGAACTGTATTCACAATTGTTGCTTATGTTGGCAAGAAGAAAAGTGACAGCTCAGTCGTAAAGTTCACTAATTGTATTATTGGGGTAATTGAGAAGATTGTTTTAGACAAGAATTCAAGCTTTTTGGTTCTGAGGCTGTTGGAATGTGTACCTTTTTATTCCAAGTCAAAGTCGACTTTGTTTAAAGTTCAGAGGTGTTGGCAGCACTTTCGGCTCGTAAAATGTTTGGAAATTCTCAGCCCTGCAGTTTTCATGGCCACTGATGATACCTACCTTGCTCCAGTGCCCAGTGCTCTTACATTCTAAGCTGTTTGTCAGCACTGTTTGATTTTCGGTTTTGTTAAAAAGTTTCTTGCTTCAAGTGATAAATTTCCTATGTTCAAACAGAAGAATTATCTGCACAAATGGATGGACAGTTATTGTTTCTTTCTTCCATCTTCAGAAAGTTGTCTTTTTTTTTTTTAAAGTGGCACTAAGGCAATTTCTGACATCAACTTTTAAAGCGATAGCTTTACGGGCCACACTTTGCAGAAATTTCGACCTCGTCTCCAGTTTTTGCTACTCTTCATGATTATCTCGAAATTTTGAGTGGGTGCTTGCTCAATACTTTCCAGTAATTTCAGTTTCAGCTCAAGTGACTCAAGTACTCGCTGAAAGTCATTTCTACAGATCTGCCTCGCTCACCCTGCCTCATTGCCTTCGCCATCTCAGTCAAGTGTCCAAAAGGCTTGTATATCACAAACTAACCGCCGAATTTACAAACTTCACTCCGACTGAGGCGCCCCTCAATTTCCTCAAGGAAGGCGCGAGGACAGGCGCTGGCCAATCGCGACGACGGACAGGCGGCCTAGGCTGCTTATCCGTCATCGCGATTGGCCAGCGCCAACCCTCGCGGCTTTTTTGAGGAAGTGGAGGGGTGCCTCAATTGGAGTGAGGTTTGTGAATTTGGTGGTACAGCTTTACTTTTCCAAAAATCAAAGTCAAATTTGGGGGTTTCGCGGGCCAAACCAATGCACTGAGGATTAGTTTGGACCACCTGGGGATCTTTTGATGAGCAACCGAAAGCTCAGCTTTCTCTGCAATAAGTCTTTCTCAGATTGCGGGCACCTCGGCCAGGGTTCAAACTTGCCACCTGGAGATCCTTAGGACGGCGCTCTCGCATCGGAGCCCCCCTCCCCGTGTGCCTCGATCCTTCCATTGTTTATAAACAAAATATCAAAGCATACAGGTTTATACATCCTGGAACTGTTTCATTCTATATTAAATATGCATATCACTAATTTTTCTTTTACTGTTAACCTTTCCTCCAGAAATGCTTTTTGTTATCAATAAAGCAGGAGCCTCTTCCACCTTTGATTACAAAGGGCGCACCTAAATTTTTATTTTAATTATGGTGACCTTGGTTTAGATGAGTAATTTGGCCAGGGGATCACTACCACTCAACTAAGGCTTTGGCCTAACACGTGCCATGTATTATTAACCAAGCATGCATAAGTGAAAAAATAAATTTCTGGGCTGTTTAGTTTATAAAACTTTTTATACTGCTTTTTGTGCTAATCGTCGGCAAGATTTTCATACGAATCAACTGTCCATCTTCTACTTCTCTGCGTGGCTTACTAGAAAGAACTGCTCATGGCCTGTATTTTTTTTAAATCAGCTTTTCTACAAATGTAGACTGCCTTGATTTGTTTTCTTGTGAATGAAACACAGACAGTGTATAAGAAACTTCCGATTATTGTGTTATGCGCTGTGATAACAATCATAAAATGCTTGAGGATATGTTGCTTAAACGTGCCAATGTACATATGTTTGCCATGGATATTTATTTGCATCCATTAGTGAATAAGATCTAATATGAGTTTATGGGTGGAAAGAAATGAATATCTAGCTTGTGACTTTGTGTACCTTGTCTGTATAAAAATGAATGTGAAAAACCGCGATGCGAGTTTTTTTTTTTTAAGAATGTGAGGGCTTGCCCTGCTGTAAAGTGACAAACATCCCGACAAGCCAAAAATATTCTTGCGGAATCTGGCAACAGTCTAAACATAATAATGTGATTTTTGAATTCATTTACTTTGGAATAAACCAATACTAAAGAGAAAATGGCAAGATCTTCTGTATAGATGATTGCACACTATATTCCAGGGGTCTCAAACACACAGCCCGCGACTTGCTGCGACGCTGCCCGCAGGCAACCGGCTACGAGTCCCGGTTCCTATGCCTCGAGTGCTAAAAATAGCGTGAGCCCTAGTAATCTCATCTCGTCAATTAATTTTTGCTTAAAAGTAGCTCTGCTGTTTTAAGATATTCACATAGTTTATACTTGTCTGTGTACATTTGCTGGTTGTTTCGCTTTCTTTTTTTTTTCTTTTTTTTTGCTTCCAAGCTTTTTGTAATGTACAACAATTCTGCTACTAGGCTGCAAGCGCGAGCTATTTGTTGGATGCATAACTCTAGTGCTCAAACTCACAATCAGTAAGAGCTATACTGCCAAAGATAAAGCTATGAGCTCAGAATTCACGCCTTCAAAAAAAAATTATTACCATTAAGAGAGAAGTATTTGTTCAGTGCTGCGTTAAAAATGGTCAGGAAAGCAAAAACTCAAATAACTGAGCTTGGTTAATTCACGAGTGAATTGAGCAATGAAAACGACAGTGCACTTGCTCTCTTGTTCTATTAAAAATGCCAGCACACTGGCGGGCAGTGTCATTTTAATTCTTGTTATCACATCAGGTCAAGGTCCAAAGTAGTCATATAAAATAAATAAAATCTTAATATGTTACTGGAAAAATTGTGAGTTTACAAAAAGCATAGAGCACTAGGTCTCTTTTTAAAATCTCTTGACCACTCTTCCCACCCCCCTTACGGTTTCCCTCGAGGTTTCCGGTGTGGCTGTCCGTCCCCCACACTCAAATGAGTTTGAGACAACTGCTATATTCACTATGTTCATGAAGTACGCAGCCATCAGTCGCACACACAACATCTTGAACCCAATCACAGTGATCAATTGGGTGACCCAGCAACAATTGGAAACATTGAAGCCAACTGAGCGAAATTCAATGAGATATGTTGCGCTACAGCGACAGCATGGGACTAGTCCCATACGCCGGTATGCCTGTTGGGAAGTGCAGCGAGTCTTCCGGTGAAGACTCCAGAAGTCAACCACCCCGTCATTGTTGGCAGAAGGGCCGGCCCGTGTCAGTCGTTTGCAAAGCGACGTAGATGGCGTTTTTCGCGGCCTCGGAGATGCAGGAGCGAGCCGACGTTAAAAAAGATACGTTTGAACTACGAGTGTCAGCAAGAGCCACGTAAATACCTGTTTACACTCGGAGCGGACGCGCGCGCTTGATGGAAGTCTTGTATTCGCGCTGTTTGTAAGCGCTTCGGGACCGTTCTTTTACGATTGCAACTCGATACTGACGCGACAATCGGCAAAAAAAGGTTGGACCGGGGTTGTACGTATACCTCCCACGAACTGTTATAGCTCGACAGTGACGTGCAGTCTGTCAGAATAAAAATGGCATACCAATAACAAAGTGTACATACCGTGTTACGAAGGTAATCCATACGGCGTTTATTTCAGCTCTCTATCACACAAAACAAGGAGATAGAATCGACGAGAGTCCCTTTTCGACGAGTGTTCGTCAACACTGCCTCGGAAAACAAGGGGAAGAGATTGACCTCACCTCTTAATCTAGAATTGAGGTCAGTGATCAAACTATAATACGGGAAGGGTCCCCAAGGGTCACGCGGGCATATTCCATTTAGCACGCCAGCCGATCGTAGGCAGACGGTCTTGCGACGAAGCAACGCAGCGCCGAGTCGGAATGCCTGCTAGGCCTATACGCTTCGTCGGAGTCGGTGGATCCACCGTTCTTGTTCGTCGTGGTCTGTTTTAAGTACTGTTTTCTCGCTGCTTGAAGTCGGCACGCGCGGGAAGAACACATAGAAAAATAAACGTTCAGTCAGTCAGAGTTTTGAGAGGAAGGAAAACAAAGAAAATAAACGTTCGTCGCTGGCCGCCACCCAAGTAACTGTCGGCCCTGCCCTACTGCGCACGCGCAGTAGTTGCTTCGTTTACCACACGATAGATGGCGCCTGGCTCTCAGCATTATCAAATTTGGCAATTTTCGCCACACATCTCTAATTATGCTACAAAATGTGGATCTGAATATTATTTAACAAAACTTTTAGGAAACATTCGCCGGCTATTTATTGTTTACGATCGCGGTGCTGGTGAGGTAGGCTCTTACCCAATAGGCGACCTGGATTTGGCTGACGTGCTCCATTTCCGCGGATGCATCGTAGTGAACAGGCGAAGGAAGGAAGGCGCAAAAGAGTCCAGTTTTCTTTTAAACGTTCTATAGCAAATAATTTTTTTTGGCTCCCTATTTTTGTGTTTTTGTGTTTCTTTTCACACCTTTTACGACGTGCGGTGGATGAAACTCGATTTTAAAATCATTTCATGGTCCCTTTAATGATCCCAATCGGGTAACCAATTGGAAACATGTAAGAGTGACCAATTAGGTAACCCAGTGCCAACTGAATTTTGTTGGCCCCAATTGGGGTAACCAATTGGAAGCATGAAACACAATTAGAGTGACTAATTAGGTGACCCAGTGCCAATTGAATTTCATTGGTCCTAATTAGGGTAACCAATTGGAAACATTGCAACCAATTAGGATGACCAATTGGGTTACCTAGAACCAATTAGATTTCATTGATTCTAATTGTTTCCAATTGGATATCCTAATTCGACCCAATGGTTATTTTTAACCGGGCCAGTCAAGGCAGCCAAGGCTATGCGCTTGCGCTGGCACAGCCTTCACAGTTAGTCCATGCTAAGGTGGGGGGGATGAGTGGCCGAGTGGGCTGGCGCACACTATCTCGGAGCACGTAGAGCGAAAGCTCGCGCTGAAGAACCCAGGGATCCTGGGTTCAATTCCCACGTGGCCCTGCCCGTTTGATCTGGATGAGCATCGTACCGGTATGCGGCTGTGCACCACTACTGCGTGGTGCACGTTAAAGACCCCAGGCTAGTGGTTGTACTACAGTGGCTAAATTTCTCATCTACAGCTGAGAGACAAGTCGCGTCTTGAGGCAGAGTAAATTCTAGGCTGTATAAGCATACACACACCCAATGTTTTCCCATGCTAAAAACCTAAGGTAAGACGAGGCGTAGTCAGCGTTGGTGTTGTGTTTTCTCCTCTCTCTGTCCTTGTCCTAGTCGCGCTGTATTTCATTAATGGGGCTTATAGCGGAATGGGTCCGTCCTAGAACAATAATTACTGGTTGTTGGACTGCATATTGGGAGCTAGCAGGTGATACTCGCTTTAGGAACCTCACTGGTAACCACTGTTTGCACTTCGTTGACCCGAAAACTGAAAGCACACACCAACGCGGTGGAGGGCACTTAGCGGCATGCGAAGCGTTCTCTCCCAACTGGACGGCGTGAAAAGCACCATTTCTTTGGTTACCTCGCGAAATTCATGTTCTGGAGGAAAAAGAAGGCGCGCGGAAAAACTGATAGATTTGATTCGTTTGTCAACGCGGTCCACACACTGAACAGCCTCAATGCAAACAGGAATTTTCCCTGCAGTGCAGATGAGGACAAATTTGACGACTCCGTTAACTGCGAGTGATCCGTGAGCCGAGCCCGTCGCCCCGGCGCTTGCTTGCACAAAGATGACTTTTGCGCCCACCTCTCGTCAAGCGCTTGTCTCGTCAGTTAAGTTCTGTTACCTACAAAAACTGCCCTTTTTTAGGGCCTCCGCAATTTGCTGACGAACCGTTGTGCTCGTGACGCCCTCTCCCGAGTCTTGGGAGGGAGGATACGACGTTATCACAAAGCTTATCAAAGGTGTCTGCTTCTAAGTGCGCGTAAAATCGGACATCTCACTTTCGTCCTTAGCGAAATAACAATACGTAGGGTTACTTTGAAAGGAAATTAGTACATTTGTTGCAGTCGTTCAGCAATGCATTCGGTTCCCGATTCGCGCCGTCGCAGTTGGCCTGTTCGCCGTCATTGTCGTCGACCGTCATCACCGCCAACGCTATGGCTCGTCAAGCGTTGGCTACTTGCCGCGCTGACTTTTCAAGACGATATTCTGTCAGGGGCGCGTCTGGAATTGTCTATTATCATTCGGTGAGCATAGCAGACGTAATTTTTCGTGCATAAGGAAATGGCGGCCTGGCGAGGTTGGGTCCGTGCTTCGGCTCATTCGCTGTGTCTTTGAATGGGTCGGACATGAAAGAAAAAAAGAGTTCGAAATAAGGACTTTGCGCAAAATGGCTGATTTTCTTTAGCGCTTATTACTCTGACAAACGTAACGCAAAGAGCGTTATTTTTTTCATTTTTGGCTATCCGGTGGTCGGTGTTTTCCCTGGAAAAAAAGACTAAAATATCAAACAGCTGCCGGGACTTGCAATCTTAGGGTCCTGGCTTCGATTTCTCCCGGGAACATTTAAACTTTTGTTTTTTCTTCTCGGTTTATTGGCTTACTACTTTCCCGCGCATGCTCAATTGTTTTGTGTTACAGAGACGAATTTTATCCGGGGGTGCTGTCAAAAAAAGCTGTTGCTTTTAAAAGGAAACTCCTACTGAAAAGGGACACGAACGTTCTCTCCGGGCTGAAAACGAACACGTAGCAAGCGCAGAGCGAAATGAGAGAGCGATTGGCCGGTTGGTAGGCTCGCGAGTGCTCGTGATTGCCGTGATCGATGAAAGGGAAAGAGAGAAATTAAACGGCACTACCGGTCTGGACTCTGAAGTTATCCAAAAAAGCAATTTCACCATTTACGTCATTGATTCAGGCGGGGATATAAAAACTAAGTTTCTGAATTTTTATTGTTCTCTGCAAATACGCCTTTCACGAACCCTAAGATAACGCCTACATTCTGAGTCCGGTATCGGCTATGTTGGCGTAGAAAAATGCCCATTTTCTAACGGTAAAAAGTGGCGTTACATGTTACGCCAATATTGGCGTTACAAACGCCACGCCTATATTGGCGTGACTTATGTAGCGATAGGCATTACACGCTGTAAAAGAAATTGACCCGCTTTTACGAAGAAATATTTTGGAAACATGTTACCAGATAATGTTTCCGTGATCTGATTCACGGAAAAAAACCTCAGAATTACACTCGCGGAAGACTGCTCTGTGAACTAAGCTACGGAGAGACCCTCTAGCAGCAGGTTCTCAGAGTTTTTTTCCCGACACTTGGTTCACAAAGAAATCTTCTCGCAACATACTCAGACTTTCTCCATCACTAGTGCATTGTTTCGTGTGTGGTGCACGCGTCATGCCATCGTTTGGTTTCATGGGAATAATGCGAGAATAAATATCAGAAAGCGAATAATGATCGTGAGGACATCTAATAAAGATCTCATGAAGTTTGTTCTTTAAAGTACCTGGTGCTGTTTTCTGGTTATCCTGCAAACTTGGACTAATACTCTTGTCTGAAAAAAAAATGATTAGTAAAATTACAATGTCAAGCTTTACTTAAATCAAAAAAAGTGTTATTTACAAATTATGAGCGCCCCAAAGCTTTCAAGAAAAAGTCATTGAAGAAGCCTGAGGTGGCACTTCGAAACCTTCTAAAACACGATACATTTGGGTCTGCGCTTGAACGTATTTGTTAAAGATAGCAGGGCTTATAATTGCTGATTGATCTACGTTTATAGTATGCATGCGCAAAAATGCACTTAGGAACGTACATGCATTATAAACAGTAGTCTATTTTGTTGGGCGGCACATCTGTACTTTCCACGTTTTTGTAGTTGCTTGAGTGCCTCTCATGCCTATAATGTACTTTGAATGAGACAGCTTTCCTCACTGTACATCACATAATGGGAATATGGCACACATTTTCAACATCTTACGTCGTCTCCAAAGAGCAAATATTCTAAAATGTGCAGATGAATGATTCGTTCGGAGCGAGAGAGTTCGTGCATCAAACTATTTCAAAGATATAATCACACGCTATTCTTCTCATCAACACCTCAAATCCGCTCTCAAACACACTGGCCGGGACAGTAACTTAAATGCTGGCTCCATCTACCCATTCGCCCAAGAATCTTTCAACCTCGTTAAAAGATTTTTTTTTCTCCATCAAGTATAAAGAAACCTCTTCCTGACATCCGCGTTTGTCTTTGCGCTTAAAGGAGCTGTGCAACGATATTCAATTGGAATGTTTTTCTCTCTACACGAGCTTACTGGCACACCTGGGACTGAAGGATACTCACACGCAACGCCATTGGCCAAGAAACTTCTTTGTTACGGTGTAATTTCAAGGACAAAAGCGATCATTTTCATTCAATCTCTCCTTTGCAAAATTTGATGACGTAACTCGGGGATCGCAGTACACCCAAGTGACGATATTTGAATGCGGTTCATAGATTGGACCCGAGCATTGCGTGGGCACTCGACTTGGGCTCGTGACAATTGCTAGCTCGAGAAGCATTCGGGTTGTGACCCGTGTTCAATCGCTGCAACGACGACAACAGCCGAGCCATAACAATGTCTGGAACTGAGCGCGTGTCCTGCGCTTTGCCAACCCCAGCGCGTGGCTATGATCAACACTGGCGGCATATAATCTGCTCCAGATCACGTGGCCGCTTGTTCTGGCTGCGAGTTGAGGGGGTGAACGCTGCTCGTTTTTCTTAAATTTTTTTCTGGGACTTCTATTGCGTGGGGTGAAAAACGAATGCGTGTTTCATAGGTCATTAACGTTAGGGATCCGTTTTAAGGGGTATTTGTGCACAGTACAAAAATTGTTGCCCAGCTCCTTTAAGGGTCTTTTCAGTCTCAACACGCATTGTATTACTTTCACTATGTGATATGGTACTTTCCTGTCCGTTCGACGGCTGCAAGGCTGGTCCTTGCATGTAATATAAGGACTGGCCTTGCAGCTGGAAGATGCACATAAAATTAAAGTGCGATAAAAAACGCGCATAAAAATGGATTTTGTAAGATAAACATGCTCAGGCAAAAAAATGTTGTGCGCCACTTAATCTGTCAGTTGTATCACAAAGTGCAGTTTGTTAAAATAACCCACTATTTGCGCCGCGAGTCGCATTTTAACTTCAACCATAGCCTCATCTATGCGGAGGGCAAGTTCGTCTGCTTCTTGCGCAGGGGGTAGCGGTGACGTCAGAACGCCGAGCCCTGATTGGCTGATCGCGACCTCCTATCTGAGCGTCGTCTGCCCCTTTGCAACGTCGTCTGCGCCTGTCTTACCTTTCGTGCGACTTTCGGAAGTGCAGAGGCCAGATTCACGAAACGATCTTACGCCAAAAATGTGCGTAAGACAAAACTTAAGAACACATTTGTATTTACGAAACGAAATTTTTGTAAGTTTCGCGCAGGTTCCGACGAAATCCTACGACAGCTCCGAAGCTGTCTTACGCACTTCTTACGATCAAATCAGCATGGCCGACAGCGTCGCGGTCGCGACGACGCACAGACGTTTCAAATCAAATCAAATCAAATCAAATCAAGTTTTATTTGTTGCCACATCTCGTTACATGACAACAGGGGACTTGGGAGAAAAAGCTGCTGGGTAGCAGCTTGACGAAGGTCCCAGCCCCCGTGCAGTTCAGAACAGCAAAAAGGTAAATAGAAAGAAAGAACACACAAAAAAACAACTAAATATTACATAAATGTAGACACATCTTGTACAAATGTTTTATGTAATAAGCACTTTAGAAAAAAAAAGAAGAGAAAAAAAAACACGATACCCGGCAATAAACCACAAGAGCGGTCAGCAAATAACCAAAGAAAGCAAACAGGATAAAAACAACGCCAGTATTCAAAAAGTCATAGAGAAAAAACCAAATTTCCTAACCCTTTATGTGAAAGTGCCTCTAAATTTATACTATTTTTGTACAGAGTGTTTAGTATGGTGGACAAATTAAAATGAAGCGTCTGATCAAGGTAGTTTGTGCGGGATGGACGGATTACCCAGGGCTGATTTTGCCTAAGGTCGCGCAGGATGAGGCGATGTTTTAGGTTAGCTAAGTGAATGTAATGAACGTTGTTTTGCTGAACAGCCCTACGATGCATTGTTAAAAGTTTAAACGTATATATTTGCTGAATTGTTTTTACTTTTAGGGCCTTAAATAATGATGCAGTAGGATGGAGAGAGGGAACAGAAGATATTGCACGTACATCCCTTTTTTGTAAAAGGTGAAACTTGTTTTGGTTGTGGTGCCCCAAATAAGGTTGCAGTAATTTAAATGGGAACAAACGAACGATTTATAAATAGTTAATTTAATATGAGTAGAAAGTATTGTTTTATACTTTGTTATTAAGCCAACGCTCTGGGATAGCTTTGCTTGGACATAATCGATGTGAGCATTCCAACTCATGTCTTGTGGAAACAACAACCCAGTATTTTAATACAGTTTACAAATTCAATTTGTTCATCACTGATTTTAAGACAAAGTGGATCGTTTATACTTTTATTTCTAGGTTTAAACAAAATAGCCTTGGTCTTGCTACAATTTAACTTTAATTTTTGTTTAGTGTCCAGGCAGTAATTTGTTCTAACACCTCTTGCATTGCGGAAATGGAAGTGCGGATATGGTCACGGGAAGAAAAAGTGCTGGTATCGTCCGCGTAAATTGCCAGTTTTACATCAGTGTTTTGAGCCACGTTTGCGATGTCGTTGATGTACAAAATGAATAACAATGGGCCTAAGATGCTGCCCTGGGGAACTCCGTAGCCTATCTGAATGAAAATTTGGAAAAGCCACGTACTGATTTCTATTTAATAAGTAGGTTTCAAAATATCATGCGCTATGCCTCTTATTCCATAAAATGGTAATTTTGAAAGTAAAATATCATGATTAATTGAATCAAATGCTTTTGAGTAATCGAGAAAAACGCCCAATGTTATCTTTTTTGCGTCGAATGCTTATAAAATGAGTTCTTTTTGATTCAGCAATGCTATTTCAGTAGATCGATGATTTTAATATCCGAATTGTGATTAAGAAATTAAAGCACGTTTATTAAGATGCGTTAGGAGTCGTTGATGTAGAAGTTTCTCGAGTGGTTTAGAAAAGACAGGAAGAATTGAAATGGGCCTATAGTTGCATACTACATATCACCGCCTTTATGTAGGACACTAACTTTTGTTACCTGCATTTTAAGTGGGAAAACCCCGGTTTCAAGAGCAAGGTTATATATATATATGTCAGATATGGTGCAATTCTATCAATAACATATTTCATAGATTTTATCGGCATGTTATCGGCGTCAATACTTTTACTATTTTTAAGATTCATGATGGTTGAGCAGACTTCTGTCTCATCAGTGGGGAACAAAAACATTGTATTCGTCTGCGACGATTTCATGAACTCTAGGGCTTCTTTTGTACAGGAGGATGACACACACGTTGACTTACCAACATTTACAAAGAAATCATTAAACGCGTTTGCCATGGTGACGTCTGTTATTTGAGCGCCACTTCCTGTTACCTCACGAGGTACGTTTTGGGGTGGCTTACGGCTTATTAAAGATGGAATTCTCTTCCACATAATATCAGGTTTCAATGTTTCTAATGGATCAAAAAGTATGTTGTAATAGTCACGCTTAGCAGTCCTTAGCTGACTCGTTAATTTATTTCTATAAGATTTAAAGATTACAAGTCGACTATTTTCTCTAGTTTTTAAAAAATTATTATATAAAAAATTCTTTTTTCGTGTCATCGATAATAGGATAGGCGTGATCCAAGGTCTACGCGACTTTTTAGTGGCTTTGAGGTTGACAAAAGGGAAATGTTTAGTATATATTGCACTAAATATATCTAGAAATAAATTATATGCGGAATTAACTGAATTTGTAGAAAAAATTTGTTGCCAAGATGTACGTTCAATGTCTTCTCAAAAACGGCGCAACTGGTCAGAGGAGATCGGCTGAACTCTAGCCACAGGAACGCAGTCGCTACGGTTTTTATTGGAATGTTTATTTTGCAAGCAAAAATAAATGGGAAGATGATCACTTATATCAGTTGAAAGAACCCCCGATGTCACCATCGAGTCTTCGTAGTTGGTTATGAACAGATCAAGCAAAGAGGATGACGTGTTAGTCATTCTTGTGGGGTGCTTTATAACATTTGATAATCCACATGACTCTATGAGGTTTGAAAAAGAATTTCTCGAGCTACAGTCAGCACTTATATCGATATTGAAATCACCACCCAAAATTGACTTGTAATTTTTATCATTCACAAAATTAAACAAGGTCTCCACAAAATTTAGAAACGGCATGACAGGCGAACTAGGGGGCCTATATACAACAGAGAGCAACGTATTTCCGAAACGCACAGTTACAACTTCATAGAAGTCAGTGATTTTACAGAATGATTCTAAGAGCTCACACCTTACTTCGTTCTTTGCCAACATAGCAATACAACCCACCTTGTCTGTTTTCTCTATTTAAGTTGAAATGGGAATATCCCGGGAGCAGAAAGTAGTCAGTACTCCAACGGTACCATGTCACGCGGACAAGTGAAGTCGGCGTGGTGGCGAACGATGTAGTTTGATGAGGGTCCGAATATTTCTTGAGTTTGCTTGAGTATTAATTATTGCGGTGAAGCCTGAGTAGATTGTTTCCTTTGATCACGTGTTCCAAAGCCCGTTTACTCCACAACGCACGGTCGCGTGCTTTCGATTTCTTGGATGGGGACGGAAAAACGTTTTGATTTCTTGTCTGTCTGGAATGACATTCAATATTACGACTACTTGGTAACTGATAAGTGGTTTCTTTATAGGAATGTAGAACAGTGGACCGAGGACGACAGGCGAAGTATTTCACTGGAGGGAACACCCATGTTGCATTCAAGTGAATGGGAAGGTTTGATAGCTGCTTTTCTTGAGTTTGGTTGTGTTCTATTAGCTTGGAAGATTGAGCCAACCACGCCAGTGAGTGCGTTGGCTATTCATCTTGGCTGCTTTTCGCCGAAAATACCTCTGGACCACGCCGAAGGAGTTGGGCTGATTTCGCAATTACTTGATTCCGAAAAGCCTGCTCGCTGCGTACGATTAATGAGGGAAATTGTCTGCTTTTAAAAGATGGGGGACGCGACTCGCAAAAGTTAGAAGTTGTCACAACATTATGATCTATCGCGCCTCCAGTATTTATATTATACCCCCGTAAAAGCCTGCAGCGATATGCGTCTACATTGCTCACGTTGTCTGGCCACAAAAAATACTAAATTTCTCCGTTCAGCATTCGAAGTCAAGTTCAATGCAGAGGGGTTTTGCGTGAACCTGCGATGAAGACTCTCTTCAGTTTGTTCGCATTCGTCTCTGTGCTGCCGGCTAGAACCATTTGGCTTAGTTTAAGTAGTATCTCTCTGTCTGTCAAATATAGTTTCATTGAGCAGTTCACCTAGCTAGTCAACTAAGCTCATATTTCAACCCGAAGAATATACTAATATCGCTTTAGTGGGACATAGTACGTAATATAATGCATGACCCTCATATTCGTCAAAATGACTTCTCCAATGCTACTAAAATCTGAATTGAAATACGAATATCCGTTAACATGCTGCTTGGCTCAAGAAGGGCTTTCTTAATTTTTTGGTGATTTTCCTGCAGCCTGTGTTGTTGACCAAGCAGACGACTGGAGCAGTTTCTTAAACGCAGATACGCAAAAAAGCTCGATCTCGCGGAAAGAAAAGTTGCCTGGTCGAGGCATGCGAGTTAGCTGAACATTACTCTCGGTGGAACAATTCTGTAGCCGTCGCCACTTTCCTTAGATGATAAAAACTGATTAGAGTTTATTACCGTCTCACCGGAGCCTTAGTTTCGGTTTTGAACGGAATCTCCGAAACAAAAGTTTGACATGAAAAGAACAAAAAGAACCGGTAAAACAAAACTGTTCTCTGCAAGTTTATGTACACCGGCTACACTTAACCGTCGCAGCGCATATACTTATAAGATAGGGCACTAAACAAAAGAAAACCTGCTAAATTGAAGGCGCCACCCGTCCAAGCAACCCGGATAAACCGTTGTTTTTTTTTTTTGGTGGCGCTTTTTATAGGCTGCTGGAGTCGCGAATAACTGATTTTCTGGAAATTCCAATGGGAAAATGGCGCCCATTTTAAGTAATTGGCCCTACAAAGCTCCAGGTATTCAAAAGATCTGTCGGTGGTTTTTTCCTATTAAAGAGTTCAGAAAATTTCGTATAACTTTTGAATAAAATAACGGTTTCTGGTTTCCCTTTGGTGTCTGATTCGGATCGCCAGCACTACGTTTGTTCAAAAAAAAAAAAAAAAAAAAAGAGCGTCCGGCAAGGCGTATTTATTTTCGCTTTAGAAAGGAGAAGGAAAGAACAAAAAAGAAAACTGTAGTTTTTTTATTTTTAGTTTGGGGGGGGGGGGGGCATTCCCTGTATAGCACATTTCATTTTATACCTATGTTATTGAATTTATATCTTCTAAAAGAGCTAGGTTTCAGCTTTTCGGCGAGGTCATATGTAAGAACTGGTAAGACCTCAAAGGAATAAAGTTCGGCCATTTTTTAAATTATGTTGAAATACTAGTTTTTTTTTAATTTATTAAGCATCATAATTTGTATCCTTGAAAGTGTTGAAGAGTTCTAGTGCTTTTTAGTGTGAGAATTGAATGCATAGGGAGTGTCAAACATGCCATTTCCGACTGGTGGGAGAAACGCTGGTTTTCGCTTTTGCCGCTCTAATAATCAATAACTTTCAAACAAAAAAAATCTGCCATGCTTGCCGTTTCAGTTAAAGAATTCCCCAATAACATGTATTTTTGGGCAAAAGAAAATAATAATAAAAAAAAAAATTCGACCCCACACATGTGTTTGAATTGAGATAAAAACAATTCGTCTCCTAAAATTGCCTTATAACAATAAAAAGCTTATAAATATTACCCTCTTAAAGTCTAATGCAGGATACCAGGGCACATGGGGTAATATAGGAATTATCGATGCGCCGAGAAGCCTAGCTCGAAAGTCTGGACTTTTCCAAGCGCGCCTTCTCCACGCACGCTAAGCCTAATGGTTTGTTTAAGGCTTCTCATCTTCATTTCGGTGCCTTGTAATTGAAAACTTGCGTACCCTAGGAGAGTGCGGTGCTCAGTTAATTTAATGCTGCCACGAGATCGTTCGTTGTTAGCATTTTTTAGATATTCCTGGGCGTACTGGTCGAACTGCGTGGTGAAGTCTTGACTCGCCTATCACAACCCAACATGTCGAGTTACCTAACTTACCCGAATAAAAGCCAACTTTGTCTGAACAATGTCGGCGTGTAAATGCGGCAGTTTGGGGGGAATGTCACGCTAAATCTCGGACAAATCGAATTTAGTTTTGCGCAGCACTGCATGCGAGAACCGCCTATTCTACGCCACCATGTATACCTCTCATGGTGAAGCAGCCAATGGTGTACTTGAACGACGGAGATCTCTTCCACAGAAAGGAGAAAACCTCATCACGATTCGAGGCCACGTATGCCACATTACGGATATTGCTGACTCCTGTACTCAGCCGGGACCCGGTGGCCGAGTGGGCTAGCGCACACCAGCTCGGAGCACGTGGAGCGAAAGCTCGCGCTGCAGAACCCAGGAATCTTGGTTTCAATCCCCACCCCTGCCTTTTTGTTGCCCCTGCCCGCTTCGACCTGGATGAGCTTCGTACCGGCGTGTGGTTGTGTACCATTACCGCGTGGTGCACCTTACAAGGCCCTAAGCTAGCGGTTGTACTGCACTGGCTAAATTGCTCATCCACTTGAGACACCAGGGGGCAAACTAACTTCCGGCTGTATAAACATACACGCACTGATTTTGTTTTCGCAGGAAAGGGGTTCATTAGACCGTTTTGCTGAGCGTCAAAGAGAGAGAAAGAGAGAGAAAAAAACTTTATTCAAGCCGCCCATGTCCGGTCAGTGCCGAACGTGAGATTTAAGTCGCAGCAGCGGGCTTTCTGTTACCTCACAGAGATGTCCAACCGCTAAAATAGGTAGTAACGAATTAATTCCAAGAAAACGTTTTCGACATAACACTGCTGTCTGTAGGACTCAATAACCTGTCTCGCCACCACAATAGTAAGGTAAAGCAAAGTGAAGGTCAGTTATGGCTGTGCCCATTTATAAGCGCAGATATGCGAAGAACAAAATCAGCACCACCCTAGAAATTTTTTTAACAAGTAGTTCTTTCATTTTTATCACAACTCAACAGGTGGCACAAGCGGAAATAAAAACTAATAAAAGATCCTGCCATTATATTTTTTGTTGCCGTTACACAAAACTGAGCAACATTTACTGAAATCAGAAGCTGCTACTTTGTATAGGCGATAATAATCATTCCTCTTTGCACTAATATAATCTATGACCTGGTGAAAATGCATTAAATGTACCTTTTTTGTCCTAAGATGAAATTTTTTATGCATATTAAAACAGTTGCACAAAAAATATAAATGCGAAATTTGAAAAAGGGACAGGTTATGCAAACCAGCATATATTGAAGTTTGCCAGCCAGAAGTTCGGATACCTTGTGACGACACGTAACGGCAGTGGATTTCTACTACGAAACAACGATTTCCTATTTTTGTTCGTTTCTTCTATTTTCATACTAGCATTACAAAATGCTTCGAGAACTACACTTTATGAACGTCAGCACACCTTTCGAAACTATTTTCATCAATAACTGATGCAAGATTCCAACCCAGAAACCGAACAGTTGTCATAGAAATTGGTCATGAATTTCCTTCCGCGAAGCCTATTTTGCAGAAGATATAAGTAAAACAAAGATGAAAATAAAAAAGGGCCACGATATGCAAAGCAAAAACTCTTAATCTACACATCGTAAAAATTTTGAAACGAATCGGTCGAACCCTAAACTCTGCACGCCCATTTCTACTACCGAACCATGTAAGCCGAAAATGCCACTTTCACATGTTCCCACCGAGCTGATTCTTTATTTACTCGTACTTAGTTGGATAATAAGATGAAGACAATTTCCTCTTCTATAGGTTGTATTCACTTGCAGCCATAGCTGTGTGTGCGACTGCTGTTAGTTGATAATAAGATGAAGACAATCTCCTCCTCTATTCACCACATTCGGTGGGAGTTGATACCACGAGGGCGCCACAGTATTTGGTGCCCCAGTAGACTTCCGGTAGTGTATTTATTTATTCTTCAGCAACGCACAGCAGTCGGGTAAGAAGAGTTTCCTTCAGAGAAGTTTCTGTAGTATGTTTGTAAGAACATTAGTGCATTGTACAAAGTAGTGCAAATAACAAAAGGCGGAGAGACAAATGCAAAAGAAGAGGAAAACCGGAAGCGCGCAGGGGTCCGCCGATAGGGGGTGGTAGTGAGCTTGTTTGCAAACAAACATCGGTGAATAGGTTGTACCACTTGCGGCCATAGCTGTGTGCGCGACTGCTGTTAGTTGATAATAAGATGAAGACAATCTCCTCTTCTATAGGTTGTATTCCCTTGCGGCCATAGCTGTGTGCGCAACTACTGAACGCTTGCTTACCGCGAGCTTCCAGAGTTCTTTTGCAACGTGCATTCCGCCCCATCATGATTGCCTGTTTTAGCTGCCTATTAATGCGAGCTCGTTCTCGGCATGCGCTCTAAACATCACGCTCAAATAGGGCGCCCAGTGAATACCCCGTAAGCCCTATTCGGTGGTATATGTTAAATATTTTTACGGAGGGACCAAGCGTTATAATAGCGAATCAAACACTGCGGTTAAACGTCAAGAAGAAAATTGATCCAGCTACAAAAAAAAAAAAAAAAAAAAGAAAAATCTTTTTGCTTGCTTGGAAACAATGACGAAACACCGGGTCCGAGACTCCGTCGCGCAAAAGTAGCGCAAGGGGCATGAATGCACGAGGCACGTGCAACGTGCAGCCCTTATGGCGGCACAGCGCAGCACTGAGCTGGATTTCCGACGCCATGAATTTCCCAGAAGTGGCACGCAGCACGTGCCTCGAGCATGTCTACAACAATGAATGGCGCCACTTTTCCCAGGATAGAGGGGCTTTACGTCGCGCGGCTTTGCGTTGTGAAAAAAAAGAGAAACCGTGACTTAATACCCCCTCCCCCTTTTCCTCTCCTTTTAAAAATAAAAATAAAATAATGGAAGCTTCTTTCCTAATGCGCGCAGTCTTGTCACCGTTCACGCTAGACTAACAGAGAGCCTCGATTGAGCACACTCGCGGCAGGCCTGCCAGGTCAACAAGACCCGCAGAGAAAGCGGTGCACACTGTGGGTTAGCCATCGCAGCAATGACAATAGGGAGTTTTAGGGAACGGTTTTCGCACATCCGATACGATACGATGGGCCCTCTGGTACGAACTGCGCACATGGAAATCCTCTGCGGTGGAGGACGCGCAGTTCGAACCGGAGGGTTCCTCAACGGCACTCCGGTCGCCCCTCAACGGCCTCGGGTGCGACTCGAACTCAAAATTTTGTATATATTATTTTTCTCTTTTAAATTTAGGCGTAACTCGTTTTATATGGGCTACATAACCAGTGTGACGACCAGATTGTAACGTCGATGGAGCTCCTAATGTCACGGCTTTGTGTGCTATTTTAACGCCTAAGTAATCTAAGGAGTTGGTAAAATGCCAGGATGTCACAAATACTGTCAAGGTCACTCTTTTGTCATGTCAAAATATGTTGAATGTCGCGCCTACATCGGCCGTAGTTAGGCCGTAGGTACGCCATTAGCCGCTACCGGACAGAGTGCGGGGATCTTTTCTAGAAGTTTCAAACAATACGGAATTATCGATGTTGCCGTTTTCAGAGGTCATTTAGCGCACTTGATCGCCAATCCCCCTAGTGGAAATCAATATTTACGAGGTTTTTCTGGGGAAGCGAATGACCCAAAATCTTGGGGATGTAGAGCATGCCCTTTGCGTACAGTAGAGCCACTAAATACCGTAAGCGGCTTAATTTTCGCTAAGACCTAATTTTCGCGACTTTCGTGACTTGCAAATACCGCGAAAAATCGGTCCCGCGGATGTGTTTCCCGATAGTCGTGAGTCCACACACAGCTAAGGTGGCTTAAGTGTCGTTACAAAGTGGCTTAAAATCATTATTTCTGGTAATCTGAAGCTTCATCTGAAATCGCCGGAAACGTTTTTGGGCCCTCCAGAGTTATTAACAGATCGCGACAGAGCAAAGCGATATGTTGCGAGCTTCCAACGTATCTAAACTTGTAGCAAGTCGCAAACGGATGCTATAAATAAATCAATAAATCGCTAAGAAACCCCCGTAAAGTACATCCTCAAGAAACCAAAACACTTTTCTGTTTTGCTTCTCTCCGAGGAAGCAGCGGTAAATATAGACCGTCCGAAAAGCTCCGAACGTCGACGGCGAGTACTCCGCAAAGATCCGCGCGGCGGCAGCCCTTGTGCAAGGCCGCTGCCCGTAAACAGGCGCGTGCCAGTTGCCAGGTCAGGAACACAAGGTCCCGCTTTGCGTCTTGGCAACCGGACCGGTCACTGGCGACCGATATAGTCCGGCCCCTTCGATCAATGCACGCGGGCGCTCGGCACACTGCACGTCCCCACCGCCGAGGGTGGACCCTCGGCGTGCCAAGGACCACTGCGCCCACCGACTCCGCTGAGAATCGCCGCTAAGCCGCCACAAAAGGCCTTCCGAGCCGGGCACCGTTTGTGGATACTTCGGGCCCTGGTCCGCGAATCCGTCGGCCCGTTCTTTGGGTAGGCCCGTTTGGTTCTTTTCTATTTTTTTCCCGGGTAGCTAATGCTCCGCATGACTGATTGCTCGGGTGCAAGTTCTTTCGCTATGATCCGCCTCGTTGGGCCTGTACGGGTGTCCAGATGACGAGGACAATGACCAAATATTTAATTTAGAAAACAAAAAGTTTAGAACGTTGGGGGAAAATGTGACTAGGCTTTGTTTCACTCCAATTAGAGGGGTAAAGTGACTATACTCATATTACACCTCAAGACCAAAGTAAAAAAAAAAAAGAAAAAAAGTCCGGCTCCTCATAGAGCATGAAATTCACTCCTCTAGGTGGTGAATGAAGCTATATATGGGAGAATTTTAGATTAACATACCATTATTTTACCAAGACTTACACGCTCCAAACGCCCAAAACAAAAAAAACAAAAAAACATCGTTTTCTTTTCCGACAATGAAATCCTGTAAGAGCCACTTCGTGCTGCGCATGAATCATGTGCAAAACTTCAATATTTCTTTGGCATGTCAATGGGTACAGTAAACGTGTACATGAACACACGTACAATAGGTCGCGGCGTGTTCACTCCGCTTTATTAATTTGGCTGGTTAAAGCAGACGGACAAGAAGATGACGAATGCCGCGACGTTGCACCTTTGACGGTCTTTGATTGACTCCCCACTGGCGCATAGCATCGTCTGTGCTTGCCAGACTGGGCCCCATTCCTCTGCCCAGTTCAGCAGCGGAGTTCAAAGACAAGAAGATCTAATATTCACTACCACTGCATAACGTAAATATTAGCACACATTAAAATTTTCCTTAACAGTTACACAAGTAACAAATACATAAATTAATAAAAAAGGATGCCGAAACCTTTACTGTCGCTACGCCGATTCTCGGCGACATTCGTAAGCATTTAGCGCGGGGGCTCCGACTAGGCGAAGGATAGGAATTCCAACCTCGCAACGGTCCGCATACTGTTCTGTTCGGAGAGCCAGTCTGTTCTTCGGGCGTCGGCTGTTTCGGAGGCAGCCACCAGAGCCAATCCTTTCTCCGGGGCGTCGGCGGTTTCGCGCAAACCGCGCAGTCGCTGCGCCTCTCTTTTACGCTATCGGGTACGTTGTGCATACTGGGGAAACGAAACCATATGTGCCCCCGGTGCCATCGAAGAGGGGCGCGCGTCAACAGCGTTGCATAATACGAAGCGTGCTAGATGACTCTTTCCCTCTTACGTAAGAGAGAAAATGGACGCGAGCAATTTAACGAAGTGAAAGAGCACGGCGGGCACCGCGCCGCTACCTCACGATACCTGTCCAGTTCAAATCAGGACCGTCCAAATCAAAAACGCCAGCGAGCACCGGGGCAATAAATGCTAACGCATTTAATAAATAAGTTTGTTCGTCGTGCCCCCGAACAGCTGGCATGTCTTAGGTGGGATGCACGCGTGCCTTTGGCGATGCACTAAAACATGACAAGAGACCATTTATTCGTATACCCACCCCCTCGTATTCCCCAAAAGTTCTAGTGAAGTAGCCCACGTCAAAGTTGTCTAACCTGTCACGCATAACAAAAGTCGCATTGCACAATAACAGTTTTCAAACGCCAGAGTAAGTTCGGTATTTCGGGTTTACTTAAAGCTAAAATCGAAATTTTTTATACAGTTTTAAATTTGCTTATATTTTGTCGGAGCTGTTAATCATCCACAATATTTCTGGGTTGATGTTCAGTGGCTCTGTTATTGAATTAGGTATCATTTGTATGGCCATAGTTTCTGCGATTCCTTAACTAGAGGTAACGCAGAATGTGTGTCAATATTCTCTCGCTATATTAACCTCTACATGACCTAGTACGCTTTTGAGTAGGAGCGTGCTCTACTCTTTCCTTTTGCGTTACGTATTGTATCCGATTGTTCACCTTCTCAAGTTTGCCTGTAGACTATGTGTAGAAATGTTCACCCTTGTATTTACCACCACACAGGTGGCTGGCAGTATACTTTCTGAGTAATAAATAAATGACACAATCGGGGCTGCTTGTACGAGTGAACAGCCATTCGCATCTCATTTTAGGACAAAAGATTAATTCCCGCGTGTTTGCAGTTATTTTTTCGTGCTAAAATCAAGTCTACATCGATTTATGACCATGTCGCTTTGCAAGATATTTTTTTTTTTAATAAAGAAAGTTTAAAGAAAACACTAAGATCGCATTGAAGGACTAAACATGCATTGGGCGAGGGAGCGCATTCAAGCGCAAGAATGGACCAGCCAATCAAGAGGCAAAAAAAAAAAAAAAAACATCCAGACAACGTGCGAAGACTAGGTAGCCGAGCGCGCTGTCATTGGTTGAGATAGAGGAGAAACAAAAGCACGTGGGCTCATATGGAAAGGGGGGGGGGGGGTGGTTCTCATTTGAACCCGTTCGCATTTCTACCTTCTCGTTTTTACCTTCTCATTTCAACCCAGCGCAAAACAACTTTCGCGTTTCTCCCTTTCTCATTTAAACCGTTCTCAAAACAAACTTTCGGGTTTTGTCCCTTCTCAAAACGACTTTTCTCATTTTAACCTTTCTCATTTCAAATTTTCTCAAAACATACTTTCTGGTTTTGACCATTGTCAGAAAGACTTTTCTCATTTTAACCTCTCTCATTTCGAACCCAAATTAGTCCAACATCATGATCTCGCAATCTTTCTGCGGTATTTATGGCGAATTCGGGTAATTAATTGCCTTCGAGCCCTTGCCTGTGGCACCGGCGACCAAAAACGCGCCGGCGGCGCATCACGTGACCCTCTCCACCCGAATGCAAGGCACAATGAACTGGCGTTTTTATTTGACTGGGTCGCGAGTGAGCTCTGTTAACTTCTTCGATCATTCTATGCTACCATGAGCACGCTGCATACGCCAACAACATAGATGACGACTCTTTGAGATGTGTGTCAACAGAAGCGGCTTCACAAAACTTTTCAAAATATTGGCATTACCACAGTCCGTACAGCTGACAGAATATTAAAATATAAAATCAATGAAAGGGCAGATGTATAAATCAGTGTGGTGCTGCCCGCACGCGCGTCAAATTTCAATAAACTTCGTTTGGATTTTCGATTAACTGTTGCCACGGAGGCTTGCCAGCGTCGCTTTCCATATTCTGTTTACTGTTAGTAGAGAGTTTTAGTAGATCGTTCCCATGACTCCAATAATGATACCCGATACTCCGCCACCGCCTCCCTTGCGCATGCATAGTATCGTTATCGGGGGTATCGGAACGATCTACTAAAACTCTCTAGTACCTTTTTTAAAATCCTCAGTCTTCTCATTGCACCCACCTTCCTTGAAATTGTAATGCGTGTTCTAGTTTCAAACTGCATCACTATGCATACTTTTTTTTCAGCGGTGTAATAACTTGTCATTACAGAGTCGTAAAATAAAGTGATATATGATACAGCCCGTGTCTCAGAGCAAACATACCTTGCTCAGGCTGGATAAATTCTTCCAAAAATGTTGACTTTCTTTGAAACATAAATTATCTTTCTCTTCGTTGTTTTTGCTATCTTGTCTCAGAGCACAAAAGGGTGCCTGTCTCGATGGCTTCGTTTGCCACTCGAACCCGCTATTTGCCGCCTCAGCGAGCATTGTTTCGTTTGGTTCCCTATCCCGATTCTGATGTGACGATACCGGATACAGTCTGGCAGACAAGCTGCCCGACCTCTTGGAGCTCGGGAAACCTTCTGCTGGTAAATTGCCGGTACACGCCTGAGAAGCGCAACCTGAAAAGCTTGCACCCGCCAGCCTTTGACCACGCGAACGCCCTTGCCGAAGGTGTGGGAAAACTTTTTTTCAGGGAAAATGACCACCCGAATTGGCCATTTCAAGCAATAACACACGACTAGCACAATGATCCATCGCTACCACACGACGACATCTTAACGACATACAGCGACAGAAGAGAAATGAAGTACCGAATCTGCGCTAGCACTTTTGAAACCACGTCACCATGTGACCACGTAGCTACGTCAACAGACTCGGGGTGGCACGCAGGCATAAGGAAAATTGTTTCACGTGCTATGCAAGAGATGGTGCCGCTTCGCTTCATCTTCAACCTTCATCCTCAACTGTTTTTCCTTCTTTCTATACCTCACTACGGTGTTCAAATGACACGGGTTCAAATGAGAAAGGGTCGAAACGCGAAAGGTTAAAACGCGAAGGGCGTTTTGCGAATGGGTTCAGACGAGAAGGGTTCAAATAAGAATGGGTTGTTTCGAGATACACCCGGATTGGGGGGGGGGGGGGGGGGGGGGAACTGACGGGGTACGCAAAGAGCACACGCGCTTGCACGCCGTACAGATTTCAAACTAACAAAACCTCGGCCAACTTCTTGCGCAACATCATTGTTGCAGTGTAACGGTAGACAAATAAGAGAAATGTCTCAGGCAGTGTCTACAGACTTATTTTTGTGTGATGTATCAGCATTGTGACCGCAGGTTTAAAGGGGCCCCGCAATCATAATTAAGCGTCTACCTTTTTTGCGGTTTTCGCGCCCCTTATAGTTCTGGCGAGCCAGCGGGCGCGGAGAAAGTAACTAAATATCAGTGCGTCATATTTTAACCGGACGATGCGGAAACCTCCTCCACCGACGAGGTCGACCCGTGGTACTGAAAGCGCGCAAAATGTGACGTCTTTCCATGGGTCCTGGGCTTACTACTCATCAGAGCCACTAAAAGCTTCTTTTTAGTCGAAATACAAAATATAAGTGGCGCGAACTGTTTCAATTATTTATAAAAGTAGTTTTTGTTCAGTATTTTAGATCAGAAAAGAAACAAATGCAGTTTAGAAGGTACAGAAACAAGAAATGACCCGTCGACATACCCGCCACCAAGCGGTGGAAAAGACGGCGCAAACTAGAAAGGAGTAGTGGGATTTGGCGCCGACATGGAAAGGTCCCGGATGTACGCGGCGGCGCTGCGGCCGTACCGACAGGAGGATCCGACCGGCTCCGAGCGTTCCGAAGGCCTTCGGTACCTTCGACGGGAAGCTTTCTATTGCGAGTTGGCCGTTTCGCGGTGTGGCAGCGCGAAGTGGCTCCCATTCTGAACTGATCTTTACCCCCATGTTTGCTGTCGTTTGTGGCCAAGGAAGTGTCATGCCGAATTAGTGTTGAATCGCGCAGCAAATGCAATGAGAGCAGCTCTGGTTGCCCGCTGCGTACAGCATATATCCAGAAAATGCTTTAGTTTCGCCCTCTCGCGCCGTCGACACGGAGTGCGGCAGCCGTGAGTGCTCGCAATGAGCCCACTACCTCTCCTCTAGTTCACGGCCACTCAAGCAACCAAGGATGTCGTGAGGGAGGTTATTTTTTGTTTGTTTTTGTAATTTTAATTTGCCCATAACTTTTAAAATAAAGCGAATTTCGAGAAAAGAAAAGTTTCACTGAGTTACTACGTTCAGTGCGCTCTGGTTCGGTGCAAATTAAAAACCAGTAAAAAAGTCCTTGCAGGGCCCCTTTAAAGGGGCCCTGCAATGACTTTTTTACTAATATTTAATTCGCACCGAACCTTAGTGCACTGAACGTAGTAACTTAGTGAAACTTTTCTTTTCTCGAAATTCCCTTTATTTTAAAAGTTATAGGCAAATTACAATTACAAAAACAAGCAAAAAATAACCTCCCTCATGACGTCCTTGGTAGCTTGAGAGTGGCCGTGAACTGGAGGAGAAGTAGTGAGCTCATCGTGTTCTGGATAGGCTGTATGCAGCGGGCAGCCAGAGCGGCACTCACTGCATTTGCTGCGGGATTAAATACTAATTCGGCATGACACTTCATTGGCCACAAACGACAGCAAACACGGGGTAAAGATCAGTTCAGAACGGGAGCCACTTCGCGCTGCAATACAGCCAAAGGGCTAAATCGCCAGCCAAGCCCGCGCCGAGAGCCTTGGGAACGCTCGGAACCGGTCGGATCCTCGAGCCGGCATACGACCGCAGCGCCGCCGCGTACATCCGGGACCTTTCCGTGTGGGCGCCTGATCCCACTATTCCTTTCTAGTATGCGCCGCTTTTTCCACCGCTTGGTGGCGGGTATGTCGACGGGTCATTTCTTGTTTCCATACTTTATGAACTGCATTCGTATCTTTTTTGATCTAAAATACTGAACAAAAGCTACTTTTATAAATAATTGAAACGGTTCGCGCCACTTAAATTTTGTATTTCGACTAAAAAGAAGCTTTTAGCGGCTCTGACCAGTAGTAAGCCCAGGACCAAAGACGTCACATTTTGCGCGCTTTCGGTACCGCGGGTCGCCCTCGTCGGTGGAGGAGGTTTCCGCGTCGTCCGGTTAAAATATGACGCACTGAGTTACTCTCTCCGTGCCCGCTGGCTTGCCCGAACCCCAAAAGACGTGGAAACTGCAAAAAAGGTGGACGCTTAAATATGATTGCAGGGCCCCTTTAAGGGGAGTAAGTCGTTGGTAGGGCATGTCCGGTCTCGAGGTCTCTAACGAAGCCTTCTGCCATCTCTGCCAGGCAACATGCTGTCGTGGATGATCACCCGAAAGCGCGAGCTGGAGTGCCAGGACCAGGCGCTCCGGCGCGAGCAGGAGGCCAACGCCCTGGAGTACGAGATGAAGCGGCGCGCCCTGCAGCGGGACCTGCAGGACCGGCGCCGCCTGGCCGCCACCCGGGGCACCGTCCTCTGCATCGTGGGCTGCGGCCTGGCCCTGGCGGCGCTGGGTGTGGCGCTCACCTGCGTGGGGCTGCTGCTGCGGGGCGGCCCCTTCAAGGCCCCCTGCACCGTGGCGGGCCCCACCTGCGTCGTCATGGGCTTCCTGGTGCTTCTGCTGTCCGTCGAGACCATCATCAAGTGCCGCCGGGCGCAGAGGTTCCAGCAGTCCGACTCCAAGGAGACGCTCCTGGAGAGGGCACTCCACAAGGCGCACAAGGCCACCAAGGACACGAACGTGGACGACGCCACGGCCGTCACGGCAGCCACGTCCAACTCCATTGTGCTCAATCCGCAGAGGCTCGCCGAGCCTCTCGAGATGGAAGAGACGAAACTGGATACCTAGTGACGGTGGTTTGGACGACGTCGCGTGTGGTGTTTTCGTTAAGCTCACGTGTTCGCTGTGTCGTTGTCAACGCGTTGTGCCTCAGGGACTTCTAGCTCCGCGAGTGTGTGTGCGTGTGTGTGCGTGTGTGGGTGCGTGGAGTCTACCAGCTGCAGAAAACGAAGCGTTTTCATTCTTGTGATGTGCCTTCGATCTCCGTGTGCATTTGGGCGTTCCGGATTGGCTGCCTCTACACATTGCGGGCCGCGCCTTGCGAGTCAAGTCCGTGTCGCCACCGTTTGTTGTCTTTGTCTCCGCCGTTCGAAGAGGGTTTTCATGTTTCTACGACCTGACCTCGCCTCACAAAATCGATGACTAAAAGACTGCGGTGAAGAGGTCCGCGCTAAAAAAAAAACGTCTTGAAGGAAACCCTGTTTTGCTGTCTTGTGACACCGTCCAACGAAGCATCTGCACTAATGGACGCTTACACCCGCCAGTACAGGATGTCCAATTCTTGTGAGTGTATAGGCCGAAATCACGGGGCTTTTTGCTTGTGTACAGACACACTTTTGTTGTGTTGTTAAAAAGCACCACCAAAGTTTCTCGACATCTGGAGGAGCTGGGCGTAGGGCTTCTGAGGACGCTACTGAGTGTGGGGAACCGCAAATACCGTGTGGAAATCGTCTCGTGATTATGTTCTTCTTCCCACCGCAGTTTTGAAAAGAACTGGCCAGAATCCTCAGTTGGTTCTTACAATTGACTCCGTAAGTGTGACGCCTTGGGTCCAAAAAAACCGTTGCTAGGGTCGTTGTTATATACAAAAACATGTGGCTAGATTTCGCTATGAAAACCCGACCGTTCAAAAATCAGGAGTACGATTTAGACTTCTAAAAATCACAGATATAGAAAGCTTAAATGTCATATATGTTTCAACAGAAGTGTGCCAGTAATCGCTTGTTTCTGAAATATTTACGACTGCAACTTCCGGTCCTCAAGACGCCTGAAGCAGACGACGAATGCAAGATGTATGCCGTCTGCCCACACGCCGGCAGGCCAAGCCGGCGCCGTCGTTTGAATCGTGTGAATAAAAACGATATTCCGATATTGAATTTGTTCTAAATATAATAATTTTCAGTAACTTAAAAGAATTCATAGTGGGGGGGCGATGCAAAATATGGTTTCGCGAAAATCCGGGCGTCGATCGAGATCATCGTCTGCTAAAAGATAGCATTGGACCCGTCAGAAAAGCACTCCAGGCGATCGGTCAAGATCCAAATTTTGTTTGTGAACTCGCGCTATGTGAGGGTGAGTCGTACCTGGTTGTAAACATCGCTGCAATGGTTACTGAAAAATTGCGATAGACTTGGAATTTTTTAATTACCTGACAACCTCACTAATAATAATAATAAACGAATTACCTTGACGGCGCACAACTTGTTACTTATACTGGCCTGCAGTACGTCGGTAATGCACTTCAGGTCGTCGTCGTAAATGATCTGCATGACGTGGTTTGATTCTACGGCATTTTCTCCCCTCTAAACTAAGTTGGGTTCTTTGCAGAAAAAAAAAAAAAAAACACATTGCGGAGGCCTCTACGGCCCCGGCAATGCGCTTGTTTTTGTCGCTTGTTTACGGACGCAATTCAATGAAGACGCCCGCTGCAACAGAGGCCAGCAAGTCTATCGTTTCGTCTGCTACGAAAGCAAAGCGAAGTGTAATACTTCAGAAATGGCTTTCATTGTTGTAATATGACACTGAGACGACAAGAACATCTTTATAATTAGATATCAAGAAGTTAGGTTGCTTACAAAAAATTATTTACTTGTAAGCAAAAATCTAGCCTCATGTGGAGTCTCCATGCATTAGTCCATAACAACGTCCCTAGCAACGGTTTGTTTGGACCCAGACGCCATGTTGTGACGTCATCACTTATGGGGTCAATTTGTGGGATTTGTCCGAATCGAATGATCTACAGTTCATTTCATACTTATAACCCTATTAGACAGGCACCCTTAACTGCAGTTAACTCACCTCTAAGTGCTGTTTCGCGGCACCGCAGTTACCCTACTACACTGTCGGAGAGCTATTTCAGAAGTGAAGAGCGCGTGTGCACTGCTTTGATGGGTGCTGAAGATGCTCCAACGCACGTGCGCCCGTAGCCTTGACTGCATAGCCACAAAATGTTGTCCGCAAGTATTGTGTGCTAACTGTGGCTTGTCGCAACTGCAGTTAAGTGTGCCCGTGTAACAAGGCTATCAGTGTACAACGTTGTCAAAGCTGCTGGCGCGAGCATGGAGTTTGATCTCGAAGGTCACTTGCACGCGTGCTTGCTTAAACAAAACCATAGATAAATCCACGCGCTCACACCATTAGCTTTGACAGCGTCGCATGTATACTAAGTATGAAAAGCAGCATTGTTGGCGCAGCCCAGAAACTATACTTCGTCTCACCTTAGCATAGAAAATTGTTAGACGCGCATGCAAAAGCGCGAGCTAATTCCTTTGGAAGAAGCCTCGGCGGCTGCGCGAGTGCTCGAGCAGCGAGTGCATCAGTCATGGCAGTCAAGGCTAGCCGCTCGCACTTGCACAGCCTTCGCAGCTAGTCCATAAAGGTGAGACGAAGTGTAGCGCATTCCAGTAGAAGGAGTAGGCGCGGACACTGACTTCTTTCTTGCTGATTCGTGTGCTAGCTGTATTTTTCGTGTTAGTCACGTCGGCTTCATGTCCTAATTCGAAGATGAACAACAAAATCTTGTCCGGCGAACTCTAAAAAAATATTCAAGTTCTGACAGAACGAGCGAACAGCCAACAAACTTCGTTTTAAACGAAAAGTTAATTTGGCAGAATACCGATGATCTGCTCCTGCCAGGACGCACGCTCCGGTTGCTGGGTATTTCTGCGTGTAATTCACGAATATCGTTCTCAAAGAGCGAACAAATCGTTGAGAGCACAGGAAGCAGCTAGTACCTGGACGTCGTAATTTCGAGTCTGTGCAGCCCATTCCTGCGCTTAAATGGTCTGGCTTGGTTTGGATTTCTACGAGGTGCGAAAAATGCATCCGCGCTTTGAAGCGACAAAAGCCACGGTTACGCTGATTATGTACGATACAAAAAAAGTTTGCAGCCACTATACGACCGTCCAGCCAGAGGGGGCATACAGAAACTATCTGTAGACATTTTCGAAGCACACATTTGTATGACGCGAACATGCTTCGAATTGAAGCGAATACGCAGGTTACGCCATCAAGTTTCCAGGAAGCATCATGTATTTTGTTTGAAGTCTGACCAGTTGGACCGAGGCCTTCAAGTCGGGGTGACACTGCATATACATCATAAACAAGACAGCCTGCATACAGAATCGAACGCGAATCACCGAAAGATTCGCACTTCGAGTGCCGCATGGGAATGAGTTCAAGAAGAACACTTAGCCGGGGTCACAGTGCTCAAACATCACGCAGAAGACAGTCTGCAAACACGAGTCACCCCAATATCTGCTGGCTCGAATGCCGCGTGCCAAGTTTCTCTCCTTGAAATCCTTGCCGTGCGGCATTCGAAGCACGGATCTTGCGGTGACTCCTGTTCGAATCTGTATGCAGACTGTCCCGTGCATGATGAGTAAGCAGTGTTACCCCGGCTTAAGGGTTGTCCCCGCAGAGAAGCGTGTCTCCGCTTTTTTTGCATGCGCACATCTTTGGTTGGAAAAATCTGATGTCTGTCAGCCACTTCCGGCTGTTTTAAAGCGATTATAAAATATACCGCCAGACTGCCGAAGTTGCGTGGCATGCGTCATAAGCCGCCTTTGTTACAGGACGTCCGGAAGTGGCTGAAAGACCTAACTTTAACCAATTCAAAAAGCTCTTGCCTGTAAAAAAAGAAAAAGAAAAAAGGAGTCGCGAGTTATTATATAAGAACTCTTGAGGAGCTAAAGTTGTGAGGAGTTACTTTATGAGGACTGGCCCCTTGTTGACACCTCGCGTATTTTGAGTGAACTACTCCCAGGGACCGTTGACTGTTGACTGCAATGAAAAATACATACGTCATCAAACTTATTGCGTGTCTTGGTGTTCGAACCGCACTATCGCAAATACAATTAGCGTGAAGTGTTCTCTTAAATAGAAAGCGTCATGCTTAGTACAAAACGAAGACAGATGCTACGAACGCCTAATTGTTCTCATTTATTTTCCACCGCAGCGAATTCATTGGCTTGCGTGAGGGCTGACGTTACATTGTGACAAATAGGGTCGCTACTTGCGATTTTGGTACAACCGTCATCACGTCCCGAATTGGCTAGAAATTTCGGACGGGTCGGAATGGCTAAAGTATGGGATTCATCACCTGCTTTTTTGTCAACTAATATAACGGGAGAAAAAGGTGCTTCCTTAGCAAGCTTTGTAATTGGGCCGATCGGTCCATAATAAAAATAAATAAAACTCCGGAAAAAAAAAGAAAAAAAAGACGCCACAACAAGTGGAAAAACGCAAACGCACCTGAAAATTTTCTTAGTCTATCTGTGTTGATTTCTCTACCAACTGGACACGCTAAACGTGTTTGCAAGATTCTACGCTCAAAACACTGGAGACAAGTGAAGACTGGTTTACACACTTGCGACCTGCTAACGACCGAGCTCCTTAAAACCGCTTAGGATCTCTTATGACGAGAAAAGATACTGTCACCGCCTATCGGGTATCCGTGGAACACTTGGCGAAAAATAAGGCCTTTCCGTATTTTTCCTATTTTTTCGCGCATCATTCTTTCACTATTGGCTAAAAAAGCTTTTGTAAATTCCATAAACGACCATTTCTCATCAATAGTACGCACATTTTATCTCTCGCAAATACTGCAAACACTTCCAGGGCTACCTCACAGACAACACCATGCGTGCCTGTGAGTTCTCTCGTTCCAAGAGAGCATAAGAACTGGGTCGTAAGCAAATGCAAGTGTCTAATCCAGCCTTAAGACTTCTTCGAGATTACCTCAAAATTTGGTCAGCGCTGTGCTTGTATGCGTCTTCTAATAGTCCCCAAGTCCTTTTTTTTCCTCCTTGTTTTAAAGATCCTCGAGGTTCTTTGTTGAGCGGCAGTAGTCACATTTCGCAACTCCAGCGGTGGCGACGCCATCTAAGTTAAAAGACGCAACGCGAAGAACCGGGGATACAAACCCCAGCCGTCCGAGTGTACCTAAAAACTTGCGCGGCCAAGTGGACGATACGTGAAACAGTGTCAAGGTGATTCGATGCAGCCGGTTGGAGCTTTGTGAATAGCCGACGCAGAGTGCTAATATCCGCGCGTCGACGAACGCGCGCTCGGACAATACCTCCTAGAAGACAATGTCTGTGCGTGACATAATCGTTAGTCGATGTCGGAGCCGGCCGAAGCGGCAAACCTCGTTGAACCTTGACGAGAGACACGGAAAATCGGCAGACGCGTCTGTCTGGGCGTCGTCTAGTTCGAGCGCTGTGCTCTTTGCGAGTCGCTGCATGATGCGCTGACGATGACGTTGACGCAAGACACGCCGTTTCTTGAAGGTGGCGTTTGTTTAGTGCAAGCGACGAACGTCAACACACAACCGAACGAAAGCAATCTGGTTTGACCTCTCGAAATTGTTAGAGATGCATAGGACTCCGTGTTTTTGGACTTAATTTTTCGTGAAATTCGGAGGGTGCTTTTCAAAGTTTATTTTTTTAGTCCCCAATTCTCTGAAATTCGGAGATTACTTTTGCAGTGTTTCCTATTAAAAAATAATAAATAACCGATGCAAACGTATGCCAGATAAAAAATAAAATGCGTTCGTATGGATTAAGATTTCCTTAGTTGAAATTGCGTTGGTGTCATTGGCAATACTAGTTTGTCTCACGACAAAAGTCGCACACAAGTGTGGCTCCGATAAACGTCGATACCTTAAAATGATTAAACTGCCGGAGGTAGCCGCAAGGAAGCTCGTAGTCACCCCATCAATCTATCCCCCGGCCGCGCGAGGTGGAGTGATTAAGGATGTAATGGAGAAGTTCCAACTGCCCCTCTTTCCTATTTTATACAATAGCTATGGTCCATAGCTTTCACTGTGACCCCCAGAAACATACCCACTTCTTTCTCTAAATCCCAAACCCCATGGCCCAAACTGGAAACCAAAAGAGTGGCTTTTGTCGTGACACGAATGGTACGATGACCTGTTTCCCTGAACCAAGCTTGACGAGACAAGCCGTAAGACCCCCTATTGACAACGGTCCGAGGCTTGAAAGATAATTATGGTGTCTTTTTCCCAGGACCATTAATCCTGCGCTGCTCAAAATGTAAAAAAAAAAAATACTTTTTTTTTTTTCTGTGTCTGTGTGTGTGTGTGTGGGGGGGGGGGGGGTGGTATGGGCACATAACAATTCGGAGTTTACCGGATAAATCCGAATTGACAAAAATTTTACCGGCGGGTGCTTTTCGGAGTTTTTCGGATTTATCCGAAAACACGGAGCCCTAGAGATGCAGCACCGTCGTGAACCTTCCTCCAGTGGCCAGCTGATCTTCTCCAGAGGCCAGTTTTCCTCCAGTGGCCGATTCCCTCCAGCGGCCAGCCCAAGGACGCGCTCAGCATTACTTTGCGGCAGTGTCAGCGTTAACTCGTTACAACTAACGGCGTTTCCGGTACCGCGTTACTTTTTTATGTAAAATAGTAACGTCCTCGTTATTTTTCCAAAACGGGAAAGGCTAACGCACTTACGTTACTTATTTCGAGCAACGGGGAGCGTTGTCGCGTTACACGTTACATCTTCCCAAGACCTGAAAAATGTACACTTAAATTTTTTTTTTGTATTCCTATACTTCGTTTTCAAGACGTGACAGATGTGGGCTGCGTCTATACTTGAGCTGCAACGAAGTATAGACCAACTCAACTCACTGACGTCAGGCCACTGCGGTGGCGCTGCTATCGGTACTCCGCATGCGCAAAAGCTTCACTCCTTCCAAATTTGGCCTCTGCGCATGCGCAGTGCCCCCATCTGCTGCAGGCAAAGTGGGCTTGTTTGTAAGCATTGTGTTAGTGTATAGGCGCCAAGTCATTCATTATCGCACTCATTCAACATATCTTCAAAAGTGTGCCTGTCATTTCCCCGTGCAAAAAGTCCCACTTTGGTAAATCCCAGACGCCCACGCCCTTTGTCCCAGTGTCGAAAAACGCTGTCGCCAAGAAAACCGCCGTTACCGTCAACTAATGAGTAAAAAGTAACGCGAGTGTATTGTGCATTACTTTTTTTCGGCAGCACCTACAACACAGCTTCGGTGGATATCGCAACTCGACCTCCGTCAATACGGTTGTTGTTTACCTTTGAACTGTGTTGCGGACAAAGTACCAGCGAGATCGTAATGCCTGTAGACCGTTCCAGAAAGAACTTCTGACAGGCGCCACCTTCCGAGTTTCTGCGTGCGGCGCGTGCTTTGCTCCCTTTCCGAAGCCACGAACACGCCCGTGCTGGGCGGTGGTGATCGCATGCTCGGCTGTGGATTTGTATATATTGAAAAGGTGTGTAGTCGGTGACAGGTTAATACCCCTGTCAGACGACGCCTTAAGGTGCAACCCCACCGTCCATGACGTTTGGGTGCTTTTTTGACGGCTTATAACTTTCTTTTTATGTACCTTAGAATTATAACATTACTGTCAAATTAAAAAGCTGTTTTTCAACAATACTTCAATGTCTCGATATTAAGATTATATTTAGTTGTTAGTTAAATATTCAGCATTTAATAGACCACAGTCTCTAATATAAAAAAAAAACTATTTATCGAGTTATAACGTCTCATCGTCCACGATAATTTACGTGAGCGTTCGGTTGGATGTAATAAATTAAAAAAGTAAGCAACGAACTGTACACATAATTTATATTTTAATATAAAAAATAAAGTTTAAAATGATATTATTTTATGGCGCTATAAAAACGGAATCACGTCAACTAATCAAAATAACGAGACATTAAGTTATGAAGCCTTCTTCGATATTAAAATATCCAGAAGTTCCATATTGATATATTACACGTTAAAAATGTTATAAGACCTCAAACCTTTCCCAATCAGTTACGGCAAATTGTAGTTTTTTAATATAAAATACAGATGGCGACACGTGCTCAAAGAGAGCTTGATGTGCGTTTTCCGTCGTGTGCCGCTTGGAAAGCCACGTGAAAGACAGAAAAAGCGCCAGATGTCAGGGAGTCAGATGCCTGGATGCCCGCAGTGAGCGAGCCAGAGATGTAAGGACAACAAGCGCGAGGCTGCGGGTCCGCCAAAGCTACTTTTGCGCGCGTTCTACTGTGCGCGGTACACATGCCCGACGCGATCCAAATGGAATGGGCACCCTGAAATGCATTCTGCCATTTCAGATTCCACCACGTATGCGAAAACATTTTAATGTTTTTATCAGTTGCAAAAATCATTTTCGCAATCAAACTATGCTTGTCGGAATGGTTTGATTATATTTTGTTTCAAAAACCACCTCAGTGGCTCTTAAGTGGCAATGGTATTAAAACAAAACAAAACATTTAATCGTCCCAGTGTCTCTGAGCCAACGCGCTGGCCCATGAATCCATATTTGTCGGGTTTAAATATTGGCCGAGGTGCCCGCAATCCGACGGAGACCAATCTGAGATTTCGGTTGCACCTCACAACATCTGTTAATCAAAATAAACCCCCATTTGTTTTTATTGGGGCGTGTTAAGTGATTTTTGTTGGTTTGGCTTGTGAAACCCTAAGGTCTGAATATTTGCTTTGCTTTGCCTTAGTTCGGAGCACGGTGTAAGATACACTCTTTAGGTGAGGACATGGCAGGGCTGAACGCGCGGCGCGAGAAATCAGATAGCGTTCGTTCGACGGGCATCCGAAAGGCTGCAACTTCCGCGGCCACCGTGCCCGCGGCTGACAGTGTCGCCGGCGGCCAAACGACGAAACTGTGTGAGAGCGAAAAAAAGTATCTCGTTGCCATGATACCCTGGTACACTGTGATGTTTCTGCACGAGCGACAACCTCGCTGGAGCTCTGCGCGTGAGGAGCGTGAGGCGGCACGAGCCGTCTTTGCCGTGCCCACGGGTTGACGAGTCATCTGCCGGCGCCGCTTGAAACCATAGTGAGAGAGAGAAAGAGAGAGAGTGAAAAGCGAACTATATCTGCACTGCGCGAGGAGCGCGCTGTCCTCACCTGAAGAGTATTATCTTAAAACGTGGTTTGGAGCCACGGTGTAAGATGATACTCTTCAGGTGAGGGCAGCGCGCACCTCGCGACGTGCCGATAACGTTCGCTTTTCACTCTCTCTCTCTCTTTCTCTCTCTCACTATGGTTTCAAGCGGCGCCGGCAGATGACTCGTCGACCCGTGGGCACGGTGTCAGACGCAGGCAGCAGTGCACAAGACGGCTCGTGCCGCCTCATGCTCCACACGCGCAGAGCTCCAGCGAGGTTGTCGCACGTGTAGAAAGACCACGGCGTACCGGGGTGTCATGGCAACGAGATAATTTTTTGTCGCTCTCACGCAGTTTCGCCGTTTGGCCACCGGCGACACTGTCAGCCGCGGGCACGGTGGCCGCGGAATGATGCAGCGTTCCGGATACCCGTCGAACGAACGAACGCTATCTGACTCCTCGCACCGCGCATTCAGCCCCGCCGTGTCTTCACCTGAAGAGTGTATCTTACACCGTGTTCGGAGCGCAGCCAACGCTACGGGCTGATAAAGCCACTGAAGCAGCGCCAAGAGCGCGAGGTAAAGCTGTTCGTTCTCTTTCTCTGCCTATGCGGTCGGGCTAAGCTAGAGCCACTAAATAAAATACGTTTCATAGACATATTGGTGCTTAAAATTAGGGTTGTCAGTTATCTGAAGCATTATCTGAAATCACAGAAAACGCTTTTCCGTCCTCCACAAATGTTTAAACAGTTCGCAACAAAGCAAAGCAATATTACGTGCGCTTCCTGCCACCGAAACTAATGCTGAGGAAAGCGCACTTTTGAAGCATGGCGATCGACAGTTGCGTTTGATTTGTTATTAACCACCAAGATGGCGGCGCCACAACAATATCGGGGGAAAAAGTGCCGATACTCTAATACCCCTGTTACACGGGCACAGTTAACCGCGGTTAACGCAGCTTAACTGCTGTTGCGCGGCACCACAGACACCGCACTATACTCTCGAACAGCTACTTCAGAAGAAGTGAAGAGCGCGCGCGCACTGCTTTGATGGGTGCTCAAGATGCTCAAGCGCACGTTCGCCCATAGCTTTGACTGCATAGCCGCAGAATGTTGTCCGTAAATATTGTGCGCTGACTGTGGCTTAGCGTAACTGCAGTTAAGTGTGCCCGTGTAACAGGGGTATAAGCGTAGTTCATTTGGTTGAGCTCACAGGCTAAACCAAGTGCGGTGGGGGATTGTTGGCCGAGTGTGTGGTGGCACCGCAGATCAGAGCACATATAGAAATGCTCGAGCGCGAGCTCCGTTCAAAGCATGGAGCTTACGCTGCAGAACCTGTAGGGACTAAATCCCCTTGATGTGTTTGCGTTGGTTTTTCAAATAACCTCAAATGCGCCTGTGCACGAGGCCCATGTCTCGAGCGGCCCTTGGAGGCAAATGGCGGCGCAGCACTAAAATGACTGAACCTTGAAAGCGAACATGATTGTAAACCTGAGACTGGGGCAGAAAGAGAACACAACAGAAGGTAGTAAAAGAGGAAGCAACGTCTCAAACTCAGCTGCAAAGTTTATTTCGAACACGCTTTATATACCCCATCTCCAACGCCGTCTCTACAAAAAAAAAAAAAAAAAAAAAAAAAAAAAACACATGACAAGAGGACAATGACACTTCGGTAAACCTTCTCTTATCTCCCTTGACCTTGGCCGCGTGGTCGCTTGCGTGGGTAAACAATGTTTTTTGTCAACAAAAATTGTGATTGTATGAAATCACGTGGGAAAAACTCGTTCTAAACACGCGACCGTTGGCATGCAGTGAATACTCATAATCGGCAACGAGATTATTCGTAGCTCTCAGCAGGTGGAGTTTTTCTATCTACCCAGAGTTAAAATCTTTCTTTATTTCTGTTGTAAGCAATCAGGAGGCAACTTACACCAAATCTGAGGTTAATAAAGTACTATGAGCATTCAAACATAATGGCCTGAACAGTATATGTGTACAACCTCTAGCTTTCGATGCGCCCTTAACTTTCGATATGTTCAACGCTAGTGTAAAATGTAGGGCTGTTTCATTCTTAATCAGCGTACCATGTGGGTGCTTACACTATATTTTATACAACATCAAACTCTATCTGTTTCCATCTTTTTAATTTTTGCACACCACTACCTGCGCGCATAAATCACCAAATTAAGACTGGTACAGGATGCCACAAAAAAAATGTACAGTTTTTTTTTTTTTTTTTTACCGCAAAAATGAAGTACGCATCGCCTAACGCTCATTCTCCGCCCGAAAGTAGCGCTAGGTCACAACCAGATGCCAAAATTTCATCCCGAACGGAGACCTTATTCAAAAGTTAAAAGTGATTTTCTAAAACTTTTAATGGGAAAATGGAGCCCATTTTTGCCCGTTTTCGGTTTCTGGTGCCCATATAGCCCCATGTATTCGAAAACTCTGTCGACCACCATTTTCCCATTGGACTTTTCAGAAAATCACTTATCACTTTTGAATACGGTATCGGATCGGGCTGAAACTGACATCTGGTTGTGACCTCAAGCGCAACCTTTGGGTGGAGAATGAGCGTTCGGCGATGCCTAGTTTATTCTTGCAATAACAAAAAAAAAAAAAAAAAAGCTGTAATTTTTTTTGTTTTGTGATTACCCTGTGCATTGTGCAAAAGCTATCAACAGACCTAGAATTTTCGCCTGATCAGTCATGGTATTTATCACTAAATTCGTATTAAAATTAATTCTTATCACTTATTGCTGCGAGTAAATTTTTAACCTCGGCATTTTTTTATTTTTTTATTATGACTCCCGCACCAGTCCTACTTTGGGTTTACCAAACTGAACATCTAAACCGGAGTGTCATTTTTTTGTGTTTTGCAGTCTCATGGTTTTGGTCAAAATGATCACCCAGCTACCTAAATGAGACACCTGACCGCTCATAAATTAGTTTATTTATTTTTATTTTTTAGGTAGTTAATTTTTAAGCTGGAATAGACCGATCTCACCAAGCGTTCGACGCATTCGCGAGGCAGCTATCACTTTAATTAACAGGAGGCAATCTGCAGAGCACGACACTGTTCGTGCCCTGCACGCGCTGAGTTCCAGCGAAGTTGTCGCACGTGCAGAAAGACTAAAGTTCCCACGATGCATTGCGTCAGCGGTGACGTAGTCAAACTGGCTGGTGAGATCGGTCTATTTTGAAAACCCAAGTCTATCACGTCATCACGTTTTCCTGGAAATCCACAAAGAGCCAAACACATGCATGACAAAAGGGCCGGCTCGTCATATTGCCGCCCGCAGAGCCGAGAAAGCAGCGCTCGGTCACGGACTTCTAATAGATTCGCGTTCATTCTTGCACCACACGCAACTTTCGCCCTGCTTTCTTGTGAAATTGGAAAACAGCGCGCAAAAAGACGAAGACGACGAGAGAAGAGCACAGGACAGCGCCTGTCCTGTGCTCTTCTCTCGTCGTCTTCGTCTTTTTGCGCGCTGTTTTCCAATTTCAGAAGTCATGAACCAACTCGCTTGCATCGCCACCTTAATGCTTTCTTGTTCTCGAAAGTGGCAGTTCACCCGCGCCGCAAGCGCGCGACGCTCGAACCTTCTTTACCCAACTTTCGAGATTCGACGCACTGTAGATAAGATCGAAGCGCCACCACGCACGACTTCTCCTATTGATGTACAGGCCTGGAAGGCGATTCCATCGCCATCTGTTGGTTCAGAATCACACTAACGAAGGGTGGGGTTGCACCTTAATATTAACACTTCACAGCACAAGGAAACACGAACACAGAGAAAAATCTCAAACACTCAAAGAAAAAACTCTCACACTGCGCTGACTCTCAACTCTGTGGTGTATTATACTTCATCTTAATAATCTTTTTATTTTGCTATTATACACATGGAAGTAAAAAAGAAAAAAAAAAAACAAGGAAGAATGGGGAACTGAAAACGAAAAAAAAAGGAGCAAGAAAAACAAGTCGAATGCGTTGGCATTCGACATTAAGAGAAACATGGCGCGGGGCGGTCAAAACATAAGGAACAAAATTAGGGTTATTCATGACATAGCCAAAGCGAAGGGCGTGAACAACTTATCAAGGTTTCATTGCCCTTTGTAGGTCGAAAAAGCGGAGCGTCAGTCTATAATTTTGTGGGGCGCAAGCCGCCAAGCTCTGAACGCGTTGATAGCAGACAACGCGCGAGACATGGAAGTAAGATCCGACTGCAGCGCCGCTAGTTCTCGTGACCGCCACCTGGGCCACTCGCCTCCACAGGCCAGAATAGGGAGCTGCGAAACTGAGCTTGGCTCCAGTAACGTTGCTCGGTACAAGCTATTTGACGTCACAAGCTATGAATGTGACGTCGCGTGAGTTTATAACGCCACATGATGTCACAGTCACGTGACGTCACGAGGACGTGAGACGCTGTCCCATGAAACCCAAGGCCGTATAAGCGATACACACCAACACCCTGCTTACAAAAAGAAGTCCGAGTTTATCCATATCAACTGCTTGCATGCGGTGGCCACAGCAGCGCCACCGCTGTGGCCTGACGTCAGAGTTGAGATAGTGGCCGTTTTCCAAAGTTTACTCGATCGTACTCCAGGGTAAGGGTTTTGTACCCTTGGCGTTCTAAAACCTACCCGCGCCCAGCGTTTTTCAATCTGTGTTGTCACGTGATGGGATCCGCCGGAGTAACTCGGATCCATTTGGGTAAGATTTGGAACACAGCCAGTGTGTATCTCAGAGGGTAAAAGCGCTAAAAAACAACAGACAAGCGAAAAAGACCTACACCAGAGAGCGCTACATGCAACTAAAGTTTACTCATGAACGAACTCATATCTACACACCGTGAAATCAAGACATGTGATGACAGAAATGGGACATCATTAAAACCAATGCTTATCTACCTGCTATTTACTCTTTCGAAAGATTTTAAAAACGCCGCTTCAGAGCCAAACAGCGCCATCGACAGAGCTCTCACACACGTGCCTTCAACGCACTCCGATAAAGAACGCTTCGGATATCTCTCATTGTTGTTTTGTTTTGGTTTCTGACTGAGATAATGAAGTTCTCAAACATCGTTGTTGTCAAACTTTTTTAGCGTTTTAACCCTCTAAACTATGAATGAACAACTCGCCCAAGTGCATACTCTTCTATAATGTATAGCCCATACGGGGCCATACAGCTTTTGTGACCTTGACCTGTGTGTCAGTCGAGCGCAATGGTCCAGAGCAACGTGTCACTTTTCAGTAACATTGTCCGCGCTAAAAGGAAATCAACACGCTCCCTGAGTCACTCTGCCACAAGCCATCAACTCTCTTTGTGACATCTCGTTTCCACAAGCCCAACACCGGCAATATATACTTCATTGAGTGGTAAAACGCTGCACTCCTATCCGACGTCCATCCGGCCTTCATTACGCTTTTGCTTGTTGCTTAGCAAGGTGTGTTTATAGCAGCTCTCCGGATAAGGCTTTCCTGCCTTTTTTTTTACATTTGTTTTGTGTTTAAAAATAAAGCGGGCGGCGTGTGTCGATATATCGCGCCCATTCATCTGCGTTGAATAAGCGTCGATCGATACGCGGGGCTCTTCGCCTAGTGGCCGTTATTGTATCGCCGAAATGGATGTCCACCGCAGATCTGCCAATAATTGTCTCGGGATCGTTTTCTAAGCGTTTTCCTCCCCGCCTATTTTTGGACAGAACAAAGCACGCGGCTTCTCGAAACACTAAAAGAAAAAAAAGGAATGTCGTCCTTGCTTCTGATTTGCTTTACTCAAGGTCTGAGTGCATAGCTCCCGAACAAAATCGATGTCCTCGCTAGCCCGAGCAGACGACGTTTTTACGCAAGCTGGAAACAACGTACTTCGCCTTTGTTCTCTTTCAAAATCTACGCTCGATCTGACCGCTTCCTCTCGCGACACGGCGCGGCACTCTTAGCGCGAACACGACATATTCTGGACGGGGATCGTGGATTTTATTTTAAAATTGTAAAGGTGTATCGAGGGCATCACACCCTATTAAAAAATCGCAGTGGTAGGAGAACTTTTTGTGTCCAATAAACACATATGAGTCATACAAGATATATAAGAACATATAAGAACCTCATAAGAAACTTGTGAGAAGTTTTTTTTTATGTTTCTTATATGGTTCTCGTATGTTCTTATATATATATTGTAGAATTCAAATGTGTTTATGGGACGCAATAAATTTCTCATACAAATGACCTCTTCACTGCGGCATGTGACTGCTTAAGCTAGACAACACCCAGGAAGAAAATGTCTGCGCGTGCAATTCGTGACGTCGCGGAAGCTAGTCCAGCTAAGCCCAGCGCGAGGAAAAGGGAGAGATCCGGCTGGGCTTATAGCAGGGCCGGTGCGCTGTCTATAGTCGGTTGCAAGCTAAGAAAAAACCGGAAATGCCTCTCAGAGGAAAATGTAATCCTACGCCGAGAAACGCCAGCCAATCGTTTTCTTGACGTCACGATTCTGTAAACCAATCGCGATCCTTTTGAAAAAAAAAAAAAAAAAAGCTCCACATGGCTGCTGGCCTTAGCAACGCGACGCTAGTTTCTCGTGACAATTATTCTGCTTTTTTGCACCGTGTTTTACGTACCCGAGGTTATGCCACGAAATCTTAATGGTATCGGCTTGCGTTTGCAGCAGTTTCTGCGCGACAACGTGAGAATCCAGCGACGCTATCGCCAACGAAAATTTCGAAGCGGGCGCGAGGCTTAGCACTGCTGAGAGGTGAGAAGCTACAGCCGGACGTCGTCTGCTTCGTTGGATTGTGCTTCTTGAAGAACCGCTTTGGTGTCGCCGGTAAGGCTGCACCAGGCTGTTTCGTCCAAGAAGAATCAGGGGAATCGCTTTCCGATGTCACCTCAGTGGGATCCATGACGGAAGACAAGGAGAGCGGGGCGCGGTGGTGGTGTCGATGACTTGGGAGGGTGCCGATTTGTCAAAACCCGAAAAGTATAATTATTCTTGTTTTCTATTCATCCAACAAAATAAAGGCACACATTTCGTGCGCAAAGCCCACAAAACTAAGTAAATCACTAAATATTTATTATTTGCAGGAATTATAAGTGCTTCGCTTTCCCCAGCGGCTTTCCCTCAATCGAAGGCGCTGGAAGACGGTATGTTAGACAGTATCTTCGACAGAAAATGAATTGGGAAGACGGTACATTGGACATGACTTTCTTTCTTTACTAAACAGCTATTTCGTTGACAAAAACGTATTCTAACTTATTGAAATGTCCTGAATGAATTAAATAAATAATGTAGTAGTTTAAGACACGTTTCCTGGAGGAAGAAAAAGCAACGTTGCTAGCGAACTACTTTCTCGACAGCGGAGGCACTTCAGATGGGCGCAATGCGCTTGTGGGTGGAGCTAAAAGATTGTTCTTAGCTTGCAACCGACTATAGGTGGCCAGTAACTTCAAATAGAAGTGCTCGCACGACTATTATTTATGCGTGCATGAGGAGGGTGTAACTAAGGTGCAACCTCACCGTGCATGACGTTTTGGTGCTTTTTTGACGGTTTATAACTTTCTTTCTATGTATCCTACAATTATAAAGTTAATGTCAAATTAAATAGCTGTTTTTCAAGAATACTTTAATGTTTGGATATTGGGATTATTTTTAGTTGTTTCTTTATTATTCAGCTTTTAATAGACCACAGTCTCTAATAATGAAAAAAATTATCTCTCGAGGTATAACGTCCCATCGTCCAGGATATTTTACGTGAGCGTTCGGTTGGATATTATGAATTGAAAAAGTAACCAATGAAATATACAAGTAATGCATATTTTATAATAAAAATCAAGATTAAAAACGTTTTTATTTCATGGTTTTATAAAAACGGAATCACGTCAACTAATAAAAAATACGAGACATTAAATTATGAAGTATCCTTCGATATTATATTTTCCAGAATTTCCATATTGATATATTACACGTTAAGAATAATATTAGACCTCAAACTTTTCCCGTGCAGTTACGGCAAATTGCAGTTTCTTAATATAAAATACACATGGCGACACGTGTTCAAGAATAGCTTGATGTGCATTTTCCGTCGTCTGCCGCTTAGAACGCCACATGAAAGACAGAGAAAGCGCCAGATGTCAGGGTGTCAGATGCCTGTATGCCCGCAGTGAGCGAGCCAGAGATGCCAGAACAACAAGCGCGAGGCTGCGGGTGCACCACATCTGCTTTTGCGCGCGTTCTACTGTGCATCCACATGCCTGACGCGATCCAAATGCAATGGGTGCCATGAAATGCATTGTGCCATTTCAGATTCCGCCACGTATGCGAAAACATTTGAATGTTATTATCACTTGCGAAAATCATTTTCGGAATCAAACGATTTGGTTCATGGTAAACGAAAATAAACAGCGCGCAAAAGATACACAAGGACGAAAGGAAGGTGCGAACGACACAAGCGCTGAACTCACAACTTATGTTTATTGAAAAAACACAAACGGAGTAAACCGCACTATCGCTTCAGCACGCTGAAGCGATAGTGCGGTTTACTTTGTAGGTGTTTTTTCAATAAATGTTTAGTTGTGAGTTCAGCGCTCTGAAGCGATAGTGCGGTTTACTTCGTTGGTGTTTTTTCAATAAATGTTTAGTTGTGAGTTCAGCGCTTGTGTCGTTCGCACCTTCCTTTCGTCCTTGTGTATTTTTTGCGAGCTGTTTATTTCCGTTTACCATGAACCAAATCGCCTACATCACGACAATAATCTATGATTAACGTTGGAGGCATATAGGACAGACACCAGGCCACGCGGCAGCTTATTCTGGCTCCCAGTTGAGGGGATGAAAGAAGCGTATGTTTCTTGAATTTTTTTGACGACTGCCATTGCCTAGATATAAAAACGAAGGCAAGTTTATTCGATTATTACCGTTAGAAAGTTATTCTAAAAAGTATTCAGCTAAAGTAAAAAAAAAATCGTTTCATGACAAATTTAATGTCTACGAGCGCGGAAATTTATGTCACGTGACGCCCTTGTTTGTCTACTTCGATGTGCTTGTGTTTTTTTAGCTTACTTACTTGATGGTGACGCAGCGATTTGACACTGTGTCGTCAAGCGATGCCATGGCGCCACGTCACCTCGGGTCACGTGACGCCCCTTTACCATACTTTCCCTACTACAGTCCGCGGACTAGACATGCTTGAGAGTTGAAATTTTACGCAGTGCGGACTGTCTACATGTGCGAATTATACAAGAATTGTATTTTTCAAGGTCTTTCATTGCGGCGAGACATGACGGATTTTGTGAGTGAAAGAGTATGTTAATAATAACACGTATAATACAAGCTTCTTTGTAAGCTGGGAAAGCAGACATTTGTCAAGGTCATTTCTCACCGGAGACGACGGACGACAACGGGTACAAGGGAGAAACACACACGTCTCAAACGCATCTGAAATGATTTCATTCGCACATCGGGTTTTATGTGCCCGCCCCCCTCACACGACGTCCACCGAGTTTGCACACGTGTACACAGTCAGCGCCACCCCTCCATAACGCAGCTAATGGTACAGCACCCGTGCCCTACCTCGCACGAGCTTCACCGAGTTTGCGCACCTTCGCAAAGCCATCGCTCGCCCTCCATAAAACACACAGCGTTTGAGGCGCGCGTGTGTCTGTCGCTCGTACCCTTCGTCATCCGTCGTCTCCGGTTAGAGAATCGTGCGTAACGGGTGCTCGCCCGTTTATTGACCTCGTGTTCCACGTTCACTCACCCTCCCACCCCTTCCGCGTTATGCAGCGGTGAAAATGACGTCACACAAACTGACGTCAGTATACGCGGTCATGTGACGTCACGTCCTGGCGTCGAGTCATGGTGTCGCATCGTACCACGAGGTCACGCGACTTAGATTTCCCCGCAACATTTAGCCGGTAAGTTTGAGGGACGGACCGACGGTCGTAATCAAATTTTTTGGGGGTACGTGTAGTTCCGTCAAAGATGCATTCCACGTTTGAATATGGTACCTCTGGCCAACGTCACACCGCTCACACAAAAGACAGTCTGCTGTCCGAGGCCTTCCCTGCACGCTTTCTTCCATTGGTCGTACAAAAACCGTATGCATGCATGTTAGAAGCATACTATTAAGTAAAAGTGCTAGGAACATGCGTGGGCCCACGCAGCCCGTCCACGGATCGTTGTGTCGTCACGTTCGCAGCGAACACCTTGCCTTTTTGTACGATATGCGGAGAGCAAGTCGTCTGATTCTCGCGCAGAAGTTGTGCTGACGTCAGAACGACGCCGACCTCTGATATGCTCTGATTGAGAGGACAGCAGGCAGACGGCAAAGCAAGCTGCCTCGAGGTCTACCCACTATCTTTCATTCACAACCAATCAGAGCTCGGCGTCGTTCTGACGTCACCACAACCCCTGCAAAAAGAAGCAGACGAACTTCCGCTCCGCATACGAGTGGTGGAACCAAGGCTTAGAAAGCAAGGGTGAAGAACACGAATCAAGGTGATTTAAATTGTGATTTAAATCAAACCATTTTTACTACGATCATTTAAATCAAACCTTTCCCGTAATTCTTTTTTTTTTTTTAGAAAATGTCGTTTTGGTTTACCGTTTGTCTATCGTTTGACGCTTTGTAGGCGAATTTCGTTTTGTATTTAAATCGAGGAACCATCGAACAACAAATCTTTATATCAGGTTGAACACGAGCAAAATGTATCGCTCTTCCGAGAAAATCGAATCGTTCATACTTCCTTCTACCTTCCACCTCGTTCCCGAGTTACATGGCGTCCGCTTGCAAGCAAATCAAAACGCGTATGGAAGAAACAAAAAACTAGAAAGGTAATGATTATCGCGAAAGAATCAGAAACGCTTAGAAAAGCAAATAGGGCTTTCTAGCTGACTAGAAGAAGTCAAACTCATCTTGTTTTAGTATAGCTGAAGTTACATAGACAAAAAGTTGGTAATTATACTTTAAATTTACAATACTTATTTCTTCCGGATTGACAGTGATCGGACGAAGGGATCTATCAATCTCCCATGTTTTAAAGTACATGTAGTGATAGAGTCACTAAACTCTAGCTACAGTTATTTAAATCAAATTAATCGGATTTAAATCTGAGTTTGGTATAAATAAAAAAAAATCTGATTTAGTCGACTTGTTTCGAAATTATCGTGTTTTTTTTCTGTCCTGGTGAAAAGGGAGGTTGCAATAGACTGACACGTTTCTCATCGACGTAATGTGGCAGCAGGTTCCGTGGCCTAGCATTGCGGAGGTTCTCCTTGCGGCCTATCACCATCTGCGGCAGGCACTCGGCCGTCTAAGCTCACAGTGACGCCGACTGTACAGGGCGGGGCGTTTTGTCCGCTTCCTCGACGGCACTCAATTACAAACCCCCTCGAGTGGGGTCTGGAGGTCGACACGAGGTCGCTCATTATCATAATGATAGCTTAACAACCCGTATGGACGTACGCGGGGAAGCTATCCGCGGCGCCGGTGAGCCGCTATTGATTCAACTTCGATTTCCGATTTAGCGATGGGTGGAGCTTTGGTCCCTTCTTTTAGATTCCTGCTCTTTTTTTTCCCTTTTTTTAAAGGAGGGTATTTCCTTACGCTCGATCGTTCTTTTGCATTTCGCGTGCGCCGGGGAAAAGGAGCGAATGATTGCGCTCGGATGCGCTTGAGACATCAGCGGTCTCTTCTCCTTCGTCTCAGGCAGCTTTCCTCCTTGAAAGCAAAACAAAAGCGGATCGATGGGCTCTTGACGGACGTGCAGAATCGTACGACGGAAGAGAAAGCTGCGTTTTTGAAAGCTCGAACTTACGCTGCTGAAGATCACGTGGGCTCTCATTGACCTAAAAATGAACTTTCAATGTCCATCTCTTAAACGTCGCGCTACGCATACCAGTTTGCCGGTAAATTACGAAGAAAAGCTGCCCTATATCGTCTTTTTACCAAGAGGCTTTGACTGACGCACAAAATAATACGAAAATGGAGAGAGAGCTGCGATTTTCGGGAGCCCTTGCTGTCGAAGGTCCACGCCATCGAGGTCTCATTGACCTTACAAACCTTTCAATGTCGATCATTTTAAACTTCACAGAACCAAGTGAATGACTCCAAGGTAACAAAGCACTTTACTGGTGGATTTACTACGCCACCTTTCGGGAGTCCAGTGCGGGTCTCAAACTGGCCACGAGTCCTAGCCGAACGGTGGTGCAGTTTATGGGAACATTCGAGACAAGTTTAAGTTTATTCGGGACCCGTGACGGACGTGTGATCATTTGTTTATTTGTTTACGTACGCTAAGGGCCCTCACGGGGATTACATAGTGGGGAACAATTGTACAATAATTTGAAGAAAACAAATCAAGCAGCAACACGAAACAACAACAACAAAAAAATACAATGCTTGCATACAGAAAAAACATTTCGACGCATTACCGCACTTTCAGCAGTAATTGAAATATATATAGTAAAGGCACTTAAAGAATAGGCGCATAAAACAAAAAAAATCTTTAAATTCATTTAGCCTACTAAAGCAGCATCATGTTTACGCGGCAACAAAATACTCATGATTACTGATGAAGGAAATTTCCCCTGGAATGCTATTGCAATCCGAAATGGCAAGGAGAAGAGGCGAATTTTTGAACATGATGTTCGGGAATATTTGGGGTTAATTTTAATAAAGGTGATCTAAACGGGACAATATATGGTGAGCTGACCGTAGGAAGGCATCTTTAAAAGCTGAGGAGCTAAGGTAGAGTTTGTGAATAAATGATAGGCGCGCAAGATGCCTTCTGGTGTGAAGGGGTGATAAGTTAAGTCGATGTTTTATACCGGTTACACTAGTAAAGCAAGAGTAATCACGAGCTATGAAACGGAAGGCTTTGTTCTCTAGTGATACTATTTTCTCCCACAAAAATGATTGGTGAGGATGCCAAATGATGGATGCATACTCCAGTTGGTATATAACAAGAGCAGTGTAGGCAACGAGTTTTGTTTCAGTGTTTACCTGGAAGAGAGTTCGCTTGAGGAAGCCAAGAATTTTCAACGTTTTTTTACTAATATATTGTATGTGACTGATCCAGGTAAGCTTAGATAAAAGATGAACACCAATATATTTTAACAGAGATACATTTTCGATAGGATGATTTCTGATTAAGTATGTGAGTAGAGTGGAAAGACGTTTTGTGGCGAATGTTATAGCTTTTATTTTGTTTGTACTAATTTTCATCAACCACGTGGTGCACCAGTCCAAATTTATATAAAACTCATCCAGTAAAATTTTATTAACCAGAGGACCCGTAATTGGACGATAAATGATGCAATCATCTGGGAACGGACGAGTGCAATATTTGATGTTAGAATGGAGATCATTGAAATATGTAAGGAAGAGCACAGGACCAAACACCAATAAATCTGGGACACCGGACGTCACAGGTAAGGAGAAGGAAATACCTTGACAAAATACGACAGACTGACAACTGTTGGTTAAGAAGTTTGTCACCCATTCAGCGTGGGGAGGCACGCTTCGTCTTTTGGTATGCAAGCTAAACACGCCGACGGTTTCTTCTGCAGGCTCTTTTGAGTCGTACGCTACCAGGAGCTGGCACTCCCGTTCGCCTTCTCATTGTGGCGTTTAGCCGAGGCTTCGGGTTCCGGATCCGGGCTTCGATTCCTTCTGGGCAGATTTTTTTAAATCTCAGTAATTGTGATTGATCCTGACTAAGCATGCCACTAATTGGAGGGCTTATAGTTACGTGTTGGGTAAAGTACATCTAAAAGTGCAGTACAAAGTAAATTAGAGGTTATGTACTTCAAGAACACTGGGCACCATGTACTTGAAGTAAGGTACTATAAATGCAATGCACTTTCAAAGTATAGTACAAGTACTTTTGAACAGAATATTTCGTAATGTCATTCCAATTAGTTTTTTTTTTTTCAAAGTCGCATGCATTCCTACAAGGATAAGACGGGTGCATCATGTATTTTCCGAAACGGCGACGAATATTGGATCAAGTGAAGTTGCCATAGAGTATTTGTTTTACTCTCGCTGATTAACAATTTATCACAATTACAACTTACAACTTAAACCGAAATTTGTTTCGGTCTTAGAGCCGCCCTTTACTTCAATCAAAGAAATGAGCAGGTGACGTCTCGAAAGACGATACATGACGGTATGCCTTTGTTTTTCAAATTTAGTGAACATATTTTGAAGTCGGGAGTTTTACTTTCCTGGGAAAGTACAAGAAAAATATACTTTAAGTAAAGTGCAAGTACACACTCAGGGACAAGGAAAGTACAATTGTTCTAAACCTATATGAGATAGTACTTCTCAACACTGGTTACCTGATATGGGATATTTATGCTCTATGTTGTTTTGGATTGCGTGTTGCGGCGTTTCGTTAAACTCGAGACTTAACGTTTTTCGCATAAAATCTATCTGGTGTGCATTTCATGTTCAAGCTGTAGCTTTACGCACCTTCCTGCTACCTTAATACCAGCAACACGCATCTCCTTTTATTATCAACAAAAACAAATGCTAGAAACAGTAACACGGTAACAGAGTACATCATGAAATTATGGAATTATAAGCACGAAGTGAAAGTTATTGAGCCTATATATTTACTCAAATCATCTTCAAGTCTAATGACAAGTGATAAAAAAATAAACCTTTAAGAGGCAATGCTTGAAGTGACCGTGCAACACACTATATAATCAATCAATCAGTGTTTAATAAAGTGTCCAGGAACAACCAATCGGTCTTAGTGCTGGCACACTTAAAAAAACGAGCAAAAACACGTACAAACACACACACACACATGAGTGCAGAAGGAAGACGTAGTTCACCAGTCTGAGAATAAAAATATTAGCAAGAACGAAAGACACTCAAATCAACAAAGGAAATCAAAAGCACAAAACAGAGACATCCCCAAGTGTGAGAGCAAAAAGCAAATACTTGGATATCGTACTAAACACATCAACCCTTTAACTGATCAGCCCTTTTCTTGCAAGAGGAAGTTTCGAACAGCGTTTCCAAACTTGCTCCCGCATGAGTTAAAAATATCGAGTGTATAACAGTCAGCCGATCTTTGGATCGATTTTATGTGGCTAAAATGTCGAGCTATATAAAAAGATGATTGGAGCCGTGTAGGCACACGTGAAGCCCTAAAGCTCAATTGGGACAGAAGGCTGGGAGAGTTAATTGAGCCGTGCAGGGTCTTAAACAAAAACAACAGATCTGCCTTCATCCGACGCTGCTGCAGGTTCAACAAGTTGACGAGTTGCCAGTCACACCCAACGTTTAAACAATGATCACCTTTCTCAAGGTAACGATATTTAAAGATGTAAATAAATTTGTTTTGGACTCGCTCGACAGATAAACTGTTAGTTTTGGAAATGCCGTTTCAAACAACCGAGGCGTACTCTAGCTGGGATCTAACTAAGGAACAGTACGGAGGGAAAAAATCGGACGGGCTTTTTGAATTCCTGCGTTATACGAGACGCGGCTCTTAACGTGCGCAAGGCCGATTGAACCACTCTGGTAACGTGAGTGTCAATTCTGAGACTTGAATCAAAGACAACTTTAAGGTCTCTCAGTTCACTTACACGTGACAGCAGTTCACCATGATCAGGGCTTAAAGTCCCCCTCCAGCCGGGGGGGGGGGGGGGGGGGGGGGCATTGGGGTAAACTTAGAAATACAGTTTGTATTTGTAAATAAAAATGCAGTAAGTATTACCGTATGGCAAAGTAACGTAATTAAAAAATACAGCTGTTAAGCTAATACCACGATACACACAACCTCTTAATGCTTAACAGACGTTTGAGACTAAGTGCTGACAACATGGTCTGACTCTTTGCCACTACATACATTTTAAATATTTGTGGGCACGTGGTGCGAACATATCTGACGCCTAAAAATAGATAAAGTTCGCGCACTCAATACTGTTTTTTCGCGATTCGCGAGAACCGCTCTTTCCCTGGCTGTATGGTATGGTGTTAAAGGGAGGCTGAACCGAAATCTGGGTTCCACGAAACACGCGGCAAAAGCGTGCAACGGGGTGCTACAAGCACCAAAATATCACTCATACAACAATATTTTAAAAAGATAACTGTATTTTTCAAAAAAAAAAAAAAAAAAAGGAGGGTCATTTGACAGTTATATTTACGTCTTGTTTCTTCGAGAGGGAGAGGAAAAGGCCTCGCGTCTTCTCCGCCTCGCCGCTTTGAGGGAGCGAAGCGAAGAGAGAAGGAAAGCAGACATCTTTACGTCACGCGCCTCGTCGGCATGGTTCAATCTTGACCTCTTTTTCCAAAAATACGGTCGTCCATTCCAGATACGAGTAGTGCTGTAGGGATTGTAGCGTCCCGCTTACGTCTCTTGGATTTTTTTTTTTTTTTTAATCCGAATTTCGGTTCACCATCCCTTTAAGGCCGCAGACCAGCATGATGTTTCTGAGCTACCTCTATCCGCTGGTGCGATGGAGAAATAGTGGGAGCTTTTTAGTAGACCGTTTCCGCGCTCAGGTTGCGATACCCGACAACGACAGGATGCATCGGGAAAAGTGCTGGCGGAGTGTCTGGTACCGTTAAAGGGACACTGACAGGGTATTTATGCTCGTCGAGGTTTTTAGTTGTACATGACATCTGAGAGCCCAACTGCCCAGAACACAATTTTCGGCCCAAAATTCTGTTTCTTTTCAACCGAAAACCGCCGATCAAGAGCTGGCCGGTTCGAGTCTCGCTCACTCTCTTTTCCGTGGTCACGGGGGTGTTTTCTAAGGTTTAGACACAACCACCAAATTTAATCAAAGCCGTTGGTCATTGAAGGCACCACACTCAATATTAAAAATTAAAAAAAATGAAACCCATTTTTCGTGGTTTTTAAAAAGCTGCAAATACGTTGATTGATAAAAAAAGTTGCGCAGAGAACCGGAAGCATTATGTGCGTTAACTGCGCGTCGTTTCGCGCAACGTGGGACTCGCGGGGACGGCGATGGCTGCGGACGACAGGCGTGGGACCCCTACTTTAGAACTGCCGTTCGCGGTAGCGGCGAATTCTGTCTGCTTTTGAAAGAGAAACTTGGGACCGATCAAAAGAATTGGTATTAATCCCGTACGACAGGCTCGACCACCAAGCCGATTTGCACAAAGACGTCGCCGAGTCATCGCCAGTTCTCGTGTCTCAAGACATCGCTCGCGCAAACGTCAAGCACGAAGTTTGTACCTCGAGTTAAATATGCAGGCGTACAATTTCTTTACTAGGTGCGAATGTGGCCAATGCGTGGTGCTTCCCGCTTCGACCCGGGAGTGCTTTTGCTGGTGGAAAATCGGCAGCAAGCTTTTTAACTTACAGTTTACCGGCTGCATGGTATTACTAATGAAAGAGTTCCCCCAGTAGCTCGGTGGAAAGAAAGTCCGCTTCACACGCCACACGCGGCAAAACTGGGTTCTACCAGTTTTGTTTTTTCAAACATATTCCGATATTTAAATTTTTTTTTTTTTACAATTATCACTGAAAAAACAACAGCAACAAGAAATGTTGTGGACGAGACGTCGCGGAACTAAATAGTATGGGATTTCCTTTTTGACACCTGCGAAGTCAATGTAATCACTTTCCACAAAATGCAAGGAGCAAATAAGTCGGATAGTGTCCGCTTTCCGAGGTGCCCGTAAATGTTCTACGGGAATTACAGCCAGCCATTGATCCCGATCCCGTTGATCATTCGAAAACTTGTGCAAACTCTGTCACACAATGTAACTTTTTTCGGACGCAGGACATGTGCGACAGACAGCTCTTCATGCAACATCTTGGGGTATTATTTTCTGAGCCGATCACGGAAATTTACCACGGGCACTCACTACTCATCTTCAACTCCTAATTGTCTAATATATCCAATCTTGAAGTACAGAACAGCGAGCGGAACAGACATGACTGCAAAGGAATCGCACGGCAACGGTTCCCGCCACGCATGTTGTCTGCTGCGCACAAAAAAAAAAGAAAAAGTATATTATCCCCAACAGCAACATGAGACAAAATTTTGAAAAGAACGTGATGACTAACACGGTCGAATGCTTTCACCAGATCAGCTTGAACCATTCAAATCTGATCACTACTGTTGGCTACACCCTCTAACACACTTCTCGCAACTTGTACATTTGTTTGAATAGCCCGTCCACGAATCCCACAACCCTGGTGATCTCCAACGAGATCGCAAATGACACGTTGTAACCTATTTGTCAGGAGTTTAGCAAAAATCTTATAATCCACATTAAATAACGTTATGAACCGATAGCCGGTCACTTGTAAGAGTTTGTGTTTGTCCTCGGTTTTTAGAATAAGTATAGTGTCCGTTCGCAAAAAGGGGGGAGGGGAGTGTTTTGATTTGTTAGGCCTCTTGAAAAATCTCATCTGTATGGGACATAAAGTGTTTTTGTAGTTGATAAAATCCTGCAGTGATGCCGTCTGACCCTAGCATTTTTCTTCTTGGAAGGGTATTCACTGTTTTTCTCTACTTCACCTAGGGTAAAAGGTGTCTCGAATTTTTTTAGCCTTTTGTTTTTGTAATTGAGGCAACAAAAAGACTAGTATAGATATTCGTCATCTGTCGAGACAGAACACTTACCGAAAATATTTTCATACTGTTCAAAAAACATATGTGCTATAGTTTCTTTACCTGTGACGATAAGGTTGTTCTGTTCTATTTCTTGAATTTCTTTAGAGATCGGGTACCGTTTTTCATCCTTTATTGCCCATTTTGTCGGCTTTTTTCCTAAGCATAATTGTTTAGCACGCGAACGCACAACCGCTCTTTGATAACGCTCGTGATGAAATTTATCCAACTCTGCTTTTGTTAGTTACATCTACCAAACCTTTCCCAGGACTTTGACATTCTAGTTCATCCAAACACGGAAATTACGTGGCAATGCTTTCATTTTTTTTGTCTCAGCCTTCCGAAACTTAATAAGAGCGCCTCTCTCCATTGATAGCTGTTTTAGTTATCATTTAAGGAGCACCCATTTAACAAATATATGCTCGGTTGCTTCAGCTATTTGATTGATTATATCCCTCATACTGGCTGCAAAGATTTTATATTTTAATAATTAAACCTTTAGTTTCCATAGCTTCCAGTTTATAGTCTTTTTCCTTCGTTTCTTCCCAACAATTACTAACACCGTGCACTTGTCTGTGAAAAATACTCGTTCTACCGCATAACCGCTTAAATTGTTAATTATGTATACAGAACAGTAGATTTTGTCTAACCTAGCGCAAGAGGACTTTTGAAACTGTGTAAATTGCAAATGGTTTCCTTCCAGTTGGAAAGGGGCAACATCAAAAAGATTTCCTTCGTCAACTATGTCTAGCAGAAGACGTGCGGCTTTGTCAAATTGCGGCTTAGATGGAGTTCTACCTGCCTCGTCGCAAGCACAATTGGGATCTTCTAAAGAACTAACATTCTATCATAAATTAAATGTAGCCGCAGGTGATTAAGAAATGCAATTTTGTTATTAACCTAATTCGGAGCGTAGATACATACAACTCTTCACCTTATATCAGAAACGTGAACGTCACAGATAATGAAGCGGCAGCAGAGATCTGTGGTGACCGTTAACTTAGACAATTGAAAAGACTTCTTAATAAACAGCAAACAACCCCCAGACTGACCAACAGCATGGCTGAAACATAATTCATTGTCACGCAGAAATCGCTGCAGGGCACGCTCTACCTGATCATCTGTGAAGACATTTGTTGTGCGGCCAAAAAGTCAACCTCCTTAACTTCAAGTAGGCGTTTCAGTTGAATTAAAGCCTCTGTCTCCTAGAATTAAAGCCTCTGACATTAGTGTCGCAAAACGAGGGCCATCAACTAGAAGGGAAGGACGAGAGAAAGCGGGAGGAGGAGATGGAGGAGGAAGAGGAGAGGAGGGCTATGTGTTTGCGTCTAAACACTAGCAGCCAGTGTACAAGGTAGGTTTCCGCTTACTCACTGCAGGGATCGACAAGGGCTCCGCGGATGGGCCGTTAGCACCAGAGGGACTTGGCTGGTAGGAAAGCGTTGGCGTAAACACTTCCCGTGGTGGGCGACATCGAGAAACAGAAGTACTTTACGACGCGAGGTTCGGAACGCGCGTTCTCTGCCGAGAGAATCGGAACGTGCGTTTCGGGCCGGGAGAACGCGGTGGTTCTGGCGGCACCATTTACATCGGCCCGCGTGTTAGGGGGCACGCTAGAACGGCAACGTCGGACCTTGCCTGACAGAATGAATGACGGAAAGGTTCAGTTGGCGCAATCCACACCGGGGAAGGCTGTCTGACTCACCTTGCGAGTTCTAGGAATACTTCGCTTGCATCCGAACCCGCCTGACCTTTGGCCGTGAGATATACGCAGATTGTGGGGTCTCACGCGGGAATGTAAGCAATTGCCCCATGATGAGAGAGTGATCCGATTGGTAGTGGTCTTTCGGCCAGTGGAAAACTCCTGTCTGACGACGATTGGAGGATTCGCCAGTCCACTGAAAGGGGATGAACTGACAAGTGATTTTGGGTGGAAACGCAGCAAATGCAGCAGTTTTTTGCTGGAGCTCGAGAGCTAATGCTCCGGAATTGAGTCAGGTCGTGGAATCCCGAAGGACTTTAGTCCCCGTAATTGGTACGTAATCCTACAAGCTAGCCAAATCCCGAGCTTGGATAAGCTAACATCCGAGTGCCTCCTTCACAACCCCGCGCAGGGAAAGTTACTTTTTTGCAGTATTGTTTGGTTTATGCAGTTTCATTCGATACAAAAATTATTACATTGTTTAGTGAAAAGTCACTACGCAGTTCAACTGAATTAGTCGCCCACGGCCAAGGGAAGCTACTACGTCTCCGAAAAGACCCACCGAGCTTCCCACAACGAAGTTCGTCGCGCCATCCAGACCCGGACGGCGCAAGGTGACCAGCAAAGAACCCGTACTCTCGCGGTGGTGGTGTCAGGTGGCACATCTTGTTTTCGTTTGGTGTCTTTAATGTTCTTGGAACTACTTTTGGTCACATCCATTGAGTATGGTAGGTCATTCTTGCAATCTGACGTCGTCGGCTTCTACGCAAGATCTGCAAGCTGCTAAGTTAACCCCGTGGTCGCGGGTGTCTTCGTCCTTGCTTTCCTGCCAGTCTTCCCCTTCGTTCTCCGTCACCGAGTTAAATTGTGGTGTATCCAAAACTTCCTTTACAGCTGAATCTTCGTTCTTATCGGAAGTTGGAGGTCCGGACCCTAACCCCGGATTGAGTTGGGAGAACGTCTCCAGTGGCGTCTACGACTTCGGATATGTCCATAAACTCCTGGTTGGCATCTGGTTTTGTGCCAGAGCCCAGTAGCACGGCTGCATAGCTGGAGTAGCACTTGTCACTTTCGTTTCCGAATCTGTTGCAGCGCGCTCACACTTTGGGGCGCGGCACTGCCTGCGCATGTGACCAACTTTCTTGCATCACAGACACAACGGTGGTCATTCGGACTTGACCAGAAGGGACTGTATTCGTCACGACAGTCCCGCGCGGTGCGTATTCGCGACTGCAGCGAACTATAGGGGGCGCGCTGGTCAGGCAAAATCGCGGACGAAAGGAGGTCGTTTTCGTCGTTCAGCACGCGGACCCCTATATCTTTCTTCCACTGGAGCGTAGAATCAGCTTATATATAAAAGCAAAGCGATTTTTTGACGATAAATACATTCTTGTAGTACGTAGAATGACACGATGGAAGAAAAAATATAATTACTGGAAACAGTGTGTGTTTTTATGCTGCCTACGAGAACCAAGAAGAGATAGCAGACGACAGAGTTGAAACGACCTCCTCTTTTGAGCTTCTCGGCGTTACCGCTAAGCAGCGTCGATTTCGAAGGAGTCACCAACACCAATAGCCAGCCGGCAACAGCGAAGAGGCGCCAGCAGACTGAGAGGCCACGATTATATGTTGTCTCGTTGTAACTTGGCGACGGGTGAACAATTAGCCCCACACAGGCAACATTGGTCTCGTGTCGTCATAGTCATGGCCACGTCACGTCGCACCACGTGATCTTGTGACGTTCGTGGGGGCAAGGTACATGACACGTGACGCGGGCAGGCCGCTTTGGATGGCGTAAACAGTGACGGCCCGAGGGAGAGGGGGAAGGGGAGAAGACGTAAAAGGAGAGGGGGAGCGGCGAAACCGGACATGGGGAACAAGTTGGGACAGGTCGGGAGAAGCGAGTCCGAGCGGGAAGACGTGCTGAGAAAAGTCAACACCACCTATTAGCCCCGAGAAGTTCGCGTGGCGCCCCCTTACGGCGAACCGGGGTGACGTCACGGCGAGGAGAGAATTTTTCCCCGACTCGGTCCGCTCGTCCTGTAGAGGCTGTGACGACGCTAGCTGACCGCGCGCTCGTTTCTATTTAATTTTTTTTCGCGTGTTTTTTGTAAGAAGTGTAAATTTTTATATGAACCTTTATTGAGGTATGGCCTGTAGCTACAGGCGAAACTTCAACCAACATTTTAAGCATGGTTGACAGGGCAGGCAACGCATGAATCGCAGCTGGTATATGAAAATAAAGAAATATGGCCACAACTGCAGGAGCATCACTATAGATTTACATCTCGCACAATAAATGCTGCTGATGGTCTGAATGAATTGGCAGGTTATGTATATTATTTTTTTAGTATCTCTGTTATTAAACAAGATCGCCGAAGCAGAAAAGCTGCATGCTGTTCGAGCAACATGTTAAACACAGTCTGGGCCATCAAGAAAGAATCACAAGTAAGACAGCCCAAGTGCAGGGGAAAGTAAAAATACAAACGAGGAACATTTAATATATACATTGCTCGCATTTGACCTTTGCTGGATTCGGATAGTATCTCAATGGACTACACGGGTGGTATTTGTGGACTTGTTTATATCAACCCTCAAGTAATGTATAACAAACGTAAGCGAAGGTGTCTAGCTCGTTATTAGCCCCTTAAGCCATAAAATTGAGATTTTACTCAAACCGAATTGTCCTGAAGCTAAAATACCTGAAGCTTTTCTCCCGCAGACTGTCGCCCTTCACAGGTTCCACATTTTCTGCTGCTAGTGCTGCATCTACCACTGGACAGACGTTCGAATGCTTGCTTTTACTCCTGTTTTCCTCTGATGTTAGAGAGTCCAGCTGTAGGGAGTTTGGAGGCTGAGGAAGCTTTTGGGGACCTGCAGCAGTGTCTCTTTTATTTGGAAATGACAACTAAGACTAAACGGTGTATTTTCGGAATAGGCTGGAATAAAGAATGTCAAGAAAAAGTATAAACATTCCATATTACGGCACTATTGCCGTGCATGGTTTGCCAGTTCAATACATATCATAGAGCATGCATAGAGACAACTGGGGGCAATTCGGCCGTTTTTACTGCTACCATACAAACTAATTTCCAGTAATTGTGCAGCTTCTAAGAAATATGCCTGCACAAGTGTATAAACTATATAATTAATTCGCGAAGAAGCTACATTTATGTAAAACAACCCTGTTCCACGAGCACTTTCAAGATCATCAGACGCACGGCCTTTAAAACATCTGCGAACCAGCGCATGCAGAGTGGCAGCGCAGAGTCAGGGTCGCGAGCTAATTTGCCGACCACCCAAAGGCCCATGATATAAATGCCACTTAAAATGCCTTGAAAGCGGGATCTAATATCGTCTTAAATCATGAACGTGCAAGGAACAGAATTCCAGCGTCTGAAACGCTTGCGCCATCGCTTCACCGACGCCTCGCAAGATTGCCTTGTGTCGGCGGAATTGCCTCCGCCGAAAGCTTTCGGGATTTGTAACCCAATTTTAAAGGTAAAAGGGACAAGCAGGCTTATAAAATGTACGGAAGCACGCCAAAACCGCCAGGTAAGCGAAGTCCAGCTCCTCGAAGAGCTTGCGGCACACAACGCCAAACCAGGAAACCGGTGCTGGGAGGCGAGGCGATGCGAGATCGCGGAGCAGAGTACTCCCCCTGACGTCACAGTACGTTTCACCCAATCCGGGCGCGGCGACCGCAGCGACGCTTGTGCTCGCTCTCGGGGCTAATACCCGTTTTCATCTCAAAAACCATAATAAAAAAAGTTCGGCTCCTCGCGGAGCATTACTAATATCCCTCGTTACGCTGAGAATTGAGACCAGGGTGTCGAACCGGAACCGAACCGAACCGAAAACCGGAACCGAACCGGTATTTTTCCAGAACTGAACCCGAACCCGAACCGTTATATTGTTATCGCGATGAACCCGAACCGGAACTGAACCGGAAAAAAATAACGGTTACCGGCTCAAGTCAAAACGGTTCGGCCAGGCGCTGTTGACAATGAATGTGCTATCAATGCCATTTGTTTTTTAAGTGCCGTCAACTGACACACACCTCCCTTACATATTTTTCTTCTCCACTCAGTCTTAGGAATATAAACGCTGCATCCATGAATCTTGACAAACGCTGCATCCATGAATCTTGACATAGGAACCAGTATTGCGCTGGTCGCGGCTTGCACGGAAAAAAAAAAATTAGAAGGCTGTGCAAAAAAAAAAAAAAAAATCGCGTCACGGGATTTTATTTTCCTAGAATCTCGGAAATCCTAAATGCTGCTGTGTGCTCATTTCATAACGCGTTTCTAGAACGCGCGAGTTCTTGAAGCTTGCTTCCATCGGAATGAGAAAAGAAAAGGCTGTGGAGTTTGATAATAATGCATCCGGTTTCGTACAGGCACTTAGAAGCTAACATATTTGTGAGACAGCGAACTCTTCTATTTTAATATTTATCCTATTACGTCCTTCTGGCGTTGCGTTCGGTGAAGTGTTTCTCATATTCCGTATCTTGTTTAATGAAAACTTCTTTAAGGGTCTAATTTGAGTTACCGAAGGCTAGTTCAAATAAAGAAAGCTGTATTTTCTCCCCACTGTTCCTTCAATTGCTTACACGCCGAGGGGGCGGGATAGTTAGCGAGTTCTACTTGTAAGTGGGTTTGTAAGGAGGTCGCGGATTTTACAGCTACTGCGTCGGACCCAATTAGATGAAGTCCGAATGCGGAAACGTCGGTGAGGTAACCTTTGAGTGCACATAAAGAAACCATTCCTGGTAGAAATCCCTGAGCCTTACACGACGATGTATCCCGTTTCGTATGTGCTGATTTCAGATGTTTTATTTGTAATTTATTTTGATGTTGCAATTTGTCATTTATAATTTCCGAACAGGTTCGCGAACTGGTTCAGCGCCCCGAACCGGTTCGCGAACCGGTTCGCGGATCAAATTAATCGAACCGGAACTGAACCGGAACAAAATAAATTTACCTGAACCTGAACCGTAACCGAACCCGTATTTTTTTCGGTTCGACACACTGATTGAGACATATGTAGGTGTAATTTCGATTAGATATGTGTTGTCTTATCAAGACGTACACGTTTCAAACGCCAAAAGCATCGCTTCTTCCTCCGACGACCAACTTTTGTGAGAACTACTTCGCGCGGCGTAGGAACATGGAGCAAAACTTCCTTTTTTCTCGAGGTGAAAACGGGTATAGCTCTAAAGCCGCAGCGCTTCCCTCTCTTCCTTCAAGGAGCGTCGACGCGAGTAGGCTGAACTGGTAGTGCGCTTCTCCGCAAGGCTCCCCTTGACAGTTGGCTTCTTTGCAATGCACGTTCTCTTTTACTTTCTCTTTCCCTCTACGCTTGCACGCTGACGCGGCGCAAACAAAAAAAAACAACAAAAAAAAGTCACGGCTTTTTTTTTTTTTTTTATTCCCCAACGGTCGTTTGTCGCGTTCCTTTCTTCGACGGCTTTTTTAACTACTCCTGCGAGTTGGGTCACGTGACAATAAGGCTGGAGGAATCAACTAGAACAACGAGAACAACTCTAGAAGCGGGTAGGTTTTTGGACGCCGAGGGTCGGAAGTTCAGCTCTCGAGTAAGACCGAGCACATTTTGGAATACAACTAGGGATGTCGCGAACCACCCCAGGTTCGATATCGAAAGGTTTCGATGTTTGCGAAGCGAGCTGAGGTTCGATTTCGAAAAATTTCGATATTTTCGTACCGACCGAGGTTCGAATTCGAAAAATTCGCAACTTTCGATCACAGTGGAGTTTCGAATTCGAAAAGTTCGAAGCTTTCACGGTTTCTAAAATTTCGGATTCAAATATTTCAAATATTTTTTTACTTCAGGTTCGATAAATCGAAGATTTCGAAATTCTTTGGAAATAAAATCGAAAACTTTGAACGCTTCGAATTTTTATACTGGAGTTCGAACAATTCGAAGATTTCGATTTTTTTGTGCATAAAGTTCGAAACGTTCGAAGGTTTCGATTCTCTTTTAACGCTAAATTCGAAAAAAAAACACGAAGATTTTTAATTCCTTTCTAGCCCAAGTTTTCAAAGTTTGAAGTCCGGTTTTCAAGTTCCTCCACAGTTTGTTTCAAATAACGTTTTCACGTCTCACTGGTTTTCACAAAACCAAGTTTAGAAAAGTTAGGGTGTGATATCTAGATTCTGCGAAGTTGGTCAGGCAATTAAATGAGACGACGAGTGTCCCGGATGTGCTGGAATATTTGCCATTGCAGAGTGACGTGTGACCATAGATCAGTAATTGTGACCGCCACCTCGGGGGATGGGGGTGGGGGGGGGGGGGGGGGGGGGGGGAGGGTCTTTAACCTGCATCACGCAGTAGTGATCACACGAACACACTGTTTTACGAGACTCATCTAGTTCGAAACGGCCAGGGGCGAGCAGGAGATTGAGGCTCAGAAAAACCTTGAAGCGACCTGGTATACTACCTCGCCACCCCTTGCACGCTGGTAGTAATCCGATCGAATGCCGCCCGAGTACGCTGGCATATAGTAAGTTAAGTTTGTAATTGTCCTGGAGGTTTATTTTCTGGGACGGAGGAATCGCCTCGCAAAAAGCCGACACAACTCGAGGTCAAGGAGCGTTCTACCATACAAGTGGCGTCGGAAGAGGAAAAACGGGGGGAAAGAGGGAGGGGAGCGGGGGGGGGGGGGGGGGGGGGGGGGGAGGGGGCTTCAGTTCCCTTCCCCCCCTTCCAGATATTTCGGACTGTTAAAGAAAACAATACGGGGAAAGAGGGCGTGGTCGAGCTTATTTTAATTTGAAATGATTTATGCATATGTATAGCTACTGTCGCTCTTCATTGCATAAAAGATTGTGTAGATGGTCATTGTTAGAAACTCGTTGTCAGAAGGCACTAGTCGTCACATGCTTAGTGGTTCGGAAGTTCAAAGCTATGTCTTTTCAACCTAAACACCTGTGCCAATAATAAAAAAAAACAAAAAAAAAAAAAAACGAATAAATGCGGGGATAAAAAGCTGGAGAAAAAAAAAAACTATCAAGAATTCGCTGGAAGTGTTGTATTCTTGCATATTTAGAGGTTCAGAACTTCGAGAGAAGTTTCTGAACCTCTAAACGTAGCACCGCGTGTAAAAGGAACGTAGCACCGCGTGTAAAAGTTCGAGAAAAAAAGAAGGCTAAGGCTACATCCACGCGCGGGGACGTAGCCAAGTCGGGAGGAGATAAGGCTCCATCCACGCAAAAGGTCACGTGACTTATAATATAAGGAGATAATTTGTTTTTATGTAGATATTATGCTTTCTTATAAGTAAATATAGGATATAAAAATAAAGAGGCTATATTTCATTGTTGTTTTAAGGTTAATATGTCACGTGACCTTACAAATTTTGAGACAATTCATCAATGGTTTACTGTTTTCTAAGACTAATAGCAAATATAATGCATCATGAAAATAGTACCAATTGAGACGTTGCCTCGTCTTTTTCTACCTTCTGGTGTGTCCTCTTTTCTGCCCCAGTCTCAGGTTTACAATCATGTTCAGTATATATCTTTATAGTTATGTTGTCCAGGAGTCACACACACGTGTGGGTGGCGTGCGTGCCATCCGTGCGTGCGGTGCGGGTGCGGCCTCCGGGACCTTCGCCCATGTGCGCATCGCTGCTGAGGAGAGGCGGAGAGGCTTCGTCGTGTGTGTGGTTGGCTTGGTTCGAATCCTTTTAATGTGAGCTTATGTGTGTCGAAGGGGACAAGTACGTGCCCACCGCTTCGTACGTTCTGGACTTGCGCGCACGATCGCAATCACATAAAGATTGTGAGAAAAGGGAAAACATGCACTAGTCCCATTAATAAAAAACATACTGAGAGCATTCAATCGGGAAAACTGGGTAAAACATTCCAGAAACAGTTTATTCCATGACAAATAAGTCAGTAGCCGATGCACAGATGCCACTCGTCCACGAGATCACCGATGAACACGAAGCCCTGCTTGCGGCAGAACTCCCGCAGGAGCCAGTTCACGTCTCTGTGCCGATCATTCAACGCCTGGATCTCGGCACTCTGACTACGCTGACACTCCATCGAAGAGAACCTGTTCCCCCGCCTCGAAAGGTCGGAAGAAAAGGCGATCTGCATCGTCAATTGCGTTCCAAGATCTGAGCGGCCAGCCGACGATACTTGTCAACGTACGCGCTGGCACAAACGCTGGTGTTGTTTATGCCAAAATGGAGCAGGGCGTCAGAAACCTTGGAAAACAAAGCCTCGATTCTAATGCCACTAAACGCCCGCACTTCGACAGCCACCCGGTTATTCGATGGGAAATACTAGGACAAGTATTTCACCGTCGAACCCCCGGCAACCAAAACTTGAGGCAGATCAGAAGCGCGACCGTGCTAATACTCAAACGGCCGAACTCCTTGTCCGAGAAAACAGAAAGAAAATAAAAACGCTTCAGAGAAAGTCAAAACCAGGCAGGCACAGTAGACAGTAGTCCGCGCACGGCCGGAACGCAAGGTGCAATGGCCGCTAAGCGCATGGAAAAACAATGGGAGGCTAGACCGGAAGTTGATCGTAGTGCGCCGGAAGTGACGTATTGCGTGGATGGAGCCTTATCTCCTCCCGACGTGGCTACATCCCCGCGCGTGGATGTAGACACTCCCAAAAAGGAATTACGAATGTGCCTCACTACTTGAATTTAAATGAAACCGTCCGCCGGTCTTTCGAAGTTCGACGAACGTCGAACTTTTACCTTAAAAGGTCGAAGTTCGTCGAACTTCTGACTTTTTAGGATTCGAAAGTTCGAAACTTTTCGATTTCTCTTGATAAATAAGTTAAAAAGTTAGAAATTCATCGAATTTTGTGGTCAGTTAAGTTCGGAAGTTCGACAAGCATCGAACTTTGCAGCGCAATAAGTTCGAAAGTTCAAAAAAGATCAAATTGTTTAGCGTAATAAGTTAGACGGTTCAGAAAGCGTCGAACTTCTTAGCTTAACAAGTTCGAAAATTCGACTTCCGTCGAATTTTACGATGTAGACAATTCGAAAAATCGAAATCTTTCGAAAGTTTCGAACGCTTGATTCGATCATTGAAACTTCGAAATCGAAAAAAGTTCCGGCATCCCTAAATAAAACACAACTGCGGCCGGTTGTGTGTACGTCATGGTGAACATGAACGTTGCTTTTCGATTGTCGTAACTGTCATTCCGTACAGATGTTGTTTATCCGCGCGCTTTGAAGAAAAGCTGGATGTAAAAGTGTCCATATTTGAGTTTGTGCAAGGATGACTACGAAAGCGTGGACTATACAGCGAAGCGACGGGAAGATCTCGCTCTTTGACGGCATGGCAGGGTGATAACTTATTAATTTTTATGATCGTGGTTTCGTTTCTTGTTTTTACTTTTCACTGAATGCATGCTTGGAAGCGATTTGGTTGTGGCCTGGAAGTTGGAACCAACATATCCAAATGCTGGCGCTACCTGCAGATGCAGAACTAAATAAAAATGACTTGATTTATAAGTTCAGGCTGGAATGTTTTCGCAAGGTATGCAAGTGATAGGTTATGGCGGTTGCAACCAACACATCAATTAAAAAAAAAACAAAAAAACAACAACAGGAGTACATTGTGTCGTTTCTGCGTATCCTCTTCGGAGCGCAGAAATGATCCGCTAAAACTAACTAGTACGATCTATATTTTAGCGGGTCGCAGAAGCTGTAGTTTAGAGTGCACGCAAGCCGGATTATGGTTTATTGATCAGTTTCATTATCCATACACCAGAGCCATTAACTAACAATTTAGCTGGAGCCCCTACAGGCTCCCCAAGGAATCCCACCACACACCAGGAAGCTATTATATTATTATTATTATTATTAATATTAGTTATTATTTTTTGTGCCTGTTTTTTTGTGCTCGTGCAATAAGCATTATTATTATTATTATTAATAATAATAATAATATTATTATTATTATTATATAAGTCGGGCAGTCGGCGGCTGATCTTTGTCGAGTACTGATCACTGCAATCTGTCCAGGCGGCACTCGAGCGACTACGAACGTCTACCAAGAACTACCAAGTCATCATGGTCTCCCCGGGAAATTCTACAGTCAGCACATATTGAGCCACACGTATCCTGCTTGGTCACGACTCTCTTCGAGTACTGTCTACCACGAGGTGGCGCCTGCCTCGTCAACCGGATCATCGCAGCCTATAAAAGGAGCTACCAGATCAGCATCGGGCGCAGTCGGCGGCTGATCTTTGTCGAGTACTGATCACTGCAATCTGTCCAGGTGAGAAGCAGGGATCACTACATTTTTTTTTGTTTTGTCTCTTTTGCCGCCGACTGCACAGTGTTTTTCATTGACCGCCGTTGCAGCGTCTTTAGTGTCTGTGTAACCATTCCCCGCTTTCTGAGTCCAATGGAATGCATTAAGTGTAGTCAACCGCTACCGTCCGACGGAAGATTTTTGACATGTGTGTATTGTCGAAATGGTTATTACCTGGGAAAACCCTGCTCCGGTGTCTCCGATACCACGTTTATGGCAATGGGAGCTGCTAAACGGGAGAGCTGGAGGTGTCCGACGTGCCGTACAGGAGAGCTTCGCTCAGGCTCTGGAGCTTGTGGTGGCAATACAACGAACGATTCCGTTAGGCCTGACTTGAGCCAACGGGAGCAGGTCGCAAACACTGATGTTGCTGGTCAACTATCCTCAATTAAATGCGCTCTTGATCAGCTTCTCTCGTTAAAAACCAGCGTCGAGAGCCTTCTGCCTCTTCCGGCGAAGGTCGACCAGTTGCTACACCTAAAGCCTGTGGTCGAGGAACTGCGTACTACGGTAGGCACTCTCCAAGCAACTGTCGACTCGTTCAGTTCCAAATACGATCATATACTGACTCTCGCAAAGACAAACGAGAATTCCGTTAAGTGTTTGCAGCAGGAGGTTTCCATAGTCCAAGCTGTATTGAAGGAACAAGCACGAGATATCTCTAGGCTTAAGGAGGAACTGAATGAATCGCAACAATATAGTCGCCGTTTCAATATGGAATTACATGGCCTTCCTTTTGCTTCTGGAGAAATCTTGATGAACGTCGTGCAAGATCTTTCTCAGAAGATCAACATTCCTTCATTTCATGCATCTGACGTCGTGGCAATTCATCGCCTGTCGAGGAAGCATGGTACGGTTCCACCCGTTCTTATTACCTTTGCTTCGATTTCCCTGAAAGAATGTTGGATGGCTGCGCGTGGCAAACTGCAGGGGCTGTGTCAAACTGATAGCGATCCAAGGTTATACTTCAACGATAATCTTACACACGCAAATAGGGAACTTTTCTGGAAGGCAAGAGCTCAGGGCAGAGAAAGTGGGTTTCGGTTTGTACGGCAGAAGAACGGCAAAATTTTCGCAAGGAAAGACATAGGCTCTCCTGCCGTGCGTATAAGCTCAGTTGGAGACCTCGAGAAGATTGTGTAAGCCATGTCATTTTGTTTTTCGGTTCCAAACTGCAATTCATTTCATCAGGTCTTGGGGCCTATTTCTGGAAGCTCATTAACGCTAATTCATGTCAATATTAGAAGCCTGCGAATGCACTGGGACGAGTTTCAGATCTCGGTGAGCAACTTAAAACCGGATGTAGATATTCTTGTTCTAACCGACATTGGTATTTCTTCTGTGCAATGTGACCAGTTCATGCTGAACACTAATGCCTCTAGAGTGTGTGCCATCCTCTACTTGAAATATTCCCGTGTTTTGAGGGAGATTATTTAATTAATACAAAGAGCATTTTTTTACTCGCGAGAATAATAGGGGTGGAGGTATCGCTTTATATATCAAAGATAAATGGCTGTCATCGAGCTCAAATGTGTCTTTTCAGAACGCAGAGTCACTTGCTATTAAGATCCATCATCCAGAATTTCCGTTATTTTTGTTGGCTGTGTACAGACCCCCTTCGCAAAACGCCTTGCTTTTTCTTGCGGAGCTTGAAACTATTATTTCCAGATTCCGTTCGGAGGTTCAATTCTGCCTAGTTGGAGACTAGAACATCGATACGCTTAAGTCCAACAAATCTGTAGTTTGCGATTATTTAACACTTCTGGCAGAACATGGGATTGAAAATACTATTAGCCTCCCCACAAGGGAGGAGATTCTGTCTCAGAAACTAGTTAGTTCATGTATAGATCACATTAATGTTAGGGCTCCGGATATGGTGGTTAAATCTGCTGTAATTTTAGAAAAACTCTCTGATCATTATTTTATTGGCTGTCGCCTAGAGCCGCAGGGAGTGAAACGGAAACATATCAGAGGCAACGACGAACGGGTAATAATTACAGATACAGTGAATTTTGATGCGTTAGTCACCGAGTTCTGCTGGGATGAGTTAGTCCAATCTGTTCAATCATCTTGCCTGTACTCCGCTTTCGTTGAAATATGGCAGTCTTTTTATGCTTCCTCAAAAAAAGAGGTCACTTTTAAGCAGAGGTCATATAAGCCTTGGTTCAATACGGATATTAAGGCTGCCATTAAGACGAAGGAATCGCTATGGATACGTTCTCGCCGTGCGCCAAATAACTTAGTATTGCGAGCTGAATTTACGTGCGCAAGAAACCGGGTTAATGCACTTATAAGGTCTACTAAACGGCGGTATTTTCAAAGGAAATTCTATGAGACTAAGTCTAACCCACCGCAAACTTGGGGGCTTATTAATGAATTCAGAGGCCGCGCACCACACGGACCTATTCATTCCCTACAAAGGCATTTCAGATTAGACTTGCAGTCAGTAGTGAACGATTTCAATGCGTTCTTTGCGGCGTCTTCGGGTACTGCCAGATGCCAAAGGGTTGCATCAAACAGTCTAGTTGACGATTCCACGGTATCTGCTTCGGCGTTTTTACCGCCTCTCAACTTATGCACGTTGCGGTCCATCTTATTCAATATAAAGAGGAACAAAGCCCCTGGTGCGGATTCAATCCGTGTTTGTGATCTATGTCGAAACTTCGACGCTGTCAAACAGGTTCTTCTGTGCATTATAAATGAATTTCTAGCTTCCGGTGTTATTCCTGACGACCTAAAGACGGCGATTGTTAAGCCGCTGTTTAAGGGAGGATCGCCAGATAAATATGAATGCTATCGTCCCATCTCAATCCTGCCATGTATTGCCGAGATACTAGAAAAACATCTTTTCACTGTAATGACTAGTTTCATCGATGACTCTGATATTATCTCCCGAAGTCAATATGGCTTTGTGGTTGGAAGGGGCTCCCAGCCACTTCTTGAGGATTTTTCTGACGTTATTCACAGCGCGTTCGAAAACAATCTTTTTGCATGTGCCCTTTTTTGAGACATGACAAACGCTTTCGATACAGTCAGCCATAAATTGCTCCTTCAAAAACTGTACAATTTCGGCTTCCGTGGACATTTCTTTGCCACACTAGAAAGTTTTTTTTTTTTTTTTTTTTTCAAATCGTTCCCAAATTGTATCTGTTGGGAATTTTCAGAGCACACGGGTGACGATTAAGGCCGGTGTTCCGCAGGGATCTGTATTATCCCCTTTACTTTTTAACCTGTTTGTGAACAGCATGTCAGCCAGAGTGACTAGTAGTAGTATTTTTCAGTATGCAGACGACACCGCACTTGTACCCCGCCACTTGAATTATTGTCATGCGGTACGGCTTCTGCAGGATGACGCTTTGCGAATTATGGACTGGTTTGATGAGAATTTAATCACAATCAACTCATCGAAGACAAAATTAGTCGGTTTTAGAAATCCCCTAAAAAATGTCGTCCTTGATTGCCCAGTGACTTTGCACAACTCAAGGTGCTCTAACTGTGACTGTTTTCCTCTGGAATATGTAGATCAGGTGAAGTATTTGGGTATTTTATTTGATTCAGATATGTCTTGGAATTCTCACCTGTCGTACATTTCTGGTAAACTTCATAGCATAAGCTGTTTACTTTTTAGTCACAGAGTGTTTATGCCGTTTTTTGTAAGGAAATCAGTCTCGCATGCCCTTGGTTACAGTATACTAAGGTATGGTATCACGTTATTTGGCAACTGTTCGGAGTTGTGGCAAACAAAAATTGACCGTATTTTGAGGGCCATTTTGAAGAGCGTCGGGTATCATCTGGATTTTTCTTCCGGTGTGAATGTGTTTGAATCTCTGCGGATGCCGAACTTCTCTTCCCTTTTTGTGCAGTGTGTGGTACTCCGCCACTTCTGGAGTAACGATTTCAGGGCTCCTTTTGTAGGCCACAGGAACCTTCGCCACGTATCGCGTTTTATAATACCTCGTTGTAGTACGCGTTACGGGAAAAGAGTTAGATCATATTATGTGCCTTTCATCTTTAACAACCTTCCAGAGCACGTCATCAAAGCCAGCACGAAGAAGCAATTAAAAAACATGTTAAATAATTTAGCCGTATAACGTTGCTTTCGCTCCAGTGTTTCCTGCGTCCTACGACTTTTGTTTTGTTGTGTGCTTTTCTTGTATAAAACGCTCAGTGTTTCGTCGCTCGACTTGCCGGGTCACGTCCCACAAGCCTCCTATGGCTTTGACAGACCCGTATTTGTATTGTGTTACTGGCTTCCTGTTGCATAAAATTATTATTATTATTATTATTATTATTATTATTATTATTATTATTATTATTATTATTATTATTATTATTATTATTATTATTATTATTATTATTATTATTATTATTATTATTATTATTATTATTATTATTATTATTATTATTATTATTATTATTATTATTATTATTATTATTATAGCGCATTCGGAACATCAAATTCAAGAATAATGTTGATGTTTGTGATCCAAAATACCAGATCGAAACACTGCCAGTGTTTTTTCTGAAATACGGAACCACTTCAGCTTAAACAAGAGCATTTCTTTCTTTTTTTATAATAATTTTTTATTACATTACCTTGCTTTGGATTAATATGATTTCCTCCTTTTTCGTTCTATTTCCCACAGAAGCGGTCAAATACACATCCCGGATACTGCTTTGATGAACTCAGGCTAGTGTACGGCCTCCATGGGACAAGGTGAAAACTGGCACCTTAGAAGAGTGCTCCGGAATGTATAGGCAACTGGCTTGCTTCTAGCATCCCGTGCCTACAAGGCATATTTACGAAGATGAAAACAAAACACTTCTGTGGAGCACAATGTCAACGATCACTACAGCTAGCAAGGATGGAAACGAGAAAGATCTTTCCAAGCGAGCGGATACTTGACGCCCTACCTGCAACGTGGTATACCTGCAATGTGACCCTGGGCTGTAAAAAATAAGACACAGCCTCCCGGCCTTGGGCTATGTGGCCAGCCGTGCAGTCTACACCACCTTGAAAAACCTAAGGGGCGAAAAATGCAAGGCCGCATCGACAGCACGAAACAAGTTGGCTACAGTTTGCTTGCACAGGAATACTGTGCTGGTGTAAATGCTGTAGAACACATTTATGTTGTTCACCAACTGGTGATGCCCAGCCAGTGCCGACTTATTACATATCTCATAATGGAACTACTCGCCAAGAAAAAAGACTTCCGACTGAAACTTAACATACGAATGAGCTCATTTTGAAACACGTGTTGTTGTCGCAAGAAAATGCCCAAGCATTTTCTTGCGACATGTTTGCAGCAAAATGAATGGTCGCATTAATGCCAAGAATGCCAAACAAAAGAAACGGACAGCTGAGACTCTGCAATCAAAGACACTCGCTGCCAACCGTCACGGATGTCAAGAAGCGAACTCAGACCAAGGAAGAGCATGTCTGACGCCTGGGGTGATGAACCCATCGTGAGTTCGAGCTGAAGCATGTGTTGGACTGCAGTGAAAACATTCAGCTGAGAAACCTTTTGTTGCAATATGACAACAGTATTATAAATGCCAGTGCAGCATCTAAAAAAAAAAAAAAAGCTAAGGGGTCAAGGCTGAACAAATTAGTTCCTGTCCGGCCAGCAACGTGCTTGCGCTTCATCCTCTTGCAAAGGCAACTGCTCTCTGAAGTCGGTGAATCTGTGTGTGCGTGTGTATGTGCAGATAGTCGGTGTCCTTGTAGCAGTCTTGGGTATCTTGTGGTGCTACACCGTAAATGTCAACATGCTGCACAGATATTGTGTGTCTCGGTGTCACAAAATCTACAGCATCTAAGATGCACGTGTATAAATGTTTTTCAAGACGGATATTTTCAGAACTTATGGATACCAGGAGGCTCGTTTCACAGTGTTCAAAGGTGACCAGTTTCTTATTTATGACTCTTCTGTATTGTAAATTCAAGCAAATTTGAATATGAGGCTCCCATGCCCACGTCTGTTTGTGTACAAAACTTGTTTTTAGCCGCCCTAACTGTGTCGTTTCACAGGCTCGGTACTGTTGAATTACATCAGCGTATGGGGCAACGCTCGGGTATTACGGTACTTGTTTTGCAAATATAAAGTTTTCACATTATGACATTGCCAAGAAATAGGTCGCAGGTGTTTTTTCGATGTAGTAACCAGATACGGTTGCTTGCTGCAATACAAGTACTATAGACCTTTTCACCCACTGCCGCATGGGCGCTGCCATCTTGAAATCACGTGATGCGGCCGCCATTAGGTTGCTTCAACTTGTTGCTCCGCTCTCCCGTCCGCGCCTTGGCGGATGCGTTGAATTCGTGTTTTTCGTCACGTTTCACCGCGTCTCTTGCCTTACTCCGTAAAGTGTCGTCCGATACTTAAACTTATCATGCAATTGCATTACATCATTGTGCGTGCAACTTCTGCAGTTAATTTTGTAACACGTTTTGAATCTTTTTTACCGTCGGCGTGCGGGATACGTGTGAAAAGGCTTTATAGGAACAGGAATCAGCGTTAGCACTTGCGCACATTGAATACATATATGACTTGAAGAGAGCCTCGAGGGTTCAAATACGAATTACTTACGAGAACTGAGGTTTGGTTACTAATAAGGGCGGAACATTTGCAATAGGAAGCCCAATGTTATTATATATTGTGGTCCTCCTTGGGGCCACTGCCTTTGGGAGTACCACGTTCGCGGCGAGACGCTCTACCGCGAAGCGGGTTCGTACTCGCGTGGCATGCTGCTCGTTGAGCGCAAACAGACACCAGTCACGTTGGTAACGGTGATAAACTGTTTATTTACAATGAAACAAAATAACAACAACACAGCGGCTATAAGCTGGTGAACGCCGTCGGTGTGGAGATCGCCCACGGCCGAACGGTCGTTCACAAATGGTACAAAGTACGGGGCAAACGCTCACCGGTGCGCCGGAAAGGTCCCCGTTGTCGCCGCCGCCGAATCCCAGGAAGAAGAGAGGAGCGAGACCGCTGTCCGCTGGTTTTAAGATAACGGCGGGGGCGAAGTGGCCAATCAAGGAGCGACACGTCGATCTCCTTTGTACGGGGGTTCGTTACGGAAATCGCCCCAAGGGGGTAGAGGAGGAAGCCACTCACAGTGGTAAGCAGCGCCGCCTCTCGCTACGCCAGCGCGGCCGCCACGGCGCGCCAAAACGCTGACGCGACAGAATGTTGAGGGATCACAATCCCCACACTCCCCCCTCCTTAGCCAATAGCCACCCGCAAACGGGTGGACCAACACAAACACACAACAAGACTAAAATATTAAAAAAAAGAAAAAGGCCGCCAGCGGCTGCAACTACACGGGAAACAACAGCCCGGCTCATACGTCCAAGGTCCAAGAAGTTCGTCCAGCGGTCCCTCACCAGCGGTACAGCTCCCAGCTGCAGTCGATCGGTTGCGTAATCCCGTGACCGCCGCGCACGAGGCGGGTCACCTCCTGAGTACCCAGGCCGGGGAAGGGCGTCGAGCCCAAAGTGACGAATGTCCCACAGCAGTATTCCGAACGCCCAGACGTCGGACTTGAAGGGGAACACAGGAGTTGCACGCACTCCGGAGCCATCCACCGCACCGGGAGGGCGCACTTGGACACTGGTGGTAGAGGTCCGTCTCGGAGTCCATAGTGCTCCTGGAGAGGCCGAAGTCGGCGACCTTGTAGCAGCCGTGTTCATCGACGAGCACGTTCCGGACGGCCAGGTCCCGGTAGATTGCCCCTCGGCTGCCGATGTAGTGCATGCCCTGCGAGACCTGCTGGCCGAACTGCGCCAGGTCGCTGGGGCCCTTGGGACTTGTCACGGGACGAACGGGACCAGCAGGTCCCTGGTCGGCGAGCTTTCCGACCGCGGCGCGGGTGCCGAAGATGATGAGCGGCAGTCCCTGGCCGGATGTCGATCCCAACGGCCCACGAAAACGACGAGTTGCTGGTTTGGTCCGCGGCCGGCTGGGGTAGCGGGGCCGCCTGACGAGTCACGCGCAGCTCTGGTCCCTGGACACCGCTGAACTGCCGTAGCCAGGAGACAGCAGCTCCCGAACGACGCGAAGCAAAGGCTGGAGGTCCTCTTCGTAGGTGCGGAACGTACTGCGGTAGAATGACCACTTGGTCTCCGACCGCTTGTGACGACGCTCGCACCGCGCTCTTGCGTTGACATGTGGCACACGTGAGCATAAGTGGCAATAACTGACCAATGGCAGTTACGCGTACCCTTTCCCTCGGAAGCCGTGTTTGGGGGATTCCCCTACGGGTTTATCCGGGAGCGAACGCTGAGGTGACGTATCTAGGTCACTGCTTGCCAGTAAACAATGGTGTCTGGCGCGTTCGCGAATGCAGCAAGTGTATTGTGCTTTGCACTTCCCTTAATGTGACATTTCGCCACTTACAGGGGCTGCCTCTACGAAAACTTCGGATAATAGTTCCTCCGTCTCCGCAGATTGTAGCGAGACGACTGTTGTTCGCTGCTGGCGTCGTCTCGCGCTGCGTGTGCATGTTTCTGCGGGGGCTGAGTTTGCTCGTTGGCCCCGTTTTCCCTCTCATGGTAGGGTTTCAGATCGCACACATGTACCGGCCCACCGACTTTTCTTGATTGCAAGTTTGTCAGCTTGTACACGAGTGGGGAGAGAAGTTCCTGCACTCGGTACGGGCCACACCACTTCGGAGCCAAAGCGGCCGAGAAGCCTTTGCTGGCATCACTCAGAACATGGTTGCGTCTGAGGACGAGATCGCCCACTTTGTAGCGGAGGTCTCGATGCGAGCGGTCGTACTGAGCTTTTTGTTTCGCTCGCGCTACCCCGAGATTGCGACGCGCCTCCGAGAAGGCTTCCGTCATCCGAGTTTGTAGCTGCCGCGCGTGGTCCGTTTGCGTCGGCTGCGCGTTGTCCACCCCGGCGCTCGTCCCTAGGACACGGTCCATGGGGTTCGGAAGCTCTCTCCCGAATGTGAGGAAAGCGGGGGTGAAGCCCGTCGAACGGTTGAGAGTGGTCCGAAGTGCGAACCCGATCTCGGGGATATATGCGTCCCAGTCACGGTGCCTTTCCGCGAAGGCGGCCAGCATTGGTTTGATGTTTCTGTTACATCGCTCCGTGATGTTCGACTGCGGGTGGTAGGGCGTGGTTGTTCTGTGCTTTATGCCAAGGGCCTTGCACGCGTCCACGAATACCTTCCCGACGAAGTAGCTCGCTCGATCAGTCAAAAGAGCTTCGGGGAATCCAAAACGGGTGAAAACCTCCATGAGCTTCTCCGTGATCGCTCGGGCTGTCAGCTTACGGAGTGGAAAAAGTTCCGTCCATTTGCTGAAGTGGTCAGTTACAACCAGTAGATACTGATGTCCTTTAGGGCTCCTCGGTAGGGGGCCGACCACATCGCAGGCTGCCAGAGACCATGATTGCTCGCTCGGAATCGGTTGCATTAGGCCCGGGGGTTTGCCGCCTCTTGGTTTGAAGCTTTGGCAAGAGTGGCAGGTGCGGGCATAACGGAAAACGTCCCGTTTCATGCCCGGCCAGGTGGCGATGCGACATAACTTTGTGTAAGTCTTGGAGCCGCTCGCGTGTCCGGCCAAGTGCGAGTCGTGATAGTAGCGCAAAACTGCGTTTCTCAGACTGCGGGGTACCACTACCTTGAACGCCTCGTCGGAGTCGTTCTCGGAGGGTATGTACCTCAGCAAGAGCCCGTCATTGCTCAGCAGATATGAATCCTCCGTGCCCGCACCAATACCAGATACGTCCCGGCACTCGGCGCCTACTACAATACCAGTAGTGTTGCGCCCGGCGGTCGCACCGCCCGCCTCCACGGCGTCCGACTCTTCCGCGAGTCCGTCGATCACCTTTCGACAAAACGGATCATTCTGCTGGGCTTTCAGAAGCTCTTCTTTGCTGAACACGATTCCCACGGCGCTCACTGCGTCTAGGTGGTTGATCGTCTCGTCCGGGGTGGTCAGATCTGCTGCCTCCCTTTGGGACTGAGTCACGGCTTCGCCTGACACTGTGAGTGTCGTTGGCTCGGCCTGGGTCTTTGCGGAAATCTGTGTGCAGTCTACGGGGGCTCGTGACAATGCGTCCGCCACCACGTTTGTGCTGCCTTTCCGGTACCGCACGACGTAGTCGTATTTTTGCAGCATCAAAGCCCATCTTGCCAAGCGACCAGCGGGTTCGCGAAGTCGGGAGAGCCATATTAGGCTTTGGTGATCTGTTTCGATCACGAAAGTGGTCCCGTCGACATAAATGTCGAAACGCCGGAGTGCAAAGACGATAGCCAAGCACTCTTGTTCGCATGTGCTGTAGTTCCTTTCAGCTGGCGCCAACGAGCGGCTGGCGAAGGCCACCGGTCGGAGTACACCTTCGTGCTGTTGGAGCAGGACCGCGCCCAAGCCAAGATTGCTGGCATCTGTTTGGATCAGAAAGGGCTTGTTCAAGTCGGGTAGCTTGAGTTCAGCTGTGTCCGCGAGCGCTCGGGAGGTGCGGCGAAAGGCCGCTTCCTGCTCGGGACCCCAGCTCCAACTCACGGACTTTCGCAATAGGCGTGTCAGTGGTGCTTGAAGCGTCGCGCAGTTTGGGATGAATTGGCGATAGAAGTTCACCATTCCCAGGTAGCGACGGAGGGAGCTCACGTCGGTTGGCGCAGGAAACTCCAGGATTGCCTGTAGTTTGTCGGGGTGTGGCGCAAGGCGCCCGCGATCCAGTTCGAACCCGAGCAAGGCGATGCGGGTTTCGGCTATTTGAGCCTTTTCGGGGTTCAGGGTCATTCCCGCGGCTTTTAGCCGGTCGAGTACGTCCTCGAGATGACGTAGGTGATCTTCGAAGGTGTTGGAGTAGACGACAATGTCGTCGAGATAGGCCATTGCGTGTTTCCATTTGGCTTCTCCCAGTACTCGGTCGATCAATCGCTGGAACGTCATAGGCGCTCCGCACAGACCGAAGGGCATTCGTGTGAATTCGAAAAGCCCGCGGTGACAACAGAAGGCTGTTTTTGCCTCGTCACCTGGCTCCATCCGAACCTGGAGGTAGCCTCGGCTAGCGTCCAGGGTGGTGAAGTACCGCGCACTGCCCAAGTTGGACAGAATCGAGTCGATGCTCGGTAGCGGGTAGGCGTCCTTTCGTGTGACGTCGTTCAGACGGCGGTAGTCCACGCAAAGACGCGAGCTGCCGTCTTTCTTCGGGACCAGCACCACGGGGAATGCCCAGGGGCTGTTAGATCGCCGGACAACTCCGGTGTCGATCATTTCGTCCAGGGCACGGTCGATGGCTTTTCGTTTAGCCAAGCTTACGGGTCGCGCGTTTTGCCTTCTTGGCAGTTCGTCGCCCGTGTCAATGCGATGTCGCACTTCGTTTGTGCAGCCCGGTCGGTCCGTGAACATTGCGTCATAGCGGCGCAACAACGACGACAGTCGGGCTTTTTCTCGCCCTGACACGCTGCATGATTGCGTGAGCAGTGGGTGCGTCATTTCCCCGATGGGGGCGGCGCTCGCTGCCATCGGCGCTGGACTCGGTGTCTTGGGGTCAATGACCCGGTTTAGGGAGTCCCTCGCTTCCTCTCGACGGCTCGTCGCGTGCGCCAATGGTGGCGTTGGCGGTACGGCCGGGGGTTCGCAGAAGGGTTTCAGGGGTGCAAACGTGCCCTCCCGATAGCCTGCGCTGCTGACGTCGATTACAATGCCTGTTTTGGCAAGGAAGTCTCTGCCCAAAATAATGGGCACCGATAGGCCAGGGAGATGAACGAAGCGTTGTCGTCTTACTCGATTCTCCCATCTCGCGACCAGCCGCGCGGTACCAGCCGAAAGGGCGGTTCCGCAGGCTAGGCGAAAGGCAGTGTTGCATTCTCGGAGTCGGACAGAATTCTGTCGGAGGTGAGTCAACACTTCGTCGCCGAACATCGAAGCGCTTGCTCCGGTGTCGAGGAGTGCCTTGAATGCCTTGCCGGCGATCGTTACAGAAATGAACGGGGCCGGCGTGCCGGTCGGGAAGCCTATTCTGTAGGCGGTCGGTAAAAGAGTGGCCATGGGACCCTCCGATTCTTTGTTAGCCACCGGTCCGTCCGTCCAAGGGCCGTTTACCGGTGGCTTTGCTCGTTTCCCGCACGGTGCGATTCCGTGTTCGGCCGCTCCGGGCACTGGCGAACGAGATGACCGGGGCGATTGCACCGAAAACATCTTCTGTCGTCGCCTCGCTGGGGGTTCCGCCGTGCGTTTTGGTTTTCGCCGGCTCTGTCGTAGCGTGCATTGGCTCGCTGAGATTGAGGGATCCTCGTTTCCTCCTGCCTCGCTGCCTCGTTGGGGCGCGAGTCGGTGGTTCTGAACTGCGGCGTCGGCCGGCTTGTTCGTCTACCGTAGGAGTACGGGTCGAGCGCACGATCTGAGATTGCGTACGTGTCTCGGCCCCGATCTTCCGCATAGTTTGCGGAATCGTAGCGCCTCGGTGTTCGAGATGGCGTGTCCCCGCTCCACGCGCAGCGCGGTTCGAGGGCCGCTGACGCTGGAGGCGGAGGCCGGTACGCACGGGCAGCGAGAATGTCACCCTGAAGGCGCCGGGCCTCGGAGGCGAGCTCGTTCAGGTCGCGGAAACGGCTGCCTCGAAGATACGCAGCGAAAGTCGGATGGCTTTGGCGTATGACGCGTTCCACTCGCTCTGCATGAGAGCTGAGGGTTCTGCGAGCTCGAAGAGCTCTTGCATGGCTCGTACGAACTCCAGCAGGGACTCGTCCGGATGCTGGGTTCGCAGTTCGAGCTCCCGTCGCATCCTTCTCTCGTAGTCGGCGGGAAGGAATTCGCGGCGGAACGCCTCTCGGAACTGATCGAGCGTTCCGGGTTGGTCACCGACAAGTCGGAACCAGCGGGCGGCTTTGCCGACGAGCGCGATTGGCAGAATGCGCTCAAGTATTTCACGATCGGACATTCCCATCGCGCGTTGGTACTTCCGTAAATCGTCAAGGAAGTCCGTAGCGCTCGCTCTGTCTGCGTAACCCCGATAAGTCGGGACGGGAATTCGGACCGGAGGTGGTTGGGCCTGTGGTGCGAGTGTTGTCGTTCGCAACGCACCTGTCAGACTCTCAATCACACGTGCCGCGTTTTCGAGCAAGGTGTGATGAGGCGCCGCAGCGGTTCCTCCGTGGGGAGACCGGTAGGCTTCGCTTTGTGCCGGCAGCGGAGCACGTGCGTTCAGGGAAGATCCGGGAGCGATGGCGCCCGTCCGCAATGGCGTCGGAACCACGCTCGGCTCCAGGGGTGCGCCATAGGGCGCTTCTCGTTGGAGGGTAGGCATTTCGGCTTCCCGTTGAAGTGGGGGCCGCGCGATTGCGTCGGCCGCGGTCGCCAGCGTGAGCAAATCCGAGAAGTCGGTCTGCATTGTCACAGTAAGCGCTGGTTGCGCGAGGACTCGTCACTCGGCAGCAGTCGCCACACACAGACGTACCAGGATTCTGGTCGTGAGCCCTTTTGTTGGGCGCCAAATTGTGGTCCTCCTTGGGGCCACTGCCTTTGGGAGTACCACGTTCGCGGCGAGACGCTCTACCGCGAAGCGGGTTCGTACTCGCGTGGCATGCTGCTCGTTGAGCGCAAACAGACACCAGTCACGTTGGTAACGGTGATAAACTGTTTATTTACAATGAAACAAAATAACAACAACACAGCGGCTATAAGCTGGTGAACGCCGTCGGTGTGGAGATCGCCCACGGCCGAACGGTCGTTCACAAATGGTACAAAGTACGGGGCAAACGCTCACCGGTGCGCCGGAAAGGTCCCCGTTGTCGCCGCCGCCGAATCCCAGGAAGAAGAGAGGAGCGAGACCGCTGTCCGCTGGTTTTAAGATAACGGCGGGGGCGAAGTGGCCAATCAAGGAGCGACACGTCGATCTCCTTTGTACGGGGGTTCGTTACGGAAATCGCCCCAAGGGGGTAGAGGAGGAAGCCACTCACAGTGGTAAGCAGCGCCGCCTCTCGCTACGCCAGCGCGGCCGCCACGGCGCGCCAAAACGCTGACGCGACAGAATGTTGAGGGATCACAATCCCCACAATATATGAGTGCGCATTGGTGTAAAGGGAGAAAACAAAAACACTCAGCGTAATTAGCCACATGTTTTTCCTGAAAGCATGGTGTTTTGTAGTCACAACAGTTTGAAAGCAGTTTCTTTTGATTACACTAGGGAACTTGTGGACAAGACGCGGGAACAAACGTTTAGTTTGAATTATTTTTTATGCTATAAACAATGGTACCTTAACATTAGGCAACTTGTTTGTTTGCAATATCACACCTATATCCGTTTTACGTTCTTAATCGCGTGTGTGATATAAGCATTCGCTTTATCGGTATATTTATGAATTCTACCGAGTAGTGCTTGGTCCCGTGTCCATAGTCTTTCAGTTGCCTAAGTAATTTTAATATAACCATGCAGTTTCAATTAATTTATTTCAACACAAATATTTGGACTCCCCGCGTAAGAAACGTTCACAGACCACTTGATAGAGCCAATGATTTACAAAATGTGACGCCGAAAAGAATCCTTCTGCATGAAAATCACCTGAGTGCAGCCGGTTGTCCACGGCGAATAGGGAGTTACTTTCAGTAGCTGATGACGTCAAAATGTGCAAGGCGCATCGTTTCAAATCAGTGAACAGCTTTCTACAAAGGTCCATTGGGGGGCGCCTGGCGTTCGACTTCAGCCAAACTTATCGGAGAACATTTCTTTTGCGCTCTTCAATTTCATTCGGCAAATTTTATGGAAGATGAATATCAGACTTTATTTGAAGTCTGGCATTCACTTATCTCACCATTCTCATACCTTGAGAACGTCGTAAGCAAATGTCCATATAACAAAAAGTTTATTTCATAAGGCCAATATTTTGAAATGCTGTCAATGAGTACTATAGTTAAAGAAATTTTCTGGTCAGCCTACGCTGGTCTATCAAAATATTTCTCACGCGCTTAATTTCTTTAAATAAAACAGGCAGGGACAATATCACTTTTTTATATTATCTACAGGATTATATGAAACTTTTGTAGTCATTATAAAAGACTTTTCCAGTCTCGAAGTTAGAAAAGGTTGGTGTACGGAAACCAAACATCGAACAGTAAACTTGTCAGTTCATCTCTTTTTGGTGATTCAGCAGATTGTTAATCATGTTGTCGACCTGCTTTTAAACTAAACACTGGTGTAATATAGTCTGTCGCAATATAAAATGATTAGTTCAATTTCTGACTTGAGCGCGAGCTATCTACCTTCCGTACCGCTCGGTGCACGCACAGTCAAGGCACGGCTGCAGGCAACGAGCGCACGCTGCATGCGGAGCTTGTCCTGCTTTATTTTTTTTTCTTCTGGAAATTAGTGTCCGTGGGTACGGCCGTGGACAATGGTGCTCCTCCTTGTGCATCAGCGCTGTTGTTTCACCGCCGAACCTGGCCGAAGTTAACGATGGACGGAATCAGACGCATATAGTGTTCCTAAAAAAAAGATCGCAATTTAGGCTCGAAACCACTTCTTGGCTTGCCAAGTGGCTCAATACTATTGTTTCATTCGCTGTGTGCTACAAGAAAAAAATTTATATCGCAAAACTAATCGAAAGTGGCATGAAACAGCATCACAATTGCGTGCACGTTAAAACCGAAACCGACCAAATTGAAGCAACCTAATGGTGGCGATTGCGCCAGCGCCCCCTACCCGCCGGTGAGGCAACTACTGCAATGAAAAGGTCTATAGTTTGTGGGTCGCTACCTGATCGACGCCCGATCGGGACGTGCCTCGCTCGCTCCCCAAGAAGTCACCGACACAGTGCGTGTTCAAAAGAGTTTACTCAAACTCACGTCGTTGAAGAGCCGCTCGTCGCTGTCGTCCCAATGACCTCCCTGACCGGTCCTTTTCGAAGTCGGCAGCCCAAGCTCTCTTCCTTTGTCTCCGTTCCCCTTTTAAGACCTTCCCAAGTCCTTGTCCCGCCGACCGTCCAATCGGGAACCGTGCTGCGAGCCGATCCTCCGACGTCAGCGCTGGGTGAGGGGGCGCTTGCCCCGTTCCTCCCGGAGAGCTCGGACGTTCCGCGACAGGACGGCGACAGGAAACGGGAAGGTCACGGGGAACGAAGGAGCGCCCGACGGTACGGCGGCGGGGACCGGCAAGGTCACGGAGCGCGGAGGAGCCAGGGAAAGGGTCCCCACACCTCCCCTCCCTCAAGGCTCGGACCCCGGGGGGCCTGAGTCGGCGGAGGGTGGACGGTCCCCGGCCAGGAACTCCTCCAGCTCCGCCATCACCGTGTCCTCGGCGGGCGGAGGCGGAGGCGGGAGGGGTTCGGCCGGGCCGGCGAGTGGCACCAGCGGGGGCGGCAGCGTGTCCGAGACCGCGGTGGCGGCGGTCGCAGCGGTAGAGGCAGCGGCGGTGGAGGCTGCAGAAGTGGCCCCCTCCTCAGGAAGCTCCCGGGCCGCCGGGGCCAGGAGGTCGGGCCGGTCCCTCTGGAGGAGCCGCAGCACCGCCTCGACGCACGTGGGGGGGCCCACCGCCCTCAGCAGCTCCTGGTGGCGTGGGCTGGCCTCGTGGGTCTCGCGGTGAACCACCGGCACCCGGCAGAGCCAGCAGGGGTCCTGCAGGTCCGGGGCCAACTCGAAGGCGGGCAGCGTGTGCCCCAGGAAGGGCGGCGGGACCTCGACACCGGGCGTGTCGTGGACCGGTCTCGGCTGGTCCCGCCAACGCTGGCGGGACACGAAATGGAGGTCCCGCTGCCCGTCCCAGGTCGTCCAGGTTGCCACGGTGTGGCATGGCCGCCGGCTCCAGGCCCGTCCCCCCTGCGGTGACGGTCCCTCTCTTCTCCTGGAAGGAAGTCGTGCGGGGCGAAGAGGCCTGCTCGAGCCTGGTCCTCCCCGCGCAGGCGGGCCCGACCCACTCTGCGGTGTGCCAGCGCGGTGGCTCGCGGAATCCGCGGAGCCCGCCCGGCGCTGTCCGGACCCAGCGTCCGACGCCCGATCGTGGGGCCACCTCCATGGTCGCCGACCTCGGGAGTCGGGCCGCCTCGACCCGGGGCGCCCACCCCGGGTACTTGGGGGAGCATTAGCGCCCCTGTTCTGGCCTGGCGGGCCTCCTGGGAGGGGTCGTCCCCGTCCAGCGCCGGCACGTGCTCGGCGTCCGGCGTCGTTCCAGAAAGGCATTCTGTGGGGGGGAAATACAGTTAAAAACACAGAAATGGATTAAACCCTGCGCCGCAGATTGTAGTGACGGCAGAAACTCCTGTTAGAAGTGAGCTCGCCGACAGTGTCATGCACCGTCCGGCCAGCGCGCTCCATCCGTGCTCCGGACTGCGTCTGCCGTCCGGCCGAGACGGGGCTTTCCCCGTCCTCATCAGCCGCTTCTCGTCCATCGCCGTCCTGGTCGCGAAGGTAGTACACCTTTAAATCGGTCACAGGAACAGGGCCAGACTCCTCGGTTGTGTTCGGCCGAGTGAGTCTGTACGTAAGCCGCGACACTCGCGTACTTACCTCGTAGGGCCCATCCCACTTCGGAGCCAGCGATGCTGCGAATCCGCAAGCTGCATTACTCAGTGGGTGCATTCTCCTCAGAACCAGGTCTCCGACGTTGTACTCCAGGTGGCGATGGTTCTTGTCGTACTGCGCCGCCTGCTCGATCCTTGCGGCATCGAGGTTCTCTCTAGCGTCGTGCAACGCGCCCGTCAAGCGGCTTTTGAGCCCGGCCGCGTACGTAGAGAGTGGGCGACCCGATGCCCCGTCGCTGTTTCTTAACCCGTTCTCTAGTGGAGACGGGAGCTCCTTACCCAGGTTCAGGAACGCTGGTGTAAACCCGGTTGATCGGTTCACTGACGTCCGAATGGCGAAACCCATCTCGACGATGTGTTCGTCCCAGTCCCGGTGTCTCTCCGTCAGCGCGATCAGCATGCTCTTCAGGTTGCGATTCACTCTCTCAGTGATATTGGCCTGAGGATGGTACGGTGTCGTCCTCTTGTGCTTAATATTGAGGGCCAAGCAGGAGTCCACGAAGACTTTACTAGTGAAATAACTAGCATTATCGCTCACTAGACACTTGGGCGTTCCGAAACGCAGGAATGTGTCTAACAACTTTTCCCAGATTCGCTCCGAGACCAGTTTTCTCAGGGGGTACAGCTCCACCCACTTCGAGAAATGGTCAGTGACCACCAAAAGGTACTGATTTCCCCGAGGACTCCTCGGCAGCGGGCCAACGATGTCGCACGCGACTATCTCCCACGGGTAGTGACTAATCACCGGCTGCATCAACCCCGGAGGTTTCCCGCCTCTCGGTTTCGCCTTCTGGCAAGCTGGACAGCTACGACAGTACCGAAATACGTCCTGCCTCATTCCCGGCCAGGTCGCGACGCGACATAACTTTTGAAAAGTCTTGCTGCCGCTGCCATGACCGGCCAGAGCCGAGTCGTGGAAGTATCTGATAAACTTCCTGCGTAGCTTCCTAGGAATCACCACCCTGAAGGGAGGGTCATTCCCCTCCTCTTCGTCGATCGCGGGGATATAGCGGAGCAATAACCCATCTTCGCCCAGCAGATACGAATCAAACGGCGCGCCGATTCGTCCGTCAGTGTTCCCGGTGTCAACCGCAATTTCCGCAAGTTTTCCCAACACCCGCTGACAAAATCCATCTGCTCCCTGGGCCTCGACAAGCTCTGCCTTGCTTACCACTTCCCCCCAAGCCACGATCCTTTGCTCCCTCGTAGAGTGACCCACCGCTGCTACGAACTCCGGCTGCTTCCCCTCCTCCCAGCCATTCTCTCGCTTTCCCGCGATCGCGGGGGGCTTCTCCCCCGCGCACGGAGGTATTCTCCCTCCTCTCCCGCGCTCTTCGCCCCCCAACGGTCGCGTCTCCTCCTCCCGACCACCGTCCTGGGGCGCCCGAGAGAGCGCGTCCGCAACCTTGTTGCTCGAGCCCTTTCGGTATTCGACAGTGTAGGAGTAGCGCTGCAGGGTCAGAGCCCAGCGAGCCAGCCTTCCCGCTGGCTCCTTCAACCTCTGGATCCATGTTAGCGCAGCGTGATCCGTCTGTATGACAAAAGTCGTACCGTCTATACTCTTTTTCACCCCAACTTGTGCACCGGAGGCTCCACCTCTACAGGCCGCGCATTGGCCAGTCACCGTCGCACCACCACGAAGCGCTCCTCCGCCATTTTTGAATCAAATATAAACAAAAAAGTGTCTACAAAGAAAAAGTTCTATACGAGCGTCGTAATCGTGATAATCCAATCATCTTAAATAGGGCTTATTATGTAGCACGTTTTGAGCTATAATTTTTCATATGTCCAAATTTATTGGTGTGATTCTTTTTAAAATACGAATCGCACGCAGTCGCTGCGTGGTGACTGAGGCCCTACTGACTGCGTTCGTTTGTTCACGGAAGAGTGAGTCGTTCACAAACAGAATTGCTTTCTTAATAAATACAGCACTCCCGACTTGGCTAACATCTTCTCTCGAATAAAACAATTGTACCGTCAAACTGTCCACTTAAACGGCGCAAGACTTGCAGCCTGAGTGTCTATTTCTTTACTTCTGTTGAATTTACGAACGCGTCCGGTTAACTCGGTGACGTCATGTTGTTGTTGTAGTCGGGGAATCGAATGCTCGACGCGCTCGGCCCGATTGCGTTCTTCTTCTGCGTGTTCAGATATTTTTTACAACTTTATCGTTCTGTTTTATTATTCAGCGTATTTCCTTTGTGGATATCGTTGAGGTAGTGTCCATGGCTCCATCTCCACCGCCGTCGAGACGTAAGCCAGCCGCCACGACACCTATAAATTTGTGGAAGAAGCATCGGCAAGGACGCAAGCTCTCGAGCGATTGCAAGCAGATGGTTCTTTCCGTGTACGCCAAGCTGCGAGAACAATACCCGGACAGGTTGAGGAACGACTTATACCAGCTGACGTCTGAGTATACTGGCGTCGGAGCACGGACAGTTGTTGCCATAAAGAAGGAAGCCATCACGAATTCCGGGCTCCTTCGAACTCCAACTGGTAAGCGCCCAAAGTCGGTTGGCACCCGTCGTCGCCTGGTCCAGTACGACTCTTTTGTGCTGTCTGCGTTGCGGTCCTGCGTGCACGGCTTCTTTCGAAGGAACGAAACCCCGACCGTCACGAAGATACGCGAAGCCCTCATTGAAGCGCTGAAGGATGATGAGGTCGCCGTGGAACCGAGTCCATCGACTGTGTACCGTCTTTTGCATGACATTGGGTTCGAGCTGCAGAAGAGGAGTCGCAACTCTCTTCTCATTGAGAAGGACGACATCCTTGTGTGGCGTGCGAAGTACCTCCGCTCAATCCTGAAGTTTCGAGCAGAGGGTAAGGCGATCTATTATCTCGACGAAACGTGGGTCAACGCCGGACACACCATCAACAAGATCTGGGTCGACACGACGGTGCGTTCTGCCAGAGACGCAGGAAATCGCGGCCTCAGCACCGGTCTCAAAAATCCATCTGGCAAAGGCAGCAGACTGATTGTCACTCACGTTGGGGGTGACCAAGGCTTTGTGGAAGGTTGCCTCGACATTTTTCATGGAGTGAAGTCGGGCGATTACCACGACGAGATGGATGGCAACAGGTTTGAACATTGGTTTGACTTGTTCCTGACCAAGGTAGAGCCAGGAAGCGTTATTGTAATGGATAACGCTTCCTACCACTCAAGACGCGTGGAGTGTGTCCCCACGAAATCTTCAACCAAGAGTGTCATCCAAGAATGGCTAAGCTCAAAGGGAATTGACTGGGACAAAGACATGCTCAAGGTGGAACTAATTTCTTTAGTCTCCCAAGTGCGACACAAGTTCCTCAGCTACCGAGTGGACACACGTGCTGAAACTGTTGGGTGCACGGTTCTTAGGCTGCCCCCTTATCATTGTGAGCTGAATCCCATTGAGGCTTCGGAGGCCCACTTGAAGAGTTCTCCGAAAACAAGGCGGCCTGCCTGTGTTGGCTGACTCTCGACATCTGGTATGCAACCCTGCCTCTCCGAGAACTGCTGCAGCAACACGACGAGGCGGCTTCGGAGGCCCACCTGAAGAGTTCTCTGAAAGCAAGGCGGCCTGCCTGTGTGGGCTGACTCTCGACATCTGGTATGCAACCCTGCCTCTCCGAGAGCGGCTGCAGCAACACGACGAGGCGGTTTCGGAAGCCTACGTGAAGCCTTCTCTGAAAGCAAGGCGGCCTGCCTGTGTGGGCTGACTCTCGACACCTGGTATGCAACCCTGCCTCTCCGAGAACTGCTGCAGCAACACGACGAGGCGGCTTCGGAGGCCCACTTGAAGCGTTCTCTGAAAGCAAGGCGGCCTGTCTGTGTGGGCTGACTCCCGACATCTGGTATGCAACCCTGCCTCTCCGAGAACGGCTGCAGCAACACGACGAGGCGGCTTCGGAAGCCTACGTGAAGCCTTCTCTGAAAGCAAGGCGGCCTTGTCTGTGTGGGCTGACTCCCGACATCTGGTATGCAACCCTGCCTCTCCGAGAACGGCTGCAGCAACACGACGAGGCGGCTTCGGAAGCCTACGTGAAGCGTTCTCTGAAAACAAGGCGGCCTGCCTGTGTGGACTAACTCTCGTCATCTTGATTGAAGCCCTGCCACTTCGAGAACTGTTGCAGCAACACGACGAGTCGGCTCCGTTATGTTGCACAGAAATATTAAACACCGAGCCATGTTCAAGACGTCGTTCCATTCCCTTCTCGTCTCCCAGGCTAATATTGCGGGATTTAGCATGTCTTCAGCTTACACCGGCTTGTGTGCACGCATCTGCTAGTTCCTCTTAGATTGAATCTTTATTTAGGCAACAACATACAAACAGTCGTTGCCCAAGAGCTGACACAAAAGGCAAACAGAATTGCCTCACGAGGCGCCGCCCCCCCTCCCCCTCCCAATCACAAACATCATACACACTTGTCGTACACAATATAACAGCATAATAAGGGTACAGCAAAGGTTACAGAATAGACTTGCACAGCAGAATTCAATTTTAGAACACCCCTGGCCCCAAAGACGCCAGAAATGCAGTTCGTTGAATGCAGAGTACACAGGAAGTGCCCGAGGTCTAATTGAACAGTGCAGGTCTACAGAATTTGCTTGTGTTACCAGTTTTTGGCTCATGAGCTTACATCACATTGTAAACCTAGGACACAGGACAAACACGAAAGGGCCTTTTAGTGTTTGTCCTGTGTTCATCCTAGGGATGTACAAAATACGAACTTCAAGAAGGTTATGAGTCGCAAAGATGCAGGGCTGTGGCACTGCAAACAAAAGCTGCCACAAGTACATTCGCTATACACAAATGCATGCTGGTGCTGTCCCAGAAATATTTTATAGTGATTCAAAGGATTAGACCTGCAATGAAGTGACATAGTTCCGTACTAAAATAAGTGGATGTGGGGCGGTCAGTTATAGTGCCCAGATGTAGTACAGCTGCATCTGTTTTCTCGAAGGTAAGAGAACTGGGAACAAACAATGCAAGCATTGTAACAGGAAACTGTTTTGGGCAGTACAGTACAATACCGAAATTGTTCGTTTTAGGGGGTTTTACCATGGGGGAGGGGGGAAAGAGAACAACCAATGCTGTCTATATCCACCATTTGATCATACAATTTTTCGACTTCGAATGCTACATGTCATCGCAGCAAAAAAGCAGGGGCTAGAGGAGCTGTGGACAGTGGCCTGCAATGAACACAGAACATGAACCAGAGCTACTATGAATGTGGTATGCTCCTTGTTACCAACAATAAACCTTGTAGATATACTTGCAGTTTTCTTGTTGACTGATTATATTACTATAACTGCTCATATTAGACCAACAGTATTGTATAAGTGCTCATATTAGACCACAATTCTCACCACTCCACATTCCCGGCTTTGATGCAGTCGACTTCAGCTGCAGAAAACACGTTTTACACTATTTTGAGAATCTGCTGAGTAATCCGCCTGTTACAGCAATCTGGCACTTTACCAGTCATTTCCAAATGCTGTCGGACATCTCGCATGCCTATCGCGGTGCAGCAGAGAGCCGTTCGCGGGCGTGGTATTTGACGCTGGAGAGACTGAAATCGCAAGCTACCAGTTCAAGAAGCAAACAATATAAACTTTTTCAACAAAACCGCGACCGTAACGTAAGGGCATGTCACATACCAGGCAACATAAAAAGCGCGAATGTTGCGCGGCAGCGAAGTTGCAAACGCGGTCCGCATGCCCGATTGAAAGCGATGGCGACGAAGCGCGACGATAGCTGCAAATCATGTTTTCTATGCATCACATTTCCTTGCAACTGTTGAGATGCCGGCCAGTGCGGTTTGATAGCACAGACTCCCGCTCTTTCGCGAGCGACCTGAGCGACCGCTACGAATACGCACGCCACAAACCTGCTTGCAACCCGCTGGCTGAATCAACTGTCAACATGCACTCTGACTCCTCCCAGTGGGAGTGCGGGTGAGGACACCCGGCACTCTGGTTGGTTGGCGCACTGATACAATTCTCTTTGAGGAGAATTCGCCGGTGCACAAGTTGAGGTGAAAAAGAGTATAGATAGAGATCGAACTTTTTCAAAGCGAACATGACGGCCAGCCCCTCCTTCTCCGTTACGCTGTAGTTGCGCTCGGGTGGTGTAAGCGTTCGGCTCGCGAAAGCCACAGGGCGCAACTGCCCATCGTGCTCCTGTAACAACACCGCTCCGACACCGTAGTCGCTCGCGTCCATCTGTACGACGAAATGCCGGTTTAGATCTGGTAAATGTAAGCTCGCTGTATCAGCTATTGCCTTCGCGAGAGACGCGAAAGCCGCGTCGTGCTCCCTCCCCCAGATCCACCTTGAGTTTTTCCGCAGCAATTGGTTCAATGGCTGTGCTAGCTCCGCGCATCCCGGAATGAACTGCCGATAAAAACAGACCATCCCTAGAAACCTCTGAAGGCTCTTTACGTCACACGGCGCTGGATAATTGAGGATGGCCCCCAATTTATCGTCGTTCGGCTTCAACGTACCGTTGTCAACGATAAAGCCTAAGAGATTAACCCTCGAGGCTGCGAACTGTACCTTATCTGGGTTGATCGTCAACCCAGCCTCCCACATTCTACTCAGAACGATCTCGAGATGAGTTAGGTGCTCTTCGAACGAGTTCGAGAATACTACGACATCGTACATGTAAGCCATGGCAAAGTTAAACTTCGCGTCCCCCAGCACGATGTCCATCAGCCGCTGAAAACTAGACGGCGAATTCGATAATCCGAACGGCAGGCGGGTAAACTCAAACAACCCCCTGTGACAAGTGAACGCTGTCTTTTGGACGTCGTCTGGTGCTACCTGGATCTGCAGGAAGCCTCTGCTGCAGTCCAGCGTGGTAAAGACCTTCGCGCTACCCAGCGAGTACATGATGGACTCAATAGATGGAAAAGGATACGCGTCCCTTTTGGTCATCTCATTGAGTCGGCGGTAGTCTACGCAAAGACGGGCTGTCCCGTCTTTCTTCGGCGCTAGCACTACCGGAAATGCCCACGGGCTTTGCGACGGCCGTACGGCTCCCGTGTCCAACATTTCATCGAGAGCCTTATCTAGGAGAGCTCGCTTGTGCACACTCAGCGGTCTGGGGTTACAATCCCACGGCCTAGCGTCTCCCGTGTCTATCTCATGTTGTAAAACATGCGTGACTCCCGGCCTCTCAGTAAACATAGCTGCGTGTCTAGACAAAGCGTCCGCTAACGATCGCCTTTGTTCGGCCGGCCCGTCGAAAGAAGCCACGATCTGTTCAACGTTATGTGGTACGGCCCGCGCAGCTAACACCTGCTCCTCGCGCAGCCTAGCGAGCGAACATTCCGATCCCTTCCCCAAACTAGGTGGGGCTACAAAGGGGATGAGAGGGGTCAGCGGGTTGTAGTGGTACCCGTTATTCTTTAGGTCTAGAATGATCCCCTCTCGGCAAACGAAGTCCTGTCCCAAAATAACTGGGATTGACATGCCCGGCAGGTAAACAAAGCGCTGCCTCCTTCGCTTGCCGTCGAGGCCGAGGTGAAGGCGAACTGCGCATTGCGCCTCGGCCGATCCCGCCGCTAAACGCAACGGAGTTGCAACTTCGCGCATGCACAGGTTTCTTTTGCGGCAGTCCGTGTACACGGAGTCTCCGACGAGAGAGAGGGTTGAGCCGGTGTCGACTAATGCTAGATAATCTTCACCACCGATCTCTACCCGCACGTACGGACCCCTTTCAGGTGTCGAGTCCTGAGCCCGACATGCCGACGGCGCGAACGCTACCCGATCGCTGCCCGCGACTTCCGCCCCGTCGGCGAACTGACCCGGGGCCTCGGCAGCGGCCGGCAACCTTGATTCGGGCAACCCGATTGCTGGCGCCGGCCCCGCGCGTTTTCCGAGTATCCGGATTCGGCCGCTGCCCACGTGCATTGCCGCCTGATGTGCCCAGGCTGGTGGCACCTGAAGCACCTGACTTGGGCGCGGTCGTCGCGTGCTACAGTTGATCTGTCGCTAACGGCACGCGGCGCGCCGCCTCGCCGAGCGCTGTTGTCGCTGCCGCGAGCGTCGTAACGCGTCACGTCTCCGCGGTATTCGACCGCGCCGCCCCCCCTACGGGGTTGCGCCCCGGCTGAGTGTGCGCTGGCATAGCCTCCATAGAGGAGGCTATGGCGCTGGCTACCCTGCGCCTTTGCTCGAAGCCGAATGGGTCGAGGGCCCGAGGTGGAATGGCTCCGCCATTCCCGCGATCCGCGACGGCCACGTACGCCGTCTGCGACTCGACGTAACCGTCCGCGGCGCGTCCCGTCCACGCGCAACCCGGCTCCAAGGACTCCTCGGCTCTTGGAGGGGGCCGATATACTGCAGCTCAGCGAGCAAGCCCGCTTGAACCGTGCGCGCCCCTCTCGCCAGTGCTTCGAGGTCTGCGAAATCGCGTCCTCGAAGATACGCCTTAAATCTGGGGTGGCACTGGCGGATCGCCCTCGCTACTTTCTCCGCGTTAGGCGCGGAGGGTTCGGCCCGCGAGTAGAGCTCCTGGAGTGCACGGACGAACTCCACGAGGCTCTCATCCGGGTGCTGAGTGCGGCTCGCCAGCTCGTCGCGAATCCGCATCTCGTAGTCGGGAGGAAGGAATTCCTCCCGAAACCGCGCCCGGAAGTCCGCCATTGATTGGAACGGCGTTTGCAGCCGTCTCCAACGCGCGGCGTCGCCCGTCAGTGCAATCGGCACGATCTGCAGCAGGGCTGTTGCGTCCGATGCCCCCAAAGCGGTTACGTACGCGTCTAAATCCTGCAGGAAATCGTGCACCGATTTCCCGTCGGAGTACCCCGAGTACGTCGGCGTAGGCACGCTCAACCGCGGGCGGGGTATCGGCAAAGGCGCGGCACTCGCGACGCTTGGGGCTGTCCCCATCTGCCGCGACATCGCGTCCATCATCCGCGTCATTGCGCGCATCAGTTCACCGGCGTCTAGCACGCCTTCCGTCGCTGGGGAAGCTGGGGGCGAAGTCCCAGTCTCAGGGGGCGCGCGTGAGCCCGAGTCTCCGCTAATCGGAGCAGCCCCCGCGCTATCTCGCCCAGGCTCGTCCTCCGACGAACCGTCCTTACTCGCGCCGGTGGTCGACCTGGTGTCGACCATTGTCACTTTCTACCGACTCAAACACAATTCGCGAAATTCGAGCACGCTAACCTCCAAAATCCGCGAAAACGCAAAGTGCGCGACCTCTCAGGGAGGAGCGAAAGCAACGGCCAACCGATCGGGCTCCCACGTGGGCGCCAGATTATGTGGGTCGCTACCTGATCGACGCCCGATCGGGACGTGCCTCGCTCGCTCCCCAAGAAGTCACCGACACAGTGCGTGTTCAAAAGAGTTTACTCAAACTCACGTCGTTGAAGAGCCGCTCGTCGCTGTCGTCCCAATGACCTCCCTGACCGGTCCCTTTCGAAGTCGGCAGCCCAAGCTCTCTTCCTTTGTCTCCGTTCCCCTTTTAAGACCTTCCCAAGTCCTTGTCCCGCCGACCGTCCAATCGGGAACCGTGCTGCGAGCCGACCCTCCGACGTCAGCGCTGGGTGAGGGGGCGCTTGCCCCGTTCCTCCCGGAGAGCTCGGACGTTCCGCGACAGGACGGCGACAGGAAACGGGAAGGTCACGGGGAACGAAGGAGCGCCCGACGGTACGGCGGCGGGGACCGGCAAGGTCACGGAGCGCGGAGGAGCCAGGGAGAGGGTCCCCACAAGTTGAACAGGCAGAGTGTATTGAATTGCTGAACCTATACAGGTTTATCACAGGTCTAAGAAATGTTTGTCAAAATATGTGCAATACATTTTTCAAAGCAGCATATCACAATTTTAGAATGTTATTACTTTTATACTTGTCTGGCATTTCGCGTCCCGTTGCTGTTGCATCAGGTGTCCCTAAGGGTAGAGTACTCGGGCCTCTATTGTTTCTAATATATATCGATGACCTATCATCAATTAAATCGACAATTAGACTTTTCGCTGATGCTTGAGTTTTTTCCCGGAAAATTAATACACCTATATTGATCACAGTATTCTCCAAGACGATTTAGATACAATATAATCATAGCGTTCCCGATGGTAGATGAACATTAACACATGTAAATGCAAAGAAATGTCCGTAATTAAGTCCTCCACTAAAACACTAACCCAGTACTCGTTACTTTCCCAAGCACTAGAACACTCATTGTCGTACAAGTATTTGGGCATGTATTTTACAGATTCATTATGATCGATTGAGCAAATAACAAATAGTGCACTAAAAACACTTAATTTGTGAAAAAGCCATTTGTATGAGAAAATGTTTGTGTTCAATAAACACATGGATGATACAAGATATATAATAACCATATAAGAACTATATGAGAACTATATAAGATATATAAGAACCTTCTTACAAGTTTCTTATATAGTTTTAATCTAGTTCTTATATGGTTCTTATAGGGCTCTTATATGTTCTTATATATCTTGTATGATTCATATGTGATTATTGGACACAGAAATTTCTCATAAAAATGAGATTTTTCAGTAAGGATTAAGACGAAACTATCCGCATACAAAACATTTATCCTCTCAACATTAGAATATACAAGCATAATTTGGATTCCGCACATAAGTTATCTAATCTCGAGGCTCGAATTTTCAGAACAAAGCAGCCAGATTTATATGCAGTGATTATTCATCCGAAACTAGTGTCTCCGCTTTAAAAGCTAGCATAAATGTTCCTAATCTACAAAGAAGACGAAAAATAGCCCGATTGTGTTTTTTTTTTTTCTTTTTTTTTAAGATGTATATTACTCAGATTCCAATTTTCAATCTACTTAGTGCTGGGCTGCCAATTTCATAGTATCCATATTAGATGATTCCTGCAAGATTGAACCATTTCAGTGCCGTACTTACACTTTCCTCTTTTCTTCCTTAGTACTTTGCAACACTGACTAGAACCAACTACCTGACGATATTGTAACTGAGAGATATCCCATTTCATTTAAAAAGAAGGGCATCAATTTGTGTAACTGAACCTTGATTTGTAAAACTGCATCATAACAATAACATGCTAATAAGCGTTTTTTTTTTGTGTGTGTGACATTTTTTTGTTGGTGTTTATTTTTTATGTTCAATTACTTTTTTGTCTATTTTTGAATCCCCCCTGATGTAATGCGTCTTTGGATGCCTCTGAGCTGAATAAAATTAAATGAAATGAATGCCTCTGCAACATTTATTCAATTGTTACTTTAGGTAATTTTATCTGGTCCTACTACTTCGATTATTGTCATTTCATAGGGATTCTTTTTTTTTTTATACAACTCCCATGTCGTTCAGAGATAATTACACCACCCAGTTTATCGCTTAAAAAATAACACATCTGTCTCAAGATACCACTTTCTTGTATTTCACTACAATAATTGTAGGTTATAACAATTTTCCTGCGTTCTAAAATTGGTTCTTTAAATCACTCGGCGTTCACAGCTCTCATGTTACCTCATAAAAAATAAATAGATCGAAAACCTGCGTTTCTACGACGTAAAAGCTACGCGCGTAGCCTTCAGCTCAGCTCTATAGCGCGCCGCTCGTCAGCCTGCTGCCGTGACGTCACCGGAGGCGTGTGCTGGCCTTCTCCTCTAGTTGGTGTTGGAAAAGTGCCAGGAAGCGCGCTGGAGAGAGCGCAGGAAACAACGCACCAGAGAAGCACTACGGAAAGGCCTCCCGCTGGCGTCAGCGCACCAGGTTTCAGAGCTCTGAGAAGCCCGGATCGCCTCAACCGCAAGGCCATTCGCCAGCGTCAGCGCTTCAAGAACCCTGTGAGCCCGACCAGAGAAACACAACGACCACCCACTTGCGTCAGCGCCCTAAGCCCCCGAACCCCCCGAGCCCTGTGAAGCCCGGATCGCCTCCATCGCAAGGCCACCCGATAGCGTCAGCGCTCGAAGCCCCTGAACCCTGTGAACCCCGACGCCAACTATCCCACGCACCAGCACAGTGACGGACAACCCGGGACAGCACTCCTTCAGAACGCCACGACGGTCGGTGAGCTGCGGGCGGCACCAGCACCGACTCAGATTATAATTAAACAGTAAATATCGTTTTTGCCTCGTCTCTCTTCACCTCAGCGTGGGCCCACCACAGCGCGTCTGTGCCTCTACAGGGGTCGTCACAGATCCTTTATGCGACGGCGGGCGAGCGTAGAGCAAAGCGCAAGTGTCGTCTGCTCGGCAATTTTCGCCAATGTAGTTTGCTACAATATCGTGTGGAAACTGGTGAAAAACAACTCCCGGGCTGGTCAACTAATAATTTGAGGAGGCAGCAACACAACATCGTGAGCCTATAATCTTTCGATATTCATCGCAGCGAGGCATCGGAGATGCGGCACGCGCTCGTATCGTAAACAAAACGTCCTTTTCAAGCTAAAGTAGAGGCGAGACGAAACAGACTGCTCCAAGCTCTCAGCTCCAGAGAAGCGCGCAGGGTAGCGCAAACTAGCGCATCCGTGTTACGGTGATCACGTGAACGCCGTCGAGCCAACACCGGGAGGAGAAACTCATGACGTCATTGTTCAATTTCGCTCTGAGAAGTGAATACAAACAAAACGTGAAAATAACGTAGACATGCCTCTGACGTAGTGGCTCAATGTTGGCTGCTCCAACTCCGTGGCATTGACTGCGCTGTTGATTGCGCCTCACCTCGCACGCTAGTTGGCAGATTTCGGCGACTTGGCTCACTTGAAGGTTTGCTGGCCAGTTTATTGAATATATAGACGGATATAGACCGTAATATTTGACACGTGGTCTTCCTATATGATACTGAAGAGGGCTGCATAGTTTTCTTAATATAAAAAATGAAGCGGAGTTGCCGTTTAAAGGGGTGTCCGAACAGGACACTACAAAACGCACGACTCCGACAAATCGTGAAAATTGAAGCGGGCGCGAAGCGGGCGCGTCCGCTTCAATTTTCACGATTTGTCGGAGCCGTGCGTTTTGTAGTGTCCTGCTTGGAGACCCCTTAAGCCGGGTGCTTCTCCGTCTGCCGGTTCTTCCTATGTACGTGGCGTCGCAGTCAACACAGTTCACCTAGTAAACCACACTTGTCCGGGCGTTGGCGGGGGTAATGTCTTTCGGCATAGAAAACGCGTTCGCCAAAGTGTACACATAGGCTTGAATACAGTCCGGATGCCCAAAGGGGTCAAAGCTCTTCTATTCGAGTCCGAGGTTCCCCGGACACAGGAAATACACACTACCGGCTTCCTTTTTCCTCCAGTGTCCACTCTGCCCTGTTGCATGCGCTTACGCGTGTCACTTATGCAGGATCCTGGATAATTGCGCCTGCCCAAGGATGTGGAGATCCTTGTCAGTTCTCGGGACCGAAGATCATCGTTAGAAGACAACACATCGCAACGCGACAACAGTGGCCGTACCACGGCGCGCTTGTGTTCCGCCGGGTCAGGGATGGGCAGTATTTCAAATACAAGTATTTAAAATACGTATTTGAAATACTTTGTATATTTTGCATTTGTATTTAATTACAAATTGGGTAATGTATTTGACATGTGTATTTAAATACCAAAACGTGGGTATTTCAAATAAAACTGTAATTAAATACAATTTTGTGCGCGAAAATACATCCCTCAAATTTATTGTCACTGTCCAGAGCAGTAAGAAAACTGCGCTCTGCACCGAATGCAGTGTCTCTCAATCAAGCACAAGCGTTTAGTGATTACGGTGCTAGTGTGATCACTGTGATTACGGTGCTAGTCCAGGGCAAGAATAGTGACGAAATCGACGTTCACTGGCAGACTGGCTAAATAAGTGCCTGTGACAACTTGTAATGTTTTCCAGCCTGTCTTCCATCTATATTTTTGCCTGGAGACATTCTAAATGCGCGGGCCGTCTAGATTTTTGTAACTGATGCGAGTTGCAACCATAAAAAATTCTCTACTAGTGCTACGCGTCTTGGTCGCTTGGTTCTTTGTTGGTCTATACCAAAATGTAATCGGCTTGAAGCTCTTTACTTTTTTCACCTATTACGTCCAAGCTGAGTACATCTTTTTGTGATAATATTTCTATTACGTTACTAGAGCCTTGCACACGAAATCCCAAGTGTGCGATGCAAAATTAAAATAAGATACCCAGAAACCCGTTGCAGGTGCCTTGAAGTCGCTGACGCAAATTTTGAGGAATGTATTTGGAAAAGTATTTGGAGGAGACCAAATACATTTGGTTGTATTTGTATCTTGTATTTAAATGCTTTTTTTTTTTTGAAAATGTAACTAGATTTGTAATTAAATACATTTTTGACGAAGTATTTTGTATTTGTATTTCGATACATATTTTCATGTATTTTGCCCATCCCTGCGCCGGGTGATGGGAATCAAAACACAAAAAATTTCCAACGTCACAAGGTTTACGGCACCCTTGTCTCTACGGGAGCACCACCCACCCGGTGCAATATTACGTCCAAAAACGGCAGCACACCGTCCCTCTCAGTTTCACACGTGAGCTGGATAGCCGTATGAATACTATTCAGCGCCAAGTGGAAAGCACGCAAGATCACCTTTTTCAGAATTACAAAAGTGTCATCAACATGCTGGCAGTACATTTTCAAGGAGAAAGACAATGAGTTCATGACCGTCTTCTTCACATACTCAATAACCAAATTGGCCCCTGTAACGGACACCGGGCTCCCCTTCGGACAACCTTCAATCTGATGGTAAACCATGTTGTCAAAAGTAAAGTAAGTCTGGTTTAAACAAAACCGCAACAAGATCACGATATCCTCTACCAGTAAGGGCGTGCAGGATCCCAACGTGCAATTATCTAGCAAACGTTTTTCCACACATCAACAGCCAACCCGATTGGTACATTCGTGAACAAAGACACGACATCAAAGGAAGCCATTACGTCGTCACTCTCAAGCTTCTGAGTACGGACAGCTGTTACTAAATCCCGAGAGTTCACAACAGACAGCGCGTTCTCCTCAGTCAACGGCCTCAGCAATTCCACCAGAACTTTCGAGAGGTCGCAGGTAGGCGATCCACCAAACGAAACAATCGGACGTAGTGGACAGCCTTCCCTGTGCACCTTTGGTAACCCGTAGATCTTAGGTAAACCCATCAGACAAAAAAAGGCGGCGATAAAGAATCTCATCGAGCCTTCCCTTCGTCTTAAGCCTGCGCAAATAATCCACAAGTTGTTTTTCTGATCACGCAGTAGGATTAACGTTCAATTTTACAAAGTGCAAAGGGTCACTTAGAATCTTATACATTTTCTCTTTATACTCGCTTCGGTCTAACAGAACTGGTCTTTAAGGAGCACTGAAGAGATGTGGTGAAGGCCACGCATGCCACGAGAAGTAAATCCGAGCTCGTCAACCACAGCTGGACGACTGGGCATACGTTTGACTTTCAAAATGCGGTGACCTTGGCTCGTGAGCAGCGTTGGGCCCCAGGAAGCTCGTGAAATCGTGGTTTATCCGCCGTGACCCCAAGGCGTGCAACACAAACCGCAGCCCCCTACCGGTCGTTTACGGGGACCTGTTGGATTAGAGTGGACTGGTTTTCACTCTCCCCACCACAGGACCAGTGCATTCTGATAATGCCACCCGATAAGTGGCGAAACGTCTATGTTGTTGTTATGTTTGTGTTATGTTAAGCCAGAGTAAACTTATTCAATTATGACTACCCCTGGCCTTTGAAACATATTTGCATGTTTTCCGTCCGTGGCATACGCCACTTTTCTCTCGTGAAGCTTCAAACGGTTCCAAATGGCGACTATGCTTCAGCAGCGTTTTTACCTTCTGGGTACGACGGAAGTCAGAGCAGCTTGAGCTTAACGTCCTTTGAATTGGGGTCGATGACCATGCCCATTTTACCCTTCACCGTCAGTTCTTTTGCTGCTTTCCGCTTTTCCGCGGCTTCAGAACTCACTAGCGTCGCCAACCAAACGTGCCTTATTTGGAACTGCCCAATGGACAACACTTCACGGAGATCGATGGCGTCTCTGAGTCCGTCGCGAAAATCAATTGCAAGGTAGGGCCTGCCCGACATGTCGCCACGAAGAAAAAGAATTGATGCACAATATCCCGGGGGAAAATCGGGGAAGAAGGATTCAGTACTCATTTTGGCTTGTCGCCTGAGCTTTGTATTTTTCCTGGGACCGCGGGTACGGCTGCGTGGTTGTCCGGGTGCATCTTTTGCAAGTATTTGTTGGCGCATGAATCAGAAGGTGAAGGGTTTCTTTGGCCTGAGGCCGATTGTTGATTTTCAGCGGAGAACATGAAAACGCGTCCGTTCGAAACAGCTCTTTCTTCTTTCTCCAACCAGAGCGCTTGCTCGGAGACGCACGTGGCAATATACATAATTTATATCTGATTTAAACTTTGAAAAAAACTGATTTATTTGATTTTTTATTAAAACTTCTTTATTACCTGAATGAAATGCACCAGTTATCTTGCATTAACTTGATCAAAAACAATTCTGACGTTTGGTCTTGGAGTCACCTACGTACTGCATACCCGCGACCCGGAATGTGAAAATAACAGCGCAAATACTAGAAGAAAGAATAGACGAGGGAGACAGGATAGAGCGCTGACTAACAACTGACGTTTATAATGATAAAGAGAAAGAGGAAAATAAACTAAGAATGCTATCAAAACTCGCATAATGAAAAACCCTCTTTCCTTTTTCTATCGGAGTTTCTATGCACGACTTCCCAGGACTTGATCGTTTTCAAAAACCTTAAGCGCGTAGCTTAAAGGTTACTAACCTTAGCAATTCATTTTTTCTAGGAAGTGTATGGGAGTACCCTAACTATAGCATGCGTATTTGCGGGAAATTCATTATGCGAGTTTTGATAGCAATCTTAGTTTCTTTTCCTCTTTCTCTTTATCATTAATCGTCAGTTGTTGGCTAGCACTCTATCCTGTCTCCCTCGTCTATCCTTCCTTTTCGTATTTGCGCTGTCATTTCCACGTAATGATCAACCAACTGGCACACCAGATGATCGTGATGCAACCCGTTATTTAAAGACAGGCGATCTCCGCATCCGAAAGGACGTGGAAATCGCGTTTCTCTACATATCGGGCTTTCTTCACATTTCGTGCTTCACATATCGAGCTTGATCGTGAGAATTTCCACGATCAAAAAGAAAGCACACCACCTGAACTGCCATACCCAAACGTCGATTGTCCAGTGATGCCAAGTTTGATTGTAGTTTTCCCTAGTTCACATTTGTCAATTCTTGTGCCGTCCGAATGTTTTTTCATCCAAGTACAGACTGCATGCCATACTGGTCCGGAAATATCATCTCGTACGATGGGGACGAAACGTCTTTGAAGAGCATCCTTCCAACGAAATTGGCACTGCGTACCCGCGGCTGTAGGATGATATTTCCGTTCGCCCCATTGGCGTTAACGTATCTAGTCGTTGCTGGCACAGAAAACGAACGCAGCGCGCAAAGCAGCGACGTAGAAGTTGTCAACCGTGCCGGTGCAGCCGGCAGACACCACCGGGAGACCAAACTCCTTGCGTCGTACGGCGCGGGTCTATCGTAGTCGCTGCCCCACAAAACAACGGCGCGTTGACAAACTATGAAACCTTGCCCCCATGAGACACAACGCCCAGCGCAACCGCGACGCTCCGGCTTCACTGAGTAACAGTGAACGCGGAGTGGTTTCGTTTCGCTGGGGTTCTAACTCCCTAACTTCGGTAAAGGCCGCGCGGCGGCGCTCCGGTGGGGAGAGTTGCGCGTTCACCCCCGGAGCGCCGGCTTTCCTGCACGGCATGCGGAGTCTGCTCCTCACGTGACTGAATTCGGCGAATAGCGGCGCCGCGCATTCGAAGCGCGCGGCGCTCTCAAAAGCAGGGGAACCAGGGATGAGCAGTATTTAAAATACAAGTATTTGAAATACGTATTTCAAATACTTTGTGTATTTTGCATTTGTATTTAATTACAAATTGGGTAATGTATTTGACGTGTGTATTTAGATACTAAAACGTGGGTATTTCAATTACAATTGTAATTAAATAGAATTTGGTGGGCGAAAATACATTTTGTTTTTATGCATGTGGTTTTAAGATATAGTCTCCATCGTTTATTCGGCCATGGGGCTTTTTTCTTTTTCTCCTCCGGCTTTATTTTAAAGGCACTGTCCAGAGCAGGAAGAAAACTGCGTTCTGCACCGAATGCAGTGTCTCTCAATCAAGCACAAGCGTTTAGTGACTTTGTGATTACGGTGCTAGTCCAGGGCAAGAATAGTGACGAAATTGACGTTCACAGGCACGCTGGCTAAATAAGTGCCTGTGACGACTTATGATGCTTTCCAGCCTGATTTCCATCCATACTTTGCCTGGAACACTCTAAATGCGCGGGTCGTCCAGGTTTTCGTAACTGGTGCGAGTTGCAACAATGAAACATTTTCTGGCTAGTGCTGCGCGTCTTGGTCGAGTCGGTTCTTTGTTGGTCTATACCAAAATGAAATCGACAAAAAAAAAAAAAGCTGCTTGAAGCTTTGTACTTTTTTCACCTATTACGTCCAAGCTGATTACATTTTTTGTGATTATATTTCGATTACGTTCCTATCGCAGACTAACTCCCGAGTGTGCGATGCAAAATTAAAATGAGATACCCAAAAACCCGTTGCAGGTGCCCTGAAGTCACTGACGCAAATGTTGAGGAATGTATTTGGAAAAGTATTTGGAGGAGACCAAATACATTTGGTTGTATTTGTATCTTGTATTTAAGTGTTTTTTTTTTTTGAAATGTAATTAGATTTGTAATTAAATACATTTTTGACGAAATATTTTGTATCTGTATTTCGATACATATTTCCATGTATTTTGTCCATCCCTAAGAGGAACGTACGCCGGGGCGCGCACGACGCCTTCTTTCCTGCACGACACTTGATCCGGCTCCTCACGTGACCGGATCTCGGCGAGTAGCGGCCCGGCGGCACGTGGAAAACAGACGCGCAACTCTGGCTCCCCTAGGGACTCTAGAGAAGATCGAACGGTGGCGCTGGCTACCGGCCGCCGTCGGAACTATTCTGCGGGGATAACAATCCCGCCGCTACTATTCGTTCAGCCATGGAGGACGGGGACTTGAGGCTCGTGATAGGTATGTGAATAATCTTTATCTGCTCGAAAACCATCTGCGTAGGGGCAGCATAGTCCCTGCTTTTCTCACCTTGCTTTAAATGTCGCCGAATTCTCGTTGGAAGCAAAAACCAACCCACGTGTAGCCGCTCGCGATCGGCCGCGTCGCCCCGGCTTCGCGCGCCAGGTCGTGCGTGACTGACGCGATGTGGAGATGTTTGTGCTCTTCCTAGGTCGGAGAAACCGTATTCACAAAGCACACGCATTCCTTTTCAGTGTCACTGTCACTTGCAAGGATCATCAACCACATCGGAGAGAGCAAAAGGTGCCTCGTTGAAGGCGAGGACGTACTGAAATGTGATCATGTAATCGAGTGCAGCGTCGCCCCAGAGGAATTTTCACCAAAACATCAACCAAAATAATTATCACATTGCGTTTTCCTTGAAATGTTGAAATACAAAACACACTGCTGAACATTATATTGTAGAATGCGGCTGATTAGACTGCATATTGGCATTAAACGTTACAAGTTGTCTTTTTCGGTTTAATTTATCTGTTATTCAAAGGTGCACGGTTCACGATGAAATATCAATGAGTTCTGCATGACGAGACCTTAGTCATATGCCCATTTGCATTGCTCAGTCGAAATAATAGAAATCGCGAAATGATTCACGCAATTCTGTGTATATGACAATATCGCACTGACACTGCTACCTAATATGTTCCAATGTAAAAGCTAGCCTGGAATAATATAATGATCAAATGATAGCAGTACCTCCCGGTGGCTTCCGAAGCCTCACGACCCGGTCGTGTGATTTCTTCGGAAGAACCCATGGTTAGCTGAGTTAGTAGAGCGCTCCACTGGAAATGGAGGGGTCACGGGTTCGGTGCCCGGACCAGGCAGATTTTTTCAGTCGCGCACCAGTCACCTAGCTGTGTTTGGAGATTTGTGTTTGTCCTTTGTCCCTCTTCTTCCCCTTCTCCGGGGAATATTTTCGTCATTCTTGTCCAGCTCGCTTGCACCTTTGCATTTAATTGCATTATAATCATAACCTTAAAATGCAAGCCTTTCACCCTTGTTGGTGTTAGACTGGTGGCCACTGATAAAACCTGTTTACTCTACTGACTTCTAACCCCGGGTTAGCTCAGTTGGTAGAGCGCGCCACTATGAATGAAGAGGTCCCGGGTTCGATACCCGGATCAGGCGGACTTATTCGGTCGCGCACCAGTCACCTAGTGGTGTTGGAGATTTGTGTTTGTCCTTTGTCCCTCTTGTTCCCCTTCTCCAGGGATTATAATTTTCTTCATTCTCCGACGAATGGCGTTCCGTTTCAAGAACCTCCTCTTGTGCCCTGTTATGAAATAAGGTGGAGATATTTTGCCGGCAGCCGGAACAACTACTCGGGGAAAAAATTGCTGGAAGTTTCGGACGGCAATGAATATTGTCAAAAATAAATAAAAATCGCCAAATGTTTCCAAAAAAAAAAAAAAAAAGTTCGCCTGTTTTGATTTGAACCTGAGACCCACGGCGCATGAAGCGGGACACCTTTCCACTGAGCTACTCACATTTTTTTCTTCATTGCGTGAAAGCATAGACGGTGGGCACATGGGTCATAGTTGAAGTTTTGATACAAGAATGCACTGACATTATACAAGCTTATTCAGATACATTTGCACCAACACTTTTACAATTCCGACAAATTCGCATACCTCCTTGCGTACGCAGTGCTGACTCGGCTGTATCAGAAATCTGGAAAGAAAAGGCACTTTTCTTTTTGGCTTTTCCCCGAGTTAATCAAGGACACTTTTTACGTGGTTGCATGTTTCGATAAATATTGATTTGGTAGTCCTTGGTGGGTCAGCGTTTCTGTCTATCATGCGAGCCTTCCAGAGACTATGCATACCAAGCAAAATTTTTAAACAATCAGAGGGAAATGTTTCTGTATCTTCTACAAGAAGAAAACGAATAGAGTATGCGTTGATATACAAGTCTTTTTTTACAGTCCTTTGAAGTACATCCCAGAAAAGGTATGCATCTGTGCAAAAAATAAAGCAATGCTCAATAAACTTTAGCGTGTTGCATAAACAACAGTTGACCAACCACGGTACAAAAATTCCTTTGTCACGTAACCATGGTTTTACGGGAATTGTGTTAGTATGAAGCTGCAAAAAATGGTTTTGCAGTTGGGGGAACACGCATTCTGCAAACTCGTTTGAAAACATCTTGGTCTGTACTATCTGGGTAGTGGCTGCGGTATAAAGGGCCTGGAAATAGCAAATATATTAGGTTATGGTAGAGCTCCTTTCTGGAAAAAGTAAATAAATAATCTAAAGAAAGTCGCACTTCCAAAAACTCAAAAGCTTCCACTTCTTTGAGAAAGCCAAGAGGTCGAGGCAGTGCCACATGGACGGATGAAACAACGAAGTCAGGGAGGGGATCCATCAAGTGAGTTTGGAGGAAGGTCTTAATGGACGGGTGGGAAGACGTTCTGAGGAACATGAAACAATCTTACGTTCAAATATGTGGGTTAAGCCTAGTCCTCCCGCTTCGATAGACCGAAACAGATTGTTAAGCCGCATTGGCTCCCATGAAGAGGCCCATATGAAGGTCGCAGATATCCTACGAAAACGCTGAATGTGTCCTCGGGCACGGTGAATAAACTGAAGCACCTACCACAGCTTGGCGACTAGGAAAATGTTACATGCAGTAGGACGGCCAAACACCGAAAGCTGATTAGGCTTCAGCATGTCCGCTCGGCGCTTAAGTTTTGTGACACTTTCTGTCCATTAGCGTGCGCTATTTCGAACACATTCTAGAGGCGCGCCAAGGTAAGTAGTTGGCACGCCAGACCACGCCATTCCTGCATAATCCGAGGGCGTTGTCCCCCAAGTCCCATATCAAAGTCCACAGCACTTAGAGGTATTAACTAGCGCTCAAGCTGCCTTACAAAATGGCTGGGTTAATTGTAATTCAGCGTCGATACTTCGCTTATCAACACAGAAAAAGCTACATCATTGGCGTGAGCCAGAACTTTAACTTCATGGGATAACAGTTTATAACCTTTTGCGTTTATACTTTCAGTATACTTAGACAAAGAGGTTCCAAATATAATGCAAACAGAAGGGGAAATAGGGGACATCCTTGTTTTACAGATGAATGAAGGTGAATTGGTGTGGAAAGAGCACCGTTTACTATTAATCTATTTAATGCTTCGGAATAACATATTTATAATAACTCTCGCAGCAATGAAAAACAGATCGCGCAACATGAATGTTTGTCTGGATTGTGCGGCCTTTAATCCCGCATGTTTGATGAGCTCAAACCACTTTTGAAATGGCAGATTGTAAGCGTTTAGTAAGAATTTCGGCAAATATTTTGTATTCGACATTGCAGAGCGCTATTGGGCGATGCCCTTCAACCGTCCTTAACTTGTCAGAGTCGGAGCTTTTTGGTATTAACACGGTGTGACTCTTATAAAACGATGGAGGTAACCTGCCATACTCCAGTGAAGCTGTAAAAAGTTCAAGGAGCAATGGACATGTCATGTTTACGTGTTGCTTATAAAATTCTGCTGAAAGGCCAGCTGGTCCAGGTGTCTTCGAGCTAAGAAGGGACTCCATGGCCTGGCATTTCTCCTTGAGAAAAAAACGAATAATTCGGAGTCCTCGTCACTCAAGCTGGGCAGCGGTGAAACGACAGGCATACGCTCTTCGTTTGATGAGGGGGAGACCTGACCAAATATGTTTTGACAGTGTTGTATGAATGCGGTCATAATGCTTTCGGTATTTCTTGAGTAAGCGCCGTTATATAGCAACTCCGGAATTTCTTTTGCAAAGGCGTGTCCGCGCTCGACATCTGAAGTCTTTTTAGTAGGTCGTTCAGCCGATACAAGGCGTTGACATTTGATCGCACGGCCGCCCCTCGGTAACGCTTAAGCTCGTGGCGTTGGCGCTCAGATTTCGGAAAGCAAATTTCCTCATGAGAACTACCTGATTTTTCGCAGTCCAGCTCATACAGTTCGTGAAGGCTGTGTGTTAGTGCACGCCTGTCAGCTTTTTCGTGATATGCCTGAATACACGCACACTCAATTGCAATGTTTTAGCTTCTTGCTTAAAACTATCCCACTCTGCAAAAATGGAAAGATCGGTATTAGTACGAATGGCCATAAGCAGGTAATTAGTCGCTCATTAAAGTTATTGTCGTTTAACTTCCACAGCGCCCATTTGGGTCTAGACGTTTGTTTACGTTTCTCACCTGGCCTGAGAGTTACAACACGATGGTCAGCGAAGGGTACCGGCGTTACCAAATATTCAAATGTATGTTCCAAAAGGCAACTAGACACGTATATTTTATCAAGGCGTGCGTGGCAAAAACTTTCCAAGTGCGTGAAGCGATTGATGAACGTTCGAGAGGCACCGCCGTCACTTAGACAGTGTTGGCGCACAAGATTCTCGAGAGCAATACTACTGTTGTCGCGCCTCAGACTGATCGTCGAGCGGTCGTGGGCTTCGCATACACAGTTAAAGTCGCCAAACAGAACAATACTTTCGTAGGTGTCAAGAAAAGCATCTAAATTTTGGAGAAATGAAAGCCGATTAGAACAGTTATTATGGCCATAAACACAAATGAGCCGCCAGTAAATTCCCTCTAAGTCAATGTCACAGCGGATAAAACGACCCTCAGTCTCAACCGTGTACGAGAGCGAGGTGTAGTTTATGACTTTGAGGAGAAGCAAAAAACAACTAGCCGATAGCCCCACAGCGTGACACACACAAACTTCATACCTGTGTAGAGAAGGCTCGAGCGCCCTTGTTGTGGCCTCTTCCGACTCTATCTTTGTCTCCTGAATCGCAACAAAGTCCGGCCGCTCAAGTTGCAAGAACCGACAAAGTTGCACCTGCCTCGCACGATATTTTAGACCTCGGACATTTAGTGTTGTGAAATTTAGGGGAATATTTTTAGCTTGCTATCCGTCCTCAAAGGTCGCATTTCAGCGACTTGAACGCCACTCGCCACATTTCAGGCAGCTCCTGGCTTCGCGTTCGGCTTGGCACAAGACCCACATGCTTTCTTTTTGGCGACGTCTTCGTTGCCAACGAAGTTGCGTATAGTTGAGGACTCGCTTGAATACGAAGGTGCCTCTATGTCAACCGGTGCCGGTCGCTTAAGTGGTTGGCTGCTGCTCGCGGGAAGGCCGTTCTCGCTAACTGCGTGCTGAGGTGTAGTCGGAGCTTTGGAGACAGTCGGTGCAGGAGTCGCATCAGGTTCCATGTGTACATTCTGTGTGGTGTTGGTGTTTGGGGACGCTGCAGGTTCCAACACTGGAAATTCTTCATTCTTGTCGGTGTTTTGTGACGATTGGGTGCCTGTATCATTGGGCCGTGCGCCTTCTGGAGGATGGGCCGATCCGACGGGTGGCAAATCCCCGCTGACGTCAGCTACCTCACTGACATCCATTAGGAGTTCTGCCGCTCTGTCATCTTCGTGTGTTTGACTTTGTCCTAAGATGTCAGCATAGGTGGTGCCATTCACACACTCCTCAGTTAGGTGACCATACTGCCGGCAGTTGGAGCACCTCGGTGTTCTACAGTAGCGTCGAATATGTCCCACTTTGTTGCAGCGCAAGCATAGCGGAGGTCGCCCACAAATAAGGACAAGACTCTGGCATCCGTAGACGTGAAGGAGATGTGGTATCTGACTGGCACTGACACCATCTCCTAGTACCAGTACTACATCTCGATTTCGAGTTTCCATGTGCTAAAGCTCGCTGCACCTCCATTCTTCTCTCTTGATCGATCGCACTTTGCCGAACGAGGCGAGAGCTTCGATAACTCGTCGATCCTCTAGATGCTGTGGAAGCCAAAGATGCTTTAGGCTTCCTTTTTGCTTGTCCGGGTCAATGATAAAGCACTTCCGGCCTTCCACACGAAGCTCTCGTTGAGCTACGAGATTTGCCTTGGTAATGGCGTTGACAAACGTCAGCGTCCAGACGTGAGACATCTGGAACTGTCCGAGGCTCACAACGTCCTTCAATTTGATGATGCCACGTAGGGCGTCTCGAAAATCAGGAGCTCGATGCGGGCGCGCCGAGAGGCCCTCATGCAAAAAAATGGAATTGAGGCTCAGGTTACCTGATGTCAGACGTGGCAGGATTATCCGGTAGTCTTCTTTAACGTTAGCAGACGCCATAACGTTTCCTCAGCCAGCGGCCGATAATTTTTTTCCCGAAAGACATGAAAAACGTGGCCGTTCGAAAAGGCGTCTCTTCTTTCTCACAGAGCTACTGGGAAACACTTCCGTTAGTTATAATGCAGCCGGCACCCTGCAGGTTGGAAAGTTTGCTGCCGATTTTCAAAGCAATTCTGGATCGAAGTCGGGCAGCACCACGCATTGGCCACATTCGCACCTACACTGCCTACACTCTAATGGCGAATTCCACTGGGCGTTTTGGAGCGCGCCGGGATCAGTTGACCAGATCCGGAATGGAGCACACGATCCGAACAGGGTCGCGCCGCCTACGGATCCCCAGTGGAACATGACCACTCCTCCGGGATCGCCGGATGCCTTCCCGTCATTCAACTGTCAGGGAATCCCATTTCCGCGGCCGCCGCGGTCGTTTCGAAGATGTTTTCACAATCGCGGCGCTAAAGCCTCGTTGAGACAGTTGCGTTTGACTGCGTTTGACTGCGCTGCGGCTGCGAGAAACCAGGACATCGCTGCTGCTTATATCGCGTGCCAAGACGATTCCTTGAATTGGATTCCACGTTTCATACGAAGCATAGATGTGCCGGTGCCTCGCTTTCGGTTCTCGACGCAACGCAGTCAAACGCACTCAAACGCAAGTGTCTGAACCGGCCTTAACACGTGTTCGACTCACGAGCGGCAGGAATGGCTCGGGAGCTTCTAGCAAAGATTGCCTGAATGCCCGAAGCGCGGCCAAAACCTTCTTTCTCCTTCCTGGAAAACGAACCGGCTGTCGAGCCACGTGGTAAGCAAGCGGCCATTACGAATTCTGAGGCGAGATCAGGCCAGATGCCCCGCGAGAAAGGAAGTCACGTTTTTGCGCCTTGGGCTGGCCCGGCTGGCTTCCGGTTGAATCCCCGAAAATCGTCGGAGCGACTTTTCTCGGATCCAGATCGAAATCTGGAGCGGAAGCTAATCCAAAACGACCAGTGGAACACGTCCGTCTCAATCCCGATCGCCCAGTGAAATAGGCTTGCTCCAGAAAAGTCGATCCCGGCGCGCTCCAAAACGACCCGTGGAATTCGCCATTAGTTTAATAAGTTCGAAAATTCGACTTCCGTCGAATTTCTCAATTTGGAAAGTTCGAAAATTCGAAATCTTTCGAACCTTTCGAACCGCTTGATTCGATCATCGAAACTTCGAATTGAAAAAAGTTCGCGGCATCCCTAGCGACAACGTCTTCGAAACGACCGCGGCGGCCGCGGAATGGGGATTCCCTGGCAGTTGAACGACGGGAAGGCATCCGCCGATTCCGGAGCAGTGGTCTTGTTCCACTGGGGATCCGTAGGCGGCGCGACCCCGTTCGGATCGTGTGCTCCAGTCCGGATCTGGTCAACTGATCCCGGCGCGCTCCAAAACGCCCAGTTGAATTGGCCATAAGAAGGTCGACGTTTTTCGAATTTTCGAACTTATTACGCTGCAAAATTCGATGCTTTTCGAACTTTCGAACTTGATAGACTAAACAATTCGATGAGTTTCAAACTTTCAACTTTTTTGCACTAAAAAGGTCGAAGCTTTTCGAACTTTCGACTTCCTACGCTAAGAAATTCGATAATTTTCGAACTTTCAAACTTATTAATCTCAAGAATTCGAAAATTGTCGAACTTTCGATTCCTGAAAAGTCAAAAGTTCGACGAACTTCTAACTTTTAGGGTAAAAGTTCGAAGTTCGTCGAACTTCAAAAGACCGGCGGGCGGTTTCATTTGATTCAAGTAAAGTGCATCCGTAATTTTTTTTTTTTTTTTTTTTTTTTGCAATTTTACGTGGGGTGTTGCATTCCTTGCGAAATACAATGCCGTTTATTTCAATCATCTGGCATGCTTGGTTTTAGAAAAATAGATTCCCGAAGGAGCGAGGAAGGACGACGGGTTTTCGACAATTGTCGTTTGTGCCATATTTGAAGCGTGCTACAGCCGAAGCTATTTATAGTAGAGATGTTAAACTTTTTAAGAATGATCTATATATAGCTTAGGTAAGTGTCGTTTTAAGATATGATTATTGTTGTTCGAGACGAGTTTCGAATAAATATCCAAACATGTACCTACGGACAATTATGCCCTAAACTTGGTATTTTTGTTTTCGCCTACATTGTTTTGGGTGTCGCATTTAAATTAACACCAGAGACAGTACGTATCATTACCATCTGCAGAATACAAAATAATGTATTTATTTGTTTTTTTCGCGTTGAGGAATAAATTAAACCTCATGGGGTAAGATTTCTAAAATTGCTAAAGTTCAGCGCGTCATAATTTTTTTTTTCTTCTCATTTTACGTTCTTGGGACGTGTTTCTTTTGGCCTGTACACATTTTGGTAGGAGAAACTTGTTTCATAGTTCTGGGCCTCTGGACATGCAAGAATACAACACTTCCGGCGGGTTCTTGATAGTTTTTTTTTCTCTCCAGCTTTTTATTTTTGCATTTATTGTTATGTTTATTTATTAATTATTTTTTACCAATGGCACTATTTAGGTCGAAAAGACATAGCTTTGAACTTTCCAGCCACCGAGCATGTGACGAGTAGTGCCTCCTGACAACGAATTTCTAAAGGCCTGTTCACACATGCAGCGAAGCGCTACAAGCATAGCGCTGACCTCGTGCTAAGCACGTGCCGACGAAAGCGTTCACCAGCTTTGTATCGCACCATCAAAACTGTTGCTCATGGCATACGATAAGTACCTGACGGCACGTGAGCAGCGTTACTTCAGTGCTTCGCGGCATGTGAGAACCGGCCTCAACAATGACCATCTACGCGATATTTTATGCAGTGAAGAGCGACAGTAGCTATACATATGCATAAATAATTTCAGATTAAAATAAGCTCGACCATGCCCTCTTTCCCCGTATTGTTTTCCTTAACAGTCTGAAATATCTGGGAGGGGGGGGGGGGGGGGGGGAGGGAGGGATTGGTGCTCTCCCCCCCCCCCCCCCCCCCCTTTCCGGTTTTTCCTCTTCCGACGCCACTGATATGGTAGAACGCTCCTCGACCTCAAGTTGCGTCAGCTTCTGTGCTCTTTGCTCAGCGTTCCTTCCGCCCCAGAAAATAAACCTCCAAAGCAATTACAAACAAAAAAATTGTCCAGGTGCAGGCGAGCTGGTGTATGTTGATCATGATGCAAAATCCCGATACTGGGAATGAAATTCGCAAGAAATAGTGTAAGAAGAAAGAAAAAAAGGGACAGGACAACGGTCTCAAACTCAGCTGAGTTGAGCTTGAGACGTTGTGCTGAGCTGAGTTTTCAGCTGAGTTGAGTTTGAGACGTTGTCCTGTCCCCTTTTTTCTGTCTTCTTACACTTTTTCTTTCAAATTTCATTCCCAGTCTCAGGATTTTCATCATGTACAAACTAAACTTACTATATGCCAGCGTCCCTCGGGCGGCGTTCGATCGGATTACTACCAGCGTGCAAGGGGGTAGGGGGGCAGTTTGCCAGATCACTTCAAGGTTTTTTTGAACCTCAACCACCTGCCTGCCCCTGGCCGTTTTGAACTGGATGAGTATCGTTAAACAGTGCGTTCGTAGGATCACTACTTCGTAATGCACGTTAATGACCACCCCGGGCTGGCGGTCACAATTACTGATCTATTGTTACACGTCACTGCACTGGCAAATATTCCAGCACATCCGGGGTACTCGTCGTCTCATTTAATTGCCTGACCAACTTCGCGCAGTCTAAATATCACACCCGAACTTTTCTAAACCTGATTTCGTGAAAACCAGTGAGGCGTGAAAAAGTTATTTCAAACTGAAACTGTGGCGGATCATGAAAACCGGACTTCGAACTTTGCGCACTTGGACTTCAAACAAATCGGAAACCTTCGAAGTTTTTTTGTTTTTTTCGAATTTAGCTTTAAAAAATAATCGAAACCTTCGAACTTTTGGACCTTTATGTAGAAAGAAATTCGAAATCTTCGAATTTATCGAACTTTATGTCTTTAAAAATTCGGAACGTTCGATTTTTCGAATTTTAGACCCAAAGAAATTAGAAACATTCGAATTTCTCGAATTTCGAATTAGGCAAGTTCGAGATCTTCGAATTTATCGAACCTCAAGCAAACAAATATTCAAAATAATCGAACCCGAACATTTAGAAACCGTGAAAGCTTCGAATTTTTCGAATTCGAAACCCCACGATTTTGTAAAGTTGCGAATTTTTCGAATTCGAACCTCCCTACGGTCGAAAGTATCGAAACTTTTCGAAATCGAATATCCGTTCGGTTCGAAAATATCGAAACCTTTCGAACTCGAACCTAGGGTGGTTCGCGGCGTCCCTAGTTTTCGCAATCGCGGCGGTAAACACGTGTTCGACGCACGAGCGGCAGGAATGGCTCAGGCGCTTCTAGCAAAGGTTGCCGGAATGCCCGTAGCGCGGCAAATACCTTCTCTTCTTCCTGGAAAACGAACCGGCTGTCGAGCCAAGGGGTAAGCAATTCTTCTGATGTTGAGACAATCTATACTCCGCGACAACTTTTCTTGGCAATGCAGTGGAAGGTACAGGCCCGCGTCCCCTCTCCCCGGAAATGGGGGAGGAGGATAGCCTGCGTACACTCAAAATGGGAGAGGGGACGCGGGCCTCTACCTTCCACTGCATTGCCAAGAAAAGTTGTCGCCGAGTATAGGAGCCCAGCCCGCGACGTGCTTCTTCTTCTGAGGCGAGATCTGGGCGAGATCAGGCGAGATGCCCCACGAGAAAGAAAGTCACGTGTGTGCGCCGAGTGCTGGCCCGGCTGGCTTTCGGTTGAATCGTGGAAGCGACTTTTCTCGGATACAGATCAAGATTTGGAGCGGGAGCTAATCCAAAACGACCAGTGAAACACGTTGGTCTCGATCCCGATCGCTCAGTGAAATAGGCTCGCTCCAGAAAAGTCGATCCCGGCGCGCTCCAAAACGACCAGTGGAATTCGCCATTAATAACTGAAGAAGAGATCACACTGCATGCATTTCCGAGAGACATACAAGAGATGCACCGGTGGCTGACTGCGGTTCCCGCAGGACAGCTATTACAATCCGTGGGTCGGCGATGGATATGCTCGATGCACATTAGTGATGAAGGTTACAACCCTAGGCTTTGTTTACTAAAACTCACGGGTCTCGATGTGAGACCTCAACTGAATGTCTTTAAGTTTCCTGTGCATCTCCCTGCAGCAACGGCACTCAAAAGGCTTGAATTCAGGCATCACGAAGCATCGGCTGCATGTGCACCTAGTAAACAAGTTCTCCTCACGTTCTAAACAAAACACGTACTTTATGCTTGATGTTTACTTGTACTTGGTACACTCACCAGTTCGTATTCTTTAGACGGCAGGCATCTTCAGTCTGGAGTGTATCCGATGATTCAACGACCTCGGGCTCTGAATCTTCAGCAATGCGATCGGGCGTTTCGTATGCTAGCAATCCTAATTTCTGCGAGCGTTCTAATTTTTTTTTCCAAAACTTGATAGCTTGTTTTGTGCCCAGTATAGCTCTGTATCATCGGACTGACGGCATGTACTCGTACACTGGCTTGTACTCGCAACGCTTTCATCATTGGCCTCCATCACGTCGATCCACTGACTCTTCATCCTCAACTTTTACAGCGCACAAACTAACCAACGGTGCAGCGATAAAGAAAGAGGTAGTGGAACTGAAACTTCGTTTTCTACGATCGCTCGTACAAAGAGCAGAATAAAAAAAAAAGTCTTAGGCATGGTCGCGGAGAGCACAAGGAGTGAAACTCACGTGACTTCCGGCGAACCAACTTTTAGGGCCGGTTGCACCAACGCCGCTTAGCACAAAGCGGAGCTTAGCCGGGAACCTAAGCTTAGTTTCGCTTTCGTTCGGTTGCACCAAAATCGCTTATCGCTAAACCTAGCACTAAACTACGCTTAACTTGAGCGCTCAACATTGGGCGCTTTGCTTTTGGTTGTTTCTTAATCCTGGATTAAAAACATGGCGGCTGGTTTGTCGCGGTCGACGCGGTGGACGAAATTGGTTGTGCAAAGTGTTTTAGTCTACATCAGCGTGAAAGTCTCGACAGAATGACCTTCGATTGTGACAAGGATGCAAAATATTGTAGCGTGAAATGTTTATCGACCCCTGTTTTCAAGTTGGCTCTCCACTCTCAGGGCGTGTTAGCCCTAACCGAGATACGTACGGAGCTGTGGGTCTGTGGGGCTCACGGGGCTCACGTCTGTTTTTCCGTTGGTTCTTCTGTCAACGAGCTTATTCGTATGTACTTAAGAATTTGCGCATAACTGTAACGTAATGTTATTTACCACCTTGTTTATTTACACTTGCAGCGCGTATCCTTCAACCCGGGGGGCTATGTTGCGCTTTTTGCACTCCCAGGAGACTAGGGAGAGGGAAGTGAGGTCAACGACACAGCAAACGCAGATTGGATGTTGATTTCGTTTTCTTCTGGCAACATCCAATCTGCATTTGCTGTGTCGTTGACGTCACTTCCCTCTTCCAA